>NC_044572.1:118615464-119815464 GCF_901933205.1 Camarhynchus parvulus
CCTACTGTGATAAATATAGTAATGTCCATAATAGGTTTCATACTACTCTTGGCTGGAGGTCCACCAAAGTTGAGAGAGAAACTTTCGATGGTAAACTTCTGGATCAGCTTCGTTACAATGTGTGGAGCAAAGACACCCAGCAGGGGCCTATTTGGGCCCTGCTGCCTGCAGAGCCATGGTGTGAAGCCTCCTTTTGCTGCCAGCATAAGGAAAGAAACTTTCAAGAAGGCAGCTCCAGACACAGCAGAAAAGCAAAATCCTGCCCTCCAGGGGCTAGACTGTCTCTCTTCCAGTACTGCACATGGCTCATGGAAGGGAAAGCCCCCAGACCCTCCAGCATCCTTCAACACTGCCATCTCCAGCACTGACCCCACTTTGATTTAGACAGAGGATGGACTTCCTCTTGCTCTCTAGGAAGCTTGATTTCACTCCAGGGGCTATCTATGAATTGCACTTTTTGGTCAGTATAATCCAGGTAACCATCCCTCTCTCCTTCCTTCATTCCCAGTGGGTGTTTCCTCTGCTCCTGCATTTCTGTTCATGACTAAGGTATCTCCAGCACTTCCTGCTCCTGTCTTGCCCATCCCCAGTAGCAGCAAGAGCAGGATGCTGCCAGCCCACGTTCCCACTCTCTGCTTACTGATGGGTACAGCCATACATCAAGCTCTGGGGGAGGGGGCTCAAGAAGAAGAGCAGATTCCCCTTGGGTTGTTTCATGGGGGTTTTCACATCCCTGACAAAAAAAATAAAATTGAAAACCAAATCCACTTTTCATTAAGAGTCTACTGGTGAAACTGATACTGCAGAAATACACATTCCTGTGTGCTGCCTTCCTGCTCCATAATGGCTCTTGCATTAGGGGCTGGGGGCAGGGGGGCTGCTGTTATCCATTTACTTTAGTAAAGATTGCTATTGAATGAAACCTTTAATGGGGTGTTTATGCTCCCGCTCAGCTAAGAGCTCCAAGCTTGTGGCAGAGTAGTCTTTCCCTCCACCTTGACAGCTATCAGAGAATCAATACAGGTAATCCCTCAGCACTGCTGCTGCGGGCCTGCTCTGGCCACTGCACTGGGGTCACTCGTGGGAAAGTGAAACTTCTCCAGGGAGTGACTTTTCACAACACCCCCACCACCTCTGCACCGACCCTCTGCAGCTCCAGAGGGAATGCCACTGACCCCACTTCGATTTAGACAGAGGATGGACTTCCTCTTGCTCTCTAGGAAGCTTGATTTCACTTCAGGGGTTATCTGTGAATTGCACTTTTTGGCCAGTATAATCCAAGTAATCATCCCTTCCTCCTTCCTTCATTCCCAGTGGGTGTTTCCTCTGCTCCTGCATATCTGTTCATGACTAAGGTATCCCCTACTGGCTCTGCTCAAGTTCCTGCAGTCAAAGTGGAAGGATTGCATTTTCTCACTGCTACTTTGCAGGCTGATAACACTGCAGTTTGCAGTACTGTGTGGCATTCTCACAGGAGGGCATTCAAAAGTGCTCTCGACACTACTAAACTGCTGGGCCAGCCAGAGGTTAGTCCTGTGACAAACAATAGTCTTGTGACTTAAAGTCTGGCTTGTCACTGCTGCAGTGGAGATAAGCTGGGGTTTCAGGACAGCCCCTACAGCAAGGCTGCTGCAGAGTGGCTGGCTGGGGATGGAGATGGAATAGAGTCCCTCAAGCCCCACTGCAGGAGAGGCAGAGGGGCTGTCACTCTCCTCTGGGGCTGCTGCACAGCCCTAGTTGTCAACACACAGCCCCAGGAACCTTCAAGGGGATGGCTGTTCAGAAAAGGCTTTCACTGGCTGAGATGAAGCCTCTTTGAGTCAAACACCATAAAAACACAGACTGAGAGTATGGACGTGTTTCACCTAAGGTTGAAAAAGAAAAAAGAAGAGAGCAAAGACAGAGCCTCACACCCCTCATGTGCCTAAGGCCCTGCACTAAGTGTGTTAAGGAGAAACAGAAGGGAGAAGGTGCAAGGGCCTGTGTACCAGGAGAGAAAGGGAAGTGAAGGTGATGGTGGCTGTGTTTGTAGGGGTACAACATACACCAGCACTCGCTGCAAAGGCCTGCAGGAGACTGGGGACCCAAGGAATGGCTTTCCTAAGAAGGGGACAGCTAGCCAGGACTCCTCTGGTGAATGATCTCTCTTGTTTAATGGACAGTTTGGCACTGACCAATATTTGTGACATTATCTTCAATTCATTAAGCTCTTTGCTGCTTTTCATCTTCCTTCACTGGTTAACCACCTCCCTGTTCTCCACAGTGAGCAGCAGGACAGGGACTGGGACAGCAGGGGCTGGGGACCAGGTGTTTGAAAAACAGGGATATGCAGGAGATGCTAGAGGGAGCAGATGTCTGTGGCCAGGCCTTTTGTTCTCTCACACTTGCAAGCCTGAGCTCTGGGACCACCTTTTTTTTTGTCTCCCATTGTCATTTACCCAGGAGGAGCATTTCAGGAGTTAGCCTCATACAGTCTCTCTCCCTGCACCCCTCTGCTCCAACAAAACAGTTGATTGCCCTTATACTCTGGTTTCTATTTAGATCACTTTCTATTGACATTTAAAAAACTCACACAGAGTTAATGCAGAGCACTTAAAACCAGCTAGTGTCTTACAGAACTGATTAGTCCCAGGGACTTGTCTTGCTGCTCCCCTTGGGAGGACTGTTTTTAATCCTAGTTAAGGGAAGAAGAGCCAGGGTGCACAGACATCCTTTGCCTTAGCGAGAGCAGTGACAATGTGACCCCAGACAGGGACATCACCCCACAGCCAGTTTAAGCAAAACTGAGTGAGAAAAGTGGGTACCTACTGCAAATAGTGTATTACTGTGGTTACTGTCATGGAAAATATTACTTCTGTCCTATATTTGCAGATGCCAAGAATTGGAAGAGATGGATTTAGTACAGCATGTAAAGCCACAGCCCAGCCCCCTGAGAGCTGCAGGGATGTCCTTTCTGCTGCCTCAGCTCAGAAATAGCTGCAGGAGTATGGAGCACCACGGTGCCTGCTCAGGATGGACTTGGCAGCCAGGGCTGCCCAGCACAAGGACTGAGATTTTACACATGGTCACAGATATGCTCTTTTCTGCTGAGCTTGCAGTGCAGCCTCCTTCATGCACATGTCCTTCTGTGCCATGCAGTCATTCTGGGAACATGCCAGATAGAAAAGTGCAGCAGGCACACAAGCTCCCTCAGTCTCCCCCCTTCTTAGCTATGTGTATAAATACCCAAACCCCCACTGCTGGCTCAGCTGGCTGGAGCTGCACATTCACTCAGCTGCTGAGAGCACAGCCACAAAAGGTGCAAGTGAATGTGCAAATCCTCGGGGAGGAAAACCTCAGCTCACTGGACATACACAGGGTACAGGTATACTACAGGAAGATTCCATAATGTCTCCTAACCCCCAACCGGCAAGAACAGCAATCTGTTTGCTCTGACAATCAGTGCATTTCTGTTTCAGAAAACTAAAACCTGTGGTGGTCTGGCGGGTGGCTCAGCTTAACCTCCCTCCTGATACATTTCTTTCTCTCCACCCTACTGTGACGTGTGCAGAGCCAAGCGCCATCCTCACTGTCCCCAGCACAGCTGGGACTCACTATTCAAAAGGGAGAAGATGACTCTATAGGGTAGTTAAATACTACAAGGTAGTTTAATTCCTTTTTTTAGTGCTCAATTCGGATCCATCATCTTGCTTGCAAGTGGAAGTGAACTCAACCCCGAACTGAATGCCCTCAGCTTTCATGAACTGTTGGGGTACTTAAGACCAAATCCATCAAGACACTGGGTGCCTTTGACTTCTTGTGCAGTCAGCTCTGCCCAGCAGGACAAGGACTAGAATTCCCAATAAGAGACAGTTTGACACTGTAACGACTTACAAATGACACAGAAAACACCCTTCAGCCATTTGCTAGTACCTCAAATACACAACTCTGCATCTGGCAGAAAACAACCCATAGCCCATTAGTGTACACTGCAGCCTCCAACAATTTATTTTTATTGTTTGCATGAACGCAAGAGTAATAATATTAATAATAAGAAAGAGGGATCCTAATATCTTTACAAACAACTCGATGGATGAGCGTCTTAAGGACAAACGGGTCTTTGATATGGGTCTTAATGTCTCTACCAACCTCAAGCTGAAAGTTTGTTGCAGAACCCAGACAGCTTGACTGCAGCCTGAACTCCTGAACTTTATGATAATAGAAAAATGGGTCAGCAAAGCCTGTTGCAGAACCTAGATAGTTTTAACTTCTGAACTTTGGGAGAAAATGACAAATGTTCAAGGCAGCTCGGCAAGGCTGTACCTCAGCCAATGGGGAAAGGACGAGGGCAACATGCAGCCGGGAGTTAAGGATAAAAGAAGGCTCAGGCTTCCAAAACCCCAGGGGACTCTCCCTCCCCTTATTCACATAAAGTTGCAGGACTCCTGTCTCCTTTATAGACACCGGCTTTTCACAGAGTGGTTTTGTGCACAATAATTAGCATCAAAATTTACATATATGGTTTTAATGTGCAATACAGCCAGTACCTTCAATCACAAGTACAAGTAAAACCCTTCACATACTCCCTTACAGGCAACACATCAAATTTTATAGAAAGGTGCAAATAATTAAGCACAAGACATTTGGGTTTCTTCAAGAAGATGAAAACGCACACAAGACTACTACAGAGGCACCACTTAAACATACAACCTTCATTCAGAGCAAAAAAGGAGGTTACCTGCATGGGAAGCTAACCAGGCATTTCACAGTACTTCAAAGCCATTCCTAGTCATAACATTTCCTTCATTAGTAGGCAGCTTATTTCACCAAATCATGATTTTTTTTAAGGGACTGAACTAACAAAGGCTTCAGACACATAATTCTTGTTTCTGTTGGCCAGGATTTTGTATGTTTGTATCTATCCTCCTAGATAGCAGGCAGCTGGAAGAAAGGTTCAGTTCCCCTACCTGTTTCACAGCATTGTTTGTACACATAAGTACTGTGATAATTTTCTGCTCAGGAGTGAATTTTACCTATTTAGGGGCCCGGAATTCAACCCTCATTATGTCAAAAAATTTAGCCTGCTGTATTGGAGTACTATTTGGTATTAAAACAAGCAAAAACCAATAATCAGAGCATACTCTAAAACCTACATGTATAAACATACAATACAAATGGATTTGCTTATTTCACATACTTCCTAGTGCTGGGCCTCAATATTTTGTTTACCAGTAAGCGATTCAATAAATATCTAAAAAATATTTTTACAATGAAAACAATGAGAACAGAGCAACTTAAGATACAAAAATCCTTATAAAATTAGTGCAAATCAATATATTTAAGGATACAGTATCTGCACAGTAAATGTACAAGTAAAATATTTTCTATTTTTATGCTGTATTTAAAGAGACCAATAAAGTTAGTACAAAATAAAATCTTTACTTTCTTCTACTTTATGTACAAAATTCTTGTTAATCGTAGCTGATCTAGGATACTTTGAAGAGAATTTTATCATCCCAGTAATATCAAACTACCTGTGTTTATCAACTAGCTCCAAAAAGGATTTCCATTATTCCTCCTGGATGCAGCAGACAGTCCCACTGGCACAGTGAGCCCTCTCATATGCACAGCCTCCTGCCAGCCATGGTGGTCACTCAGCGATAATTCAAACTTCTATACCAATTACAGCACTCCCTATCCCCAGCAGTCCTTTGGCACAGGCTTTTTGTTAAGCCTCCTATCTAAGATTTCACATTGTTATGGAATGCCACTTTCTTAAGAATTCTTAACAATTTTGAAAGTACATAAATCTGCACAAATCACTCCTGCCTTGCTTGTATGGTGAGACATGGAGGATGACACCTTTCAGTCCCCCATGGAAGCAAAGCAAAGCCTTTCCTGCAGACTGGAGAAGGAATTTCACATACAGAATTTTTAAAATCTTATATTTTGAGCAAAGGAAGGGAGTGCCACTGTAAGAGTAATCCAACATAAAGCCAGGAGGAAGCAGAGGAGCCCAACCTTCATATCAGGGCTCACTGCAAAGATTCACCTGGCCAGGACCGGGCAGGTTCAGGGAAATCCAGAAAGAAGAGGCCACTGCTGGGATTGTGTTTGCCTCTGGCCTGCTCTGAGTCTACAATGAAACACCTCTGTGAGGCCACTTGACTGCTTATTATCCACAATGGCTCACTGATGCTTAGGAACATCACCATATTTGGTCCTCCAAACTCTTGAGAAGACAAAACCAACCCCCACTATCTCTGCTAGCTGTGATATCAGGCCTGCATATATCTTACCACACCTCACATCTCTCCCTCTGGGCTAACCAGCATCCAGCACCCTCTGGAAGAGTTGCTCTCGCAGTCCTGGAGCTCTCAGTCTCCCAGCAGCTAAATGATTTTAAATAGCTCTTCATTGGTCCAGCAGCCAGTATCTCTGAGGAAGTTCACATTTAAATAGAACATTACTAAAAGACAGGTTAAGGGTAAGTAGACCATATAACTGTGGTCATCTGTCCACACAACACGAACAGGTTAAATCAGCTTTGAGAAATGCACCTGATAAAAACATCCCTTGCACAAGCTTTGATACAGATTGTACCAGGCAGTCCACAGGCATTGGAAATGCAAAACACTCCTCACAGTGATATTTGTGCACAAAGGGGTTTTGGGAGGTAGAATTCCTTCCTGCGCTCAGTCATGTGCCCTGGGTCCAGAGACCAGACCTCCCCCAAGAGCCACTGCAGGTGTCCCCTTCTACGCCGTGCACACAGCCACGCACAAACAGATACACACAGACTGATACACACAACAAGCTAGTCCAGGACATGTCTGTGGGGTTCCTGACTAATGAGCAGCATGAATCTTCACGTGGAAGCTGTAATCCTCCTGCTGGGGGAAGTGCTGGCCGCACACGGAGCAGGTGCAGCCCTTGTCCTTGCTGTGGGTGCGCCGCACGTGGCTGTCGTGGGCGGCGTGCGAGGCGAAGGCTTTGCCGCAGTGCTTGCACTTGAAGGGCTTCTCCCCCGAGTGCTGGCGGATGTGAGTGCGCAGGATGCTGGACGCTGTGAATGCCTGGAGGGGCACGGATCATCAAGGGCAGGGCAGGAAAGGAAATGGAGTTGCATGTAATTTGCTTTCACATGTGCAATCCCCACCTTCAGCTAACCCAGACCCCATCAGAAGCACATTACCCTGAAAATTAAGTCCTGAAATAGCTCATGTTTCCACTCCTCAGGTAAGTTGAAAAAATAATGAGAACTCCCAGCAAGGAGGAATCAGAAGGCAATAGCTATTGCTATGCAGATGTGGCTGAGTCCATGGAGATGGATGAAGCTCAAAGATTTCTGACCAAAGATATCAGTAAATATCTTCTATGTCAGAGGGAAGAAGTCAATACTACCCTAATTAGCTCTGCAACTTATTTATGTGGGAAACATAATGCAGGAATTCCTTACAGTTTTTGTTTTTAAAGTTAAACCCTTGAACTGTCTTGGGATTCAGCTGCTAAAATTCATCTATGCAGTCCACCATACATCATTCACAGGTTCATTTTCCCTGCTCCATCATACTCTTCTCTTTCTGCAGGCAGAGTTTCCAGCCTGCTCCCCCACCACTAACACTTTTGAGTAGCAAAGTCATAAAGACTTCTCCTCCACTTGGGGATAAAACTCTCTCTTTAAAATTTGAGCAGGAATGTTGTAAAGCTGCCCATGTTTTTTCTTATCCAAAGAGAGACAATTTCAGGCCCTTCACTATTTGCAGATCACATAAAATAAATACTCTCTAGTAAGTTTTCATGGCAAACAGCAATATATCTTAGATGCCCTTTCGCTAGGAACCTTAGAGCACAAAAAGATCACAGACTCCTATCAGTAAGTCCTCAGAGGTGTATATCAAGGGCAAAAATATGTTTTGGGGAGAGAATGGTGATGCTGACCCAGCACTGTTCCTTTAATATCACAATGTTCCTGAAATAAGTGACCACTGATTTCCAGCAAAGGAGCTGGAACAGCAAAGCCATGGTTAGAGGTAGAAGAGGAAAAGAATCATAATCACATAGGAGGAGCCAATGAGGACTCATTAAAACAGAGCCTGGTTTTCCAGCCTCAAAAATTATGGCTATGTCTTAGGACAGCTGCATCCTAGGACAGCTGCATCCTGCAGCCAGAGGGCAAACAGTTTAATCTGATCCAATCCACAACAGTCCAACCAGAACTGGCTGGGGACTGGTCAAGTGTCCCTAGAGATCTCTTTCAAGAGCAAGCCATAAAGCTCTGCCACCTCCTCTTGTGATCAGAAGATTAAGGATGAGATTTCATCCTAATCTCTGAGAACAAGTATGTTCAGGATGATCATGGGGAGACAAAAAAATGTAATAGCCCAAAGGAGTTTCCTCTAAGGGCACTTCAGAAGGACACTTCAGCTTTGTGTTAGCACAGCCAGTCATATACAAAAATTCTCCTTCTTTAAAATCAGGAGCAGGTTACCATTGCTGATGGGGCTTCTGCATTGCATGGACACTCCACAGCACTGGGAGCCCTACCAATATTCATCCTTCAGCAGCCTGTGCATCCACATGCTGTCTGCTGTGACAGGGGGAGTGAATCACCCCTGCTGTGATGGGCAGTAACAGCAGAATGCATCTTTGATCAGGGCTGTATGGTTTTCCTTGTGCTCTTTTTTAAGTGAAACCTCCATGCCCATCTGCCCATCAGCAACCTTGATATTTCAAGGTAAGCATGCACAAATTCATGTTGTGCAGGTTCAGTTTATAGACCAAATCTGTTTATTGTAGTCCAGAAGCAGTGTCAATAACACCAAAAACTACCTATCTGATGAAGAAGTGGGATACTGGATATAGCTGCATGCTTTGGATGGTATTTGAAATGCTCTCAAGTTTCCCTAGACCTTATTTCTGCAGCAGATCACTGAGCTGGTATGAACCACAAATTCCATGTCAGATGGAGACCAGACCTGTTTCTTCATCTCATCCCATCCTGTCACTTTACCTCACAACTGCCCAAAATATACACCCATTCATCTGGTTACCAGTTCAATAAAAAGCATATTCTTGAAAGAAAACAGAGAAGAAACAAAGCACAGCAGAGGGAGGGATGGGGCAGGGCTTTGCCTTACCTTGTTGCAGTAGACACATTTGTAGGGGCGTTCCCCAGAGTGAACCCTCATGTGTTTGTTCAGGCTGGAGGATTGAGAAAAGCTCTTCCCACACGTTGAGCACTGGGGGGAAAAAAAAAAAGGAATAAAGTTAAAAGGAAGCATGTAACCACACAGTTAAAAAGAAAAATGAAGTATGTGGATGATGTGCACATTTCTTACATATAATCTACATATACACATGTGTTTATGTATTCATGTGTAAACATAATAGCAATTTTAAGCTGCAGTAAATTGAAATACCCAGAAATTTAGTCTGGTTTTAAGAACAAATTTACCTGCATATGCACATATATATATTAAAATCATGAAAAATTTCAAATAATTTGTGTTAAAATTGTTTCAATAAAAAAATGCTATTTTACAGAACAGACAATATTGATTTTCAGGATTAAAAATCTGAAAAATTATGTAAAATCACTTAAAAAATATATACATATATAAATCAAGCCCCAGTTTTAATTTTTTCCCTAAAAGATAAACTATCTAAAAAATAAAATAAATTTACCAATGCAAGGGAAAGGAAAAGGAATTACATGGTATTTAATACCTCATATTTAATGGATTTTTTTATCTGTTATGAATTCCATGCAGATATTCTGACATTGTAATAGTGCCATTTTAGTTACAAAATATTTTTTCTGAAAAAAATAGACATTGTAGGATGATCTATAAAATAGGTATTTGGAGAATTTTGAGGACTGATTTAACTGTGCCATTTCAAGCACTAGAACTTGCCCTTCCCCAGGCTTTTAGGAAAAGTCAGATTTTCCATTCCCAGTGCTGCTAGAGAGAACTGGTGCTAGAAGCAAGGTGTTTGGTGGAGATGAGTAAAGCATTTTAAAGATTTGTTTTCATCAATTGAAAATCTGCTTCACACTGAATATAAAACTTTTAAGCCCTGTTTGAACCAACAGACACAGATAAAGACGTGGTCGGTTCTGAGACCGAAGGGTGGGGTGTGGGAAACGGACATGAGACATCTCTCCCCCATCCCGGACAAGCCAAGCACCTTTAAACACAAGTTAACCCCACACTGTAAGAAAAGGAACAACACTCATATGCAATCATCCAAAAAGCCCGGTAGAAATTTTGTTGTTTTTTTTTTAACTGAGACTGTGGGGTTTATTTTCCCAACCTACACCCATTAAATTTCTTTAACCAAGCTTTGCTGCACATGACAAGGTCTTCCTGAGCAGTCCCACCAGGAAACTGCCAGGGAAACTGGAGGAGGAACAACGTTATCAGCATCTTACCTGGACCAAAAAAACCACTCATTATTAAGTACCCTCAGAAGAGGCAGTGACTGCAGAGAGATCCGGGACCAGGCTCACCTTGTGAGGTCTGTGCTTTTCGTGAACGTGGAGAATATGGATCCTCAGCCTGTCTCTTTTTTCAAAGGATCGGTCACAAAGGTGACAAGGAAATTTGCGGTCCCCCTGGTCCACGCAGCGGGTGTACTTGAGGTGTTTGTCCCGGTAGTACTTGTAGGCAAACACTTTGCCGCAGCGCTCACACTTGAAGCTCTCCCCGGCTTCTGTACAGCAGAAGGGAAAGTGCCACCTCTCCGTTACACCACGGCAAAAGGGATTCAGATCAAATCTGCATCCTCGTCAGAGCCGGGACCCCTACGGGGAATTTTAAGTCTCTGAGAGGGCAACGACTGTAAATTGATGCTGGCAATATCATTAACAAAATATGTGCCGCGTCTCCTGAGCGCTCACAGGGCTCTCCTTGCCTTTTTAGAGGAGGGGAACAAACGAGAGCCCACAGTCTGCTAAAATTATTCGGTTTAACTACTAACTTCACCAAAACCAGAATTTCATCCTTGTATATCCATAAATAGTAAGGAAACATGAGAAGAAACAACTCAGAGTCCCCACATAGAAACTTCTCCCCGTATGCAACCCTGGTGAGATAACAAAAATTGTCCACAAATTTTATCCACCATCCCAAAAGGAAAAAAAAATGCACACCTTTTCTATCGTTTTCAAATAACTATTGAACAAAATAACACATTTATTTGACTTTTTAAAAATTTTCAATTCATTTTTTTACCACTGAATTTAGGAAAACACCAGAAAATTTTCAGGCGTTTATACATTCTTTTCTGTCTTTAGTAAAAGTAGTTTTAGCTTAAGCCTTAAGATGAAATGAACAATTCAGCACCTGTCTGAATTAGACAATTCAAGACAACGGGTACAAAATTTCCCATGCCAAATTTTCATGCAAATTTGCTTCTCTCTCTTTTCTGCTGCAGCAGGCTGCCCCGTCCTTTCCCCGCACTGACACAAATCTGTTTTCTCCATACATAAGTTTTGCTTATAAGATCATACTTACAAGCAAATGTACTTTCTGTACATTACAAGTAGAAGTACCCTCCCTCTCCCCTCACCGTCAAATGCAGTAAGTGCATTTGACATTTCTTTTGCAAGCAAATACTGGCATTATGGAATCGGAACGACTTCAGCCTGCCTCATTTATTGAGAGCGTTAATTACACGAAAGTCAGGTGTGCAATCCTGAGATGAAAATAGGACCAGAAGTGGAATAACCCCGAAAAGCCCATCTCCTCCCAAAACGGGACCCTGAACAACGGCGCTGCGAGGCCGAGGCAAGCTCAGCCCAGGACCACCAGATGTTTTACAATCGTCAGACTAAAGAACACTTTAAACTCCCCGAGGAACCGCGGACCGGGAGCGGACTGACGGCAGAAGAAAGGGGAGCCTCTTGCTCCACGCCGCCGGCAGCCCTCGATGCAAACCCCCGGATTCCCGGTGCCGAGGGGAAGCTGCTGCTTCGGGGCGCTGGATGCCGCAGGAAGGGGCGGCCGGGGATCGGATCCCCAACTGCGGGGGGCACCGCCCCCGCGGCAGGACCGGTCACCCACCACCACCTCATCACAGGGTCTGGGAAGCCTTTAAGGTAAAACGGCTGGACAAAGGTGATGCTTGAGTTTCTTTACCTCCCCCTCGTGTGAATCTAATCCAGGCCAGGCACACGTCGGTAGGAATAAGGGGCAGTGTCGCTCAAGGGGTTGCTGGCAGGCTCACCTTCGGGGTGCTGCGGGGGTTTCTTCCCCTCCGCCATGCCCTTCAAGCTGATGGGGATGCCCAGAAATTGCACGTAGCAATCGCCGTACCACACCAGCAGCTCCTGCTTCGGGAAGATTTCCTTGCAGGTCTCGTAGAAGATTTGTCCCTGGCACTGGATAGCCGTCAAATTCTGCTCCTCGGGGAACCTGGCACAGTTCACCAGGGACATCCAGTTGCCAGCGGCGCCCTTCCCGTCGATAAAGTGGCTCAGGCCACCGTATTCAAAGATCTGGTGAGCAGAGAAAAAAGGATTAGGTTTGACGTTTTATACACGTCCCGCTCTCACCAGTCCCACCACCCAAACTGGGCCGAGCCCCTCTTGCAGGCTACGGTAGAGGGGACGCCAAGAACCTCGCCCCGGCCCCGCGCTGGGGGTGCGGGGTGAGCCCGACGGTGCCTCCGCTACCTCCCACATCAGCGAGTTGTCGTCGTAAGTCTTGATCTCGCTCGTGTTGACCACTTTGCCTTGGAAAGGGCCGAAGCGGACTCCTTTTGGGATGGGGTCCATACAGAAGACTCCGAGCTGAGACACGTCTCCGTAGGCCACCCGCAGCACCGAGAGCCCTGCGGGGGACAGGGGGCTGAGCGCGGGCGGGCGGGCGGGCGCGGGCGCTCCGGGACACCTACCTACCTTCGGGGAGCTGCAGCGAGTCCCGGTCCAGCAGCGGGGCGGCCGAGTCCGCAGCGCCTGCAAAAGAGGAACCCCTTCTTCAGCACGGCATCGGTCCTGCAAGAGCGAGTCCTACCTCCCCAACAAAGGCCGCAGCCCGAATCACCCCCCGGCTTTTTCCAGGTGTGGGCTCGTAACGCAAGAGAACCACAGGGAAAGAAAGTCCGACGTGCCCCCGGCGATGCCCCTTGAGTCTGGCTGCCTGCACCCATTTTAGGACTGTCCCCGAACTCTCCCGCACACCTGGCTGCAAGGAGCGACCTGCCTCCCAGGGCCACCCTGTGCCCCTCATGCCGCCGTCAAATACCCCCTTACCCGAGCTGGCGGGGGACACCCGGAGCCCCGAGATGGCGTGGAGATTCCCGGCGGGCTGGCTGCTCCGGAGTGCCCCGTAGAGCACCGCGTTGAGCTCCTCCTCGGTGAAGTGGTACCTGCAGCTCTGCCCCGCCGCCCCGTCTGCCCCCGGGCTGCGGGCAGCCCTGCGCGGGGGACTCGGGTAGGGCGGCGAGAGCGACCCCGGGGCCCCCGTCCCGAGGGCCGAGCCCCCGCTGGGAGGGAAGGGGGCCGGCAGCCAGGTGTAGACGGGCAAAGGAAGGCTGGGGAAAGAGTCGGGGGGCAGAGAGGGCGGCTGGCTCAGAAAAGCGGGGACCCTGCTGAAGGTGAAGGGAGGCAGAGGCGGAGAGGAGGAAACCAGCTCGCCCTGGGGTTTCAGGGGCTGGAAGAAGTCGGGGGCCGTCTGGAAGTAATGGGTGGGTGGGAGGAAAGAGGGGTAGTAGGAGGCGAGGCCGGCGGGGCTTGTCCCGAACGAGTCTCCGCCGTCTCCGGGGACCGACTCGCCGGCCAGGGACAGAGCCATGTCGGGAGGAGCCGGGCCGGGAAGCATGGGGCAGACACCTGGGTGCTGCCGGCGCGGGGTTCCTCTGCGGGGCGGGACGGAGGTGCGGGAGCTGCCCTTCGCCGTCGGGGCGAGCGGGCGGGCCCTGCCGCCCCCCCGCGGCTATATCGGCGGGGCGGGGAGGGTGGGCACGGGCGGCCGCCCTGGGGGTCGCACAGCCCCAGGGGCGGGCGGGGGTGCTGCCCCGAGCGGCACGGCTACTCCGGGGCGGAGCCACGGCCACTCACGGAGCGGCCCGGCCGCCCCTCCCCACGTCGGGGTAGGGAAGGGGGTGTGTGGGTGCTCCGGCCGCCCGGACCCACCTTCCCTGCCGCCCGCTCTGCCCCCGCCTCTCCAGGCCCCGACCCGCGGGCCCGGCCGCAGGCCCATGGGCTGTGCGTCTCCTGAGGGCAGGAGGCCGCGGTGCTCCTCTCGGACCACCACCGGCTGCAGGAGGTCAGGGTTCCACGGGGCAGGACACATGGCTCCCACACAGTGTCTTGGGGGACTGCAGGGGTGTGGTTTGAATATGGAAAGGCAGAAAACACTGCTGAAACTCCGGTGACCGGGACGCACAGGAGCAGCACAGTTCACTGCAGGCTTCACGGCCACAGCTGAGGTGCTTTGGCTCCAGCCTGGGGCTTCCTGTTAGGTGCTTAGCAGAACACTGGGCTCCTGCTGGGGTTTCCATGGCTCCATGAGCAGGTCTATGCTCACCTGCCCAGGATGGGACCAGAGGAAGACACCTGGCCCTTGCCTCCTGCAGACCTGCTGGGTTATCCCCCTGTCTATGGTTTCATCCTGGGTTTTTATAGGGTTTTCTCCTGCCTTCTTTCCAGGTGGATACATGGCAAAATTGCAATGAAAAGGGGGCTTGGAAGGGGCTGGAGGATCCTAGGAGCCCAGGTATTCACTTTGCAGAGTGTCATCCCTGCTGGTGCATAGAGATGGAGAAATCTTCAGCCCAGGACAAAACCCCATGCAGTGTGTGTTACTGCAGAGCTCCCTCTTGAGTAGCTCGTTCCAGCCTGGGTGACACTGCTCATGCAGGCATGGAGGGAAGGGACAGGATGGGCTCTGCTGCACTGTGGAGAGTTTGGGGACTTGCACCCAGGGGGCTCTCTCAGAGAGAGGCAGCGTAGGGCTTCCTGGGACACAGCAGAGCACGGGCCAAGCTGCACACAGACACAGCTGGAGTGGGGAATGTAGCCGGGCTTAGCTCCTGGAATTTTAAATGCCATTTCAGTGGTTATATTTGGTGTGCTATAAAACTTAACTAGTATAGCTCCATGTGATCCCGTGTAAAATATTGTCTTCATCCCAAAGAAGGGATGCGTTAGGAAGCACTTGAAGCAGCCCCAGACAGAGAAACCTCAGCTCCAGACACTGTCACTTCCTGCACTTGACCAGAGGTGAAGCCATCCTTTCAATCCTGATTTCTTATCTGGCCTGAATTAAGTGCTCTGAAATAGAGAGTTTGAGAAAGAATCACTGGCTGCCCGGGGCAACGAGGGTGTTCAGCCCTCATTCCTTCAGGCACTGCAATGCCTACTTACTACAGTCTTTCATTTGCAATCTCCCTTTATTTTTTCACTCAGGACATAAACACTTAGACAGCAAACACAAGCACACAACCCCACTGGAGAGAGACAGAGCTGATCCAGTCTCCCTCAGCTGCCAAGATCCTTTCCACAGCCAGTCTAACACATCTCTGTCCCAAAGTTGAGCAGAAACATTTCTATAGTCTGCATTAAACATATTGAGCTAATTCTCCTAGCTACATCCTCCTTCTCCATCCCAACCTCTGCAAGACAGAAGTATTAAATACACCAGGGAAGCTAATATGCACAATGGAGAAAGTAGGAATGCAGCCTTTTAAAACTTGAGATAGTCCCTTAGCTTAAATTGCCTGATTTTCCAGTTGTCTTTTCAGTTTTAATTTTTTTTTCTAATTTTCTCTGCTTTGTGCCAAGCCTCTGTTATTTGTAAAACAGAATTGATGCTATAGTGCTTTAGGAAACAGTTTCAGCCAGGCATTTCAAGACAACTTTATTGATGCATCAGTAGCATAAAATAGTACCAGCATTAACCTGATTTACAGGAATAAGTCTTTGAGCTCTGATTGCACAGAAAAGTTTGAGTTATATTTAGAATTTAAGTGTTGCCAGTGTTTTAAGTGTTTTGATGATGCTGTGTCCAGGTATCACAGCAAAGGAAGAGGGAGAGGGACTAGGGGAGACACACTCACATTAGAGATTCAGGAGAAAAGAAGTCAAATAAGTACAACATGAAATTTTAGAAGTCACATCATTAATTAAATTGTAGACACAACTAGAAACAAAAGGTTTCCTTTTTCTAGAAGCCTGATGAGACAGAGTCCAGGGGAGGAAAAGACCTTGAAGCACAGTTGCCACTATATTGCAGATTAATCTTTAGATGCTTTAACGTCCTCTAAGAGGTTAAAGGCATTTAGTGCATTAAAAAAGTCATGACCTTGGGGAGAGATGTGGGGGAAGCAGAAGGGCAGCCTTGCAGATGCACCCCCAACAGTCCAAGTCAGTACTGTGGACAGCCCCAGCCTAGAGGACCTCTCTTCCCTGATTTTATGTCTTATTACAAAGTAATCAGAGAAGTCTATTAGCCTCCCTTCCCTGCTGCAGGATTTTAGAATGTATTCCTTCTTTGCAGTGATGTGGGGATGCATAATTAAGACAAGCACCAAGGGACATCCCTGCAGGCTGCTTGTATAGCATTCAGTCACCTCAGTTTGGACACAGTGAGTTCTTCATCAATCTTACATCCACTCTATGTCTCCCTCTCTCCAGGTTTAAAGCAGCCTGCCTCCTACACATTCCCAAACACACAAGTTATACCTGTGAGCATTCCTGTAATCCCCCAAAGACTACAGTGCCACAGCACTCCCTGATGCTCATCTTCCCACATGTGGGCTGTGCCCCAGCACCTACACTGATACTCAGATGCATGCATGGACATGGGAATCCCAGCAATGGCACCAGATGCTGTCATGGAAATAACCTGAACTGCAATTTAGATGAGCTCAGAGCAGAAACAGTTTATTGCTATGGCTATAGAAGAGGATAGATAGCAGAAGAGCAACTGAATCTGCTGGTGGACTATTAAAAAAAGGGAAAAACAAAATTAAGGCAATTCAACTTTCCTTTTCCTGTACTAGCTGTATCTCTAGATACAGCAGTATTTTAATGGTGTTACCATTTGCTCTGACTTCTCAAAAGTAATTAATTGCTGTCAACTCATTCCAAGTACACTGAGAATAGACAATTAACTGAAAAATACATGCACAAGAAAGAGGTGGGGAAGCCAGTCTAAAATTTGGATCAAACCAATCCTGACATAGACATGCAATCCTCTTCCCTTTGTTGGAGTGTGCCACTGAGTGAACACACATGCAAAGGCAGGAATATCTGTCGTTCTTGTGTTTTAAAGACACTTTGCCAACAGTTTGCAGGGAGCTGAATAAATTACTCCATTCAGGATCACTGTGGGATCTTCCAGTATCCTGGATAGTTGAGTAGTTGTAGAATGAAGTGATAAAGTGAAGTACAGCCTGAAACTTGGATGGGAGAGATTTTTCAGGCAATCGGAGAGTTTTCCCATGTTTCCTCCTGTGTCTTCACAGGAATATCTCCTAGGGAGAAATTCCTGGGCACATCACAGAAGTTGGAGCAGCTTTACCTCCCCAGCAGTTGTATGGGACTGGGGGAGTGTCTCAGTTTCCCCAGTCTTTGCTACCTTCTTCATTCTTAAATGAAGTCTCAGTGAGTGGTGGTTGAGCAGTTTAGAACATATTCAGTAGGAACTGACACATTCCAAGCAAAGTTCCTGCTGCTGTGTGAATGAGCTATACCTCTGGCTGTGTGGTGGAAGGAGGGTCTGAATGGTCTCTCACTCAGCTCCTTTCTTTGCACAGAGCCACCCTTTCATCATGGAGTGTTTCTGCCTTTAGTGCCGAATTTCAGGGGAGGTAGGGGAAACACCAATTGGATGGCATTCAGACTGTCACTTGGCCTGCCCCCTGCACCCAAGCTGCTGCTCTTCCTAAAGCCAGAATCTTTTCATGATCCACAGAAGGATTCCACCTCCTTGGGGGCGGAGAAGTAACAGAGCATTCATCCCAGGAGTTATCTGAGCATCCTTGGACACAGTGACCTCGTGCTCCTGACAATCACACTGGCTGAGACTGGGTTTTCCTGCCCACCCTCCCTCGTGCCTAAGAATGATGGTAGCATTTGTCTAATGACAGCAGCCATGGTTTGCAGGTTCACCCAGCAGCAAAGCTGAGCACAAATGCCACAGACACACAGTGCATGCAGAGGACACTGACGTTCAGTCACACAGATTGCCATGAACAAGGTGTTACCCTCAATTGCACCCACTCGTGGTACCCATGTAAGACATAAACACAGCTAAATTTCCACCTCTTCTTTAACTGGTAGAGCTCTGTGTTCACTGATGAAAGCACATCATGCCCTCCCTCTCTAGGTTCACAAACACTGGTTCATGGGTGGCCTTGCTCTTAGCACAGCCCTTCTGCCTGCCCAGTATCCCTGCCCACAGTCCCAGCCCTCACACTGAGCTTTTCAGGTCCTTGACTTGCTGGCTGCACCAAACATGAGCACTCACACAATTGTCCCTTGAACACTTCACCACGTTCTGGTCATACACCAGGGTACAGTTGTCAGATTTCACCCTTTCAGGCAGAATGTTCCGTTTCAGCCACCATCAAATGTTTCTCTAACTGTCCTTTAAGATCCTCTACTTGATCTTAATTTTTTTTTGTTGTTTTTTTGTTTTTTTCTCCTGTGTGTCTCTCAAAGTTCTGATCAGAGATTCTGTTTTTCTTTTGCCATCCTCCTCACACAAATTGAAAAATACAACCCACTAAACTGGGGAGTTACAGCCTCTGGACTCCAAAATGCTTCTTAAACATAAACCGTGTAATGCAATCAAGCGTGGTTTTTTTTATCCCCAAGGTAAGTAAACAGAACAAGAGACTGAAGAGAAGAAACAAGATATACAAGGGCTTCCTCCTGGTCACAACATCTGGCTTAAGTCCACCATCCGGGCTGAGGCTGGAGTCATGAGCAGCAGTAGCAAAGGAGGCTCAGACTAGAACCTGTCTGAGAAGGGTTAATGGGGTCCATCATACCACCCGAGTCTTTAACTCTTGGTTTGGCTTCTTCTTCAGATGAGAGACATCCCAAGAACCTGTCCTGAAGTGGCAAAGAGCTCAATGCCCAGCTGTCTAGTCAACCCAGGACACCAGCTCTGAAGGACCACTGGTCATACAGGTTCACTCACACTAATTCCAACTTGGACCTTTCCTGACCTACATCTCCTAAGGACTTCATCAATTTGTGTTCATTCTTCCTTCTTTTAGCTGACTTTAGAGTAGGACCTCTTACTGTGGCTCTGGACTGACCTGTGTTAAAAAGCTGGAATTCAGCTGAAGTGCTAGCAGAGATTTCAAAAAGGTGATATTACACAAGCCATATATACTCATGTACATGGCCAACAGAATCACTCAAGGCTGCTCTGAGTTCTGCTTTCTTCAGGACAGGAATGAATCCATCAGGAAGAGTTCACTGTGATCACTGTTCCAGGAGACAGGGTGTGAGTTCAGTCAAGAGGCCCACTTGGGCTGCACTTGGCATCTCTATCCCCACATTTCACAGTCCCAGAACCAAGGCAGAGGGCTGATACCACTGGCTGCTCTCTGCCCTTGCCATAGCCTGAGCCCAAGCACGCATGACATGCAGCCTTCCTTTTACAGTGGAACACACATAAAGAACTGTGAATGGTAAGCAACAAGCTGGGGAAGAACAATTCACAACTGCCAGGCACCCCTGTTCTATCCCTGTGAAAAGTCCAGTCTGCAAGACTCAAGGCACAGTTTACCATGAGAAGGACCTTCAAAAGGCAGAGTCACTTTTTCCTTTGTCATGATATCAAGTTAAAAGAACATGTCCGTATGTCACATGTACTGGTCTCTACCAACAGAGCTTGATCTAGAAAGTAAAAGGCAGCACTTCTCTTTCATAAAGCCAATTACGTCACAGGTCATCATTAGCTCATCATATTTTGAAGCCAGGAGTCTTAGCTAAAACTGTTGTATCTTCTTTTCAATATTAATTAACTATAAGAATGTCTAAAGACAAGGTTCCCATCGGAAACATTTTGCCTCTTGGACGTTTTCTCTGCTTGCTTCTGACTCCACATTGGGAAGAAACTCCCTTTCCTTGCAATGTAATGTGGTATTAGTTTCCTCATCTCACCACCATTTTGCTGAAAATAAGAAAACTGCAGGATAAGCCTTGTTTTGGTAGGAACGGCAAAAAGTTACGAGTGCTTGAAGGTCTTTCAAATAACTTCAATTTCTAAAATTTTTAATATAAGTAGTTTTTCTCATTCATTTCCCAGAGACAACACAGAATCATTCTTTACATTGTACATTCTGGAATGCCACAAGCATTCTTGTAGCTCCTTTTTTTTTTTTAAATTGACCAATCAAACCTTTTCAACTGTCTTAAATCCACCATTTGGCATGGCAAGGAGAACAAGCCCGTAACTCTTCTCATCTCCACATTTGAGGTCTGCCTCTGCTGACACTGCCATGAAAGATGCCTGTTTCATCCTGACTGATAAAAGAAAGTACTCATAGTGAACTGTTCTCATATTAAGCCATGTGACAAACATTTTCAGTCAATACAGCCCTGAAAAGATGCTGAAAGGACTTGCAAGTAACAACTAGCTGGAATTTCAATTCATTACCAATGCCTGCTGCTTTTTTAAAACCTAACAATCCATCTACCCTCCAGTGCTTTAGTGCTACTTCTTATAGCCTTCTATGAACAAATGAAGACACAACAGAAACCTGCTGAAATCTCTAAAGCCATGTAAAACCCGAAGGCATTAAAATTTATTAAATGATGCAATAACAACAGAATTCTTTATTTACAATAGCATTATTTAACATCAAATAAGCAAATAGCATCAGCAAAGCAATATTAACTTGCATAAATGTATTTAAAATTTCTCTGAATATATCTACCTTTGCATAAACTGCTAACACTAGAAATACAAACATCAATGCAGGTGAACAAAGTGATGTTCAGAGTCAACTCCGTTTTGAAAATAAATCACAACCTGAAACACTGTAAGCTTTCTCCTGAAGAACCATAGTTTATATATTGCTTAATTTTACCCTTGTATAATCTTTTCATATACACACATCTCAGATGCAACTTCATGATGAACTGTACAAATAAAACCCACAAATGACATAAAGGGAAAAAAATTAAATGACAGTAAATGTTTGAAGAAATGTGTCCATCATCTCTATTGAACAACATAAAGATTAAGTGATGATGCACTTATTCCAAAATTGTACACAATTCACTATACAAATATAATACATCAGACAGCTATGTAGGAATATACAAGACTTAAAAACAGATCTAAGGCATTATGCTAGATTTTAGCATTTTGAGGTTCTTGCACATAGCTTTTACCTGTAGTAAGAAACTTAAAAGATTTTGTTTTAGTCTACAAAGAAACACCAGGGAGAAAATTCTAATTAAAATCAAAGCCACTACAGTAAATTTTCTTTTGTGCAGAGAATGCTTTTGCTCTTAGGCAGCATACTACCATACAAATACTAGAAAACTTTTAAATTCACACCAACAATTAATGGCTTAAGTTGCATTTCAAAACTGATTGTGTATCTTTGGGTTCTGCAAGTGGAGCTGTGCCACCCATTTCGTCTGTTAAGCCCATATGAATTCCGCTTTTAAACAAAGATTAAAAAATGTATTGTATAAACTGCAAAAACATTGCTTTTAATTAATACAGGCCCAAAGGGATACCGGTGTGGGACAATATTTTAAGGATTGAGTACAAATTAACTCCTTGTAGCAAAACAGCTCACTTCACTTTTTAAACTCACCACATTACATGAACACTTAAACGGGTCGTACGACCATGTATATATGCTTATTTTTCACATTATGCGCCTTTCACATTTAATAATGTAAATAGAACACTGATTAATTGTTCTCTTAAAACAAAATCCAAGTACTTTCTCCGACAAATTTACTGTATACAGGATGAAAAATACTGGTAATGAAGGGAACTGATTTGGCTTTTTTGTTTCTATAGTGATCAATATGATCAGAAGATTCCTTCACTCACTTTTCTCTTTCATTACTTAGAAGACAACAAAAGTCACAATGAACCCAAACAGAGCCAAAGTGATAGGTACAATCTCCTTTCTTTCAGAATGGCAATGGATGATGAAGTATCATAATCACTACAAGATGAGGGTTTGCAGGTCTGTTGTGAAATGGGACAAATTTAAACTATTTTTTTCCACTGTGAAAAAGAATAATCTAGGTTACGGTTAAGAACCATAGAGGTTATGGTTAAGAACCAAAAAATAATGGAATAGCAACAAAATTATTTTTAAACTCATTTACACTTTGTGGTGCATGAAATTAATTCATTCAAATTTATACATTTCGTATATAAGTAATTTTTTGTCAGATACATAATGCAAATTCAAGACTAATGTTGTAGCAATGAGGCTGTGGAGGTTAGGGCTGATGGTTAGTTTTGTTTCCCATCAGCAGGTCAAAGAATGGCTCAGCTGACTAAGCATTCTGTTTGAGTTCTGCAACAGAATGGTGACAGCTGAAAAAGTGTTGCTTCTCCAAAATGGTGGCACTGCCTTCTTTTAGGACAAACACAGAGACAGCCTTTGTCGTATTTTCCTCAGCCTTAACACAGAATAGCTGCTATTTTATTTGAACTCCCACCTGAATACCAAAAACAAATTAAATTACAGCAAGACAAACCTTTCAATCCCAAAAGGCAGGGCTGATGAGATATTATAAAATGCATTGCATTTTACATTTCATCAAAAAATTTGTTTCCCGGTTAGAAAGTTTGTGGATTAGTGTCCTGGTTCTGGCCAGGATAGGGTTAACTTTTGCAAAAGCCAGGAGAGGGCATGGCTAGGACCCAGAGGTTATCCTACAACACCTCACATCATTCCTGGGGTGGGGAAGGGAGTCTCTTCCCAGGAGAAGGGCTCTCTTCTGGATCAGCGCAGTGGCGGAGGGAGCATCGGGCATGTCGTGAGTTTCCGTTTGTCTCTTTCTTGTACCCTCTGTCACTACTACTGTAGTTGTTACTGTTTTCTTATCTCATTGCTGTTTTCAGTAAATTGTTCTTATTTCAACCCATGATCTTAAACTTTGGTGCCTCCAATTCCCCTCTCCATTCCTCCACAGGGGAAGATGGAGGGGGAGCAAGCGGGCTCATGGTTTGGAGCATCTCAGTGGGAGCACTAAATTAGGGAATACCAGTCCTAAACAATTAGGAATCAGCAGAAAGAAAACAGGTCAAACTCATCAATTTCTTAATATTCCAAGTCCTCAGAAAGTGATGTCATTATAGTAAAAGATTATTCAAACCACAGTGGGCAAGGAAAAAAACCAACACGCCTTAACAGTGGCCTGCTTAGTAACAGTTTTTCTAAGATTTGTTACGAAAGGATATAAACATACAAAAATCAAGAACTGGTTCCTACAGTGGCTGCATATAATATAGGTTAATTAAATGGTATTATGAGCAGAATCACAAGGCTTAGAAAATGAGAAGTCTCAAGCCTACAAATTAGGTCTAATCAAGGCATTGTGATCCTTTACAAAACACTTTTCCAGGAGACACACACGGCTAAGAAGATATCTAATTTAATACTGAAGTACCTCATTTGGAATCAACTTCACAACATGTATATCTCACAAAAATTATACAAGTAAAACACTTAAGTTTTCAACTTAAATTATTGCTTGTTTACATATAAACTGGATTTTATGTACCTTACAAAACGTCTTCGTAGTCCACACTGCTTTAAAATAATCAGAAACATGATAGTGGTGAAGTCTGTAGTGATATCTGCTATAGGTATTACAGGAATTGTTATTTTCCCAGCTAAGGGGACAGGAACCAGAAATTATCATGCTTTAAAGCAGGTATCTTTGATATTATGCACCAATTCTGCCACTACCATAATCATTACATGCATTACCATTGAACTCTGCTGTTCGGCATCCAGTAACTGGCTTTGCAGATTGCTGGAAACACACCTAAGGAAATAATGGAGTAACCTGTTTTTTAATTCCACTAGAAAGAGTAAGATGACAGAGGTCAGGAGAGCCAGGTTAAAAAAAAAAACAGATTTGCTGATTGTTAGGAATTTAATTAAATGAGAATGTAACCAACTTGTATGTTTGGATTAATGACTTGCATCATAAACACTACCACAAAACCCAACCAAATCACCCCTTATAAACAGCCCTCTCACAGGGTAATTTTCATCTGTTTCACAACTTTAATCCCATTCAAAATTGGTCTGTATAGTTTTCTGCATCAGTTGATCTTCTCTGACTTGCTGTCAGTGGAACATGCTTGTTGGAGGTCTCTAAATGTACCAGACGTTGCTTCTATGCCCTCCTCCATGCCTCCTCTCCGCCCCAAAATGCAGGCCTTAGTCTAAAACACCAGTTTTCAGACAGAACTGAATCCTTTGCACCAGACTGTGTAAGCCAGGGAAAACAAAGCAAAAAAATCCCAAGGTCTAGAACTAAACAGAAACAGAACAAGAGCATGGTTGTTTTTCCTTAAATACATACATTTAAATACATTCAATCTGACATGGTTTATGAAAATTGCCTGTCAACATTTACTTTGCAGGAGAGATCTAAGTTGCACTAAGGTGAATGCAGTGAACAGACTGAGCAATGTCTGTACGCTAGCTCCAGACTGTCAAAGAAGAGGCTGCTCTTGGGCAGTGCCCCCGGCTCCCCTCGGGAAGGCAGGGCTGAGTCCTGTTGGCAGCAGGCAGCCGCCGGGGCCGGCAGCTCCGCGGGGACACGACAAACAGACACAGCTCTTCAAACTGGTAAGGGTTTGGGGCCGTCAGCCCAGTCAGCTGAAGAAAGGAGCAACCAAACCACCCTCAGGGTCAGCAATATTTCTGCAAAAGAAGAGAAATGGGGGAAAAAAAAATGAATTCTTCCTGCTGGGATAGTGAGGATGGACAGGTCAGTGAGATCTGGGATGCTGGAGTGCAACATCCACTGTCAACCGTGCATTACTGTAATGCTTTACACCTGAAATTTAATTGGAATTTATAAAGCTAAACTATTACTTGCGTACACTGATACAACTGACCAGTGATTTAGTTCCTTTGCTATCAGTGGTGGTTTGATTTCACTGCATTCTTAGGTCCTTAATTCATTCCAATTATGCTGGATGTTATAGATCAAGATCATCCACCTGTTGTAAACTCCACCTGAAGGCATAGCAATAGGGTTTAAAAGAAGTCTCATTCTCAGAATATGTGCAAAAATCTCTCAGTGCTGCATCACTGTCAAAGAAAACAACTGCTTTGGCTCACTTTCCCTTCCAAGACTCATAATGAAAAAGAGAATAAAGAAATAAAGCCAGCTTCAGCTATGGATCCCTAGAGATGTCTTTTACCTCATACTTAATACCCTTGTGATGTCTTTACACAAATATAGTACAAACTGGTTTCAGCTAAGTTGATTATCTTCTTTCTTATTCATAAAAACATCAGGATGTGGTTTTCACAGTTGTTTTAAGACTACTCCTTCCACTGGCTGCAATCTGTGCCTTTCTGTCTTCCTCTCCTTGTAAATGGCTGCTCCCATGGGGTGCTGTGGTCAGTCAGGTCAGAGAGTCAATCCAGCCAAACCCATCTTCCTCCTCCCCTGGGGTTGCTTTTCACTCACATCCCGTGGCTCTGGCTGTGGAGCAGCTCTTTGCTCACAGCTTCCTGTCTCACATATGAGGAAGGCCCTGTTTGCTCAGGGACAGTGCTGCTGGGTAGGCAGCTTTCTCACCAGTCCACATGCATGCTGCTAGGCTGCCTTCTGGAAGCTGCCTACACCATGCTTTGGACCTTACCACACATTCCTCTGCACTAACACAAGGCCTAGAAAAGTAGCTTTACTGACAAATAAAGTCAGTGTCAAGAATTATCCTGCAAAGCAGGAAAGCAAGGTCCTACGTTTTGTACATCTCCTATTCCCATTTAGCTGGTGCAGCTGGAGCTCCTTGGGTGTGACCAGCACTGAGTCCTGATCATGGCTCCTCCATCCTTCATCACAGCACAGATACACCACACTCACATCCCTCATGCCCTGACTAATATGGACAAACTAAACTTTGACTCCTCTTTCTAACATGCTGAGAAGTAGTTCAGGGACCCTGTCGGTGGCTTTTGAAGTGGAAACAAAAGTGAAAATCCAAAGATGTCCTTATTTTCAGGGTGGACATTTAGGAAACAGTATCTCCAGAGATATACTAAATAAACACTCCCACTATACCAGCGACTTGCAAAAAATTATGTAATACAAAAGTTGCCCATTAGTTACACAGCTTGAACTTTCTTAAAAAAAAAAAGCTTTGTAGGAGTAGTTTATGGCTCAGCTGCATGAAAAAGCAGATGTTTAACCTCTATTACAGTTCAAAGTTCAGTGAAAGGTATTTATAGGGCATATAAACTGCATTTTCATTGACAGTCAGAGGTACATTAGTAGAATAAATGTAAAATCACAAAGTGCAGTCTGATGTACCTTTCCAAATCATTTGGGATGTTTGAAGAAGTTGCTTTTCTTCAGGTGAAACAAAGCTTCTCTTATGCATTGCTACTATCCCTCTCATTGTCATGGCACTGACTCAATTATTATAATTTTACACCCCAGAGATTCCCTGCCAAAAGTCATGCCACTCATTTCTTTCCACCTGCACCCTGACTTCTCTCCACCATCTCTTGTACCTGAAAAGGCCCACAAGAGAGGGACTTTTTACCATGGCATATAGTGACAGGACAGTGGGCAATGGCTTTAAACTGGAAGAGAGTAGTTCAAGATTAGATATAAGAAGAAATTCATTCCTGTGAATGTGGTGAAGCACTGGAACAGGTTGACCAGACAAGTTGTGGATGACTCATCCCTGGAAGTATTCAGTGTTGGATGGGGCTTTGAGCAAGCTGGTCTAATGACAGGAGGTGCCCTGTCCATGGCAGGGGGTTGGAACTAGGTATCTTTAAGGTCGCTTCCAACCCAAACCAATTTATGATTCTGTAACAATGCCCTGGTATATAACAACTTCTGCTAGAGCAGACTACACTGCATCCTTTTATTAATCAAAGGGATCATGAAATGGCTGCAGAAGAGACACTTTATGTACAGATCCCCCACTCTTGGAGACAGACATTTGTATGTTTATATGAGCAAGATGAAGATGTGAGAAGGACTGGCTTCTGGGAAGTTTTAAATACATATGAATACAAAAAAGACAGGGATACAATAAAATATATATGTATGATTACTTCTGCCTCGGTACTTACACATTCTTCATTTTCACTCATGTTATTAACTTTTCAGACAGATGTTTCCAATTTCCCCTATTACTCAAATTCCTCTCCTTTAACAGCAGAGAACTTAACCGCGCCCCGGCCCACGAGGAGGCGCCGCTAGGTGGCGCCTCCCCCGCGTCACTCGGCCGCTCTCAGTCTGTCCGTCCGTCGTCCGTCTGTCCCTCCCTCCCTTCCTCCTTCTCTGTGTCTGTAGAGCAATCCTCCCTCACACTAATTACTATTATCCAGGGCACTTGGAACTTGGTAAGTAAAAAGGTACCGTACCCACTCCAACCTCAGTATATTCATAGTTCTGCTGCACCTTAACCCCATTCCTTACCCGTGCTGCATCTCCGTCCTGCTTTATCATATCCATTCCAGGCAGCTGGTTTGGAAAAAGATTGCCTCCCCTCATAGCAGGATCATTAACCTATTGGTAACAAGATATGAAGGAGAATGAATGAAAAAATATCTTGGGAGGAGGGCTGGGAATTCAAAAGAAGCATTACAGACCATTACACTACTTGCATGTACCAACACTCACTGCTGAGATGATGCTAAAGTCAGGGAAGTGACTGTATAGCCAGGCACTCCTCTTACACAGCATGTATTTGACTTATATTATTCTGCTTCACAGTCAAAAACAAAGATTTCATTCCTGACACTATGACCCTTATGCATTATTTTAAAAAGCAGGTTCCATAAATTATGCCAGTGTTATCTGAAGAGGAAATCCCTGCTATCAAAGTTCTGAAAGCAGAAATATGTAACTACCTTCCTAACCTCAATAACACATGGCTCTGCTGCTTGCAAACCACCATAGACTTTTTTCAAAGCCTGATGAGATAACATGTAGGCTAAATTATACCAACTACTGACTCGGTTTTAACAACACTTCTGTTTGCAAGCAATGGGAGAAAGGTAACATTAAATGGGAAAATGTGCAGTGGCATGCTTTCCTAAAGGATGGTCTCCACAATTTTCTGAACACAGTCACAGAAAAGTTAAAGGTATGTGTTTCTCCACAACCAAAAGGTCTGTCATGTGTACTTTGCCAAATTTACAGCATGGCTTTCTCAGTGAAAGGATTAATCTCACCATGTAGGAACTGGCATAAAATACAAAACAGAGCCCTTTCAGCAAGGTTCTGAAACGTTAGAAGAAACAGTTTTCCTTACAAGTTTAACAGGGAAAGAAAGAAACCTCTTTCTAGGAAGACTTTCTTGAGTCAATTCTACTCCCTCATAGTAGATCCCATTCTCATGACACTCTCCCTCCAGACATATATATTGTGAAGGTCTTGTCTCAGCCTTCTCTTGTTGAGGAAGACTGTCTTGAATTCACCACATGAAGTCTTCTCATTTCAGGTCCTTCTGACTGTTATTTCTGTTGCTAGTCACTGATTTTGAAAAATACATTCATATGCAACCACCTAAAGATTGGTTTCCAATTCTGCCAGATACAAGACTACAATTAAATGCGAAAGATTAAAAAATTAAAATATTTTTGCCTTAGGAATTTTGACTCCAAAGAAATTAAGTGCTGCAAGCCTCCTAGTGATGTTTTCTGCTCCTTGAAGTGGAGAGAATTTTAAACCTGAATGTGAAAATTTAAATCAGAAGGGAAGAGAACCACATTATTTTATTCAGAAAGAACAGACAGCTTTGCAGCTCTATCTACATGCAACTGATGAATCCATGTTTAAAAAGTGCTTTCTGCTACTAATCAATATTCATTGGAATGTGCAAGCACAAATACCTTTTCTGATTGTTTAGTAGACAAAGGGAGGTAAAAATGAAAGCAGAAATAAAAAAATTGTATCCTGAATCAACAGCAGTTTTGGAACCAAAAGATGACTGCATGATTTGCCTCATGGCACTTACAACAGGTATGGAAAAGGAAAGTGGCTCCAGGCCACAACAAAAGGAACAAAGGCATCAATGAAGTTTCTATTAAAGAATCTCTTTGCCCATAAGATGCAAGAATCCTGATCAACATGGTATCAGATATTAAAAAAAAAACCCAGCCCAAACTCAAAAAAATAACAAAAAAACCCCCAACTATTTTGTTATATGAATGCATTTGCTTCAGAAGGCCTTAAAACACCTGACATTAACTTTTCTGACTGCAAAAAAATTCAATTAGAAAAGTATGGAGAAGGACAAAGAAATTGAAAGGTTTTTTATAATTTTCTGAAGAAAGGAAAATTTGTGTTATCATATATGAAGTCTGACTAAAAAAGAGCAAATATGTTTTACAATTCCTTTGCAATTGAGCAAAATTAATAGTCTCCCAAAAAACAAAGTTATATACAAGGTGTATAACAAGTGAAGTTTCCTACCACTCCAGAGCTCCTTGAATCTGATATACTGAACACAATCAAAATACCATTTCAAGATGACTCTTCTTAAATGCCATAATAATTTTGGCCTGGGAGTACTGCCCTGTGCAGATTAATACACAACTACTCTGACTGGACTTCTAAACAGGGGTTTACATCAGATAGTGAAAAGCCTCTTTTCTTGCACAGGTTTCAAACTGCTTCTTTGATAGCTCAGTAAATAGCACAGATCCATGATGCAAAATAAGTAATGGGCAAAAACCACGGCAGTAGTCCACTGTGCCAACAAGAAGATGAGGACAAGGGCATAGTAAGATCTCTGAATGGTGAAACACCAGGAAGGTTTACTTTCTTGATGCCTGGGAAAGCTGTTTTGGACAGGAGGAACCTGCAGACCTGGCAGCGAGCATTTCAGCATTCCTGGTAGCAGCCTCCTAGAAGAAACACTAGTAAGAGCAGCCTGAAGAGATTTAATGTAATTATAAGAGAGAAGATAGTAATGAGAGAAGATCTCATTCCTCAAATATATAAAAGAGCCTGTAAGTATATATTAATTACCAAGCCCATTTTGGCCACAATCTTTTTGCTTGGTGATGCTGGGAGCCCAGGTGGTAAACAAAAAAAGTTGGAGGTAACACAAGTATGATCAGATAGACACCAAACTTAGTATTTCTGAACTCTGGATGTATCTGTCTGATACAGCATAGTGCCACAACAAGAGAGGAAAGTGAACCAACAAAATCTGTTTGGTACCAGCAGTAATACACCTGCTTCTCATGTGGTAAGTCAGTCCAGGCACAGCTGTTTATTATTATGTAGTAAGATCTTACTTCCAAAACCATCCAAGAGTAATAATGTTTTTTTCAAAAGCTAGAGCACATTTGCAGAGAGTAACAGTGAATCACTGTTAGTCTCACTGTGGTTAGAAAGAGATCAGCATATGGAGTTCAAATTATGTATTGTAGAATAAAAAGTGACACTGAATAAGTAAACAGAAATGTAGGTGACAGTATAAGAAAACCCCAAAGAATAAATGAAATGGCAACAGTCAGCAGAATTACAGAAAATACAGTCATTTTGAAAACCATCAATTAAAAGTTCAGCACAGTCTAGGTCAATTGCTAAATAAAGATGTCACTTAAGTAAAACACTATGTCCTAAAAACAGGAAAAAAAGTGTCAATTTTAGTACTCAAGTATACATTTTTAGTTACTTGTGTTTCTCAAGAAAGAAAATGCAAAGCAGTACAGCACATTCCAGAGGACTAAAAAGTACTGTCTTGTGGCCCAGAATGTCCCCTCAGCTGTCAGCTGGCCACCTCTGACCTAGACCAAGCATAAAACATTTGCTTGCAGATGACACAACGATGGAGTGGTAAATGAGGAGGAAAATAGGCCACTGTTACAGAATGAGCCACAGCACTTTGCTTTAACAAACACAATCTAAGAAATGCAATTTGATGGAGACAGGAGGGAGGCAATACTCCTGGGAACAAAGAATGCAGGATTCATCTATGCAGAATGTGTTGATGAGAATTTGGGGGACCATCATAAGGGCTTCAGTGTGACATTGTCACCAAAAGAACCAAGGCAACCCATACACTGGAAGAGAAATTACAAGCAGAACTTGACTCTACACAGTTTTGGTGCAGTCACTGTTAAATCACTGTCTCTGGTTACTCCATTCACATTTCTAGGAGAAGGTTACAACAACAGAGTTTAAAGTAGATGCAAAAAAGAGGCTGATGGGCTGAAACCCAAATGTTGAGATGGATAAAGAACCTTAGCTTACTGGAAGTTAGATAAATGCTATCTTGAAACAAGATCTTGTAGTCTAACAGGAAGGAAAAGCAGTGTGACAGCTGTGCCAGGGGAAACAGTAGCCTGCATTGAAATCTTTGAAATAAAACCAGATCTCTTTCCACAATGCAGTTTGCAAATTCAGGTTCCTAAGAAAAACTGTGTAGCACAGGTATGCTGAGAAATCAGATCGGATCATAACCTTTAAACCCTCTTTCTTTTCTTTTTTGGTTTTACTGCTGTTTTACTACAGTAAATGTGTGCAACTCTATTAGCTTGGTAACTAATAATAAACAAAGTCTGCTATAATTTGGCTTAGCAACTGAGAATATCAGAGAAGGTGACAGATTTGGGAGTATCGAAATTACTTTGGGTCACCAATATGTAGCAGCTGTAAAGGACAAATGTGATCTGCAGCTATATCTGTCAGAGTATTCCAGGAGAAATGGGGAAGAACTACTGTCATGCATATGGCTCTGGTGCTTAGGAAATACTGATTCCAACTAGAACAGCTGCAGGAAAGCAAAGGGAGTTTAAAGCCTAAGAGATTGAAAAACCATGGCTTGTTTGGCTTACAAGAAAAACCACACAAAACCAAAAACTAAACAAAAAAAAATCTACCCAAACTAACAGCAAAAAAAATAATGTTGATAGAATCTTACTAAGACACAAGAGAAGAAAAGAGCTATTTAAGGTAAATGACAACATTGGAAAAGCAAATACTCTGTTATCAAATTTAGGCTGGAAAAAAGTCATACATTAACAAGGCATCAACATAACCAGCTTTAAACTAGAACACTATGGTATCAGAAAAAAGTTATAGCAAGAGATCTCTACAGCAGGATATGTTACCTGAAGACACAAGAGATTTCTTAGAAATACTGGCAGGAAGGCAAGTCCATAATTTCAAGCCTGTATTTTTGAACAAGCTGAAGGTCAGCTTTGAAACAAATACATGAGGCTGTTAATTAATAAGATTTGTTTATCAAACACTTAATCATGTACTGAGAGAGTTTAATTGCAGGTTGACAAACAGAAATGTTTTCTTATTTCAGATATCCTAAGTAGCAGTATCAAACAAGAATGAGTGTGTAAACATCCTCTCAGCAGAAAAGAACAGGTTACTTACCTATTGATTCAGCAACCTATTTTATATGCACCACATTACAAAAAATGTGCATTTAGTGCTTGTAAAGTTGCCACATGGATAGCTCTGAAAGCTGATTGAATATTTATTGTTTGGGGCTACAAATACAGTGGCAGTTGAAGCATCTTCCAAACCCTGCCCATACAGGCAGCTTTCACTCTTCTCTCTAGGAAGCAGCTGTCTGACATCCACTTTCACTGTTGGAAAAATCACCAACTGCAACTGTGCCACAGACACTTACCCACTGAGAACAGGAGCTACCATCAGCATGTGCTTCCCATGGAAGTCCAGGAGCTAGCTACAGTGCTCTCTACCTCACTGGTCACCTTGGCTATTTGAGTGCAGAACTAAAACCAAAGCCCTTTTATCACCATTTTTCAAGACAGCTAGTAAGAAAAATGCAGTGGACCTGAAAAACTACTCAAAGTAAAAGCAAATCCTCTAGCTTGTCATCTCACATCCTTAGATTCTCACCTGCTCAGGACCCATGGAGGACAACCCTGATGTAGGCACAGAGGTCGCTGAGGTCATGCTGATCTGCCCTGTCATCTGGTTCATGTTGTTCATACCACTTGTGTTGGTTGCCATGGATACACTGATATTCATGTTATTGTTGTACATGCTGGTGCTTGCTTGCTGCCCAAAATGTGGTGGGGACTGTTGTGAAAACATGCTACAGCAAGGAATGGAAAAAGCAATGTGTCAGACTTAGAATGCTGAAGCCACTAAAAAACTTCTTAAAATATATCTTAAGCTAGAATTTGTATATACTGTCATCTATTCCAACTTCAAAGGAAAAACTAAATTTCAGCTGCATTAATCTCTAAGGAGTAGATTTTCAAAATTTAGGGTCCCATGTCTGTGTACAAAAATGCATGCCTTTGCATGTGAAACTATGGCAGAGTACAAATCTGTTATGCATGTGCAAGAACAGCCAATTAGCAGTCTAAAGGAGCTGTGTATGTATTTTAAAGTAATGTTTGGAGGGAGAGGAAAACACCTTTAACCTCCAGTGTTAGCACAGTGCAGGACTGTTGAGCTAAAATTGAAGACAGGGTAAGAAACTTTCTTTTTTGCAAAATAGGCTATTTGCATATACAAATACCAGATTTGCACATACAATTATGGCAAGCGGGCTCACAAATATAGACATGCAATTGTGCAGGAATTTATTTACTAGGTCTTTGCGTCAGGTTTTGAAAATGTGGCACTGTAAGAAACAGCATAAAGTCTAAGATAATTACCATCTATGTTTCTTTAAGGGCATTTCTGAACAACTTACGGGGGAGTAACTGTGGGAAACCTCATCCTAGATTTTATTCAGTCCAAATACTTTCTGGACAGTATCTTCCTTCCCACTGAAAGCCATATGAGAGACTTCTTCACACTTCGGAAAATGCACTTCACTGTTTACACATCAGTCTCTTCTAGTCTTTGAGCATAATTCAACAGCCAATGAAGGAATTATTACTGACAATGTGTCTGTTTAGAGGACTTGCATTAGACTGAAATACTGGAAGGGCTGCTGTGTCTCAGTATCAGTGGCTGACTTTCCCTTCCCTGTGAAGCACTGCTTGCACAGCTGAGGAAATCTTTCAGGGTTAACACTCAGTCTTGCACTTGGGTACCCTGTTAGGCTATTGCTGTGCACTCTATGAGACCTGGTGCAGTGCAATGGCATTCTGGGCACAGGACCAAACCCAGAAAATCCCACCATTCTCCTCCTTCCAATTCCATGTCTTTTCAGGCCACCTCACCCCATTTTTAAGTTGTTATCTGGACGGCTGAAACAGTACACTACAGATCATTGTGAATACTCAGTGGCTTGTGTAAGCACATTTGACATGTCTCTGCTGTAGAGCTGCAGTTTAGCAAAGTCAACCATTGGACTTATGGAGCTGCCCCTGCTGCCATTTTTGGCAGAAGCCATGACAGTGGCAGCTATGCCTCCTGCAGATGCTTCAGGAAGACCGTGAGGATGAGGCATGGACAAGGATGAGGAGAAGAGATAAATCAGCTGCTTTAGCGGGAACTTTACTTGGATTAGCCTCATCGCTAAAATACTGGTGTTTTGGGTTTATTGAATCTTTGTCATCTAGCAGGAAAAAGATTTGTTGCTGTGCTAGGACAGTAAGCCTGAGAACTTCAGGATGACAAAAGCACAGTGCTAGAGACAGCTGTGTGCACCCCAGTGCCAACTGATACAGGCTGTACCTGACAGCTCCTCCCATATTCCAAGGAAAAGCTCAGATCGCTGCCATCTGGAAGCTCATTGCTGCCTACTAATAGTGTTCAACATCCAACCCATTTGGTTTGGACAGACTGATTATTAGAGCTACACCCACTGGGGCAGGGGCCTCAGCTGAAAAGGTGACTCCATGCGTGAGGTATTGCTACAATGCTGTCAGGGAATGACAGCTATATGCTGACCCCCAGCATGTGCAAGGACTAATGGGCTGAATCTGGTTACACTCCAGCATTTAAAGTGGGAGATGATAATCCACTCACTGCAATTCCAGAGCAGCAGAATGCATAGGCTCTGATTTAGCTGATCCAGCCATGTAGAAAGCAGTGTGGGATGAAAATCATATGCAGAAGAAATGCACCCACACAAACGTTAGGGGCTGGAGCTCACTGTGCAGCACAGGTGCTTCTTAAGGGCACACAGTGTTTCATCAGTTACGACAAAGCAATGCATTGTGTGGATGCAGGTCTTTTAGCTATTCACTCACTTTCCCTTGTATGAAGATAGAATTTAAACCCATTTGTCAAGCCAAATTGAAAAGAAACCTCTTTTAGGATAGATAGTTTGCAACAAACACACACACAGTTACATAAAACGAGCCCATAGATAAGTGTAGACCATAAATGACCCCATTACTCTGTGTGCTCATTTCGGTTTTCTTCTGGATTTACCTGTTACCACCCATATTCCCTTGTGCCCACCCATTCATCTCCGTAGAGGACTGATAGGCAGGATTAGCCTGAGACTGCTGAATCATGGGGCTTTGAGTGTGAGCCAGCCTTGGTGACATCAGTGGACTCTGAGGAGTGGTGGCCCCTGTGAAGCCTGGATCAGGCTGCTGACTAATACCTGAAGAAGAAAATGAGAAATTTACCCACTGTACATTCAGAGTTAAAACAAACCAAGAGTTCATGCCTGCAAATGTGTCTTTAACAAGTCTTAATTTTATCATCTGGTAAGAGTAGATACCAAATTTAGAGTTGGATGGACATAATTTGTTATATGAGCAGAACTTTCACATGACATATTATTTAATATAATTATAACATAACTTATACAGTAGGTATAAATAAAGAAACTGTATAACAATAACTGTATGGAGGTAACAGCCCAGAAAAAAAGTGGTTTGTGGCTTTGTAAAACAAAGAAAGGAAACTGTATTAATTATATTACACATTGGGTTAGGGGTAGGAAATGGAATGCCTTATCTAAACTAAATGGTATCTAAACTAATGGAATGCCTTATCTAAAACTGATTTGTATTACTTAAACTGAAGAGGTTTTTGTTTAGTTCACTCAAAATTCAGAGTCCATCAAGCAAATACATACACACATATATGTGTTTGTGTGTGTGTACATGTATTTATCTGCATATATCTATATATAAACAAACACACACACTGCACTTCTGCTGCTGCTGCTCAAAGAAAGAGCAGTGCTTGGAGAGTAACTGGTAACTTGGAGAGCTAGGAAAGCAAAACCTCCAAGGGCTCCAAACTGCCATGTTTTCCACTGTTCCCAGGGAGCCAGGCAAGAGCCTGTGGAGTGGGGGCTCAGACCCAGCACTGGGGGGAACACGGGGGAGTAAGGACTGACAAAATTCACTGAGGGGAAGTGGAACCAGTACCGTAGTTTGGAGGAAATGGGAACTGCTGTGCGTTTGCCTGCGGGATGCGCGGGTTGCTCATGGTTGCCGGGATGCCGCCAGTGGCCACCATGCTGGGGGTCATGCTCAAGCCTTGCCCTCGCATCATCAGCGTGCGCTGCTGCACCTGCTGCTGCTGCTGCTGCATCTGCCGCTGCCGCAGGTGCTGGCTCAGGATCTCCCGCTGCCTCTGCGCCAGCATCTGCGCGTTGATGGGGCCCTGGGGGAAACCACCACCACCCATCCATCAACAACCCTTCCAAGGCAACCCAGCCAGCAGAGGCATCTCCACTAGAGCAATCTCAAAGATTCCAGCTTTTTTCCCCCCCATATCACACAACTAACAGAAATACACAGCAGGAGAGAATAAACTTGCTAATGCTTCTGTTGGGAAAGACTTCCAACACTGCAAGAGTCACTGGAATAATACCAGTGTTTAAGGCTGCAGGGATCTGTATTTGCAGTGACTTGTATTTGCAAATGGAGCAGCTCATTAAAAACACTCATCTTTAGGAAATGAGAAGTATGGTTAAAAATGCAGTTATAGCAAATCTTTATTCAACAATCATCCATCCCATGTAAAAATGGGAATGACTCTCAGAAATGAAACAGCAAAATACACCCTATCACACAGACTGCAATATTTGTATTGAAATTGTACTTGCCACATAGCATAACTATTGCATTATATTGGGTCAAGAAAGCAAAAAAGGAAGCGACTTTCTTTTTTAAAAGGTATTATTTTTCTCACCTGTGTTGGCACTCCAGTTCTCAAAGACAGATTCATATTGGAGACGCTGCTGATCTGATTTATCAGTGGCTGCCGATTCTACAGAGAAACAAAACCAAACCACCCCAACACCAAAACCCAGAGGTTTTTAGAAGGAAAGGGAAAACAAGAAGTTTTACACACAAAGTCATACAGATATACTTCCCTGATCAGCTGGTCTGTAGACCTAATTCTACATATCCAAGCAGTGACTAATTTTCCTCCTCAAATCCTACTCCCATTCGCAGAATGCTGCTTCTTAAAGAGATAATACAGCATAAAAATAACAACACGGGCACTGTGCTGCTTATACCAAACATGCTCCCTTCATAGCTCCTGTTCTTTTTCACTTTGGGATTGGGCTGTTGAGGTGTACTCCAAATTAGACCTTACCCTGATGACTGAAGGCAGAAATGATCTTTCCTCCTTAAATACCATAAGCATTGATATCTCACTGATAGTACTACAAACCTATGTCTTTAAAAACAAAATAAGAAACAAGAACTTAATTCTCAGAAGCTGGCCAAGTGAAAAAAAAGGATATAGGATGTAGGTAATAGGCAGCAATAAAAGCAGTTAGATTGGCAGAAGAGTCAAGATACAGCAAATAGAAAAAGACACATATAACAAAAAGCACCAATGTAACCTTGGTCAAAGACTTCGTGAGACCTAGACTTAAATACTAGATTTAAAATCTAGACTTAAATAAAAAATTCTTGTATTGTATTATACAAAGAACAATGTGAAGGTGCCAAAAAAGAAGATCAAAAAAGAGAATGCTTAAGGCACTATCTTGTCAAAACTCATTGTGGCTCCTGTTAGATTTTAGCTTAGAAGTAGAATGAAGCAAGACCCGCTCTATTTGGAGCAAGCTGACCGTACGTGCCACCCAGGAGAGAGAGCAGGGCATGGAAGGGGCCATACCTGCTGTGCCTGGAGCCGGTGCTGCAGCTGGAGGCGCAGCTGGTTGGGCTGGTTCTGCACGATGCCGGCGGGGCGCAGGCCGGGCGGGGCTGCATGCGCAGGGCGGTGTATCCCGGGCGCTGCCCCATGCCGTGGAAGCCCGGCTCCTGCATGGGCGCGTAGCTGCCCTGCGCCATCTGCGCCTGCGCCGCGTACTGCTGTGAGAACACTGGAGCCTTCTGCTCCAGCAGCATGCTGGACTCCTGGCTCGGGAACGTCTCGGGGTCGACAGCTTGGCTCTGCAGAAATACACCAACAACAGGAACAGTTGGTGGGACACAGCTTTCCAGAGGATTATACGGGACTAATACAGACAGCCTGCGAAAACAACCTTCTAGGGGTGGGAATGTTTTGAAACAGAAAATTACATTAGCTTTCTTTGCCTCAATATAAAACTTGAAAATAAGCAGAATTGCATATTTGAGTATCAAAATATATTCATGGAGATAAATTCCTCGTCTCTCTTTTCCTTTGTTATGCTGGTTTTTTCTTTAAATAAAACCCCATAATCTTTCTTGTGTTCTTTACACAGACACTGCATTACTCTTCTAATGAATAAAAACCTGAAATGACAAATGCTACATCAAAATCTATAAATGAAGTGATGCTACCATATTTTTGCCATTGAATCTGAGATAAATTCAAAGGTATTACAAATGAATAAGTAGATTTTTATCAGTATCTTTAAACAAAATAATGACTTCAAATAAAGATGCCTGAAACTATTACAGAAGCTAATGTGAACAGAGTGCCTAATTCTTTCAGGGCACTTTTGCACTAACTGATTATCCATTAGCATAAATAAACTAACACAATTCTGAATTCAATTCTAGATACTCCCCTAATATTTGCTCTAGCCAGAATAATTTTATAGCTTATTCCACTCTGACCTTGAAAATGAAGTTAATCTAAATTTCAGAGCCCTCATGAAAGAAAGTCTTTAAGCTGCTGTAAAATGTTCGAAGGCTATTTTAAAAAACATGTTTTAAAATGAAGCAGTCTTCTTATCTGCAAGATCCTTTAACTGTTTCCACTGAATTATTAATTAAATAGAAACATATTTACTGCTTAGCTTGAAATAAACCATTATTCATATTTTTTGGTGGTGGCATTCCAAAACCTATATAATATTGCATGAAAGTTTCATAGTGCAAAATTGAAGTTCACCAATAAATTCTATCTCCAGCTCTACACCTCACTGACTTCTGTGTTGTACCAAATAGGCTTGGAGATAGCTTTCTCATGTTCAAAGCAGAATTTCATTGGTCCTATTTCATATCTAAAATGCAGAGCTAGTTCACAGCTATGCTCAGGGTGCTGATGAGTGCTGGGGAATGAAATGGGTATTGCAGGTTCCTCTGAGAATATTAAGCCATTGTACAGACATATAACAGCCATTGTACAGACATATTGGAAATAAATTTCTGATGCCAGAAATGTCAGGAACTAACTTTTACTCAAAATATTTCCACTTTTATTTTTTTTTTGCACCATATTAGACTGAAACAGGCAAGAATCATGTGGAAGTCAACAAAAATGACTGTGGGGAAGAATGGATGAAAAAGCATAGAACGAAGTGTAGCAAGCATGCTCGAAATTTGAAAAACAATTACAGTTTAAGTGCTTGCAATGGAACCAGCTGCCTCAGATAAATCTCATCCCTTAACACACATTAATCAACTAAGGAAAAAATCATGGGTGAATTTACACATCTCGGGTTTGCTAATCCAAAAGCTTGTTGTCCCCATCACACTAAACTCTTGATCCTGCTCCTTGGCTCCTAGGTCTTCATGCTCTTATTTTCCTCTTTCTGTTGCTGGCCATGATCTTACCTTTTGTCTCCCTACAGCTGTTCCTCTGACCACCATTTTTTAGTTTTGGTCAGTTTAGTTGCATAAAGCAGGTCAGAGAGGGAGATCTAGGTGAGGGTGGCAGGGGAGAGGAAGGAAGACTAAACCAGGGGCTGAGGGCAAGTTTTCAGGTGACACTGAGCCATTAAATAGACCACTATCCTAGCTTGCAAGAAGTGTTTTCCACTTTTTCAACTCCACCTTGACAACATATTTTATAAAAGCAATATCTAATACATGCAAAATACCATGTCCAGTATACCTGGCTCACTAGTTCTGGTATTCCTAGAGCCCTGTCGATTTCTTCTAAACCATCAAAATTCCTTAATGCCATGTAAAGCTGATCCAGGAGAGCACCCTCATCACTTGGTGACTCTGATGAAGGATGATTACACAAGAGATCATCTGGTGAGCTGCCGAACGGTTGCCTGTGAAAACATGAACACAGGGTTGGTAAACAGCTGCTGGAAAACATGAAATAATATCAGAGGATTAGTACTCAAAGTGAACTATCAAGTAGAGACAGAAATTATTTTAATTGCTGCCAGTTTTGGTAAGAAAGTTATTCTGGGTGGAAGTTATGCTACCCAAAGAAGTAACTAAATGACTAATGCCTGTAAAGACCCTACAAGTGTGGTATACCTGACAAGCAGGAAAGCCCAATAAAGGTAGCCCAAGTGCTGACTGTGTATTACAGGGTCAACAGAGGAACTGAGAAGTCAGTATAGAATATAGTCACTGAAGACAGAAGGATAAATAGCTTCTAAAATTTTTAAAACTAGTTGTAACTATTTTTAAAACTAGTTCTAACTTTGAATGTCTCATGTCAGATCAAGTATACTACCACAAGTAGTACTCATTTCTATAGACTCTCCCCTTAGCTGGTTTTCTGTCACGCTAAACAAGCCAAAGGGGTCACAGACGGGTCCATGGATTATGTGAGCTCTCAAAAACTGAACATCTGAAAGAGCTGGGCAGAAGCATGAGGGAGCATGGAGAAAAGGACATTCCCCTTTTTACTTGCAGCAAAACACTGCATCAGCTTACCCCAAATGCACACTTGGGTATCAGTTTATACACTTGGTTATGGCCCTTGGAAGGGCATCAGCAAGAACTTGGGTACTGTCAGGCAGCATGTGATGACTCTATAAATCCTGCTTACCTCACCCCTGAATTTGTATGCGAAGCACACTTGCAGTTACAAAGGGAGAATAAAGGTTTGTTATAAACCCAAAGGACAAAACTTCCTGAGAAACAAACTAAATCTGAAATAACACCTTATCTGCAGCTAAATGACATGTTTTTGTTCTGCAGTTCACACACCTGCCCTGCTTCACACACGCTAGCACAAAACTGCAACAGAAAACAAAAAGAGCAGAGCATTCTGCAGCCAAGGGCAGCTACAATATGCACATCGTGGAAGAATCCCATCCCAGATAATTACTCAGAGACAACAAAAGCTGTCACCCATGGAGGGAGGAAAAGCACTGTATGTGAACCCTTTTTACACGTCTGTTTAGAAAAAACAAAGAAACATGTTTGTGTAATTAGTTTCCACAATGAGATATATGGTTGCCATGGAAGTCTAATCTCTATGTCAAAGCCAAGCAGGAGAGCTGCATCGTCAGGCTGCACACGGAATGAACTCAGTGTGGCAGGCAGGAAAACTAATAAAAATATATTCTTTTTAATTGGATCCCAGACAGTTAAAAAAAATTAGGAAGGATATATGACACACCTTAAAAACATTGCAAAGTATTCATCAAACTCATACATATAGAAATTTTTCTAACTCTCATAGATGAAATTATAAATCAGCAAAAAGGAAAGAGCAAAAATAATTCCTTTGATTCGAATTGCTTACAAACGCTAAAGCTAACTTCTAAGAAGGGTTCTATTATACGGAAAAACAGTTGATGAGGCTAGCAAAAAAACCTCTTTGAAATTGCAAATGAGTGTGAACACACATGTAAAACATTTGTCAAATTCTCCATATTAAGAAATGGCAATTACTTACAATTTCTCCATTTCTTTTATATACCCCAATGAAAATTTTAATTTTGAATTTAAGAATTATTTTTACTCATTTAATACATGGCAACCATCAGATTACAAAAATAGCAGTCTTGGGGATTAATAAAGCAAGAAATGGCAGCATCAAACAATGAATAGTCTCTGGCTGGGGTGTAAATGATCAAAATATTGTTACTTTCAGATGCAATGCAATGGGAATTTTTTCCATCTTCCAGCTATAAGGATATTAACTATAAGGAAATAAGGAAATTATTCAGCTATAAGGAAATTATGACAAATGCAAAGGTAAAAAAATGGAAGAATTAACTGCCTGGCTTGCTGACCAGACATGACCCTGTATTTTCTTTTAATGTGTAGTTTTTAAAGTGAATAATTCAGTTATACAAACACTGCATTTTGCATATGGATATGCTAACTGAGGGAAACATCAGGAAACATCTTGAAAAACATGGAATATAACAAAGAAAATGCCACATATATTTATGGATAATATTTTTGGGCATCCTAATGAAAACTAAGAGAATGTAGTCAGAAGATAAACATTTTTTTTTCAAACATACTTTTTTCCCAAATGTATCCACCTAATTTTCTTTTCAGTGATCCCTCAATTTACTACTTACACAATTGAAAATATTTAAACATTTTCACTTGCTAGTCCATTTTGCCTTCCTTAGACATTCCACATATACACAGTCTCTCTAAAGTAAGCTGCAGACCTTTTGGAGAACACAGGGCTCTTTTTTAAGGAGTGTAAGCTGCTTATAACAGTTGTGCCATCATTTAAAGTCTTGATGATGAATGAAGTTATGAATATATTACATATGAGTTAATGACTTGTGACCAAACTGCACTTCTGATTACCTGAGGAGGAGCTAACTTCAGGGAAGAGGCAGCCTTCCTTTTACTTCATCTTTCCTTCCTCCTCTTTTACAGAATTTAGGTCAATTAAAAGAACCCAAACAAAACATAATTAACCATGTCCTACATCACTTAAAATGCTACCCTGCTGCAGGAAGTGACAGATATTATGACTACACAGTCATGGCTAGTACTACTGGCACTCTTCCACATTTAGTGTTAAGTGTAATTGTTAACAACAAGAACAGCAAAATCAGACAGAATCATGCTCACGTTAACGCTCCAGAGGTGAAAAATGGTGCAACTATAACTCAAGCGCTGGCAGCATTCACTGTGATACAGAACTTTCAATTCATTCAGCACATTACACCGCAAAGAGAGTATTTATAAATATTACTGGAACACACATAGATTTCATAAGCACAAAATAATACAACAATTGAAGTGATGTACATTTGGTGAATGTTCTATGCAGAACTTTGTTTCCACGAGGTGTGTAAATTATAGGCCTGCAAAATCTGTGTTCTGATGTGACACCAAGACTCACCTGTTCTGATTACCAAAAGTTGCCTGCTCTATAGGCAAGATGCTGTCTGGCCACGGCGCAGTCTGATTTGGAGGTGCCTGCTGTTGGCTATACTGAGGTCCTCCTATGTTCATTTCCAATTCAGATGGCCCTAATCAAGAAAAAATAACCATATAACTTTTCTGAAGAGAAGCTATTTGCATGTTAATTCTTTCAATTGAGTTACCTGTGTTACGGTAAAACCAAACTAAAGCATTAAGACTTCAGCAATATTACACTTAAAAGCAATATTATTCCTTTGTTAAAATTTGCTTTTAAATCTTGAGAAAATATGAGTATGCAGAAAGTGGTTCAAAATTATAAAATAGCAAATACAACATCATAGATGCAAAAATGAGTAAGACAAGCATAAGAAAAAGACTGTACATAGAGTCAGTATTATAATGCATTTGCTTTAGAAGTGTCCAGGAACAATTATCATTCCACAGCATTTAGTCTAAAAAAACTCCACAGTCTTTAGTGAACCAAAGCAACTTCATGTCCTCTTTCTTTGGCCACACAACTGTGGAGCTACAGAGTAGCAGGAACTGTCCATCTCAAAATTTGTTAAAATTCAGCATTTTAGACACCTTCTTTCCCAGATCCACAGGAAAATTTCACTGTGAAATACAGCTCTTATCGAATCTATACATGAACTGAGGATTTCTTTCTTTTTTTTCTCTTGCTTCATCTTTAACAATCCAGTGTGCGCCAAAAGGAACAGCTCCAGGCGTGACTTACCCATATTCATGACCTGAGATGGAAGCATCTGCCTTGGGCCAGGCTGGCTGCTGGGTCTCAGGGGGATGCTGGCCGTAGGGTTGCGGATCATGCCTGCTTGCACGGGCCGGTTCATGGCGCCGGCCGTGGGCGCGCAGCTCACCCTCACCGCGGGGGCCTGGCTGCCCCAGTCTCCAGAGGCCATGGCAGGCCGAGGGGCATTGCCACCAATCATTCCTGTGCAAAAGCCAAACACACTCAGGCACCAGCACATGATCAGAACAGCCTTAACACCACTGCTGCCTGAGGAGCTGCATTTTCAGCAATACCAATGCAGCACTTTCACTCAAAGCACTCTGTACCACCACAATTGCCCATCCAGATGTGCAAAGCTGCAGAATGATGCCTTACACTGCTTAGTTGAGGGACTGGAGACTGTGATACATCTTACAAGAGGAAGACTCTTTTATCATTTCTGAAATGCTGCTTGGGGTAAGTGTTCCCACATGTGGTCTGCGACAGGTGCTGAGGGTGTGTGGATAGCCTGAACTTCCTTCCTCAGGAAATGAATCACGTTTGCTGATGGGTGTCAGTGCTTTACTTTCCAAGCGCTAAGTGAGAATGGGGACTTGAGTAACAACGTGCTAACACTAAACACACTTACAAATTAGAAGGATTGAGTATCAATTTGTGTTCTGCAAACATCTTTTGGTGACTTCTTTCACTTGGAACCCAGAGCTTTCAGAGCTTCAAGGCTCACCCAGATAATCTCAGACGAATGTACACTGCAGGGAAATTACTCACAGGAACTTTCCGAGAGATGCTGAAGTTCATTACCGTTATTAGAGGGGAAGTCCTCCCACATCTACTGTAAACAACTGATACGTTTTATTTACACTTGGAATATATAGAATACTATACTCCGACAGTAGTTAAAAAGCCTCAAGCAAAACCAAACACAAAAATCCCCAAGGCCCAAAGATGGCAGTCACAGTTATACATTTCAATTTTATACCAGTCAAGAGAGTAGATAAAACACTGATTTCAGGTTGGACTAGTGGTTCAGATTGGTTTTTTCAGTTGCATTATGCAAAATCCCTAAATGAATACTAAAAGCCACACAAACAATTATTACTTATCAGTTCAAATATTTGGTGGCATATAACCAGAGAAAAACCCTCTGAAGAGTTTCAGCTGCTGTACAAAATTTACTTTAGTGTTACATCCTCAGGTTCAGTCCATTTGTGTACATATTCTATCAGATGAAAGATGTGCTGTGCTAGAGCAAGGCAGGGATACAATAATGTTCTCTAACTTGTATACATAAGATAAATAAAATCCTCTAACATGTATACAGAACATGAAAGTAAGAGGACACTTGAAAGAATGCAAGTTGATCTCTAAACTGCTTAAATAAAATACTTCAGCCTTTGGCTGCATGTCTCTTTTAATACTGATGCCAACTAAATACACAAATTTGACACCAAATAGCCAGCTGAGAGGATTTACAATGCCCATTTATTTACTCAGAGGTCTTACAGTGGTTGTTGCACACTTGCACAATCTCAGATTATGCACTAGTTGAAATAAATCCATCAACCAGACTTTTCTTGTCAAACAGGCTATATGTTTGTTCCTTATTAGGTGACCATGTTGTTAATTGCAACATTTGATGGTTCTCAAAAAGGAGCTAAGCCTACTAAGTAAAGAATAATTGAGGGCAAAGCCAACATCATAAGGGCAACAGTATTGCCCATGATTTTGTTTTGAAAGACTCATCTCTACAGGTAGGTAAAAAGCAGTGCATAAAAGGCAGGACTAAAAATATGCAGACAGAGAAATTAAAAATAAATATGACAATTCATAACATCCCACAAAACAGACTTCATGGAGACTAATAATCTGCACTGGTATTAACCCCAATGTTAAGCTGCACATGCTATAGCCTGTTACTCAAGTGTATTTGAAAAAAAAAAAAAAGGAAAATCATCTTACCTGCGCTGCTGTTGCCCAGAGTTCCTTGACTTCCTATCATCCCTTCATTCCTGCCCATCAGTCCCGGCTGAGGTATCACTGAGTAGGGGCTACTCGTTCTTATGGGTGGGAAAGTTCCTGCACCTGTTGGGTTCTGCAGTGTTATGTCAAGTGGTAAATTCTGGTTTGGTAATAACCTGCCCAGCTGCCCTGCTCGTGGGTTATTAAAAGCTAGACAGGAGAAGCAAAAAAAAAAAAAAAGCAAAGTTAAAAGAATGGAAACTTCACTAGGTTAAAAAAAAAAAAAAAAAAAAGAACCTAGACACAATTAAAGCTCTTGGGCTCAGCTATTTAATGTTGCATAATTTAGTCACTCCATATCTGTCTGAGAAACATCCCTTCTTGACATTTAAATATAAATTTCAAAATGGAACATTCTGACACTAAACACAAACCAGATATGATGTATATTTAAAAAAACATTAAATTATGCTAGTTAACTGACAGAAGAGCCACTACAGCAAAATATACCACTATGTGATGTGCATACTACTGTCAATTAATCTTATACCTAGTAGGACTGTAATTGCATGCAGATGCCATCCTGAGGCAGATTGTTAGGAGTTATCTCAGTTTGGACAGTTTTCCAGCACAAGCTGTGCCCCTGAAGAAGTTTTCAAAATTAAGAACAGACTGACTCTATATTGGATCCCACAGCCCCATTTTAACATGTCCCTCTTAAATTTTTGGGTTTTACATTTTTTGTCATTAATTAAAAGAAATACTTCTGTGATTCAGCAACAACAAAAAAACAGCCCAGAATCAGAGTTCTGCCACCATAATATTCTGGTAAAAAAAGAACCATCCTTGATGGTTACTGCCACCTTTACGTAACTACTTTCTTCTGGGTTGTGCTTTTAAAATCAGCCTCTGCAAATAAAACAGCAGACTGCTCAGCAAAGTGAGTTTCAGACTGTGACTGGCAAGCATCTGGCTCAGCTGGTCTTTGGGCAATGTTCCAATGCATGAAAGCATCCTCTCTATGCTCAACTAGTTCTCAAACATGAATCAAACACTGACCTTGTAGCTTTGACTCCACTTCCAATCATACCCATGAAATACATGAAAGTAAATTAAACATTTTTGTGAAAATATTATTTGCAATACTTTCTGATAGCTTCCCCTAGAAGAGGCACTTCTCCATTTTTGTGTTCATCACATTACCGAGAAGTTAAATTAATACTTTCTTATTTTAGATTGAAGTAGTGCTACTTTTGAATCTGAAAACTTAGATGAGGTTTACCAAGTTTGTTAAAATGCACAGAAATATCTCACAACAGAGGTCTCTGACTTTTATTTTATAAAACCAGACTACAGGAACTCCTTGTGTTTTTTTTAATATAAGTTCTCTGTCAGCCATAATTGCTTATATGTGTGTACTGAAAATCACATCACATACACCTAACTCCTAACCATGAGATTTAAGTTTTGTCTTGTCTGCCTGTTCAACTAAGCAAACAAAACTCATTTATGAAGCAAAAATTACTTTCTCAAGATTAGGGGTATCACAAAGTCTAAGGACTGAAGCAAAATTAAACTTCAGTGACAGTTTCAGAACAGTTTGCTCCAGAAGTTTGACACATCACATAGATAAATGAGTTATTTTATGTGCAGCTTTGCCAGCATCAACTAATATTACAAAAAGGAATTCTGGAAATGCGGCAGAAAATAACAACACAGTTGATGAGCTGTGCTGGGGCTTAGATCACATCACCTCCTGCTTATTCTACCCTTTGTCAGGATAGGACTGAAAGAGGCTCCATATCCCCCATGTAACAGACTCTAGCATTTTGGCAGACCTAACAGCCTTTCTATTTTTCAACAGGCAAAAATATTTGTCTGTTGAAAATAAATGTAATTCCTGTAAAATTAAAGTTTGTTATTTCATCAGAAAAAAACCCCCATAAAAAACCCCAAATCTCTTTTGGAATTGCATATGATTTAACATTCATTCTACACTGCTTTTTTGTGAGCATATGAGAGGCCCCTCACTTTTTCTGTGGACCTGTTTTCTGTGTGCTCTTCTACTGAACACAAGGCACAAGTTCCTAGGGGAATCAGGCACAGACACAAGACTGAGTCAGGGGAAAATATTTTAGGGTTTTAATTTAGATGGGAAACAGGATGCTGCTTTTACAGAACTGCTGCTAACCATGAAGCCACTCTCATTTACAGTCATACTGTTACTGTAGTGCCAGTAGCTTTAAAAACACATTTAAAGCTAGGCTACCCCTAGAAAGCCAGAAGGCTGGAAGGAACAAATAGACCTTACTTCAGGAAGAATATGCTGAAGACTTCACATGCACAGAGATTGCCTTCTAAACTTTTGAGGTGCTGCTGTTAGTACCTCCATACTCACAAAAGCAAGTACATTAAACCCAAGCATCCTTCTCTGAGCAACACGGATAAGAAGTGACAACTTAAGAATATGAAGTGGCCTTAATATGAATTTACACACTAATATTCATTGATAGAATATTAGTATTTATCTAAACATTTCTAAATAATTTGAGTGAATCTGAAAGTGGCTCAGTGTTAGTTTGTTATTATCAGAATGCCTAAAAATATTATCTCAACTCTATGTTTTATAAGAAAAAAACTCAGAGCACATCTAACGAAGTAAATAGATGCAGCCATCCAGCCAACAGGAGCCAAAAATGAAGCAGTGCTTTTTCATGCTATTTTATTCAACATTAGTACTTGATAAGACTTGTCTTGCTTGCTTTCCAGTATATTATGATGGCAAACCAATGTTTCAATGCTGATTTGTAAGCCGATTAATAAGGTTAAGGAAAGCCGTCAGCTGGAAGTGACTCAACTAAAAGCCACAATCTCAAATTAAAGTTGGGCATTCTTAATCTTCTGTCCTTCTATTAATCTTGTGGTTTTAGAAGAAGACTCTTCTTCATGCTTAGAAAAGCTGCCAGGAAGGAACGACCTGCATCGCAAAAAGATGCACGCGCTCTCCGTGCCAAAGCCCTCCCAACAGCAGTGTCACCTGTCACCCCAGGAGGGGATGTTTGATTTGAGGGTACCCCTGAAAACCCCTCTGGGCGCACAGACTTCCAGGGTGTGTGAGCTAGACACAGCTCCCGTGTGCCTGGAGCTGGGAGGACCGCAGATGGCGCTCTGTCACCACACAACACCGCCCAGGACCGGGAGCTGCCCAGTTCCTCCCTGGCTGACCCGGGATACCCGGGACCCTGCACTGGGGGGTTCCCCAGCCCGGTGTACGAGTGCGGAGGGCGGGGGGCACTCACTGCTCTGTGAAATCCTCATTGCTGGTTTCTGGGTGGCCACTGCCGCGCCGGGGCTGCTGTCACTGGTGAGCTGCATGAGGTCATTGATGATGGCTTGCTTGTCCACCGAGCCCGCTGGCACGCCTGGGCGGCTATCTGGGAAAAGCTGTGGTAACTGGCTGTTCTGCAGGTCATCCAGAATCTCTTCCAAGTTATCCAGCTCACTGCCTGGCTGCAAGAAAGAACACACAGACCCCAGTACAGGTCGCTGCTCGCCTGCTGTTGGCCAAGCCGGGCAGCCCCCAGTGTCATGCCCGAGTGGCCTCCAATGTGTCTGGCAACAGGCCTGATGTGGAGGAAGCTCACAAACCTGTTGGAAGGGGACTGGGCAGGCTTCCCAGGGCTTTTCCCTTGCTTCTGGGGAGCCCAGAGTGGCACTGGCACCCTTCAAAAGCCCCACATTGGGACGTATGATTCCATACCTTGGGCAACAGGGGTGATTCCTCCCTGTGCGCTCTGCGATCAGTGCTGACAGTAGGGATAACAGGAGAGCCAGGAGTGCTGAAGATGGGGGTTTATGTAGGTATAACTGCTATTTCTTTCAACACAGTTGTATTTCAAGTCTCTTTATGACTTGATTAAAAGCATACAATCAGAAAGTTACTTTATGGCTATACCAATTCCCCATATGCCTTTTCTTTATTATATTCAAAACCTGAACACTGAATAACTCTACATAGGTTAACTGGCAAGATATATACATAGGATTGGGAATTTATTATACTCTCAACTTCCCAAATCATTGAAAATAACTTCTCTAGAGTATGACAAGAGAAATCTACATCTACATATGAATTTACATTTAAATTCAGTAGAAAATTAATGAAATAAAGATGGGAGAAAAATTAAGTTCACCTTACACTAACGAAATTACTGACCTGCTTGCTTTTCTTATATATACTGATTTTCACTAATATTCTCTTTTGTCAGCTTCTCTGTCTAAAACCTCTCAGAATTAAAATAATTTTCTGACTGAAATGTGGAAATCATTGCAACTATATTCTCCAATCCTAAACTCTTGATAAGGGTAAAACTTGGGTAATAATTAAGAACAGGGTGTCCGGTGTCAGTTTACTACCATCTTGAACAGTAAATATATCATAACAGTATTTATAACAAATATATACTCAAAATCAGTGTCTTTGTTAGGAAATGTGCAATGACAGAGGAGAGGCAGTGAGCAGCCATCCGTGAAGGATGGGGAACTGAGAAATAACACCACGAACAGGCAGAACTGAAATACAATTCTTCTTGGGCCTTTTTTTTTTTCTGTCCTTCCCCATATCATGAACTTCTTACTGAGAGGAAACTTAGGCAACAGATCACAGGATACTGTGGAAATACCTGAGATGGCTTTAAAATACCTACCAAGGTTCTCACAGGCTAGCTAGGAAGCACTGCACATTAGTCTGTACAGAACTACCACCACCACATCTAACCTGCTCCTGGGAAGTCCAGCTATTTTATTCAAAGGTAGCTAAAATGCCCCAAGGTTATACTGCTAAGTGCTTTTTATGGGTGACTGACTGCAAATAATCATGGTGCTATTTTTTATTATTTCTACATCATGTCCTAGTCATATAAATTGTAGTATATGGTGCAAAAGAGGAGGGAATTCACTCCATTAAAAGGCACTATGTGGGTGATCTAGAGGCTGGTGTTATTGGCAAAATGGTAGGAAATCAGAGAATCAGAGGACTGGAAGAAATTTAAAGCCTCCAGGCAAAATCAGTGTATGCCATTCCCTATGGAAGTTCATACAGTTGCTTGTTAAAGACATCCAGACACAGAAAATCCACAGTTTCCCTGGAGAATTGGTTTCAGCACTCTGCCATCCTTACTACTCTTGTATTTTTTTCTCAGTCTCAATGCAAAATCTCTCACACAGAGATTCAGACCCTTCCTTCCAATGATATTTTGAATCTGGAGAACATACTGTGCTACCCTTTCTTTTTCTAACTTTTTCTGTATTTGACAACATGTGCCCTTTTGTGTTTTAAGCTGAAATGAACAAATGATCTCAACTTGTGAATTTTCTTCAGCAAATAACCTGTTTTCTAGGCCTCTCATTACTCTTGTTGCTCTTACAGATTGCTTTCAGTTGATCCACACTTTTGCTGAAGCTGTGTCCAATGCAGGACTTAAAATGAAGCCTTATAGCTGCTGGGTAAAGCAGAAAATTTCCTCTACACATAGTATGCTTTGATGGCATATTCCAGAAAAGCATGTGATTCTTTTAATTACATGACATTTACTGACTCTCACTCATCTTGTCATCACTATGATCCCTAGAACAGCTCTGAAAAACTCCTATTTAGTCACTTCTCCCCTCATATTAAAAAAAAAAATCTGAGACATTATTCTTGACTAATGATAATAAATAGCATTTATTCACCCTGAATGTTCTAATACTTTGTATCTCTTCATTGCAGCTGAATCTGAATTGTGTCCTCCAGGGTGTTTGCAGAGAACCAAGTGCCACACTCAGCTTTACCAAGCTCCATTGTCACATCAGTGTTTAACTAAAACACTGAGCAGCTCTAGATGCTGCATGAGTCCTGCAGCATCTCCATTTTGACAGTGAAACCTTCAATAACCACTGTGTGTGGAAGGATTTCCAAACAGCTTCCTCACCACTCACAGTAGTTTCATCTTGACCATGCACCTCTACCCTGAGGAAAAGGGCCTTACTCAAATCTAAGCACCTTGAAGCACTATTTCTCCCTGTGCCAACAATTCTGCTGCCCTCTTGCTGAAGGAAAACAGGTTGGCTGGTCCAAGATTACCTGTTCCTGACAAACCCCTCTGATAACTCACTGCTTTCCAGGCAATTACAAGCAGCTGGGTGGACCCAGCACATCAGTAGAAAAGGCTGAACCAAGAGGAATCAGAAGTGACTATATGAAGTCTAAATCACTGCAAGGACAGGTGATAAGCAGATTCAAAAAGGTGGTCCAAGAGACAGCCATGAGTGATGTTTATAGGAGCCGCAGTTTGAGCGATGGGAGATCTGCTACAAGACCGCAAGAGCCAGGAGAAGAGACTGATACAGAGCACCATAAATTATAGAAGGATGATTCAGTACTCTTTGGGGGAATTAAGACATATGGCCTTCATTACATGGATCTGAGACAACAGCAAAGGAAAGTTTTATATATGTTCCAGGGGGGGTTTTTTGGTTGGTTTTATGTGGGATTTTGTGTCATCTTTTCTTTTAGCATTCTGGCTACTGCAATTCTTTGTTCAAACACTAGATATATATATATATTAAAAAACAACCTCAAAACCAAACCTAAAAAACACCAGTGAAGAACACATTGATCCAAATGTGTCAGAACACTGCACTCCCTAAGATGTTTCTAATTCCTCTCAGAAGTGGCAAAGAAAGGGCAAATACAGCAGATGTATTACAACAACCCAAATACATAACGTTCTCTTTTTTTTTGCTTAATAATCAATATTAAATGCTTAAAATTTATATTTTTATAAGGGTTCTCAACTGCTACAAAAGCTCCAAGAGATTTGGAATTAACACCAACCCATGATGTTATCCTAAGTTTTTCCAGACTCACCCTCAAATGGCACCATATGTGCAGAAACTAGCATTAAAATATTTACTTGGTTAGATTCAAGGGATTTTTCTTTTAGTTATAGTCTATATTTATTTTGTTAATGGCCTAAATTGAATTTTATGTAAATAAAAGGCACACCCTAAGCTCCCTGTGAAACAATTATTTGTCAGGGATTAAAAAAAAAAAAGCACCTGATAAAGTGGTAAGTTCTTGTGTGGGTATTTTCACTATGTCTAAGTAATATAATTATGACAATCTCTGTAGAACTTGGGCACTAAGTGCCAAAAAGTGTAAGACAAATAATTCTCAGGAATACTTTTGCATTTGAAAAAGCACTTATTTTATACTGTCATATAGAGAAATACAGATTAAACTTAAAAGCTTACACAAGCTGCACTGAAAGGCAGCTGCACCTCAACATGAAGTCTGGTTTACAAAAGTTGCTGTTTCAAAGCCTGGTTTCCATGGATTGTGAAGGACTGGATAAGATACTCAAGCCTCCAGAAATCTCCTTCCTGCCATGGGCATTGCCCATGGCTTGCACTGTGACCCTCTATTCTAAGGACTTACAACAGGATGTCTTTTGGTGGGGACACAACTTGAAACTACACCTGATTTGCATAAATTTGAAGTTTAGCTCATCTTCTACCTCAGAAGTATGGGCAAAGCATTTGACCATAAGAGGCAAATGAAACCAAATCCCTGCTCCAAACTGGCAATAAATCAAAGGATTATAAAAAGAAGGAAAAGGAAATTAGAAGTGGAACCAATACAGTATTTTTCTCCCTGGTAACTGCAATAAACATAAAATTGGCTAGAAATCCTATTAAATTATCAAGCTATTCTATGACTAACATTTGAAAGCAGAACTCTAATTGAAAGACATTCAGAAAATGGAATCCCCATTCTAAGGTTTTGATAGAATTTCAAGAAGAAACAAATGTTCCTCATGAACTTAATGGATTCTGGACGATTAAACCAGAAATAGGTTTTTTAAAGATGAGTGGCATGTGTAGAGAAAATATGCTAGTACTGGGAAGATACTGGTTTCCACATAAAGCATGACTACAGCAGAATTGATAAAGTATGTGAGGAACACTAGAGCAGTTTCTGAGTTTTAGGACAAAAATGTACCTACTTGAGATGATTCCTGGAACAGCATTTGTGCAGACTGCTGCATTGCAAAGTCCCTGTCAAACAGGCTGTCTTTATGGTCTACTGAACAAAAAAGAGGAGAGTACACTTGTGGAGATTAGGATTTCATTCCACGCTCCCCCAGGTGATTTCTCAGAGAACAAGCTACTTCAGCAAGGCCACATCTAACACTGTTCACGATGTTTCTCTAATGTTCCCCTGTACTTTCACTCTCCTTCCCCTCCAAGCTGTCAGCCAGTCCTTGCCACATCTGACCACCTCCTGATTACTACAGGAGTTGTTATAGGTAAAAGTTACGTTAAATTAGGGTATAGTTGAATTATATTGTATTAATTATGTTATATTAATTGTATTATGTTGAAGGGGGGGGCCTTATTAGAATGTGCTGGGAGAAGAGTCCAGGATTTGGTGGAACAGTGGTCTGGCGGGGCAAGGCGAGGTCAAAGAGGGATTGGATGGAAGACCTAACCAATCATTCGAAGCCCTGCAGAAACGATTGGTCCAGAATGAATGGCGTTAAAGACCAACGAGAAGCCTGGAAATGGACCAATCATCATGCGGATCCAAAATACACCAATCCTGGACTCAAAGGGGGCTATAAATGGGGGAAGTTCGGTTGGGTTGGTTGTTCTTCTTTTTGGACACTGGTTTGGTTTTAGTTTGCTGTGTGGTTGCTTGGGCTTATCCTAGGTACTCTGTTCTTTGTAGCTATTTTAATAAACGAGAACCTCTTTCTCTGGAGAAAGTTTGGCCTCATTCATATTCATAACAGGGCTGTTCCTGGCAGTGGACAGTCAGGGAGAGCAGGAGAAGGCAGGTGTACTGCTGAGGGACACTCTCTTCCCTTTCTAACAGTGCTGAGCCATATGAGAACTTGTGGTGCTTGACAGCAACAGCCCTACCACGGTTGGTGCTGGAGGAAAAACCCCACTGAGTGTCCCCAGCAGGTCCCTCTCTCATTCCGTCCCCTGCAGCTGCTGTAACTGGAACAGCAATCAGCCTAATAAAGCCTGATAACCATCATCCCACCAAGGAAGGGAAAAAGGTACAGCAGGGCTGGAAATATTCTCTGCCATTTGAGAAAGGCTTCCTGTCAGTTGCTGCTCTCTGCAGAAGAGTATGTTTAAACACACTACCTAGAAGACTGCTATTTTTAGTACAGTGGTGCACTTCAAAGCATTTCCTGCTCAGAAAGTCACACCAAAAGTAAAAGGAGAAAATGCAATGGCTCTGTTGCCTCCCAACACACTGATCTCCCTTGCAGAGGCCATCCCACTGCTGCTGTGCTGCAGTTTCCAGAGAAACTGCACACTCCAGTGACTAATTACTTAAAAATACAACATTCCTCAGGGAGGAGAAGTTTTAAATAAACCTGCAAAATAGGTAACACAAGCACATGGCTAATTTTTACATATGGGAGGAAAAAGGAGGGGGAAGGATGCAGGAGGATGGAAGAATTTAGCTCAAGAAACTGTGTTCTAGTCTTGTACTAAATAGTTCCAGCTTTGATCTAAATTTAGGCAATGAGCACTTCCTGTGGGAGACCATCTTCCAAAGCTGAAGAGTTTTGATGCTAAATGTTTTCAGTGATTTTATAATTGGGGTAAAGTGATTATTTGTTTAAAGGCCTGGCCTTCAGACAGTTAAACACTTACATTATTCTGTATTTCCCACCATTTCCTCTCCTACTCCATACTGGACTTCTGTTTATTCAGCTCCAGGTTTCACTGCATTTTAAGTGGTTTTAAAGTTCTGTTTACAACCAACAGGAGCAACAAAAGCCCTTCTGTCATTATCCAGCAGTCTTCCATCACAGTGACAAGACTGGCTGCTCCATACCTTGGAGCTGAGGAAGCCCTCACCACTTTATCAAGACTCCTGCACTGCTTTGCGGTTTTCTGAACAAACCCAACTCCCAGACCTTTCTGTACCTCTGGTTCTCTCTCTCCTGGGACACAAACTGTCTTCAAATGTTAAGAAAAGGCAATACATGCACAGCCCACACTCTAATGCCCTAAAATCCCTCCCCAGACTCAGAAACATAAAACCTAAAAATAAAAAATGAATGGACCATTCACTTTAGGAAGTTCATCATTCAGGAGACCTGATTTTCAACTGCTTGAGGTTGGCAGTGCTTGTAGACACTGAAAGAAAGTCTCTTTCTTGAAAGCTGGTTTTATAGTTCGTCTCATGTTTACATTGAGGGTGAGACACAAGTTGCCTATGAAACGGTAAAGCAGCTAGTTTAAACTGTTCACCTGTGCTACCACTTGTCGATGGGAATACCAGTAAAGAACAGCTTACCTCATCTGTTTTAGACACATATTAGGATAAGATAAAAAAAACCAAAAAGTCCTAGAGTATTTTTCTGTGTTTCCATCAGCAATAACAGGAGTTTGTAGGCCTGCCTTGGACTAGACAACAAAGTTCTAGAGGGGACAGAACCTGGTCTCTGAGAATTGGTTTGTAAGCTAAACTGTTTTTTGCGTACTCCACAGAGATCATGAAAGAGGAAATTTTAATTCTTTTAGAAATTTAATTCTAGGGGAACAAACCATCTGAAGGCCATGATTTTGATCTGTGGATGAAGGGCATACATTTTTTTGTGATTAACAATTTTTACATTCTTGTTGAGTACCTAATTTTGGAGGATTGAAGATCTCTGCTTTCAATCTAGTACTGACTTAATGCGTAGGATCTGAACTAGGAACTGAAATCTATCAGACATTTTAAAAATGTGCCATTCTTTCTAGTTTAGCTGTGAATTTTTTAATATCTGTATTTTTCTAGCCTAATGAACCATCAGTTCTCAAAGAGAATCTTAACCCTACCTCTACAGACACTAAAAAATACAGGCTTCTATTGAGAACTAAACAAACATCCAGGCTTGAGGATAAATCAGCGTGAATTTCAGTGAGGAAAAATTAGTACAATTTGGCTTGGTTTCCCCTAAACTGTGGGAAGGATTGAAAAACCACAATTGCTCCTACATAGTGGCAATAGTTGTCAAATTTCGTTGAAACAAAAGCAGCAAAGTAACCTTACGAGTTGCCTGGATGACTGAGACTTTAACAATGCTGCATCTACACTGCAGTGGCACATTTGGCCTCTATGTTTTGTGGTTATAACCACTGTTGAAAGAACTGTCTACTAGTTATAGACTGCCAAAAGGGCAAATAAAAAAATAATAATCCAGTGTTGTGTCTTAGGGCTAAGAAAATGTCATCAATCCCTCCTCAGCCTCACAATACAACACAGAAAACATAAACAAGAATGTCTTTATGCACACATAATAAAAAGATATAATGGGTTAAAAAAATAAACAAGCTCAAACCTAGTCTACACATTAGAAAATATACAAAATTTTTAAAATTAAGGATATGGCTGTGAATGAGACACATAAACATTTGCATTGTATATGATCTGATCATGATTTACAAACTAAGGCTTCACACGCAGGGCTGCCTGGGGATTAACGACCAGCTGGGAGATTTGATAGTGTAGGACAAATCTAAGGATCATTAACTCCAGCTAGTTATAACCTTCCCAGAAAATGCTTTATACTAAAATTGATATTGTAATTACCCATTTTATAAATAATATAAACTGTAATACTGAAGTAGCAGATTGCTTTCACTGTGTCCCTTTTTCTTGCAAAGCTCTGAAAACTGGAGCACTCTGGGTGATGTGGACCTGCTGTTTTTGGAAAGTAAATTCTGCATGAAAGCCAGTGTGACATAACACTTCTTAGCATAGGTCCCAACAATACAGCATTTATTATTGTGTTGGGCAGCACAGCAACAAGTGATCTTGCACAGAAAGCAAAGAAATTCTGAATGCAAAATTCAACGCAGATAACCTTGCATGAGGACACATGAGCCCTGCACTGAATGATCAATCTTTCATAGAAACTTGAGGCTGAATATAAAGAATTTTTAAGACGTCAAGAAAATCCCATCAAATCCTCCAAACTGGCACAGAAGTCTTTTTGCTTTAATTTTAATTTGCAGGTCAAGCATAACATGAAGACCAGTAACGCAAAGTTGTTATCAGTCCTTTCAAACAACTCCTGTTCTTTAGCATGAACCTGTTTTCCATGGGAGGAGTGTAGCTGCTATGATGTGTTAGGTCAAGGTCCCATTTAGCAAGCACAACAGCAGTTCAACCTCAGCCTGTGGGAAAAGCTGTCAATTAGGTAGCACTAACCAAGAGTCACGAGTATTTTCTCTTTGCCTGACTACCATCTGGGAAAGGCACCCTGCATTATCCATCTCCTCCCAGGCAGAGCCTGTGCTTTTACACAGCGTGATCATCACAACCTAGTAATGCCAGTTGGGAAACTGAGTGAAGACTGGATTTCAAAAGACAGGTAACAGCCTCCTGAAGTGCCAACATGCTACTCTTAGTGGAAGTCAGATGGCAGGAATGCAGGAACAAGTCATTCAGACATAATGCAAAAATTAGCTTACCTGTTCATTAGGCTCAAAGCTTATCTCTTCCTTTTCCGTCCTCATAGCTATTAACTTTGTGCTACCGGAAGGGTCTGTCTTACTGTCCAACCGCTCCAGTTTTGGGGGTATGTCTGGTAAACCAATATCTTTAGTATCATCTTTATCTAGCAAGTAGCGAAGTAGTGCATTATTATTCTTCTTAGGACTCGCTGGCTCCTGTTTAACAGTCACCTCTGAACCAGGAGCTGTGCTACTGGACTCCTGGTTCAGTTCTTTGCCTGTGGCCTCTGCTGTGAGCTTGGCCAAATCTACAGGAGAACTACTGTCCTGCAATAGTCTGTGCAAAATTTTATGCTTCTCCTTGAGCGAGGTTCCGTGTGCTGAACCAGACCCAGGCAACCCTCCCGTGGAGTCCTTGCTCATGTCTCCCATGGTACTGGACAAAGGTGAAGGCTCCATCTGATCTGATTTGGTGGTCAGCAACTGTAAGAGCTTTGTCTGGCTTTTTCCATCGTGCAGTTTATTCTGTCCATCAGGTCTCTCGCCACTGACAACCGGTGGCATGTTGCTATCGCTGTTGTCTTTCTGTTCTCCTGAATGGCAGCTGCTCTCTGCTTGTCCAGTTGTACCTTCTGATTGCTCCCCATATATTCCAAAGCAGTCTTTAGAGTCCAGACTTCCCATCTTGCTTAGCTGGGGAGGATTCATACTCACAGGGGAATTTTGTAAATTTCCCATTTTTAGGTCAGGTGAAGCCAACGACGATCCTAGAGAAACGCCGTGGCCCTCGCTGAGGGCCTGAAGTGCGTTCAGGGAACTGTTGGTGTAGTTATGGCTATTTCCTGTGCTGCTGCAGACTCCCACAGGTGAATGCAAGCTTCCTGCAGGGGAGAACTGACTGGGTGGGATGCGAGGACTTCCTGCCACTCCAGGGCTCACGCGATGCCTTGGGGAAAGCATAGAGTTTGGCTGCCCTGGGTTCATGCCGGGGCTGCTTTGAGAGGGGCTATTCATTTTTAGTGCATAGTTACTACCCTGAGGAGTGGATGCTTGTATGCTTGACACATGGTTCATTCCCCCTGAACCACCAAACCTGCCTGCTGGCATGCCCACTTGCTCCTTTGGGCCATTTATGGCAAAATTTATATTGCTACTGATGGTCATATCCTGACCTGGGTTCCCACTGCACATGGCCTGATGGGCAGGGCTGCTGGAACTAATTGGGTTCAATATCTTCCCCATTCCTTGTCCAGTCAAATCCTGATTCATTCCACAGACATTCTGCTCTCTATGTGGCAAGAGGAAGAAAAACAGCCTGTTAGCTAAATGACAGTGGCCAACTTGCAATTACATTACGGAAAAAGAAGCAAAACCCCAAACCTCACTTTAAAATAACACAAAACCCCTACAATCAAAAACAAATCAACAGTTTGACAAAAAGTGATATGCAACTCTCAACATGGCTGAACATTAACAGTATGGTTTTTCAGTACCTCATCAGAAAACAATGAAAGAGAGGAAAAACAAAATTAAACCTCATTTAAATGACAGTCATTAGAAATGCTGATAGGTTACAATTTCACACTCCCTTTAATGTATCTCTCTACAATTTGGCAAGAGCTAACTTCTAGAACTGAAAGAAATCTCATCTGAAACATATGACCCAACAAATACATGTTTTACAAGACAGCTGCAGACAGCTGTTTGCTGGAGTTTTGAATTTCTCTAAGTTAGCCCCACCACAAGGCTGGAGTGGGCTATTTGCCCACCAAGTTCATAGTGAAAAGAAAGTTGAAAAAGTCACATTTTTACACTGCCAAAGTATTTCAATACTGCTCCAAAACAGCCTGTGAGCCAAGGGAACTACTGGATACTTGTTCAGAATGAGAACAGTCTGTTAGCAATCCAGTCCTGCACAGGCATTTAGGAAAAGGGGAGAAGAAAAACAACAAACCACACACACACAGGAGCTGAAACCTGTATTTTAGAGATGTAAGCCTCAAGACAGAAGAAAGAGAAGAGAGACACACACACACAGAGAAAAAGCTCTTGTGAGAGCACCTGAAGGTCACTTTTCCTCAGTAGATTTTAATTAGTTTATGGGAGGATAAAATACACTTTTTACTCTGTGCTAAAACTTAAATTAGGAAAATCAGATATATTCCCAAATGCTAAAAGCTACAAAAGAGACAGAGTCAAGTAGGTTAGGAAGGAAAAAAAATGAGATGCTGACAAAAAAAATCAAATCAACTCTGGACCAAATACAAATGGAACATTCCTAATATGCATTCTCCATGAGACAAAAACTATTCCTATACAAATGGAACATTCCTAATATGCATTCTCCATGAGACAAAAACAAACCTTCAGTTTTGCTAAAGCATGAGTAGCAAAATAATTGAAAAATACAGAGTAGTGAATCTTCTTATTCTGTATTGGTTACCTTAGGTATAAAGGCAAAAGTGAAAAACATTAACTATAAAAAGCAGTATTTTTAAAACCTTATTACAAATACAGTGGTACCAGCACTCTGCTAAAAAAGTGCAAGAAAATTTATGAGTACCATTTAAAAATTATTAGTCCTTTCTTTTTAAAATTTAAGATTTGGCACTTAATAAAATATTAGGTCTATTCAGCAATCCAAAGAAAACAAATTGCAGACAGCTTTTAGTCAGATCAATCTACAATTTCTATAGAATGGTTTCAGTTATAATTATGTTTAGTGCTGTTTTCTTCCTCTCAAGGAAAATGATAGAGAGGATTGGGAATAAAGCCTGAAACAAAATCTGATACAAATACACCAGGATATGCAATGACTTAATAAAAATTGTACGTTAAAGTTCTGATGTCAGTGATTGCTCAATGCTGACTTCAGCATATCATTGTCTCTAGTTTTTGAAAAAAAAACCCCAAACTAACAGCGGTGACACTTCTTAGGATTGGATATATAAGAGACACTAAGCCAAGCACCAGAAAAGACAAGACATGAAGGGAATCAAAGAATTAAGTAACACTTTGTCTGAAGTGCAGTTCTAGTAATCATAACATGTTTTTTAAAGAAGAACCAGAACCAATAACAGAATGTGAACTACAAGAATTCTACATTGTCTAGATTTAATTACTGTTGGAAAGTTTCTTGTATCTACTATGCAAAATACAGGTAATTAAAATACTGAAAATAAGAACATGGCATTGAAACTGCAGCATGCCATTTTTAAATTCTGAAACAATCTCACAGTCTTTTCCTGCTGCAAGCATTGATTTCAAAATCTTACTTTGCTTCCATGATATCAGTTCTGGGTCAACAGAAACCTATCAGCCTTAAACAATCTATTTGCTTTGGCAACCTTGTGCTTTGCATGACTCTCAGCAGAGTGTGGATGCAAGGAAGTGGCCAGGATTACCTGTGAAGCATATGCAAGGAGATGACAAGCTGAGGTTCACTGGTCGTCTGAGAGCGGATGAGCTTGCTCTTGGTTTGGGCAGAGACGATGGTGCCGTCCGACAGGGAAAAGCGATAAACGGGGCTGAAGGCCAGCCCCTGCCTCAGCACTGCAGGCAAGCACAACAACAACACAGGTAAACTCAGCTGCTCAGCATCTGATGCTCAGCACTGATACCACAGATGTGGTGCTAATTGAGCAAAACAAATAAAAAGAAGATTTTGAAAATAAATAGATGCGATGCATCTGAAAGGAAAAAAAAGGATCCCACATGCTGTAGGGTGATCCAATGAAAATCTGCAAGGAGTGACAGCAAAAACAGGAAGATACTATGAAATAGAATGTATTCCAGGAGCAGACAGGAAGCTCTTGATGTCCATTTCACTTTTCATCAAATATGTGTCTAATTCCCTTTTGTTCCTCAAACACTTTTGCATTGTACCATTACACCATGATGATTTGATACAAATGTCCTTAATTTTTAGATCATCTGTTTCCATTAGCCTTGTATATTCTCCTCCTTACTGCCCGCCTAAATTGTCTTGCAACATTTACTCTCACTACTTCTTTAATTTAAAAAATGCATAAACTCTTACCTAAGAACAATTAGAAATGAGAACTGGAAAGAGAAATTATTACTTTTAAAAGAACAAATAAATATATATAGCTAAAAAATTACAAATAAAATCACCTAAATCAAAACTGGGGCTCTGCTACCATTTCTCAGTGTTGACTGCATTTCAGGTTTGGGGTTTACTTCACTGTACACATTCTGCATCCCTTTAAGTTTTTAATGTAAATCTGAACTTCAACAAATTCGGTTTTTTAACTTCCATACACCCCTGTGACACTTCTTTAATGAAATATTAAAACATGTTATGGAAAAGCAAATCTCCCCAGCATTTATTCTACTGTTCGCTCTCTGCCATTAATGAAACAAGGGTGGTCACTTAAAATTTCTAGTCCAAAAGCAATCACACTAGGATTGCAGACATGAGAGAAGTAAAATACTTCAAAAAATTTCATATAATCATTTAGGGAAAAAATAGCAATGAAACACTACAAATACATTCGATTTCTTAATCTTTCATATATCTATATTTTCTGTGGGGTTCTGTCTCTCTCTTTTTTATTTTTTTAAATCAATATTATCATGTGATCTTCATTTAATTGCTAGTCTTTTAATATTTCCTGTTGTAATGAAATGACGTGGTTTTCCAAGTGTGGCCTTTATTTTTCTGGTCTACAGAGCCACCACATTTTCAGCCTTGCAAGACTGGTTACGACTGCTTTCCTTCCCTGTCCCCCACTGTTATATATTGTTCTGCAAGGTTGCAAAGTATTATCTAGGCAGTGACAAAACAGGAAGCACAATTTAAACAACCAGAAGGGGTTTTTCAGAGTAAAAATGTAACGCAAAACAAAAACCTACAACAGTGAAACAATACAAAACAAAATTTCACTGTTAGGTATGTCATTGTTTCAGTTTAACCTTCGGGCACCAGAAGGTCCAAAGCTCTTAACTTTAGCATATACCACATCAGGAAATTCCAGTACTCAATGCCAACAGGATACAAGTGAAATCTTTACTTAAATCATTTTCCAAACTAATTCTTTAAGCAAACAAGAATGTTTCCATATTCCTCTTGAGGAAATGCTATTTTTTGACTGTGGCCAATAAAAACTTACCATATATTCTGCATTTTACACTGAGAGATAATTTTAAGGCATGTTTTCTATTGTTTATCAAGCTAATGCTGCATTTTTTTCACACTGTAATGCGGGATTACATGTAGGAGACCATTACTTTCTTTGCTTCCATTCTCAAACCACAATGACTTGAAAACTGCAAGCACAAAGATGCTCCAGCCCAAGATATGACTTGTTTTTCCTCTCCATACTGCAGGGCAGGGGAGCGAAATATTTCAGCCATTATTCCTCCTCAGTGCTGTATCATTTGTAGGAAAGTAATTCCAGAGGTTCTCCCTCCTCTTACCACTCACTCTTTTCATTTTGACAAGAAGAAAAGAGCCCTCTCATTTAGATTAATTCTACAATTTACATGATAATCCTAAGCCACAACTGCAAAATGATACAGTGTAAACTCCAAAACACTTATATTTTCACCACTTCATAGAAAGCTTAAGAAAGGACTCATTCAACCTTAGGACTCAGGGTAGTAGCTGCTAATTTGGTCAGGAATAACTTCAAGAAGACTGAAATAAAGTGCTGGAATGCCGTAACATATACCCCAAAATCATCTCTGGCACAAATGGGTCCTCACCTTCAACTGCTCTCTAAACCCTTGGTGTAATTTTAATTGCATATTGCCTTCTTCAGTTCTGTCTGAAATCACAGCACAAGCCTGTGAACTTTTAGCACTTCTACTGTATATACCCCCAAAACTGTTATCTAAAATAACACAGCATTTCTGTGACCCCACATTTCTAAAACACCACCTGAAGACTTCAGGAAAGTAGAATATATTAAAGAACATTTAACTAAGGCCTCATGAATAAAGCTCTTTTTTTTGGTGTGTATTTGGTGGAATAATTTGATATTCCAGTTACAACCTAGTATCCAGGATGACATGTCTGTTGCTTAATGACCATGGTAACTATTTGTTACAAGCCAGCTGTAAACCCTGCTCTTTAAACATGAACCCAAAGAATGATGCTTCTGTACTGGAAACAGTCCAGCTATTCCCAATGGTTTTGAAATTACTTTCCCATGGACTAGATAGGGTTATTTGCTTTTATTAATTTGGGCCTGTGTTACTAGAATTAGAAGCATAAGGGTTTTATGAAAAATCCCCACCCAGTCACTACCACAGAAACCTCACAGGGACCATTCCAAGTGCAGTACTTTCCTATTTCTTACCTGCCATATTCTTGACTAAGTAGATGTGCTCCTGGTATATCCTATAACACTTATCAGCTAGATAAAGTGCAACAATGTAGGTTTCCAAACAGTATGAGAGGTGCAGCTTTGGGAATTTACACTCAATGTTTCTCAGAAGAAATGTGACAGTAAAAGTCCATTTTTGTAAAGAAAGGGAATACAGGCAATGAACTGCGATGTGTGAGTTGAGATTTTGAAGAATAATGGTCAGTGAACATTCTGGTGGACAACATGCAAGGGTCTTTCCTTCTAAAATAATTTTGACATTTTGAAGATTTAAAACACACTCCAGAATGGCACAGCTGTAACAAGAAGGCTGAAACAACCAGTGAGAAAGCTGAAGACTTCCCCAGAGAGCCATCAGTGTGCTAAGTAAAACAGAAAGGGACTGAGAGTAGCTGGTGTTTGTTCCCTGAAAGCATAACAAAGAGAGCACAACCAAGAGACACAAATGGCAAACAGGTTGAATATAAAAAGTACTAAAAGTATGAAACCTAACCTTCCTGGTGATGCCTCTTGGCAAAAGATATTTCTCCCTCGTGCTGCGAATGGAACCTCTGAATGCATCTTCTCACCAAATCCTCCCAGCCAGGTTTCATAGCTGCTCGCATGGTACTTGTGTCCAATGAAGTTATTTTGCCTGATATCAGATACATTAGAAAGTATTCGTTATAGCAATTTCTCCAGTGAGGAAAAGGAAATACAATTAAAAACTTCTACTCTTATTTCACAATACCTTGAAGATCCTGGCGTGTAGTAAAGCTCTCTGATGAAGGGAGAAGTGGTCTTTCCTTCATTGGAGCTCTTCTTGCAACACAAATCAAGCAAGACTGCAAATCTTAGAGAAAAATGTTACTTCATTTTATTTTCATGGAAAGGGAAGACTTTTGCCTCCACAAAGACTTCAGAAATACTTAAAAAAAGTTCCTTAAATCTATTCGGACCAAAAACCAGATTTTGTGCCAATAAACGCATAGACAAAACTCAGTGGATTTGTATCTTCATTACTTCCTAAAACATTAAATAGAACAGGAAAGGTGGGCTTGTTTTCTCTCAGAAGAAAAATTAACAAGGACTCCACCACAATCCCTAAGTATTGGCACATGTTTATGAATCTACCTGTAGTAGCTCAACCACTCAGGAAGTAAGTAATAAAAGAGAATAAATATACTGCATGCACAAAGAGCACATTTCTTCAACACTCACCACTTCATACTTTCTAAGCCAAATTCCTTAAACTTGCCTCAAATGCTTGCTGTTCCTGAGAACTCACCTTCACAATAACCATTTTTACTTACCTGAATACTTACAAAACAATCTGAGGAAATTTACCTGCTGAAGTAGTAAATGGGAAAGGAAATGGTAAACCACGATTGTCTTCAAATTCTAAGAATTCAGAAAATTGCCCTTTGAAACCTTCTTCCTAGTCAGCTACATTTTTCTTACAGTTTCAGCAATATAACTAGGGTATCTCCCTTTGAGGTAAACAGAATTTCTCTCCGTTCTCTCAGCTGGTTTAACGAGTAGCTGCATGCAAGTGTATATCCTCATAGCCAAGACAAAAGCACATTTCTACACTTAAATAAAAAAAAAAACCCAAACCTAAGAATTTTTCTAATTTTCGGGACTTAGAGGTCACTTTATCAACTGCTCTGAAAGTGCATTAACACAAATTGGAAATGGTAATTACCTTCACCGTCCTCCTTGAAGGAATTTGGTTGAGAAACAGCAAAGCACTGCATAGTTTCATATTTCTGATGTGCTTCCTGGTTATCGTGGCCTTCTTCAGAATCAGCCAGAGGTTTGACCAGCATGCGACAATTGAAGGTATGGCTGTTCCGCCTAGGAGTGTCACCAGACCAGGATCCCCCATTCACTGAGCAAAAGCAAAATCAGGTAGTGAGATAAATCTGGTACCAGACATTTCTGCTGCTTATCCACAGGAAATTAATCAAGATGTTTTACAAACTGGTTGGGAAACAAGCTCATTTAGCAACAACAACAATTTAATTTTAATATTAAAGCCCAAACCAGCAGATAACTAGGTCATTTATAAAATTAACAGATTTTAAGAGCACTGCTAATTTGTTCGGCTATTATGTTTTCACAAGTGACTCAAAATGACACAGTAGAAAAGCAGAATAAAAGTCTAAATATTGGTGCATGTGAAAGTTATGCAGCACAGCAAAAGCCTACTGTGTAGATCAAGTTGATTTATGAGACTGAAAAAAATAAGACACTATGTAGGATCTTTCCAGCAAACTTAAAAGGTACTACTAAAAGACATGGCTGCATTGTATAAAAATCTCTGTCCAGGTTCAAAGGGAAAGAAATGAAACTAATATGCCCTTATAAAAACAGTAAGCAATACAATAGGGAATATATTGAAACACACAGTCACAGCTACAATGGGAAAGACTGAAGGGTTGAAATGACCTGGGTGGAGCTATGGATAAAACTAAAACCTAACACAGTGCTTAAGACAAGTAAAAAAAGAAACAAAATCCTGAGATGCACAAATATAGGCACTGGACATCAGTCAGAGCGAATCACTGTTACACCACATTAGGAAATAGCAGGGTCATATTTAAAATACTCTTTGCTTGCCCTCTTCAGTTATAAAATGCAATAAATGCAGTAATATATTGACTTTAGCCATTTACATTTTTGCTTCTTCAGAGTATGTAAGTACAGTAATAAAATGCTAAAGTGAATTGAGCAATACTTTTTAAACTGCTGTGAGTAAATGAGGAACCCAGTATTGACTTTCTCTTTCTTTTCACCTCCTCCAACTCTCAATGACATTAAAACTAATATTAATATGAGTCCAAAAATGGCTGCAACTAACAAAAACAGTTTTTGAAAGTTAAGAGTAAGTATTCCTGAGAACAAAAATATTGAAATAAAAAATTCTAACATAAGGAGGTTTCTGATTTTTTTTTAATATTTCTCCTTTCCTGGACCATTTTTGGAACAAGCAGCCTAGACAGAGAACTAACAGAGAGTTCACATGGCAAATGCTGTCTTTTAGTGATTCACTCTGGAGATCCATTAAAAATACCAGCTAACATGAATTACTAAAAGCAATTTTAACAAAGAAGAATTTGAAAAGAGTGGAGAATGCTTCTGAGAGTAATATTAATCATTCATAGTCTATAGATACATTAAAAATAAATAATGGATATGATGAAACTGTAAGTAGTGTCAAGACATTAACTTATTTAAATGCTGACTTACAAAACCAAAGTTAAATAAGTAATGGTACAATACCAGGAAAAGTTATATACCTAAAGATTTTGGCAGCAGGATTTTGACAAATTCATTGTGGTCCCCTACATGCAGGATGCTGTATATGCTTGTGTTCATCAGCTCTTCTTGGTTGTACCTCAGGTACTGTGTCACATTCTCAGAAACAAACACAACATTACCCTCTGGGTTCACTACAAAGAAGAACCCATCTAGGGCCTAAAGGGGGAAAAATAGAAAACCAGAGAGAAAAACACAATAGCAAACAATCAGATTAACAAAATACACAGCAAATAAATACTCCAATCAGAAGACATAACTGAATTTTCCTCATCCATCCCAATTCCTACATTATTGTCTGTAAGAGCAAAGGACACATTTCAGATTGAGCATCTAATCTTACTTATATGACAGCAGTGTAAAAGCACAGAAAGGTACACACCTTGCAAAATAATGAAACCCACAATCTCCAAGCATGATTGCAGATGGTAGAAATACATCATCCTTCTAATTTTATGTCATTTGAGCAGATAAAGGGTGAATACAGTTAAACTTAAAAGCACCAAAGCTTTTTGTGTAAGCATTCAATTAACAATCTACACAGACTTCTGCAGCTTTCCCTGATTTATTCACCTCTCTAAGGATTGGCAGGAAATCACTAGAAGAGTTGTTAGTTATTGTATCTCCAGGGACAGAAATAAATTAGAAAAAACAGGCCACCCACAATTCATTGTGGGTCAAAACCAAGTGGATCCACACTAAATCTGAACACAGCTCACTGCAAAACAGTCTGGACAAGGAGGAGCTGCCACAGCAAGCACCAGGCATTTTTGATTTGACCCAACTTGTATAGCGTACAACTCATGTGTTGGTCTTAGCAGGCAGTTCTGTCCAATGGTTACAGAGAGATGTTTAAAATATTGCACATTACTGAGTAGTTAGTAAATCCAGACAATAAAAGAGAAGGCTTAGGATGAATTTTATTCCCACCTTCAGCCACCTAGCTAAAGAGAAGACAGAACCAGGCTCTAGGCTAGCGGTTCACAAGGGAAGGATGAGATGCAACAGACAAAGGTTGCAAGTCAGGAAATGTCATGGAGAAACCAGAAAAAATAATTCCACCACGAAGGTGGTCAGATATGGGAAGAGACTTCAAAACCACCTTCCAGAGATATTCAAACCTTGGCTGGACTCAGATCTGGGCCACCTGCTCTACACAGACCAGACTGCAGTGGCGGTAGGCATACACAAGCTCCAGAGATTGTTCCCAAACTAAGTTAGATAATGATTCTGCTCCAGGGGAGGGTCAGTGAAAGCACAATGCAAGCAGAGCAGCTGAGCCAATGGCTGACAAACACTTTCTTTGCTCTATTTTAAAATTAAAACATAATAAAATCCACAAAGAAATGCATAAGTGTATACTTTCCCTGACTGCCTCTAAGTTAAGATAAACCAGGTCTTTTTTTCCTCCTGTTGGCACAAATTCTAATCTCTGACATTTTTATCATTGCCTTCTTTTTGTTTCTGATAATTTTTGGTTCCTCCTGTTGATTCACTTTCTTTATGAGCTCCATCCTTTATATGTACTTTCTTAAGATTCATTACATTTTCCTGCTGAGTAGTATTTATTTTAACTAATAAAGAGTTACAAATTAGTTAATAAATTGAGGCTCTAGTGTAATTTTCAGCATAATAATTTCTAGTATAATAATCAGCATCTCTGCTATGGATTAGTGTTTTAGGCTGCATTTCACCACCATTTAAAGCCAGTGTAAGCATGGTCTGTTTGATTTAGTACTTCCTACACCACAACAGCAACCTGTACTGTGTGAGGCTATGAAAAGCTGGACCAGAGAGCTGAGTTGGCTGAAAACTAATTAAAGAAAAAAAAGATGCTAGCCACATCAGTCCCCAGCTGGCCAACCATAGAAGCCACGGTATTTAGAGCTGGCAGAAGGGTGTGGGTTTGGCTGAACCACCCTGCTTGGCAGCTGTCCACACATCAATTCACAGGGGCTGCAAAACCAAAGCTATCACAGATGTTTATTGGAGTCCTAAGGAGAAAATTTTCAAAGGTGGAGATGGCAAGCAAGAGATTATGAGAGTTACTGGCATCTCACAATAATCTTCAGTTTTCCCTACTGTTTCCTAGAGTGGCAACTTGTTTGGCAAAGAAGTGCTCTCTGTGCTGTTCCCTCACAGCTGTTTCTTGAATTGATCACAGATATGGCCATCTGGGCTTAGAGTAACAAAGGCCCTTATATTTCAGTCACTCATTTCTTTCCATTCTCTTAAGAAATAATCTTGCAGGTAAGCAGCAGCAGGCTTTTGAGGAAGTTAGTTCACCTAGACACTTGAATATTTTAGAAGCCTCCACTTTTGCAGTAATTTCTTATTTCTGTTCCCAGATGTAAGCCACCACAATCAAAAACTTTTCTTCAGAGCTATTGGGAAAATGGGTGAACAAATAATGGACAGTATGATGGAAGAGAAATCAAGAAAACAGATATTTTAGATTATATATTGGAACAGAAAATACATTTGTGTTCTTTGAGATGTTGTCATCTCCCTCTTGACTATTTTTCCACAGTTTCTTCCTATCTACTTTATGCTTTAAGCAAGAAATATGTTAAAATATTCCTCAGAGGCAGCTGCCTGATGAATTTTACTCACTTTCTTCAGCTGGAAACACTCATTATTTTGAGTATTCTTCAGTTTTATTCTCCAATAAAAACATACAATAACATTTCTAAACCAAATCACTAATAAACTGTTCATCAGCATTGCAATTTTTATTATTATTTGGCAATGAGAAAAGGTAAGGGTTTTTTTAAGAGGTTGTAAAAAAAGGGTTCTGTAAAGATTAAATAACTGAATTGCATTTCCTTAAGGTGATAAAGACACAAAGAAAGTATCTGTAGTCTTTCCACAGCAAATATAGAACAACTTTCAGTCCTTTTTAAGTTTCCTGGTGCAAAAGGACTGTGGTTCATTAATTTCCACAATGTTGCATTGTTCATATGCAAAGGAAAACTAAATTAAATGGAACAACAGAATAAATGGTGATTTTACATGTCATGTTTGCTGCAGTAGCAATCACACAAGATAAGCCATGAAAAATATAATCTTATTCTTATGTTCCTTGTCCTTACAAAACAGGCCCTTACAATTAAATTAATAGAAAATTAAAGGTAAATTTTAACATAGCAGTGTAAGAGATGAATGCATAACCTTGTTTGACAGCAAAAACATTTAATCCAGTGAGTATGTATAATAAATATTAAAATAAATTAATTAATTTGTTATCCCCACTTTTCAAAGAACAATGCCTCCAACCTGTCTAATCTTATGTTTTGCAGTGTGAATTTGGAGCCTTTGTTTCATGCACAGTATGGAAAACTATGTCTTCATTTGACCAATTATGAAAAATAAAGCAGATACTTAAAACTATTATACAGGCATTCAGAAATGACAGAATAATTATGCTTCTGCCAAAGCTGGTTGCCTTAGCTTGATTCAGAGTTTGTGTTTTATGTTACCTCAAGTTACATTTATTCTTCCTTACAGATAAAGTCCACAGTAAGAATGGGATGGGAATAAACAGTTTGCAAGTGAGTTTAAGCAGATAAAACAGTAGTGGACATGACATAAGGATCCCTGATAACATACCTACCCAACATTACTGCTAACACACATCTGGAAGCTAGGCTTGAATCATACAGCCTTTTGGGGTATCAAAATAACTGCTAAAATCAGAAGTCTTAACTGAACAAACTGAAATACCGATCCCGAAAATCTCTGCTACATTACTTTCATATTCTAGAGGGAAGAGTCCTGCTTCAAGCAATGAAATGAAAATATTAAAGCAGTATAGCAATGACATGTAATTTTAGAGGAATATTATTCACTTGTATGCTGCAGTATATACTAAGTCAATGTTTAAGTGCAACAGGTCTTCCACAGCTGTTGTGGTTCAGAAAAAATAAAACATGCACAAGCAGACACCCAAGATACGCTGTCAGCTGAAGCCCCTCAAGCTGTCTATGTTACAAAGCAGAACTCTCTGTGCCTCTCCTACTTCAACTTGAAGAGAGTTTCATCACTGAATGCAAGATAAATAAATATGCTGCCTACTCTTTAATGACATAATCCCAAGCAGTGAGGACGGCTTTTCTCTCTTGACCATTCCTTTACAGCAACCTCTGACTACACCTTTTCATTTCATTCATCCTAGGAGGAGCAGAACTGCCCTAAATACAGGGATTTTGTGCTCTTTACCTCAAGCATCATTGGTCCAAGTGCATCCTTGTCGATGACACTCTGACCTGTAGACGATACATCTGCTTTTTGCACTTCATCTTCATTAGCTGCTGCTGCTTTTTCTGCAAGAGAGAATACCATGTGTTAAGCGACAGAAGACTGATCTCACTGATACACCAAGAGCCCACAGAGCATTGAGAAGAGCTGTGAAATGCTTACAGTGCAACAGTTCTGAAAATGAGATTAGACAGTCTCCCATAATGATTCAACGGAAGCACAGCTAGCCTATTTGCTTCTCAGTTTTCAGGTCTTGTGGCACAAATGAAATTATTTCTCATGTTTCTCTGCTAGACATTTCACCAATCTACAGAGTCTAACACTGGGCAAAGACAAGGGCTCTTTATGGAGGTGCAGTGGGCAAAAACTAGGCTTAAGATGTAGTCAAAGACTGATCTAAAAGAGCAGGCAAAGCTTACAGCTGCAGAGCTTTTCCATGACCGCTATATTTAGAAGGAAAAACACAAGTCCACAATCTACGGTTTCAGTACCGAGAAACAGCGGCCTCAGTTCTGCTCCCATGTCTCCACCCACGTTCTTACTATCACGTCATTTTCCATACCACCTTATTTACCAATGTATTATTAGAACTACATGCAATTTCAAGTGCTGCATTTGAAAACTGCAGGCAAGAAAATAATTATTTCAGGTTCCTGGAACATAATGCCATACGTTAAAATGTGTTGTATACAGCATCACAGGTTATACCCTACTCCAAATATAAGGGATATTCACAGAAATTTCAAACCTAGTGGGTTTATAATTCTTATCAAGTAATGAACTGTATTAATTTTTCTATTTCAAGAATGATATTTTTGTTTAGGATGAATTAATAAAACTAATAAAACTACTATGTAAAATACATATTCTAATGCACACTGTACATCATAAATTAATGAAATAATTACTTTTTGTTGTTAGCTCTATACTCAAGATAAAATTTGGGTTCTATACTCAAAATTATTTTACGATTTTTCAAGCAGCAGTTATGTAAAAGCCAGGGCCATCCTGCAAGCTAGAATATTAAAAATAATAGAAATTTCTTATTTTTAATATAATGCAATAAATTATTTTACTAAACATGAAAGCACACTGAAATTTTAACAAGAATTTATGTCTTCAACAATAAACTCGAAGAACATTCATTGTAGGAATTACTGAAAGTACCATGTGCAGATGGAACAAAGGGCCTTTGGAAAATCACCGAGAGTGAAAATTAAAGCATCAGTCATGCAAATTAAAATGTATCCAAGTGTACAGTATTTTCCACTATCTGTAGATCTGCAATAATGCAAGTAAAGTTCTTCTGAATTTCCCTGGCATAGGTTTTAAGGTCAGTGTGAATATGTGCTGCTCAGATGCAGAGTAAAGGAGCAGCTTTTGTGAAGCCCAGTGTGTTCTCCTGTCAGCAATCCCCTGCTGGCAATAAGGCTTTGGTCACTTGGGCTGTCTCATCCTAGATTTCTATGGTTTCCTGCTTTCATGAAAAGACTCACAAAAATTTTAGCTGTCTTCTTAGGTGTTATACACTATATAACACCATTGTGAATAATGATTTAGCAAATTGCTCTGAAGATGGAGTTGCAGCTAACCGTCTAATTTTAAATCACTCTGATTAGCATAATCTCATAGAAATAATTTCACTAGAAAGAACTATTAACACTTCCTCTGCCACTTGAACTCACGAGGACATAAAATTAGTATCTCTGGTTTAGACTAGGGGTGGGAATTTATTTTTTTCCTTACCTCTCTTGTTTTGGCAAAAAGCAGAAATTAGGTGTAACAGAAAAACAACTGAACAATCCTTCCCATGCTACAACACAGCAGAGTTGGCACCATATGATGATACGAAACTGAAAACATGTTCTAAAAATTCTAAAAGAACTCTAAAAATAGAGTTGAGCTTTTAATAAAGCCAGTGTTGATATCTGTTTCCCATCTGTTCCTGCTAGCATAAAGTGATCTCTTATTTTCACCCTGCAAAATATTAGAATGGACAGGGATACCAGCTTCTTGCTCTCATTTGACCACTGTTTCAGCCATTGATACTATCTTGATTATGGGAGAACATGGGATTATTCTCTATGAGCCAGAAATGGAGGGGCTGCAGATATGATCCAACAATGGTGTGAAAGCAATTAATTACAGTCTCCTCATGTCACCAGTTTACAGACTACTTTTACTGATTATTTTTAGATAATATGAAATATTTGCTGCTGATTTTTTCACTCTTACAACAATGGGGTTTATACATTGATAAAAACAATGGCTTTCTTTCATGCGCACTGATGAGGTTTTATACAAAGGAAAAAGAGGACATTTTTAATTACTATAATAGTAATCAATACAGAAGCTGCAATACCAGGTCAGACCAAGGATCTCTCAAACCTCACATCCAGTTCCTGAGAGCCGCTGCTTTCCTCTCCACTTCCCTCTTTTCTCTGTTTTGATTGTTTGATCCCTGACTGCTTCTGCTTCATCACCAGCTGTCCCTCACAACCATCTGACTTCTTCATTTTCTTTTACACTCTTTTCCTCAGAGAGCCCAACATCTTTGTGGAATCAATAAACTCAGTGCTTTCTCAAGGAAAAAGTGTAATAAATGGAGAAAATATGAAAATTCTATTTCTACTCGAATGTTACCTACCCGCTTTTCCCAGAGATGGTGACAATGTACTACTCATGAACTACTAATACTCAATGTTCACTAATCATGAACTTTGGCTAGGCACTCTGAAAAGCAGTATAAATCACAAGTGCTTCAAAATGATGGACTTCCTAATTAGATCTGTAACTTAATTGGGTAAGAATTCAAGTAGCTGGAGAGCTTAGAAGAGGCTACACATCCAGGCCATAAGCCACACTTAAATTTAAGTGGCATTGTATAGGAAACCTAGGCCTCAGACAGCCTCTGAGTAGGACCAGCTGTAATTCATGTCACTGTTATAAGCTGCAGCTACTAGTAACGTTCAACTATGCAATAAATGATCCATTTCTGAGTGAATTACAAAGCCCCTCGAGTAGACTTTATCAGCACATCCAAGACAAGTAAGTGAATCCTGTCAGCAGCGTCGTCCTGACAGTCAGTCATGGGGAATGTCTTGAAATGCAAATGTCTCCCTCAGCAATACAGCCCATGGGGCGAATTGACAACAAAAATTTGTTACAGAAAGGCTGGAAAAAAGCAATGATTGATACATGAATTTCTAATGCTGACAAAATAATGCATTATCACAAGTCAGTATTCTTCATCTTTCTTAACAGTTCCAGCTTCTGGTGTTAAGTAATGGTGCAAAAACGTGAAGTTTACTTTCCCTTTTTTACTTCAATCTTTTTTGAGTTCATGGGAGCCCAACAAAGAAATCAGAAGCTCAGAGAGTTTATAATTGCTACACTAGATTAATGATCTTTGAATGTCAAGGCTTAGGAAAACAGCTGTAAAGGCCCAACCTTGCAAAGCCCCTCAGAACCCTGTTCTCCCAGCCCCATGAGAACCCTTGGTGTTACCCTCTGACTAAGCACAGCCACTGGATTTTGCCACTGCAGCCACATGGAGAGTGGGAGCTGCTTCTCTGACCTCACAGCTTCCAGTGATGCCTCCTGCTAGAAAAGCCCCTGTTAAATGTCAGCCAAATGCTGCCAGGTATCCTACAGGCACAGCGGCCAAAGGGCAGCCGAGGAAGAGTGTGGACAGGGAAATACAGCCTTCTGCAGCCAGAGGAAGTGAGCAGCATGGAAAGGGACTTCCCATGGCTTCATCTCCATACAGGGAATTCTGCACTGGAGAGGCAGCATGGAATAAGAAACTGGTCCCATCCTTATGAATATAGCTACCAGGGATCAAGCATATTTTATCTGAATTACAGTAGTATAAACTTGAAGCACATTAAATAATTATTAGCTCTGCTCAATTAAGAGTTTAGCCTAGAGAGAGAGAAAAATTTAAATAAAATACAAGTACCCCTGAGAGAGATACTACAAAGAATATATACATCCAATTATGTAGTATTTTAGTGATGTGTGTAATTTAGACTTTAAACTGTGGGGATGTTTACAATTGCATAAGCAGTATTATACTAAAATACATATTAATATTTTCAATTGGGCATCTTCCTAGCGATCATAAACTGTATTTACTTTTCTACATTTAACATACAGAATAAAGAAGGAAAAAAAAGCCCTCAAAAATATTTTCTGACAAATTTATGAGTGGGAAGCCTCAAGCTTTATTTAAAGCTCATTCCAGATTCTGAAAGCAAACCTTTGTGAAACCACATTAGTTTAACAGAAATTCATAAGTCAGAGAAATAGAAGCCAAAAGCAATAGCTGGAAGTCTCCTGCTACATTTTAACTTAGCAAGCCCCCTTGGTTTTCCATCCTCCCAACTCAAGCTATGTCAGTTCTCTCTGCATTTCTGACAGCAGACTCTGAAGTGTTAATGACAGGCATCAGCCTCTCTTGGTTGTGTTTCAAACCCTACTTTCCTACAGGTGGGCAGGCAGGACCAGCTGAACCACTCAAAAAGCTCTCTTTGTCTGTATTCAAGCTCTGCTCCAACTTCCTGAAGGAAACCTGCTACAGAAGTATTTCCCCCTTCGTGTTCTCTGCAAAACCAAGATGCATTTTTAAATTAAAAGAGCAAAACTTACCCTCTGCGGGAATTTCAAAAAGATGAAGCATAATTTGAAAGAGAAAATTTGCATCAACACAGATTTAGCTTATTTTTCATTGGAGCAACATTTAAGGCTCTTCACAGAACAAGAAGAACAAAAAAGAGATGCTGGTGAAATGATGGGCAGACAAGAACCCATGCTCTAAAAACCACCAAAGAAAAAGGTCAAGCAAAAAAAACCAACCCTGTAACAGGTAAATTCAAGTTTATTATCCAATACTGTTTAAAACAGGTTTTCTAGATGCCCTATATATAATTCCTGCTCTTTGTAATTTTCTGGAATTGCTATTGAAATGCCACACAACTCAAATCACATACCTTTTTTGTACAACAGGTAAAAAAATACAAACAAAGAGATTTGTAATAAGTGACACTAGAAAACTCAACTCTGCCCTCTTCAAAAAAAAATCATACAAATTAAGATCCTTATAACAGTAACAGGAACATCAGTTGAAAGTGAATGTAAATGCTATACGAAGTTGAAACATGCAATTTAATTTTACACTGGAACTATCTAGAAAACAACTTTTCTTTTCCATTTTTGGTTAGCCATGTATTAGCCAAAACTCTTGTCTTGCCTAATTCATATATCTAAGTTTCCCCTGCATGATCCTTCTGAATTGCTGTGCAAAAATAACATCCAAACAATCAAGAAAAACGCAGAAGTATCTAACAGTCCAAGGTGAGGGTAGATACGGTACTAAAAACTAAGCCTAACATAAAATAGAAAATATACTTAGCAAAGGCTATATTTTAGCTGACCTTACAGTTTTGAGTATTAGATTAAATAACATTTCAAATATTAGATGCAATAACATCTGTGTATGACTATTGCTAAGTAATTGTATTGACTGTGGTAACGGACAGGAGGTTTTTAACATGAATAGGGCTGTACAGAAAGTGCCTTCAAATGTACCAACTTGAATAAAACACAGAAGAGAAAAAAACCCAAAAATTGTATTTGGTAATGTGAGTAGTTTTGGATCACTACACATGATGAAGTAAAGCAGTGAAGAACGTGCAAGTTATTTTGATGCTTGGTTAACCACAGGGAAAGCAGCTCTGCCTTGTAGCTGTGTAATTCAAAGCACTGAGATCCATGGCTCACTTGAAACTTGATATCCCCATGCACGTCCTCACCCAGTTCCCACTGCCTCAACACAAGTTGTTTTTATTCCCTGAAAGCAAGCAATTTTTCAAAACACCAGTGCCTAAGAAACAGCAACTATTTCAGCAATCAATTTTAACACCAGCTTATCCCATCCTTGTGAATAAAGTTAGCTACTATTTTAGGGAAGTGATTATATAGTGAGGTTGCTCTTTCATCACACAGCACACATCTGTCCAGAGCAAAGAAGCTCTTAGACTCTTGAATACATATTTTCCCGCAGAAACTATAGATCAAGTCTTACATGAAAAACTATGCAACATCTCAGGAAGGTTTTAGGAGGTAAAACAAGGGAGAATTATGCATCTGCACCGGACTAAAATTAGAAAAGCTGCCATATGGCTCTGTGAAGCCAGCAGCACGTTCTTATTCATTAGGAAGCATTCTGCTAACATAAAAACACAAGGCCTTCCTGTGCTCTCCAAATGTGTTTATCTTTTCAACATTAATGCATGATATATCATCAGGCTGCTGAAATCTCCTGCAGTGCATATTAAAAAAGCACAGCTGCACTTTTTCTCAGCACGTTTATTCACTGGGAGCACAGCTTTGCCCACCTCCCTGACACAGCCCTCTTGTCAGCCCGGCTCCCCTCTGCTTGGGAAGGGCTGCACTCCTGCTGCACGCTCACCTGCCCAGCTCATCCGCCCGTGTTCTGTTCTGCTCATCACATCCACATGGTTTAGCTTCATATTTACTGCTGCTGGTGGAAGCACACTTAAAAGGTAAATGACCCTAGGGTTTGAGCTAAAAGCCCTTGGAAAGCTGTAAGTGAAATTACTCGCTCAGGAGTAGCAGCACTTAAACGTTGTGGTTTCTTTTTCCAGCGCAAGCTGCTCTAAGTGGTGCAGCTGCTCTCCTGTCCCACACATACCTGCCCCACCTTCCCATGCTAAAGGAGCATCACTAAGGCACTAACTCTATGGAAAGCTTCATATTCTCACAAACCCATCAAATACAGGCAAACATTTGAGCAGCTTTACAGGCTTTGAGTGAAGTCCCGCTCTTAGAAAATTCAGTAACAGTAGCCAGCATATAAAATTTTCATGGACACTGAAAAGAAAACAAGCACTGAAAACCCATGATGGATTTAGGAGTAGCAACAAATGGGAGCAATAACACCTAAAATTAATACTAGTTTTGTCTCTTAATAATTTTGACATTTTGCCATCATTCTTTTTTTGTACAAGTCAGCATTTTTGTCACTCAATACATATCCTGTAAGAAGTACTGCCTGAGAAATAATTGCCCCCAGCTCAGTTAAACTGGAACAAGGACAAAAATAATGAAATTCAACTTACCAAGGATAATATTTAACTGCTGGAGAGGCAGAAGCCTATTATCTCTATATGTATTTTTTGCTAAATACTTTAATAAGCATTTTACTACCTTCTCCTTGGTTTCTTCCTCCCTCTCATTTTGCTGTCTTTGCTTTCATCAACATCTATGACCTCTTTTCCTTCTTATTATTACAAAACTCAGTGGTCTGCTTCTTGGAAGTGAGGAAGAAGAGAGTGGCAGCAGTGGAAGTGCCCACTCCTTCTGCCCTGGCCCCAGGATCCAGTTGTCTCCAAGCCACTGTCTTCTTCCTCACTTCCAATGAAGATTGCTAACTCTTGGATATAACAGTGACAGCTAAAAGTAATGTTATTATTTATATGTAAATATATATTATTTACAGAACTTCGTACCTACTATCTGCAGATTAACCTACTTAATGCAGTGAGCAAGAGATTATTCTTACCTGGTATCACGCCAGAAGGTTCCTAGTCTCTGGTAAGTTAAGGACTGGCGACTGAAGTAAAACCCAGAGCTATAACCCTCTCTCTGCTGCTGCTCAAGTGAAGACTAAAGTGTCCTATCTGGGACCCCAAATCCTCAATGGCTTGATCCGTACCCAGCACACAATAAAAATATGAAACAATGCAGCAATTAAAATAAATAAAAACACTAAAACTAATGTCACCAAAGAAATTATCAGTAAAGACACAGAAGGACAATTGCTGTATTACCCTTTAAGTGAAATCTAAACTAAGATTGAAAGGAACCCTGAATCCAGAAACTGTTCCTCACCCTATGCCTCATTTAGACTTGTGGTGATGTGTCAAACTACCACATTATGAGTGGAAAGTTATTTTTCATCTCCAGAACATGGAATTAAGCTTCCATCATGACTATCACCTGTTGAATCCCTGGACATGCTGCAACATTAACCTTTTCCACAAAGTTTTCAAAAAGGTGGAAAGGAATATAACTGGATATAGATTTACTCCTGCAAAATTTTTAGACCTGTCTTATTATTAAAATATTTAAGTATGTTCAACATATGCTTTTATATGAAATGAAAGGTTGTGCTTAACTTGCAGTCAGAAAAATTAAAGGTACATGTATTCCTGTGTTTTAAAGATATTATCTTTTCCCAAAAAAGACCACCAACACTGTCTTTATAGTGTATACTGACCCATTAAGGAAATATCTAAATAAATTAATCATCAAAAGTGCCCTGCCCAGGAAATGTCCTTATCAAAAGACCAAAATCCAGGATGATGATGAGAATTTCTAATTTTCACTGGTTTTAAAATGCATTTTTAAATACAGGGGTTTGGGGTTCTCTTTTTGCATTTACATTTCCTAAAAATGTCTAGTAACCAGTATAATCACAAATATCTGATTGATTATAGTGTCATTTACAGTATTGAATAAATGCCTAAAATACAGTACTCAAACAATAAAGGAGTACACGTGTTAGATTAAGCACATTGGCTGTCAGTGCCTTACCCCAAAATACCCTGAATTTAATCAGTCACTTATTATTCTGTGCTAGAATCAGATAAGCAGATTCAAATATATGTATCTGTAGCTGTATACACAAACACATCCAGGAAACGGTTTTGCATCTGTTGCTATTTACATGATTTCAAAACACTCACGTAAACTACTCAACTGTGCATGATAACAAATGCTGCACAGCCATCAGCACTGACTTAAAATCTGTTACATTAATATGGCTGCATTTCAAAAGAAAGAGCCAAACTAACTGACCTCTGCACCGAAATATTAGATACAAATATTTGGCATCACTTCATTTAACAAAGTAATTATTTTCTTTGGTATGTGCTCAATTAGGACAGAAAAATTTACTGTATTTCTTGGCATTTGCAATTTTATAAGTGTTAGATATTTACCAAATGAGTAACCCCATCTTATTTTGATAATTCATCTCTCAAAACAGTATTGATATGAATGTCTAAATGGTGGGAGTCCAGTGTTCTTTAACATTTTGGCTGAGCTAATGTTTTCAAAGACAAGAAACATGGCAGAATCTGATAATTTTGTTCAAAACAGGGCTCCACCATGGTCTCAGAAAGATTATATTGCTTTCACAAATGTTAACAGCCCTCTGATTGGTTCTCCAACATGTTAAAACACTGGCCAGATTTTGAAAATAAAGATATAAGGGTTAACACTCTTTAGACTAGAATCTGCAGATGCAGTTGCCAAGCTAATTAAACTTCTGGGTTTCCAAAACTTAGGCCAAAATAACATACTAGAGAGGAGTATTAATCTAGCCAGACTCTATTTCTTGAAGCCTAACTCTTCTGTACTCAACCAGCTGTTAAAAGGAAACAGAAGACTCCCTTTCTTTGAGTGCCACATCGCCATGATTATAAAATATCTGTCTTATTTTAGGATGCTGATAATAAATCTTTGTGACACACCAGATCATCCACAACAACAGCCAAAGATCTTTTTGCTTTTATAAATTTCCACTGACAACTGCATAAGTTTTCAAGAGACTTAATGTGGCCCACAAAAAAGAAATATAATGGATCGTGGGCTCCCTATGAAAGAAGTTTCCATAATAAAACGTAGGCCAAAATGGAGCACAGATAATTGAAGACAGCTAAGGAAGAACAGAAACAGCTTTAATTTAATGTGTCCATGTTAACATGGATTACAGGGCTCCTACTGTTTCTAATAGTCCAGATTATGGTAGATAAATCTTTTGCAAAAAACCTCTAAATCATTAAGGACAAGTAAAGTTTTCTTCTATAACAGCCCAGTGTTCAGAAATAGAAGCTTGGGCCCCTCTTCTTACTTGTCTAACCCACCATCATAGGCCTCAGCCAAAATTTCAAGGCAATTTAGAAACAGAAACTTTCCTATTACTGCAAGGAAACCAGATGGAAAAGCAAAACCTTCCTAGAAGAAACTGTTTATTTCTGCATGTTAGTTATTTAAAAGGATTTTTTCATCCAAGTCCTTCACAAAACTGTGTTTTAAGATAAATTTCATATATTTCAACAGTGGCTACATTACTTCAGGTACATTACTTCAGGGTGGCTGTGGGAAGAAAGGTAAGATTATTAACCTGCATTGCTTAAAATGTTCTCTAAAATAAAGAGATCTTTTTTCATTACCCTAGAAAATCTTGGCTTATCTTGTTGCTATGATTTACATCCAGACAAAGTCACTTTTAACCTCAATTGTATTAATTTATTCTGTCACATATTAATTACCAGACATTTTAAAACATCTGCTAATAGCACTGATAGGTACAAATGGGCTCCCTTCAAAAGACTGAACCACACTTAAAACTTAATTAATTAGGCGCTCCCGTTTCTGTTTCTCTAACTCAGATTCATGAAGCAGGGTTCTGCACCCAGTCTGAAATATGTCAGTATAATCCATAAACAGGAAAATCATTAAACACTAATGGTATTGTTTTCTCTCTTTTCTCAGTGAGCTTTATCAGTTCTCTTCTGAGAAGAAATTTGGAGCTGTTTTAACAGTTCCCCAACAGCTCCCCATGGGCAACCAGGAGCTCAGCAGAGGATGCTCCATGTTGTGCCAGCAGGCGCTGCCCAGCCAGCTCTGTAGTCTTGCTGCTCCTTCCCAGCCCCAAACTCCTGACATGGCACAGGCTGGGAGTGAGGGGCCCTTGCTGGGCAATCATCACCCTGGAAATGCTGAACACATGTAGCTTTAACCAGGAACTGTTGAAGATTATGGTCTGCCTCCAGCCGTGTCCCTCCCTAGCACGAAGGCCAGTAATGCTGGTCTGCAGCCAAGCCTGAGCATTACATCAGAAGTGGTAATCCAGAACATTTTCCTCCAGTCTCCAATTTACTTATTTGCCTGCAAAAAGGAATATGGGTGTCTGCTCCTTGTTTTACATTTTACCCATTAGAACACCAGCAGGTGAAACCTTTGACAGAACAGCTGTTATTTCCACAGTATTATGTGTTCACCTCAGCCTAAACACTGAAGAATACTGGGGCCAAAGTCCTTATTAAATAAACCAACCAACTAACCTAACAAAAATCCCCACAATAAACAATAGAAGAAACCATACCCCTTTCTTTGGAAAGCATTTAAGCTGTTGAGATAAAGGATATATGCTCCCTGTCTGAGCTTCAAAGAAAGAACAAGTGGCAATGCCCATAACCATCATATAGCTCAGGGAAAGGAAGAGTATTCTTGCACTGTAAGGACACTGAGAAAGCCAATATCCTCCCTCAGGTATATTTAATAAAGGTTTTGCAGACTGGCTTCTCTGCCTGTATCATTGATATAAAAAAGTAATGGGGAAAAAAGCTTACTGGGCATATTTACATTTTAGATTGCCAACTGCAAACACATAATTGTATTTTGAACATTAACTACAATGGCCTGACAATCTGCACTACAATGTTCACTTAAAATCAGCACCTCTTGCAGATAGACAGATGGTGGCTCAACTTTCAAGCTCAATAGTAATCACAATAATCCTTGATTTTCATCAGTGTAACACTCAGCAATTCATTAGTAACTTTTGTCACATTCCCTAAACTATTTTTGATGATTTCTTACCACAGCAACTAAGAGTAAAAACATTATCAGATGGATGATAGTGAATGGAATAAAACTGTCACAGGTATGGTGTTGCTGGTCATAAAATTATGGCTAAAGCCACACCAAAGACAAGAGACAGCAGGACTGGGGAAGGTGTGAAAAAAAAAATAAAAAACACAGGACAATTACTGAAAAGAAGAGAAAACAGTGCAGACTTAAAAATAAAACCCTTCAAAAAATGGGGGTAAATTTGAAAATACAAAGAAAATTCATTTGATACAAAACTCCATTTTTGAAAATTAGTGACAGGGAGTATTGCATTCAGAGGAGTCAACAGGGATATGAAGAAACAACTGACGATAGACAAAAACCCCAAACATTCAAATCTTTCCTTCAACCCAAGATGGTGAAAGGCTTTATAAAAGCCTTTATAAAAGAACCAAGACAGGAAGAATTTTATGTGATTGGCACAAAACACCTTGCTATTTTTTCCACCAAACATCAAAATAAATAAACCAAGAAAAATCTAAATGAGGGTCCCTCTGAGTTTTCCAATCTATATTTAGAAATTACAACCTTGATATGTTTTCCTTTTTTTTTTTTTTAATTTCCAAGTAGATTAAATGCTATATTTAAACACACTTCCTCTTCAGTGTTGAATATAGGCCCACACCTAATTTGTCTCTGGAAGTCATCTCCCTCAGTAGAATCATGGGAATTGCAGGTTGTTCCAAGTCTTTCTAGGAAATTGTGCCTCAGGAGAAAAAGTACTAGTATAAGGCTAGTGCTCTTCAGGATCACATATCTTAAGATGACAAGGACCATTCTAACTGCCTAGCCAGCTCTCTAACACATCCCAAAATATTTCACACCAACTCCTGTATCATGACGAGAACTGAATATTTTGAAGAACATTCAGGCTTCTTTGGAAGGGCTAACAGAACCTACCAATTCCTTCAGTAAGTCGCTCCAGATTTCAGCTAACTTCCCATTAACAATCTGCCCCTTCCGTATGACTCAGTCACAAATTCCAGCTGTGAGGCTGTATCCTGCCTTTGTCTGCTGGAGTCCTCTGTGGCAGGCACACTCTGGAGCTCCATTCTGGTTCATGCCAGTGAGCAAAGCAAAGTGCAGGCACATGCATTTCTGCTCTGGGACAACCTAGGCCTCAGTGAAGGGACGCACAACACGGCTGCTTCACCCAAACAAGCATGTGGATACTTAGTCAGATAACATGGGCATAGCTGAAGCACCTCCAGTTATGGAGTATCTACTTAATGGATGTATGGTTTATGGAGTTATCCACTTTGGTGGAACTTAAATTTATGTACTTTTCTGTCTCCCCTTTCCCCTCCTCTTATCCTGTGCAAGTTACAGAAGGGGAGTATGTGTGTGTTTAAGTGTGCAGGGAATATATTAAGAGTACCCTTTGTCTTGTAAAATACACAGAGATGTGCCAACACCCCATAATGATGGAAGGAAACAGAAATCATGTCTGTATTGACGGTCTAGTCCTTTGTCTGAGGGCATTCACTAAAAGCTCAACAGTGTTCATGACAGAGCAAGCAACTGATCACTTGCCATGTCACCCTTCAATCTTCAGTCTGTAATTTTCCCCCAGTTGCCCACTGAAGGTTTTCATAAAAGAAACTGAAAGCTGAAGTAGTCATAGCTGACTTATTGCTTTTCATATCCTTGGTGATTTCCCATTCAAGGACCCCTATTTCCAACCAACTGTCCATACACAGAATGCTTTACAGCAATAACAAAATGCGTGACTTAAACAGATACAATTATCTTGGTTCTAGTTTGAACACAGAGAAGCCTTTGATCAATGCTTCTTCAATGTGCTGTGAATCCACAGGTTTTCAGGATTCAAACATGGTATGAAAGGCATTGCGCCCTATTGTGAGTAAATATTATATTATTGCTTTTCAAGCTGCAGTCTAAAAACAAAAGATAAAAGCTGTGTAACAAAAGCTAGATTCCTTAAAATAGATGATCTTTTTTTGACTAAAGTATCATCACCATTCACAGTGAATTAATTTGCTATTCCATAAATTAAGCTGCAGACAGAAAGCCAAAGTAACATGAAGTCTCCTTCATTTACTTGTTTTATGTGCCGCTGAGATTGAGACATTGCATTCATAATCTAACACACACAGCAAGGTTTGGTGTTCTACAGTCAGCACCTTTTACACTGCAAACCATCCAGCAACAAGGGACTAAAACCACTATCATTAGGACTCAAATCAGAAGGCTACAATTGTTCTTTAAAACCTAAACTCAGCATTTATTTTTTAGCACCTAAACTCAGCCTTTGTTTCTGATCACACCCCTAAAGACAGAACACCTGGTGAGAAACACTAGACACTCAAAAGCTTAGTCCATATTGTGCAGGGATGGATGTCAGTCTATATTTCTGCATTTTGTTTTCCCCTCAAATAAAAATGCTAAATCAATTTATGATATTTACAGTTCATAAGAGATTACATGTTAAACTGCAAAAGAAACCCTGAACAAACCTGTAAAGTTTTGAAGTTTAAAGTGCTCAGTGACAATTTAAATGCAGTCTGAGAACAACACACTTACTAAGGAGGCAGCCTCCAAAACCCAAAATTTCAAGAAGAGATGTCTCCATCTCTCTTATGCAAGACATTTTTACTACAATCCCAGAAGTACATAGACCATAATATGATCATTACATATTTAAGTAACTAAACCAAAACTTTAATGAAGATATTCCTGTAAAGAACAAAGAGGGAACACTTGACGATATCCCCCAAAGAAGGTTAAATATAGGAGAAGCAGCTCAGTCCTTTATAGCATTTCCAAGCATTGGTGTAACAGATCACAACCTCTTACACTGTAATCATCTTTGCAGCTATATAATACAAAATAAACAGCCACACTTTGCTAGTTCGAACTTTCTTTTTCTCTTGGACATTTAGAATTTATGAAAGAACACAAAGACCAAAGAAAAGCAAATATAAGTAGGATGCAAAACAAACAAGAAAGTTTTCCTGTAGCGCTCGCCAGTAATGACCATTTCTACCTGAAAAAGACCAGCACTTCAATAGCTGAGACTAACATTTAGTTTCTTTTTAACTTTGACCCATAACTTGAAGTCAAAGCTTAGATTTTCAGTCTAAAACTTAAAGCAAATTATCTCTGGCACGGAAGCCATCCATCACTGACTGAGCTGAAGCCCATGGTCAGGAGGAATGTCTTGTTAGGTGACAGCCATGACATGACACCCTGCAACGCCCAACGCCACTGGGACAGCTGTGGGCATTGGCCCTTAGCTCAGTCATGGCTGGCACACTCGGACCTGTGTGGGAGTGGGGCCCCACCAGGGACCCAGGGTGAGACAGATCCTCTGCAACCTCTACAATCCTCAGGCCACCTCAAAACCACCTCTCAGGCTCACCACACAGCTGCAGAAATGCTACTGTCATGGTACGGGAGGAAATGGAAACTCATGATCAGGAGGAGGGCAAGGATGGTGAAACCAGGGCTTTTCAACAGCTGACTTATTTTCCACTGGTTAGTTTGCAGCCTGTACACTTGATCATTTTTATCTGTCTTCTTGAAGCAAGAGAATAATAGAATCACAGACTAGCTCAGGTGAGAAGAGAGCTTTAAAGATCAGTTAGTCACCCCCCCTGCCATGGGCAGGAACATCTTTCACCAGACCAAGCTGCTCAAAGCCCCATCCCATCTGGCTCTGAACACTTCCAGGGATGGTGTATCCACAACTTCTCTGGGCAACCTGCTCCAGTGCCTCATTACCTTCACAAAAAAGAATTATTTCCATAAGGAAGAAGTCCAATCTAATTCTATCCTCTTTCCACTCAAAACCACTGCCTCTTGTTCTAGCACTACAGGCCTCAGTAAGAAGTCTCTCTCTGTCTCTTGTTAAGCCCCCTTTACATATTGAGAGGCTGCAATAAGGCTTCCCCAGAGCCTTCTCCGCTCCATGCTGAACAATCCCTCTCTCTTAATTGTTTGATCCCATTGTGGACACAGTTATATGTCATAAAGTGTCTTCAGCTACTTATTCAGTTAGTAATATTAATTACATTATATCACTGCCTCCACAGGAGAATATTAGTATCATTAAAATGCCTTAACTTATGTGTAGATAAGGTTTAAGCTAAGTATTCTGCATGATACACAACTCCAATAAAACAAGCAAACACCAGGAAGCTGCCCACTTGATGGTTGCTGGCCAAGGGCTGCTTTTCATCAGATACAGAAAAGAAACTGAGGGTCTCCATTTTAAAACCACTTAAAATTCTTCAGTGAATCAGTAGTTCTCTGGAGTCATGCAACTAGTAAAGTCAACATAAACTACATATTTAGCCAGAAAGCCTTACAATGTACACAGGAAGATCAAAGATATTTTCAATGTATCACTCTCAGCTGTAGGCAGAGTAGACAACAAAGCAAATTCAGTAATAGTTGTTGTTTTGGGTTGGTTTTTTTTTTTTTTTTGTAAATGCTCTGCATAAATTCCTTGACTTCAAGCACAAATTTCTGTGACTCTTAATTTAGTCTTAAAATCCTATCAGACTGAAAGTACAGTATATACGCACAGTAATAGCCATGTAGAATTCCTTCAAAAAGAAGAAGATTCAAAAATTGGCATAAAAGTTGAATAACTCATCTCAAATATGATTAATATAAAAATATAATTACAGCAAAATTGACTTAGTAAAATATTTGCAAAACAAAACCCAACAAACAAAACACAAGTCTGCATATGCTCCCTTGCCTTAATACCCTGATTTTACAAGATATTTATGCTCATAACTTTGAACCTTTAAGTAGTTCCACTGACTTAACAGGGATTACTCATCTGCTTAAAGTTAGGCAGTTGCTTAAATACCTTGTGAAATATGAATCTAAATTCAGATCTGATAAATTCAAAGTAGCAGCAGCCAAAGCAACACCTCATTACAGTGTTAAGACCATGCTGCTTTCTTTTAGCAAGTGATTTTACTTGCATACTGGTGCTGGAGGCAACAACGCACTACCTGCTGGAGTGCCCCTGTGATTACACACTGCTGCTACAAGGAAGCAAAAACTGGTTTTGCTATCAAATGTGAAACCAGAAAAAGAAGATAAATATGATTAACAACAAGCCTTCTTTTAAAGTTCATACAGGTTTCTATGCATGTCTCTCTTCATCAAGCACTTCTTCCCCTCCCAACACTATTTTGCTTTCACATGGTGATTCATTCTGTCCAAGGTCTGTCTTTTAAGGCTATTCTGAAAACAAGATCTGTTTCACATCTCAGAAATGTACATTAACAGCTAGACTGGTAATTGCCACCCGATATCCCTTCCCTGAATCACTGAAAAGCTGATCTACAGAACATAAAACCTCTTCAGAAACTAGTGACACATGAAAACTGGACTCTGCAGGAAAATGGAACTGACATAAAATCATATTTGAGGATACTTTACCACAATAGATTATATTCCACTGTATGTGAATCTGAATAAGACAGGTGGATGCCATCTTAAAAAATTGCTACAGGAGACTGAAAGGCTTGGAGAATAGAAGGGGAGAAATAAGAGGTAGAGACCTGGAGTTTAATAAAAGGAACTCAGGAGACTTGTAAAAAAAACCAAACAACCCCATGTCTTGCACTTTTGTCAGGACACATTCCTCAGCACTCCAACCAAAGAGGTCCGAGGAGACTTAGCTGCAGAAACTGCTGAAGAAGCTTAAGGTGATCTTCAGTATCCTCTGTACCTACTGTATTGCTGATATTCACACAGGAGGCTAAAGAACAACTAGATAATGTAGAAAAGTAAATTTAAAAGTTTTTTTAAAAAGCAGGAATTGTTCAAACAGTGAAATATGATAGATAGTCTCTGCTTTAAAAGATGAGTTATTTACCTGCTGAGACTGGGGCCAGCATGACAGATAAAAGGAGCTGCAAACTAAGGGCAAGGGTATCATTTTTATAACCTGCTTTTTATTCAAAAGAAGAAGAAAAAAACAAACAAAAAACCCAAAACAAAACAAAAATCCCCCACAAAACCCTGAAATAAAACCCAGCAAAACAGAGACAAAGCAATCAAAAAAATAATGACAAAAACTCTACTACCATAATGAGGGGAGTCAGGCTGGTGACAAGAGTGAAGGAAAAGGACTACTCTTGGAATAAAATCAAATGAGATTGATGTGAAACAGTTCAACTGATTGTCAGCTAAGGAAGAAGAAAATTCAGATTACTTTTATTTACTGTCAAAATTCTGTTGTCTTCAGATATGAGAAAACATTTTAAGCAGTACTTATATGACAGAAATTAGTATCTTAAATGCTGAAGTTGCTTCTTAAAATAAGATATGATCCTAAAATCAATCAGATACTATTTTACTAAGCATATTAGGTACAATCAAATGGCTTTATAGCTCCTTGGACATCTGGCATATAAAGGAATGTTTATTCCCAATGGTCTTTACACTTGTCTAACACAAGCTTTTTAAATTAAGCATGTGCAAATCAGAACTTACTTGCCTGTACACATTATGAACACATCTGTAACATACATGACCATTACCCTTTCCAAGAAACTTAACATGGATTGCAAACAACAGGAGAACTTACACTTCAACGACCATGTAAAACAACTGTTCCAAATTACTGTTATGTTGTAAATAAAAAACTGAATTAATGTTTTCCAAAGTGCTAGAAACACAAGACTCAAATCCCCAATAGAGATATCCACTTAAGATTTACATGAATACAACTTCTGTTTCATCTTCATGCTATAATCACAGTTTTTCATCTCCTCTGGACATTCACAAAATCTCCATCCAATCATTGTAAGATAGTATGATAAAAGTCATACTTGGTAGAAAACTAAGCTTTTGTAAAATAACTTGTCATCACCTTCCCAAGTACTAAAACCATTTCAAAACCCAGATTAAAACTTCATGCAATGGTTACATCTTCCAAATATCTGGAATTCTTTTAATGAATTACAGATGCATTTATAACTTGCCTTCAAATTGTAAAAAACAGAATCTCTAACATACCACAACTTAGGAATCTTTGAAGTATATACTGTGAGAAATGATAGAAAGATAACAGATAAAGTATTCCAAGTATATATTTGCATATAAAATAGATCAGGATAACATTATACTAAATTATACAGTATTATTAAAGCAAAAGATCTATTACTTTTTTCAGCTACCAGCCCAGCTAGCTTGACATGGGAAACAAATATCAATCTGCATTTCATCCTTCCTTGTTCTCATTCCTAGAACCTAGAATAAAGTTTCCTTGACAAAGCTCAGTAGAAGCTATAACACTTGTTGCTTTCAGTGGCTTTTCAAGGTATTTATAACTGACTGTGCTTTTGGAAGTAATTAGACCTTCATTTGCAATTAGAATTTTTAGTATTTATTTCAAAGAAACAACCTCTTTACTAAAACTTCTAAATACTAAAACTGTAAATTAAGTTCTCGCTTATTTAATCTAATCTGCTTTGGAAGAAATGCAGAGCAGATCCACTGTATGACCACTAAGCCATTTTAATTTGTCCATGTCAGTGTAGAATCACTGAAGAGTTTCAGGATGTTAATTTAGTTTTGCCGTACAAGTATTCGGCATAACACTTAGAATCAACAAAACAACTGTAGTAAAATATTGTTTTTAACCTGAGTCTCGTGGCACTTCATGCAAGTATAGCATTATTTTAATGACTTGTTTTACAAATAGATAATGCAAGTTTTTTACCCTTGTCAGGGTGTTCTAGTAGGTCTTTCCAGTGGAAGACCAATCAGAAAGATTTGGAACAACCTAAAAGTTAATACATTTAAATGATGAGCATATATCTAAGTGCAGGATTCCCAAGGTGAGGTGATGAACTACCTATAAAACATGAGAGAGTAAAAATAATAGCCTCACTAGGTCTGCAACCTGTTTGCATTGTTTATGTCATATTTTTTGTGGCAAAAACTCAACAGAAGTACCTGTAGACTGTACTGTTTGTGCAATTTGGACACTTAGTATATGTGAGACATTTTTGTTAATGAAATGCCTGTTCCAAAATAATATTGCATTTCAGAGTATGCTGTCATTTGAATTTTTCTTAAAAGGAAAAGCCTTTTAAATTTGCTATTACAACAAACAGAAGTAGCTTCTATGTAGGAATAGGTATCAAACCTTTATCAGCTCAAAAAAATAATTTCAAATATTCTGCTCTTTCTTCCGATACCACCACTAATGACCAGTGAAGGTCTCAGTGTTTTGCAGTGCCCCTTAGACGCTTAAAGTCAGTCTGTACCAGCTGTGAGTTTTATGTGGATACCCAGTTACCAGAACATCTAATTGTCCTCAGCGGAAGAACCTTGTGTAACAAATCAACATCAAAAAGAGCAATTTAGTGTCTTTATTGCTCAAGGGTTGCAAACTACTTCTACTTGTGGAAATAAACAGTGCTCACAGCAGTTTAGTCTGTCTTTAGGACTGTATATTCAGTTGGTTTTGCAATAAGATTTTATGACCTTAAAAAACTAACTGCATGTTCAGCTTTGGCATAATTCTGGCCCTTGATGACTTCAATAGTTTACATATAACCTGGTCTGGTGAGTGTGCATGTCCCATGAAAACTATTGTTGTGATATTCGTCCTAAACAGTAAAACCCTGGATGTGACAAAGTTACCATGAGCTAGAGCCAGATTTTCAGACTAGATTTTCTAGAACTGCTTATAGAATTACCAAAGTGGACTAGCAGATTTTCCTTTGTGCACCCATTTCCTGGGAAAACACAATTTTTTTGTCCTTTTCCTTTTCTCAGGTAAAGATAAGGAGTATGTGTTGCTTGGTGACAGAAAAAAAAATCAATTTGAGAAAAGGATGAAGAAAAGGGAAAAAGAATATCTCAAAAGCAAGGTGCAAAACAATGATGGACATTGTGTCAGGTTAATAAGTATACTTCTAATAAGGGGCATGGCAACATCACTAGAATATCCACTTTAAAAATCATAGCAACCTAACAGCAAAAAGAGGAGAACAAGCTGAGAAACAGAACACTCCCTAAGATTAATCAGTTAGAACTTTGGAGGCAACTGACACAATCTGACTGCTTCCACTTTCCATTTAGCTTTGAACAGACTGAAGTCTCAAACTGTAGATCTACTTATATAGTTATACATTTAGATAAATATGTATCTAAATTATGTAACATGCAGTCTCCACTTTTGTAATTTTATACACACAGTATGGAAAAGGAAAAATTATTTTCCCACAGAAAAGTGAAAAAGTGAAAGATGTTTAAACTGTTTGAAAATCAAAGGAATCACTCTAAACACAGTTTACAAAGAGATAGAAATCTTCTACATTAAAAGAAAAATTACATGCACTCACTTTAAGAATTTGAATCTGCCCTAAACACACCTGCAGTGTGCCTGCCTAGACAGACCTTTGCCACAAAACCCACTTCCAAAAAATTTAAAGTTTCTAAAAGATTTGGGTTTTCTCTTTGAATAGGAAATATATCAAAAGAAAAGAAATACAAAACTAATCTTCTAGACAAAGAACAGGAAGAAAACTGTCACGTTCTGTGGTTTACATTTATAACAGGACCCTATCTAGAGATTAGAATAGTTTCAAATCTATTGTAGTCGAGGATATGATGTCATCATTTAAAGGACGCGGATAATTTAGTCCACAATATCTATTCATACCAACAAAAGAAAGCAAAACGAGTATGCAGAACTCTTGCATATCCCACTCTCCTGGACATTTCTCTTTTGCAAGGGTTCTTACTCATCCATGTAAAAGTATGTGGAGTTTTTTTCCCAAAACCATCTGCTAGTTTAACTTTTGTGAAAACACAAGTGAGTTCCATTAGATACACACATCAGACTGATAGATTTTTTCTCTCTAAACAATTTTCAGTGAAGCTTATTTTAAAAATACTGAATATGATACTTAACACACTCTATTCACATGACTTTACAGCATTATTCATTACTGATTAATGAAAAACATGGCAATTTGCTAAAGAAAAGCTGAAGAGACTATCAGGTTAGCCAAAAATAAAATAACAATCAAGACAAAATATTCAAAGACAATTAATTAGTCTTCTTACCTTGTTCTTTTATCTGACGAATTTGCTTCACAGTTTCTTTCAAGATTGCACATTTGTCAGGTTTAAAGTTAAAGTTGTCAATATCATTAAAATTTGCAAAAATCAGCTCTGCAAGTTCTTCAATGTATTTATTCTCTTGCTCACGATTGCGTTTCTCAGTGCTTCTTTTTGGGCTGAAAGAGGAGTTTATAAAAATTCTGTCTTTAATGTCAGTTTACTTGTCCTCTGGCCAGCTCAGAGGTGATTTTAAAAGGTTTGACAGTAGTTTAACAAAAACACCTCTCTCACTACCAGTATGTAATTTAAGAGTTTCTCACACAGAAACGTTTCCTCTGGAACAAGGAAAGGAGCATTAGAAAAGATGTTACTGGTTTTTTTTTCCAGCAGTCATGTTTTTGTTTCAAAAAAGGATTGGGATTAGAAATTGAAAACACAAGATTATTTGGGGGGGGAGGAGGGGGGTCAGGATTTGAATATTTACAAGTATCCCTCCCACACAGCATTGAGAATCCAAAGAGTATTATATAGTGATTGTGTATGAGAAAATAAAACAACTTAAATAGTTACACTGAGCAATCCATACTCCCTGCCTCCTTGTGAATTTATGGCAGTCTTAAGAAAAGATGAATGAGTGGTTATGCTTTAAAATGCATTTGTGTTGGTAGCTGTAAAGCTGGAAAATATTTTCAAGACCTAGATTATAATGTACAGCAGAGGTGGTAAAAAAAAAAACCTCAGATTGACAAAATGAGTGACTGAAGACTTCTTGCAGTGAATGCCAAAAACCATTTTTACATCTCTCCTAAACTGTCACCAAAATTCTGCATTTTGGCACAAAGCTGGATTCGAAAATAAACAAACAAACAACAATAAAAGAGCATAGTTCTCATCCCCACCCCAAGCCCTCAACAACACAGAATTGCTGCAATAAAGTAGTTTGGCACTGACTTCTCTTTGCAAGAATGTTGTTTGTCATCTTTTAACTGAAAAACAGCAGCACATGTAACATTTTTTTAACTCATTTTCTCAATATTTCCAGAAATAAATGGTCTAACCTGGGTCCAACTTGATCGGGATCCTTGCGCTTTCTTGACTCTGCTCTGGATGGGTCAGAGGTATTTTCTCCCATCCCACTCATCTTGAACACATATCAGCAACTAAAAGGAAGAAAGTGCAAGAAAGGGTTATGGTGGAAGAGTGTTGAGTTCTCAGTTCATATTTACAAGTTTCACATTCCATGCACAGGTAAGGTTTTACTTGGCAAATCTATCATTCGAAATAGAGCTTGTTTGAAAGGCACCAATAAAAATACTGTGCTTATGACCCAACAAAATGCTACACAAAACTCCTTGAGAAGAAAATTTGTGGTGAGCAAGTAAAGCATTGTAATCTCATTGTTACCAGTTACATAAGAATTGATAAGTATCTTTTGTGCCTGAGTTGCTGAATTTTCTTGGCAAATCTGCAAGGTTGAAAGATGAAAGACAAAGAAAAGCCACAGTGCCATACAACAAGAAAAACTCAACAGAACTGAAATACATGAAATAAAGCATGTGTCCCAGCTACATGAAAAGGTAGCACATGCAGCTTTAGTTAAAAATCAGAAGATAATGCCTGCAAAAGTACAAAACTATAGAAAAAGAACATCTGTCAGCACTAGAAATTGCTGAGGAACTGATAAATATTTGTACATATAATCTACCTCATAAGGAGAATAACTTGTCAAGCTAATGTAGTAAAATAACAAAAGCTTATAATTTGTGCAATAAACAGCCTGTGGAAATCCTGCCCTGCTCCCAACTCTTGGTTTCCCTATGCTGTGTAGAAGCACATGAAACTCAGATTACACATTTCTCAACAAGCACCAATATTCTGGAGGCAGAAATCACCAAAGGACATAAGGAGATGATGTAAATGATCAAAAATTCATAGAAGATGGAGCAGTCCCGGCTCAGCATCTGCTAGTTGCTGCCAGTTTTGTGAGGATGATGTTAGAGAGGTGTTGCTAGACATTTCAGAGAGCTCCTGTAGTGTTTGGGATTAGCACAAAAATAAGCATGAGGGGCCTGAAGGAGGTGAGTGTGTCCAAAAGGTGATTCATACCATACTAAAATAAGAGTTGGAGCCTGTAATTGTATGACCGCTTCATTTTGGCATAAAGTGGAAATCAGGTATCAAAACAAGGGAGTTCACCACCTCCTTCAAGCCCTCCATTTCTGTCCCACCAGTTCCTTTCCCTCTGCTGACCTGGTCAGCCATGCACTGAACCTAATAAGGGAATTGCTAGGGGTTAAAGACACAGTCCTCTTCCCTTTTTCTTTTTGACATTTTTTAAAATCTAGCTGCCAGCCTGTGTGGTGGTGATCAGATGTTCACATTGGAAATCTTGGTTTTCCCAATGAGCCAACTGAGTGAAGATATTGCAGGTATCAACAGAAACAGCCCAAAGACTAAGGTCTGAGCAGTTGATGCTGAGAAAGGCTACTCACTGAAACCTGAGCAAGCAAACAACGAGATGGAGCCGTCCCAGATTCAGAACTGACCACCACCTAACATTTCCCTAAATTAAAAGAAAATAAAAATTTCTTTTTGCTGAAAGTATTTTTTCACAGAATATTCTGAGTTGGAAGGGACCCACATGGATCACTGAGTCCAACCCTTGAATGAATGGCCCATACTGGGACCAAACCCACATCTCCTTGGTGTTACTAACCCCATGCTCTCACCAACTGAGCTGATCTCAGCAGTTTTTTAATCAGTTTGAGCAGAGAGTGGAGTCATTTCCTTTTTTCTCAATACTGTTCAAGTTTCATGAGAAAGACTGTATCATGCCTGTAACATATAGCTTCCATCTGGTCTTTGACATGAATGGTACCAGACTGTATTCGAAAGACCCCTGCATTATCTTTTTCTCTACTGAGTCTATACATGCATATGCGTATCTACATACACACTGCTATTATTTTGAGAAGATCCCACTGTAAGCAGAGCCAGAAAGTCCTGTGGCAGAGCAGACACAACTCTCCAAGGGAAGATGCACCATTACAAGTTCCACCACTCTGTCCTGGCTGCAGAGCCCCCAGTGGCCCCACAGGGCACTGGCAGAGCCACAGCAGCGCCAGCCACCCGGCAGAGCACAAGACACCGACTGCAGTCTCCAGCATGGTCTGACACCCTGCTGCTGACACCCTGACCCTGACACCAGCTGCTCCCCTACAGCTGTCTGTCCTCACTGACTCCTAGCCCCAGCAGACATACACATCTGAATTTATCCAAGCACAGGAGTACCAATATACATTCATAGATGAGGAGCTAAGCACTTCCTTGAAACTATGCAATTTCAAAAGAATCACAAATAAGAACTCCAAGGAAGGTGCAAGATACTATTAAGGAAACTGAAAATATTTAAACAGAACCTTTGTCAGTGGAGAGCTGGAACTGTCCTTGCAGCTCTGTTTCTATGACTAAATTCTTCACTGACCAAGGTGAGAAAAAATCATCAGCATGATGAAAGCTGTACATTCCCAAGATCTGATCTCTGATCCAGACTCAGATGGTGAGTTGATCTTCTAAAGTTCAGAAGAACAATTAGGCTGGGGAATCCCTTTATTTCTTATGCTTCCCAAGTAATACCCGAGAAATGTAAATCAGTCATTTTTCTTGAGAAAAGTAAGCACAACAATTCACAAATACTGTCAAACCCTCAACTGTCATCTTCTCACTCTCCTTCCCTCCCAAGCAGTAAGAGGGTAAGAATTTATGGTGGACACCATCCTCCAAAACCCTCTCCTCCTCAAGAAAGCATACAGAAACTGTTACTGACAGCTCTCCTACCTACTCTGTCAGACCTACTTCAAAAGGAAGTTTTATTTTTGTGGGAAGCAAAGTTTCACCAGCGGCTCCACAAATGCATAAATCAATTATTCCTGCATTCACACACTAATGCTGTTCTGTAGGAATCCCACTAGGTCCACTATCAGCCTTTGGAGGACATATTAAAACTAATCTCCCACCACAAACTTTATTCTTCTGTATTAAGGGGAACAAAAGCAGTATCATAATTACAAAACTAGCACCTTCTTCTCTTTTTTTTAAACAAAGCAAATAGTACTAAACAAATAATATATGTATTTATTTTGTTTGCACTTACAGGCCATTACATCTTTTTTCTCAGCAGCATTATCAGTTTATTCTTAGAATGAATAAACCCATGTCTTTCTCACTCATAATAATTTATTTCTGGAAATCTACCACCTACTACCATGTTTGCTTTCTGTTCTCCTTTATGTCTTAATTAAAAATCCTGTTCTAGACCTCAAAGATTTTTATAGGCCATTTTCTTGTCTTGTAGGTGACTGTGCTTCAGAGCAGAATTTAAAATCCAGATATGGGTGTTCTGGAAAGTGGAGAGCTAGACAGATGATATTGAAGCAGAATTTAAAATCCAGAGATGGGTGTTCTTGAAAGTGGAGAGCTAGACAGATGATACTGAAGCAATCTAAAAAATCTCAAAGGCTAAAATGAAAGGCACTCATCCGTACCTAGCACACAGTACTAAAAACAAAAGGATGCGCCCCCAAACCCTTGTCTCCCTAGGTATTTAGGGTCTGACTGGGATAGCTAAGAGCTCAGGGATTCTTCTGGAATTCAGAAACTAAATTCTGTTCTCGAGTTTGCAGAAATGAGGAAGAATCAACTTATAGAAGGTGTGGATAGACTTTTCTGTAACATCATCCTACCAACTAAAACAGCCAGAACCTGGGCAATGGAGACGGAGTTTCCTCTTCAGAGAGAGCTGCCATGCCTGTATTTCCAGCATGCAGGACAGCCTCCTGGGTGCTAGGCCACCTTCCTGCCAAAGCTGGATGTTTATGAAGCACAGAGGGCTTTGGCTGATTAACTCTTGCAGTGCAGAGTCTTTAGGGGTGTGGTCCATACCACTAAACTCAGGAGAGTAAGCAATTCAAGCACTGTCTGGAGACACAAGGATTGAGGTTTATTTAACTCCCTTAGGCTGAGGAGGGTAGCAAAGCTCCATCTCCCACTTCTCAGCAATGACTCTTAAAGAGTCAAAGAGGCAAGCACTCTTCCAGTTTCCTCATGTCTTTTGAAAAGAAAGCAGCTGTTTCACATATTTTTCCATGAGCTAATTCACAATCAAGACCAATGCATACCACTAGATGAAGAACTTGAGAAGTTTTGGGTACTTCTACAAATTGAATGTGGCACAAGCAAGAAGCTAAAAACACATTTTTCTTAAGAAAGTCCTTCTGGGCACATATAGTACCAAGGAACAGGTTCCTGGGAAATTTCCAAGCAAGAAACAGAAAATGTCATAAATTTTTATTGAGTTGATAGATGAATTTTAGACACAGAAATAAACATCTGTGAGTCAAAGCAGCTAAACTGTATATTATACTTTTTGGTTTCTGCCTTAACTTCCTCAATACATATTAGTTTATCTGCATCAAAATGTCTGGGTATTTAACTATTACCAACAGTTTTATACTACACAAACATTCATAACATGATATCATTCAATATTTTAACAGGAGAACTTAAGAAACTTTAATGAACTTTTAGATATTCCTAGGTTCCTGAGCAACTCATAGAACTTCTCAGCTCAAAATACAGAAGTCCCACATTTGAAGTCTAATTTTTTCCAGGAAACATGACAATTCAAAACTAAAGACACTATGAGTAGAATGATAAATCAAAGACTCAAAGTTTTACTCCAGTAAACTTCCCCTTAAGGGAACTACCTTAGATTAGAAAGCAGTATTTATCCTGCTCCACTGATATTTTTATACATCTCTACAGCAATTTTCAGAAAGAAAAAAGATAAAGAAATTAAACCATTCGATGCATTCAATGCTTTAGATGTAGTGGAAATGTAATATCAGCTCTATCATATAAAAATGCAAAAATCAAGAAAATGTTGGTAAGGGTTATTTTAGCAAGGTACAGAAAAATGATTAACCAAATTGGGAATTAGTAAAAACAAAACCAGCAGTAATCACTGCTTTGAGGAGAGAGATATAAAGAAATGCTTGAAAATGAAAAAAAAACCAAACTCATCATGACAGGTCAGATACTGAATTAAATAAGTTTTATTTTAAAAGAAATTGTCTTACAAAGTTGAATTTGAATGCATGTCTCACAGAATTAATTGTCATGCAAGACCAGGCACTCCCTTTTTTATTGTGTAAGTTGTTTGAGAGCTGTATTGCACTCCAAAATACAAACATAGTATCACACTGTGGAATTGGTATCTTGCCTTCAGTGGTGGTACCACATTCTTCTACTCTACATTATGTTTTTTTCCATGTGTCCTATCCCAACAAAACACCAGAACTACAACAATAAGTAAGAACTGAACTTCTAATGCTGACTAAGACGCTACTCAAGCTTTAATTCCACTGGGCATAAATGAGCAATAGAGCCATGGAAATATAAAAACACTCACGGTAGCATTTTACTACAAGGAAGGAGATAATTAGACAATCAGATATATTATTACTAAAAATATCCAAAGAACTAATTTTACTCTCCCACTGATGACCCATACCAACAGGACATATCAGGTAACTTAATACTTTTTTCCAATTTATATTTAACACCCAAAGTGCATTTTCCGTCTCTTTCCATTTCATTAGCAGAGGTCAAAGCATGCAAAATACTTGCAAAAAACTCCCACTGGCTAATAATTCCAATTGTTAAATGTAAATCACAAACACTGAAAAATTAAATTTAAAAACTTTAGGATAGTACATATTAGTAACCACATTAATTGACAACTAACTAGTTTCTACTAGATGTGAGAGACTGAAACAACAGAGCCTGAAATATGCCTAAATTATTTTTTCTTTTGTTTTGTTTTGTTTTTGTTGTTATCAGCAATAAAACAATAGTCTCTGCTCTCGTCATGACGGCACATCCTCCTTTACATCCTCCACCAGCAACTGCTAAAGCTGGGGTACATAGAGAGGCTTAACCTAATTATAAAGCAATAGTAAACATCCATCTTTCAAATGGGAAAGAAAAGCAGAGGCACCATGAAGTGGGAGACAGGAAAATATCTAGCACAAATCACTTGTGTGAATTTTTACATCTCCTCAACTCCTCAAATGTCACGAAGGAAGATGGCATGCAGAGCAAGCCTTCCAACACTGATCCTCAGCACGAGTGAATTCAGTTAATCATCCAGAGTCAATGTAGAAGAAGATAATGTGCATTTTATCTCTTATCAGAGCAGGCCATCTTCCAAACAAGGCCTGTTAAACTGTCAGATTTATTATAAGCCTAACAAATGCAGCTAAAGAATAAGTGAGGATTACACCTTCAAAGCTGCTATTTCAACCTGAAAAGTAGCAAACAAAAGGTAAAGTACCATATAGTGGACAATCAGGTAGCAGTACTGTACTACCACCCTTCCAGCCCACCAACATATGAAACTAGTGAATCTACAACTGATGCATATTGAAGAGATTTGCTAAAGTCAGTGGTTTACTGAGTAACAAACAGGAAAATACTGTTTAGTGACCAAAACTATATTGCAAGTCAGTGAGAAGTTTGGCAAAAAATTTTCTCTAACAGCTAATTTGAAAAAAACAGCTTATAATTCTGTGGTTGTTTACTCAAACATACAGCCATTAAAGTTCATCCTTTTTTCCTGTGAAGCTGCCATGACTAGAAAGCTTTCTATCTCAGTTTCAAAATTAGAAAAGTACTCTGTGTAACATTAATTCTGGTAGAAGCCAGAGGAAAGTTGGAAGTCACATGCAAATTCTGATTCTTCACATTTTTTCCTGCTTATGAACTCTTTTTTCACTGGCTTCATTTCAGCACTGGAAAACATTGAACATTGATACATACTGCAATCTGCAACCTTTTCAGCAAAGGCAATGCTTGCTAGCCACTTTCCCAGACCTCCAAAGGAAATCGCTGTCAGAGGCAGGATAAGATACTAGATCAGAGAGGGGGGGCCACTGGAGCCTGAAGCCAACCTTTCCTTGGTCAGCCACAGCAGCTCAGGAGGAACTTTTACCTCCCAGCACATTGCACCTGTCAGAGTCCCAGGCAGGGAATGGAGCCTGCCCACCCCACGTGCCGCAGCACCCTGGGAGAGCTCGGCCTTTTCACAAGCAACCTCGCTCAGCACAGGAGTTCCCACAAATCCACACAGATGTGAATAAGGGTTTCAAAGTGAATTAAAAAAAAACAAGAGGTGAAAATCCAGGGAAATACAAAGAAAAAAAGACTGCATTGTCTAGTAAAATAACATTTAAGCAAGAGATCCACTAATAAGAAGTGTGACAGAAAAGAAAGGTAAGAAATACATTAAACCATCCTCCTGAATCCCTGGTATAAGTAAGCCACATGCTCTACAACCAACTTACGTATTCCTGTCCTTCACCACTGGAGTGGTGTTTGGGGTTCACACCTGGAACCCCCAACAAAACAATGCCAATCTGTCAAAAAAACAAGATGTCCAATACCTTGGTTGGTGATGGAAACTTCAGATTAAAAACATAAACTAATTTATTTAAAGGTATGCTTCTTTCTTGAAACAGCACTACCACCTTTACTATAGATGAAACTGTCTAAAACCTTTGCCACCCTACAACAATCACATAGGATAAAGCTAAAGGGAAAACAGAGTTTCTACAAGGAAGGTGATAGAAGCAAGATGAAAGACTCTAGTCACCTTTAAAGGATTTGTACTAAAATCTGACATGCACCTGTAGCCTCTTCTGTATTTTCTATTCTTTCTATTTTAAAGGCAGTCTATTACAGGTAACGTTAAAACTAGATTTACGGCAGTATTTAGCAAACTCTGTTCTTCAACTCCGCAAACTAGAACTAAGAAAAGAAACATAATTTACTTGGAAATGCCATTGAGTCCATGTATAAAAACTGAAAACTGGCTCCAACACCTACTACTCACATTTTTAAGCTGAAGGCTCCTTCCTCAATCTTTTCCCTCACTCCTGTGTAATGGCTTTAGAGTGGTGTATTAGACAGCAAGAAGACGACATATTCCATTTGCAGCCTGAAAGCCAATAATGCTCATGAATTTTTTACCTGACAGACACTTCAAGATGCCACGGGGAAGATCATCTAATAAACACATTAGGCTGCAAATGGGCAGCAGCAGCAGCTCTTTAACACATGCTGTAACAATCAAATAAATGGCTAACATTAATGTTCAGTGTTACAGACTGGGATTTAATACCACTTTTCTGTAAAATCCACCTACATCTTGATGGAGAAAGAGGTTTTTCTCAGCTGCTCAAACCCACAGGTTTAAGAAACCCCCAGTTCTGCTTGAGACTTTGCCAAAACCCCTCCAGACTGACCCCAGCTCTGTAGGCTGGCTCCTACCTTCTGTATTCCCATAGGCTAAGGCTCTTAACAGAGCCACTCACTCAGCTGCTTATGGATTAGGCTACGTCAGCACCTCTAATATGCCCAGGAATAGCAAAACCAGGCTCTAATAAAACAACAGGGAAAAAAATATCTGAAGAAGAAAGTACCTTTTTCTTTTTTTTCCTTAATATACAACAGGTTTGCTTGATTTCTACTTTTAAAGAGGAAAAGATCAAAACGTCATCAAAGAGGAGACAGGTGTTACTACTGAAAAAAAAACCTTCAAGACTCTGTATTGTAATTTCAGGTCTGGGATTCTATTTCTCTAGTTATCAAGATTGTTTGTGATTCTTAATACTCAAGGACAAAAAAAATGCGGGTTAGTAACACTAAAACTTCCTTTTAAGCACCAAATTAAAGAAAAAATACAAGGCCAGAATATATTCATACATATATCAGTCACTCTTACATCCTTTTGTTTGTATAAAGTAGGAAGCTAAGTTAAAAAACCAAACCAAACCAAAAGTTATTTGAAATCAATTTAGCCTTGTATGATGCATTTATTAAGTATTAAACTTTGGCTGCAAAAAATTCTAAATCTGCAAACATTTTCCCTGGAAAAGGAGTCCAAATTCCTACGTAAGTTGGTTATTTAATTTAAATTTTTCTCTTGTAGTTCACAATTATTAACAATTTATGAGACTGATTTTGAAGCCTATTATTCATATTTACTGTGATTTAAAATAAAACTTTGTGAATAGCATAGATGATAAATGAAGCAAATCTAACAACACAGAAAAGGATAATATTATGGGAATCTTTGTATTTAAACAGCTTTCATTTCCAGTTGATGATACTTCTGGAACAGTGAGTTAAGCATATTTTGACTCCTACTGAATCTTCTCTGCCAATCTCAGTTTCCAAACCGTTATTTGTCCACTTAAATTCTCACACCAACTTCCTCTCCAGAAACCACCAAAGAGCAAGGAGAAAATCGGACTCAAGGGAGAGGAAAAATGGAGCAACTCTCACAAGCGTAAGACACTGTGGAAAAACTCAAATCCATGAACATTTTCTAATCTCATAACTGACACAAATGTACACATTAGTTACAACACCAGAAAGCTTATACAGTTTGGTGAGATTTTCAAGATGCCGATCTTAGCAATGAGAAAAATATGACCAATCACATAAACAAAGGTGTTTACACATCTCTGTTATGTGGGCTTCCCTACATTAGGATTTCATTTCACTCCAGTTAACTGCCTGTCAAACACCAGTCTGTTGGCATCAGATAAAATATATTCCATTGATAAAAAGCTCAGGAAACATGGTTCTGTATAGGTAAAAAGTAGAAAGTAGAGGGCAAGCCAGACAGAAACACAGTGTGTTTCCACACAAGGTGCATACAGTAACACGTAGAGTTATAGGATCTGCACACACAGATATGACACCTATCATATTTGAATTTGAGTTCCTTCATTTATCAATCTGAGTTTCAATTACTTCACACAGCTAGAGAGGTGTTGGTCCTCCTGTCCACTCAGACCAGCTTAGCATGTCTGCACAGTGAGGTGCAGTGTGATGTGCAACCCAGGCTTCAGCAGAAGATCCTTATGTTGTATGCCACCTTTCATATCTCCAACCTGGGCATTAAAACAATGTTCCTTCAGCCCCAGAGTATATACATACTGTTACTAATATCACATAATCTTATTGAAACTTTTGTTGCACTTCCATAACTCCAACTGTATGTGTCTTCTCTGGTGCCTCATCAAAAATTGAACTCATGTTTTTAATTTTCACATACCCACAGCACCGAGAGGTTTTATCTTTCTTTTCTACTTAACCACCCATGACTAGGAAGCATGTTGAAATTTCAGGCCATTATTTAGAATGCCAAGTACTGAATTAAAACTCTGAACTGCAGACAGTGCACCTACACATTATCTATAATATCTCTATACATGATGAAAGAATAATCCACTGCATGCATATGTACAAGATACATACTCCAGACCTCCTTCTATAATACTGAGATGCTTTCATAAGCATACATTTCATCTAACAGTGTATAATAATAAATTTTCAAATTAAGAATCAAGAATTCAAGCTGCTTTGTTCCTGAAGGTTGCAAATTAACAACAGTCTGAAGTAAAACATATTATACTCAAGTTAAACAAATGGTAGTACCCAGCTCCACAAATGGCCACAGTCATGGTAACTTTAACAGCTGTCTGTGAGGTGAATTGGACTTCACTTTGATGTCCTCTGTACCTCCAGAAGTTCAGAATGCTGCACCACTTCCTTAAATTGTATACCAAAATATCCTGTTCAGTACAGTGCCCAGTACAGTTTACCCATCTTCTCTGCCTCTGAAATGCATTTAGAGTGCCAGTCCTGGAAAACTCAGTGTTCTCCTCAGCCTATGATGGCCTGCTGGACCCTGGTCCCAGAGGGTGCCTGCCTAGTGGCAAGGATGTGGTTCCGGATGTTGTGGGAGAGACCAGATGGAGAGCTTGGCCTCTATTCCCATTCCCTATTTGTATGAACAGGTAGATTCCCCCAGCAGGTGCTTCCTGCTGATACTGCTACGCATGCCAGTGTCATCCATTTACACTGGCGCAGCAGTGGAAGAGTTGGGGAGTAGAAAAAGCTTTTTTCTTATTAAAGTTTGAGGAGCAACCAATTTAATACATGCTTTTTGAGAGAATACAGCTACACGCATGAATGATTATATTTGTATCACCTCCCAGCATGCAGAATGTTGGGAGGTAGTAGTAGTTTGGTACTTGAAATAAATATATGCTAGATGGACATTAGACTTTTGGCAAAGCTAATGTGAGTGCTAACTACACACATTGTTACTAAGCTTAAAAATTAAAGCCACCAAATTATGTCAGAGCCACACACGTCTTGCCAACACTTACAAAGTATGATTAACTTGATGTTTTTAATACATCCATTGGTTCAAAAATTGGTCTGTGAACATGAATAACAGTTACTTACAACTTCAAATTTCATGTCCATCTTCGCTTTATTTGCTTTAGTAAAAAATTGCAACCAGCAATAACAGAAGAAGATGAAAGTATAATTGTCATTTTAAAGCACTTAAAAGCATTAAACTCATAAAAAAGTTGTTGCTTCACTTGGTCAAGTGCCAAGAAATAAAATCTGACGAACACCAGCTTTGTAGTCATGTGTGTCTATATGTATATACACACACATATATATGAATCCAGGCTGTGACCAAATAAAATATTCATAGAAATGGCTATATGAGTCAACCAAAATAAACTTTTAGTTTGTGACTAGTCTGTCATGGAAGCTAATAGCAGGTATCTTGGAAGAAGGTACAAGGCAGCTGTAGATGATCCTTCCCCCCGTACCTGCCCTCTGTCTCTGACAATCAGTGGTACAAGCTTAGCTGCAGTGTAGCTGTGCCTCCTCCTCCCTCTGAACCTATCTTCAGTGATGCCTAATTCCATCTTAAATCCATATATACCTTTAGCCTCCACAATGCTTACAGGCAACACCCTACAAGCTTTACAACAGCTCTCTACAAGCTCTCCAAAGCAGAAATGGCACTGTAAAAAAACGGAACAGTTCTATGGGGACGCTATGACTCAACTGAAATAAATCAGAATTTTATCACTGACTTCAATGAAGCTTTGATTCTCCTCCTAGTCTACTATAAGAAGATATCAAACTGTAATTTCTCTCTTTTGTAGGTCATAATTCACTCCACAGGCCTGAAAAGGCTATGCTTGTATCCTGTGGTCCAAAGAAAACAAGGTTACTCTACTATTAAAGCTGAATGATAATTATGAGCCATTTTATTCTCTTTGTAAAAATAAACTGGAATTAATTTTTGTTAATAATGAAACAGTTTCTGGTAAAGAATCACAAGTGCAAAGAAAGAATCAATGTCTACTCCAAGTATTTTTAATTTTGGATTGTAATGGAATATAATCACTAAAGAGAGGAACACCCACTACATTCATAGAAGGAGCTGACCAGAAGTCTGCAATACACAGCCTCAAAGCAAAAAATAACACACATTTATAACTACTTGGACTGAATACCTGGCAAAACTTCAGGAAAAGGACCAAAAATAATTTTATTCCAAGCAGTTCTAACAGAAGTTTCTTCATGAGGATCTTGTGTAACTCAATCACAACAGCCTATGCTATCAGGAATGGAAAATCACAGCAGTACAGCATCCTGATGAAGTTTGTTTAGGGGCAGCGTGCATAGGAGAAAATTAAATAGAAGCAGCAAAGAGGTATTCAGGTACAACACACACTGCAAATGAAATGCATTTATTATAAAACTTTGGGTTGAGTCTTCATTCACAATTTTTGTCCAATTCCTGTACAGACCCCTATGCTCTGTATGCTCACCACACAGCCAGCCCTCCCCAGGGCCCCACAGTGCACCTTCAGCTATCAGGGCAACCACGCAGGGATCAGCCTTGCTCCCGGGTACTGAGACCAGCCACTCCTGAAACACCAGGCTATCACATCCTACACCTCACCTACAGAGACCAAAGCTTTACCTGCCAATCATAATTTTTAGTCCAATTCAGGCATCCTTCTAGGCCTGCCACGGATGAACATAAGCAGCAAGAGAAGCTAAGGAGGAATGCAGGCAGTAAAATGACTCCATCGGATTTCCTCACAAGTACAGTGATTATCAACTTACAAACACCCTTCTCATTTACTCAGCTCCAACAGCTTGGCTTGTAGATCCAGTCCTCAGTCCTTAACTCAGCTTTCTTACTACAATTATGAGGCTATTATGTATTAATGTGCTAACAAACTTATTCTACTTAATAAAGTAGATTCTGAGAATCAAGGTTGTTTTCACACCTTCCCTCATTCTTTTCTATGACCAGCCCAAATAAATAAATAAATAAAATGTCATTATAAAATGTAACCAGACAGTTGACTTCTCAATGACACTTATTATTAAAAATTGTTCTAAGAACTCTGGAGTGAAAAAAACCCAAACATTTCAAAGCACACCTCTAGTTCACACCTGTCAAGGAGGGTTTTTTCCTTACAATATTGGTACATTTTGCAATGCAGTCACCTTCCCTCCTTCCTTGCACGAGAAATTCCCCTTACAGAGATAACAACAAAATGGGGAAAAGAAAAAAAAGAGAGCCATGTGTTTTGAACACTACCAGTGTAACCCTGTTGACTACAGAAGAATACACAATTTTGGAAAGTGGACAAACAAAATTACTCTGGTCAAAGATAGTTTTATATATACTAGATAAAATAATTCTGTAAGAAACTGCTTACGAAAGAAAACATCCCAACTTGAGTTTGCGAGAACACAGAGCCACCTGAAGAACACAGTCTACACAAAAGGTTGATTTTGTTCCAATTTCCCCCCCTTAATACATCCTAAAAGGCATCAGTGAAATCAAAATGACTACACAAGCAGCAAAAAATTATTTTTCTACAAAACATACGTGCCAACATATCAGAAAGCACTACTCAGGCCCCACTATCTTGTTAAATCTTCTGTAATGAAATAAAGGAAGAAAACACAAGAAGCAGAGAGGAAGTTTCATTGTTCTTGTGGCTTCGACATTTGGTGCCGTGAACGTGACAAGCTCTCAAGCCTCCACTCCACAGCACTGCCTGCCCCAGGCCTCTGTACCAAAATGTTACCATGCTGCAATTAAAATAATCAAACTGAGACAAAAGAGAACAAGCAAATAAATAGCGCAAACTTGTTTACGTTTCTGGCTCTGCCCTCACAGTATGAAATAAAGTCTCTTCAAACACCAACTACATTAATTTGAAAAACAATAATATTTTCCTTTCTCCCTCCTATCTCAAAGTAGCATGAGTTTTTCAAAGTTCTAAATAAAATAAACTAAGGCATTTCCTGTATGTATTTAGTTAATTATTAAACCGATTCTAAGCGTGATAGTCACCACCACTATTTCAGTATGAATCTGGGAAAACACACTTTTAACAAACTGCCAGTGCACTGCAGTAATGACTGATCATATGCATCCTCTCAACCCTGCCCTTAACTTTGGAGGCAAATTTCTATAGAAATGACAACCAGCACTCCTATACAAATCCAAACACTTAACTTTAGCCTCTTTTTTTTGTGCTCCAGGATTAGTATGACTGCTGTGATTTAAGGAGAAATGCTGGGCTTAATGCTGTGTACGACAGGAAAATAAAGTCAACAAGCCTGCAATAACTTCCCAATGAGGGGGGACAGCATACTGTCTTCACTTTACTACAAGTAACTACCAATAACCTTTTTGAGGGGGATATTATTAGTTAATTAATCTGCAATATTAAATGCTGTCCTCCCAAGGTTAAAAGAAAGGTAAATACTGCTGAGATATTTAATGACATCATCATGCATAACCATGAGATAAATACGAGGTCTGAAGATTAACTGAATGTCATTCTGTTTACGTGAGCATGTACTTGTAAAGAAAACTATTAAGATTAGAGAATAGAGAAAGTTATATAACACCTACCAGTATTTCACTGTGTTTTGTCTACTCAAGCTCCTGGTCAGAAAGAGAAGGCTTTATTGCAAAAATGTCTCACTCTGACATACTTTGTACTTTTTTCATGTGCATATAAATTACTGAATATTGAATAGTAATTACTGCAATGAAAAAGACACTCTCAGGCTCCACCTCCTCTTGACAGTGGGAAAATATAGATGGGTTTGTGTATTATTCTGGATGCCAGAAAACTTGCTTACAAAAATATTTCCTGTGCACTAAGATATATTTAGCCTCATAAACCCATAAAACTGTCACAAGCAACCACAAGTACACCTGTAGCCATTAAAACGGGGGAGGGGAACAACAGAAACTGCAACTCGAATTTACATTATTTCTTTGCAATTCTTGATTAGAAACATTATCTTTAAACTGTTTTTCTGTAACAGAAATAAACTGTTCCTCCCACTCCCCCAAACCAAGACCCCCTAGCCCCCCTGCACCCCCAACATCCAGACACCCATGATGCACACAGGAGCACACATATGCAAAGAGAAAGCACTAACAATGAAGTCACAGCACTTCAGAAACACACCTTGTCATCTTCCAGCCCTTGCAGATGAAGGCAGATCTTATTAGTTTTTCTCCATCTTCAGATCAAGATGTAGATAAATCCCCCACTCATCACACTGTTTTTTTATTAAACACAGGAGGGGAAAAAAAAGAAAAAAAGAAAAAAAAAAAAAAGAAAAAAAAGCCCTCCAGACGATTACCAGTAAATTTACAGCTTTAAAAATATCAGCTCTCCATTATCCCAAACCTGTGTTATGTCTTGATGTAAACCAAAGCACATGCTGAGTGAGGACGTGCGCACACAGCAGCTTATCATCTCTGTCATCTGCTTCTAATGACAGCTGACAAACTGGCCACGCTAATCCTTCCCTAACTGCTGATCAGAGAGATCCCCCTTTGACAATCCAGCATGGTGGAGTACTCGAAAATTCCTCCTGCTTCTGTTCTGTTGCTGCTCTAAAAAGCAGTTTCCTTTTCATTGAGATAATAGCCTTTTCTGCAGTCACGTGGCACCCGGGCTACATTAGCAGAGCTTGATGATAACAGAGTAACTCCCCTCCCTCCCTTCTGCTGGTTTTAAGTGTACGACTCCTGGAGAAACCCAAACCCAGCACACTTGAAATCATTTTGCATCTTCCTCTATCGAAGAGCAAATTCTGCTGTCGACGTGGAAGAGGAATATAAGGGCTCTCTCTACTTCCTGCACCAAAACTAATTAGCAAATACATTTTTAAGCAGTGCCTTTGTTGGGGCATACACATTGGTCATAAACATGTCATATGAGGCTAAACTGAATATTAAGCATGCTTAATACTGAGTATCTGGCAAGCTAGAATTATTTTTCTCTCCCAAGAGTACTTTAAGTTTTTGCCTGTAATTTTAGTTCTGTTGCAATAAATACTCTTCTCTCAGCAACAACCTATGATTCAAATCTCCCCAGCACACAACTCTCCTGTAAATACAAAAAAGCACAAATAACAAATGATCCACACTACAAACTCCAGTGTCAGTGCTTCTATATATTAAGTGACATCATTTATCTTGCTTTAACTCAGTACCACGACAAATATCTTATGTATTTTTTTAAACACACTGTCGACTGGGGAAATCTACCCAAGCTTTAGCTTCACAGTTCCCTCCTAAATGCCAAACCCCAGGCGGGTTTGCACCTCACTACCCAGAAGTTTTCCTGCTTGTAAAAGGCAAAGTACATAGACAAGCATAATGCTCTGTCCTGCCCTCACTGAAGTAGTTCACAGACTACAGAACAAGCCTTTCCTCTTCTGCATTAGCACCATTTCCCTATTACCTCAGCACACAGCATAAACATCCCCAATTTATTTCCCCCAGCTCTGTCCTGCTCTGACAGCACTGAGCAGTGCACCTGGGCACAGACCAGCATAGCCTTACCCAGACACTTCATTGTCGGGATTTGCAATTTAAGAAAGCTGTGGATGAAGCACTGTAAAATAATTGTCAAGCCCACTTTTGCAGCTTTGTACCTGCTCTTTTCCTATATGATCCAGAAACAGAATTATCTCCCTTTGCTTTAGGGTAGATATTAGAAAAAAAAGTCCTTCCCTCCAAGGGTGGTTGGGCACAGGCTCCTCAATGACGTGGTCACAGCACTGAGCCTGACAGAGCTCAGGGAGTGTTTGGACAATGCTCTCAAGCAGAGGGTGTGACTTAGGGATGGTGCTGTGCAGGGCCAGGAGTTGGACTTGATGATTCTTGCGGGTCCTTCCCTGTAATTCCTTCTATTTCCATCTCATCCCATTACACCACTTCATTCTCCTTAAAGACAGCATTGATCATTAACTTATGGTTTCTCCAGGAAACTGGAAAACAGTTTTAGAGACTGTGGCTGTACTCACAGGAAAATAAAATTGAAATTGTGAAGAAATAGTGGCTGTCCTGTGCATACAATTTTTGCCAATGCTGCCTCATCACCCCTTCTATTTACCCCTCTCCCTAAAGACAGCTGTACTCAGGAAGGCAGCCCTGCCCAAAGCTCTGGGGAAACCTGCTCCAACACTGTGATCAACATCATGAGCTCAGGCCCAACCTTTCTGCAGCAGAGCAGCTGAAAATGAAATGGGAACGAGGCCCCTTCTGGAGCACCGTGAATCCTATTTTCTATTCTCCTCTTTTCCATGCTACAGAGGGAATCTATGAGAAAGATCCTCAGTCCAGGAAGAAATAATCTGGTTTCATAAGGAGAATACATTCAGCAGAAAAACATATTCACGGTAAATTGAGTGGGTTTATTTTTCCCAGGCCTTTCTCAGTATGTCCCTCCTTCTCAAAGCACTACACTGTACAGGGTAAGCAAAATGAACACTATTTGGAGTTACATACAACTTTTACCCCAACAGAACAGGAATTGCTTTGCAATCTTAATTTTATCTCATTTGCATTTTCCATATGAATTCCTTATTTAAAGAAGATGTGCATCAAGCATACTGGGCAAATGGGAAAATGATATTAATAGGATAAAACCTGAAGGGAGAGCATCTCTGATATTCAAGAAAATATATTAACAGACCAGAAGGAAAATGAATTTTCACAAGAATGTTCACATACAAAACACTTCACTTGTGAAGTACAAATCTAAGGAAAACATAAAAAGTGGGAGCAAGCATCCCAGTCAGATACCATAGCTAAAACTACCTCACTAATATTTACAGGAATCATAAAATGAGAAATTTAAATTCAAAATAATATGGTGAGTACAAACACAATAACCACAGTGTTAAAGAAAGAGTTATGTGTAAGTAAAAAGGAGGTAACAGAAAAGAGTCATTGTAGCAATAAAACAGGAGATGAAGGCTGAAAAAGCAGTGAAAGTACACAGATGTTGTTAAAAAGATTGCATAGTGAAGAACAGTATACAGATAAAACTAATGGAGAAGTGGAAACATTCCACTGCAGTGTACAGACTAATTCTAGACAAAAAGGGAAAGGAGAAATGAGTGAAAGAATACTCCTGACAGAAAACCCTGCTCTGAGTGGGAATAAGGGAACATGCAACAGCAAGAAGAATAGGCTCTTTGGCTTTATCAGGCAGTGAATACATGCTTCCAATGAAATGACAGAGTTGTTGCTACCTTTCAAATAGTTTCACAGGCATCACACACTCAATTTCAGGATGAGCAGGTGACATTCAAAACTAGTTCTAGCATTGGAGACTTTTTCATGTTAGGATAAGACACAGATCTTACACAGATGAAGAAGTTCACCTAAGTTTTCTCTAAGAAATATATCTCAATGAGGCTTCATTAAAACATTTATGTTTATGTTCAAATAATTGAAACTGATAAACAGAACACTGTCCTCATTGCATGCATTTCACCATTTTTTAAAGTTTGTTTTCTTTTTCTTCCTTTTTTTTTCCTTAAGAGAGAGTGAATCAGGCAGATGGGACATACCACAATAATCTGGTGTTCTTTGCCCTTCTAACATACCCACACTTGAGACAAGGACTGGTAAAGCCATCTGAAAAGACCTTTTCAGTCTTTTTAATTCCAAAACATAACTTCTCAGTCCATTCTCTCACTCTCTATACCATATCCAGGAGGATCCAATTCCACCCTCACAATCCCTTCAATCCTATCAGTTTGGAGTAGTCAAAGGGGTACCCAAATTGACAGCTATAGTAACAGCCCTCATTTGCAAAACAGCAAGACATTTCAAACTGTGTTTGTAAGAGTTTGCAAAGCTGACTTACCAGGCTTTGTTCAAGGCACGAGGCCACTGACTTTTAGGAAAGCTGACTGGGCAGCATTAAGTCTCATTCCTTGTGAGAAAGACTGCAAGGGCACTGCACCAGCAAGAAGAAGAACCAGAAGCTATTAGGACTGACTGCTATGATGCACTATAAGGATATTACTGCTCAGATAAAGAACTAAAACAGTATAGTGATTTACATGTGTTACATTTCAATAAATGTAGACACAAACATACAGTTTTCAAATATTAGGTATTTTTTTCCAACTCCTCTAACTGAAGATTACACAAAAACTTGGTTTTTCAAGTCAAAACTGAAAACCTGTTGACTTAAATGTCAATGACATTGACAGTTTATCAGTTTAGGAACTCCTAATTGAAAACTCTTAATTGAAAACTAGGATTCCTCCTTTTACCAGCTGATAAAAAATTAATAGAATACTGGAGATAAACCTAGTTTTTCTGACCTTTGCATTTCCTCTGGAAGGGCACAGAAATCGTATCACTGGAATTTGCTGCATTTGTCATTGCTCACTGTCAGTCTCTGTATTAGCAGTACAGGCACCTACAGCGCTAAGAACCTTTTCAATTCTGTCCATATGAGGGCAATGAAAAGACATTCCCTCCCCTCTCAACTTCTTAGATACTACTGTTGACTTCTGTCTTCATTTCATAAAATGTCCATGCTTCTTGAAGACAGCTCATCAAGGCTCTCATAAATTTCATAAACATCCACTCAGAGCATTCCATAAGCAAGTATCTGCAACATCTAACTGAAGAATTCAGTACTGAGGTGTGTGCCATATATAGCAATTAAGTTCTGTATGGGCATGTCCACTGACAATCGTGTTCTTTTTAAGACAAGTTTGATGACTATGGTTAATTGAAATTTTTGAGTAATAGCTGATGAGGATTTCTTTTTTTCTTTTTTTTTAAATCTCTACTGCTTCACTCCTTTGCCTTTAATTAAGGAATACAAGAGAAGAAAAAGGGGTTCTTTCAGTACAATCTGGAAATGGTCAGCTCCCGGCTCAGTTCTTTCGCCTCCTGGAGACTAAAAAAGGTTGTTCCCCCCTGCTTAGAGCCTCTGAAGCAGAGTGCTTGCCAGTGCTCTCTATAGGTTATACACAGAGAGGGGCTCTCTGGTAGAAATGGGACTCAACCCACAGAGAGAGAAGTTCAAGACCATGAGATGCTTCCATCCATGCTGAGAGTACACGAGAGCAACTCAGCAAAGGAAGCTTAGCAAGCAAAGAAAAGCAGAACCAGAATGGAAATACTAGAGCATAGAAAAAAAAGTTGTATTAATACACTATGTTACATAAATATATTAACAACTAGTGCTACCATGTGCTTTTAACAGAATGTAGCTAAGTTATGAAGACTCTGGGATTTTTTATAAAGAAATTATTTTACACTCTACAGAATGTGCCTTCCAGTGAATAAATTTTTAAAATCAGCTCAAACTCTTTATTTCACCTCATCTCAAAACAGAAGTACTTCTAAGGACTTTTAATACCAAAAGGTTCCCAAAATCTGCAGACTGACTGCTGGCAAGATTCAACAGCTGAGATTTGAATGAAACAAAAGTTTTAACTAGATAAAAGTCAGACAAGGAAATGTTTACTCTCAAGAGCAAAACAAAACCATACTAATTAATCCAAGGATAAGGTAAGTTTTCTTTCATGTAGTCTTATCTACAAATAAAATATTTCTAAATGACATCATATGACTCAATCAAGGTAGAGGATTAAAGATAAAATAATTTGGTGAAATTTCAAGGTTTCTGATAACCAGGCAGGGCCGAACAGTGTAACACTCCAGCTGGCCATAACAGCAACAGTGTGTGAACTCAGCAGGATTTGATACATTGCCTGTATTTCCCTTGAAACAGAAACTTGCTGCTGTATTTAATGCAAGTGGGACCTCTAACTTTTAGTTCAGGATACAGCAAATTATTCTGCCATACCCGGTGATGAACGCTCAGGTCTCTGCACCTACATCTCCTATTTAAGAGAAGACTAACATTTCCCAGGAAGTCACAAAAAATCTCGTATCTCATGAATGTTCAGCAGTCTTGTAACTGCTAGTGGCTTGCAGACATTGTCTTGCATTTGAAAAGCCAGTTCCCACGAGAAGCAAGCAGGAAATGCACTGAGTCTGTATCTTGCAGATCCTGAAATTCTGGGCTTTCACATCCTTCCAAGAGACCTCAATGAAGAAAGAAGATGCTACTGATTACAACTAGTGTCACTTGGGAGAAACTTGAACACAGGGACAGCTGCTTTTTACAAATTTGAGAAGAAATAATAAGCTGATTTAATGTTGCATCATCCACTCTCATAAATTCTAACAAGCACCTGAAGCAGCACTTTGTGATGCTGAGTGGTGAAGGATGACAATGAACAGCAAACATTGCTGACTGACCCCTTGCCTTAACCACTCAGAATGTGGTACACAGAAAAACAGTCATGCTCCAAATTTTGGTATTGTTAAACATCCGAAATATCAATGGATGAGACAAGGTATAGGAGAGTAACTGAAGAAAGTTAGGTTTTCTATTAATAGATTTCAAGCAGTAATTTCCATCAGCATTAGACAGAACCATGAAACTTAACTGAGCCCAAGCACAAATACTCCTGAGAACTACAAGAACTGGCACTATTTGATGAGAAAACCAAAAGCCACAGACTGCAGCCTACCAAACAAAAAGTGAAAGGAAAAGCAAGAGCAATTGAAATTAATTTGACTTATAATTTAATACTCTGCTATGAAATAAATATCAACTTCAGGACAATTGATCTATACTCATTTTAATAATGATGTAGATGTGACAAAATTGGCATTCAATTTTAGCACTGTGTCAATTCAGAAACTTCAAATCCCACTTGTGAGAATAAAAGAGGAAAAAATCCCACAAGCTTTGTGACAATCCAACAGCAATGACTGAATGTAGGGTATTAAAAAATATTTAACATAATGACAGTTATGTGTTCAACAGAAACCAGACTTGCTCACTTTTCACACAGAAGTGCAGATTTGCTATAAGCAGCAGTACTAACAAACGACATCTTTCAAGCATGTAAGACAAGACTCATTTCATTTAAGTAAAGAAGCAATAAAATTTAGGTATGCAGGTAAATATTTACAGTAGAAACAAGACAATTCTTACAGAGACTTAGCTCTGAGCAGAAATGCTACACAATCTCAACCAACCCCCAGTGTGGTTAGCACTGAATATTTAAGTCTATGATAAGAGGAAACATGTCAGAACTTGGGTCTACTGCTAACTCTTATAAAAGTTCAACACACTGGATTCCAAAACAGGAATCTGTTTATAACTTTACTTTGTACTAGGTTTTCCCTAAAATCAACTGCAAAGTCAGTTCATATGTAAGACTGAAGGGAAAAGATCAGAAGCAGAATACTGCTCGATCATTTTAATCAGAAATATTTAGAACATATTAAGAGCTGTCCCCTCCTGAGGACTCCTACACACATTTACATCATATTGTACATCAGTATGAGAAAGTCAAACACAATGTTTGAAAATAGATGGCAGACACATTACAACTGCTATCAACTGCAAACAGCAGGCCTGACACATCTTCCTTCAATGTAAAATTAGTGACCCACACCATGTTTATACACAGTAAATTTGCCACAAAAGCAACCTCAAAATTATTACTTTAATGAAAATATCAACAATACGGGCAGTGGATTTCATTTTCTCAAAGACTGCATTTGAGCATGTTGTATTGAAGCACAAGAAGATACAAGGTCTGTAAATGAGGAGAAAAGTCAAGTTTGGAATGGCTATTTCATTGCTTTCCTTTTGCCAAAGAGATTCCCATTTTATCTTTCAAACACACGGCTGTCATGACTCATCTTGAAAAAGCAGTACTTGACAGTTCACAGGGCTATTTCTTAAAATCATTAGCAAATAACCTTTAATATGAGGCTTATGAGTAATTTAGATTTTTACAAATTGCCAGTCCCAGGTTCTTAAGAACCTATATTTTCTAAGCTCCAAGTTAATAACGTAATAATATGTAATATTGTTTAAGCCATTTGTCTTGAGTGAAGCAAATATCCTTTTGAGAAGAAATCAGCCAAGTTTAAATTAACTGTCCTTTCTGCTGTGCAATTTCTTCCCCAAAACTAAGGAGAAAATAGGCAGGCCATGTAACACATCAAGACAAAAAGAGCTCAAAGAAAAGATTTTGCTGGCAGTTTTAACAGCAGTATGGCAAAGACAGAGACGATTTGAAATAATCTGGACATAAAGTCATATTTTGCCTTCAAAATTTAGAAATGCAATCACAATCCAGTCAAAGCAACTGTGAGAGAACTGATGTGCTCGGTTTCCAAATTACACCTCCACCTGAGAAGCAGGATGCCCCAACAGGGCTACCTTAAACTCCAAGTACATGGCCACTACCATTGTCCAAAGGCAAATCCGCTTTACTTGCTAAGCAATATTTCAATACCATCTTTTGACTTTGTTTGTGATGTGCATTTTTATCAACTGCTTTGCAGATGACACTGCAGCGCTGATTTTGAATGATAAAGCCATGTAGAGTCCTGGACATGGGAAGGCTGATTTTCTCTTTATTGCGTATGTGACCAGCAGGTCAAGGGAGGTGATTCTCCCCTTCTACTCTGCTCTCATAACACCCCACCTGGAGTTCTGCATCCAGCTCTGTGGCCTCCAGTATAGGAAGTACATGGATCTGATGGAGTGAGCCCAGAGGAGGGCCAAAAAGATGATCAGAGGACTGGAGTGCCTCTCCCATAAAGACACAGAGAATTGGGGTTGTTCAGCCTGGAAGAGTCCCCAGGAAGCCTTACAGAACCTTCCAGCACCTAAAGGGGACTTACTGGAAACCTGAGGAGGGACTCTGTACAAGGGCATGTAAGTGACAGCACAAGAGGAAATGGCTTTAACCTGAAAGAGGGTAAGTTCAGATCAGATATTGGAAAGAAATTCTTACCGACTGCTCAGAGAGGTTGTGGATGCCCTATCCCTGGAGGTGTCCAAGGACAGGATGGATGGAGTTTTGAGCAACCTAGTCTAGTGGAAGGTTTCCCTGTCCATGCAGGGGAGTTGGAACAAAATGATCTGTAAAGTCACTTTCAACTGAAACCATTCCATGATTTCACGATGCTCTGGGAGTTGTGGGGTTTGGATACTATTGTTTTGGAATAGCTACACACGCACTCTGATAACCACTCATATTTTTGAAAATGCTTCTAACTTAGCAGAGCCAAGGTTCAGGGACAATCACTCTACTCCCAGACGAGAGCCTGACAGGAGTGGATACAATGAAATTTAAGTGAACTGAGGCCATGAATTAACACTAAAGGGAGCTTTGTTCTCAGACTGGTGTCATTCTCTTGATAAGCATGTGTGACGCTGCGTTTGCTTGCTGATGTTACTGTTCAAAAACAGTTAAGGTGTTAGGGGGCTGCTGAAGGATTTTTTTCCCTTGAAAGGCTTTTGGAAAAAAAATCCGTCATTTTTCACTTAAATTTTACATGGGAGGGGGTGTAATGTACAATGATGGCCATCCAGAAATGTAAGTGCTTTCAGATTAAAAGATATCTACAGTAAAATAAATTTTACAAACAATGTCAAAAACCAATAAAAAAGCCTAATCCATGTCCCTATCAGCCAAGAGATGCAATTTCTTAAATTACCTGCTGCTTGGAGACTGGATTTAATGCAATTCTGAATACACTGGCTGCCAGTACTACATAAATGCCCATACAGTAGGCACTGAGGGGCACATGTGAGAACACTTTTTGAGAAGAGCAACAGTGGAGAGCCCCCAGTGGAAGCAATGAATGATGTGTTGGAAATTAAGTAACAGGGCCTTTCAACTTTAGAAAACCAGGTAATATGAGAATACAGCTACTGTCTGCAGCGCTGTTCTTCTCCACAAAAGTGTGGTTTAAAAAAAAAAATATCCTGTGTTTTCAATATAATTTTATGATTTGAAATATTACATAATACAAGGGGAAAAAACAGCAAAGGAAACATTGAGCCGAGTATCCTGTCTGTAACACTGACACTAACATTTGTATTTGCAATGGAGGTTACTCTGATGGATAAGGAGAAAGAAGTGACAAAGTTCCCATTTAGGGTTCAGGTTCTTAAGGAAGCTTCCATGACACAGTGTTCCTGCAACTTCTAACACATCGCACTCACTTAATATCTGCGCTATATGTAAATCAGATTAATTACTTTTATAAATATATAGCCTGCAGTATCTCAGTGTTGTTAAGAATCAGAGTGGTGGGGAGATAAGAAAAACCAGACTAGCCAAGACATCAGATTCTACAGCTGTGAGGAGGGCTAGATGAAAACACCCAATAAATACAAAGACCATGCAAAACAATGCCTGAAGTGTAATGGAAGAGAACCAATCAGGAAGGCAATATGAAGGGAAATACTTCCAAGCAGATGGCTCCTTTTTACCAGGCACTTTACTATGGTCCAAAAGGAGAGTCTTCTAAATGAAATGTATTGATATGTAGAAGTAATATTTTTAAAATTTTCTGAAAAAGCTCCTACTTGGGAATAGCACTGCTTGCCTTCATCATCACAATCTGATTTCTAGTAACATCTTCCCAATCCTTCCAACTGGACATGACTTCAGCTGTAGAACTGCCCTTTATCCAAAAGTGCAGTAGAGAACCTAACTTTTCCAGGAGTCTGTACTCTCCAAGAGAAGTTTTAGAACTGGTGCAAGAACCCTCTACTTTCAGCACTGAAAAGTCTGTGCCTATCCCAAAGAATTAAAAGCTCTTTTGGATTTAGCTGGACACAAATCTGACCTAATATTTGGACTTGAATTAAAGGCCAAGCATTTGAGATTTATGCTAATGTCACAGATCTCATTTCTGGGTAATTTAAGTGTGCTCCACTGAAGACCATTCCTTATACCCTTTCAGAGGCCAAAACTGTTACAGAGAAACCAAATTATTAAAGTACCATGTCAGCAGGAATATGCACAGCAGTTCTGCAAAACCTGTGCTAGCTGCCAAGCTCAGTTGAGAATGATCACATTGAAGTGTAAAGGCCTGTTCTTGCAACAAGCCCATTCTTGCTTTCTGCATTCTTTGTATCTCTACCTATATATACATATTCAAGATAAGCTATGCATACACACACACATATAACATATGCCTAAATTAATAAAATATATAATGTAAACAGTAAGCAGAGAACACAACTCTTTTGATGACAAGTAGGACCTACAACAAATCCCAGGAAAGAAGAAAAGAAAAATACTAAAAGAATAATCAGTTTTTTTTAAAGCACACTGCTGGTATGTCAATTAGAAAACAAATAGCTATAAGCAGTAGCAGTAATCTCTTACCCTGTAGTAACTTTACCATGATTTTGATGCCATGAAATTCTAATTTGCTGACTCCAAAACCCAATATTTGCCTCATCTATTACTATTATTTTTGGTCTCATATTCATTCTTTTTTGTTTTCTAAATGTTTATTATTTTGAAAACTACATTTGCACCTCTCAGACAAACCTGGGTATTAACAGCTGAAACCAATTCCTTGGAGAAACCAATGTTTCAATATTATCACACAGTCATAGACATAAAACTATATTAGATTTCATACAATGAACACCTTTTTAGGTGTTTTAGAGCTATGAAGGTATGACTTTTATTCTCAGGGGGAAAAAGGAACAGACAAGATATCCATAACCTTACAGTCTACATGCTGTGCATGTCATGTAGCAATAAATAATTCATATTTTGACCTTATGGGATACCTTTTACTCACGGATTTCAGAGAGCTTTTGCAAAGGTGTATATATGTTTTATTATCAGAAGTTTATAGATTTCAGGATGAAGAGAGACATAAAATTACCTATTCAAGGTCGTTTAGTAAGCCAGGTGTATTTAAGTGGGTAGCATCAGTCATTCTGCCTTTTTGGTTCAGATTGCAACCTACATGGATACTATAAGTGTCCAGATAATTTCTTAAACTTCAATTAAACCTGCAAGAAAGTATGATGTATGTTATCTCTGTAAAAATACAGAAAATCTAAACATATTCCTGGGTGAGAAAGGAGAAAAAAATTACTAACTCTAGGTATGTGGTAGCAGGATAGTACAGGAATTCTCCAGAATAATCTTATGCAAGCATTCTGGAAGGGGCATTGGATTCACAGGCAGAGCTGTCAGGATCTGCTAAAGAGGGATGAAAACAAAGCTGTCTTCCTCCACAAGGAGATTTTTCTTGGAGACTACATCAGTTATAAGAACGAGCCTGAAGAAAGTAGAAGCAGTTCTACAATAAAAATTATATAGAGAGGTAAACAGGAAAATAATATATTTTTGAAAGACTGATTCTATTTCCAGCAACTTTCCCAGAAGATACACTACCAGCACTTAAGGTATGTAAACCAGAACTAAACACATTTAACTATTCCAGTAAATATTCTTTTTTATTTTCATTTGCTAAAAAAAAAAGGTGTTTCCCCTGATGTCAATAATTAACTCCTGAAAAATATTTTAAATAAAAAATAAATATGCAAAAAAGCTTTGTATAGAAAACAATTCCAAACTGATATATAAATAGGAAAACATTTGTGAGAACGTAGCACTGGAAAGACAGTTTGTTAGTTAACACCACAGCAATAATGCCCTGGATTAAATACTTAAGTCTTGCAATTCTCTGAACTGCCTTACCTAACATTAAGTACAGGGCTCCATTCATGGCCTTTACTGTAAAGATCACGTGCAAGTGCTTTCTTGGAGTAAGCTTGCAATGTTTTTTACTTTTCAGGATGGAGTCCTTATGTTGTCTCAGACTGCTGAGAACTTAGAAGCACATAACATGCATAAATTATCTGTTCAGCTGCCCTCTGAAGTGCAGCAGTAGCAGGACCCAAGGTCCTTACGTGTTAGCCAAGAAAGATAACAAAGAAATAAGCCTTGGGTTGTTTCTTTGTATTGCTTGTGTTTGTTTCTTTTTCCCCAAAGAAAGAAGGTACTATAATCTGCCACAGAGGGAGCTTACTCTGTTCTAATAACAGAGATGTTTAAACAAACCAAAGATTTATATTTTACAGGAGGAAAAAATTATCACCACTGTTATCACTACTGGCTTATAACAATTGGTAGCAAAACACTATTTCATAAAAGGTCAGCATTTCAAAGCTAGATTTAACTAACACCACCACTGAAATGTTTCCTTTACATAAAATTAGGTTTCAAAAAGAAAAAAGAAATGACAAAAACACACACTCCTTATTCTGTATGTATCAAAATGAGGTAAACCCAAAACCTCTGGCAAATCAAAAGACCATCACAGGGAGAAAAAACCTATCCTAACTTATTTATGTGATCAGAATGAAATGGAGTTTTAAGACATCCAGCATGCAATAAGAAAAGACAGATTTGCCAGAATTTTCCTGGGATTAATTAAAGTGGAATCCTTTTCTTCTTTCCAAGCCTCTCCAAGCTGAATTTACTCCATTTAGGTAACAAATGCAAAGTAGGCAGGAAAGCATGTGCTATTTTCAAATCAGAAAAGCAATCTGGTTTAGAGAATTTTTTAAGCTTTCAAACTACAAAACCATTCAGAAGACCAAACAAAATACATTCCTCAATTCCTTTGTGCAAATGGAGTCCTTCAGACAGAGAACAAAATGTGCCCCTCATGAATAATTTCCTGCACAAGATTTACACAAAACCCTCAAAAGTCTTGATGTTCATGCCCAACTGCAAAAATATTTGATGTAGCAGAGAGATAAGCAATGCTTCTTGTTGGAGCTGAGTCTCTGATTCCCCTACCCTACAGCTGGTGTGTAAACAGGACTGGGATAAACACAAGCCTCCGTGCAAAAGGTGAGGGACCATTAGCACACACTGCACGTGTTCCATCACAATTTGCCCCGTACCTTCTCCATATTTAAGCTCCTTACCATTTTTTCACCACTACTTTCACCACCTGTGCTTAAGCAGAAATTATTATAAGCTTATTAGCTCTAAGTGGTCACGTCCACAAACATGGGGAAGGGTTGGTGCTTGGTGCCAATCAGCTTTCACTAATCTGCACCCTACCAGTGATCCCACTGCTCCTCGGGATTGACTGTCAGGAGGTCAAAACTGTTCCCTGAGCCAGCAGGGGCACAAATATCATGTTCCTAGCTCCCTCTCTTCTGCTGAAGGCATGTATCGACCTAACTCCCATGTCTTGTGGAAAATGAACGTGTCCAGTTACTTCTTTGATTTTGAAGGTATTTGTTATGTCACAGACACTGTGCAAAGCCAGAAATCTTCACAGCTTAGGTGAGGAGAAGAGAGAAAATCTTGGAAGGTCTGCGGAGTTCCTCACGCATTTACAAATGAAGTGTATAAAATTCAACACTTTCTTGTAAACAAATATTTCACCTTTTGATACTTTTTGTGAGGGGAAAAAAATAGATCTGGATCTGAACTTTGTCTGCATTTCCACTAGCAACTTAAATGTATCAAGAAAAAATGTTCTTTTAGCTAGGTCTGTATGGGCAAATTACTGCTTTTATCCTCCAATTACACAGCCAGCACTTAGCTTGGTGAGCAGCACAAAAAATAGCTGTGTTATACTACATACTAGAACTATATTCTATTACTTTATTTGTAATGATTATACAATGGTTTATTGACAACTTTAAAATTTCTCAATATCCAAAATACTCTTGTGACAATAGTTCACTTGCAGAAACCTAAATATTACTGGTATGGTGGTGATGATGCTCTCCTGCCATGCTAATTTCAAGCCCAAATTAAACCAGGTACTGACACAGGCGAGCAATACCTTGATACAGGACAACACGGAAAGATGCCAGCAGGTTTGGAAAGTTGTCTTCTGGAGGCAGAAAAAGCCCAACATTTTACTTGAAACTATATGCAAGGTATGGTCTAAGAAACAGCTTTTGTCACTTACTCTTTCAGAGCACATACAAAGGAAAACTAAATTAGGTATTTAGATAACACTAAAAGGAAACTGAGCTTACCCTTATTGCACACAGACGTTTCACCTACTTACCAAAGGGTAGATAAGAACTTTTTGCGCCACTCATAATGGAAACCTTCGTACTCAGCTTTGAGCAATCCTGGAAGAGTCATTTTAACTATTTTATTTCCAGCAATGATTAGGAAATATGAGGCTCTCTCTTATACTGTGGCAAGCAATAATGATCAGAATTAAAAGAAGAGTATGCAGCCATTATAAAGCACAGGTCACTGTTACAGGTTTAATATACCCCCCCCAGTTTGGTTGATGTATTAAAAGGTTTTATATTTTAAAGCAGCATACAGGGTATTCATCAGGTAACTATAATTGTTCAGGATATTTCAGGAACTGGAATAAAAGACTACTTATTTACATAATAGCTGTGAAAAGTGCACATGCTTCAATTAGATTTCTATTTTAATCAGCGAAACTGTGGGAATAATCCCATAATATTTCAATAATACCATTTCAGTAATAATGCTTCAATACTTTTTTAGACTTCAAAAAGAACAAGAATATAACTAGACAAAACTAGAGTCTGGATATTTTGGCTCCGAAAATCCTTTTCTTTCCCAAATATGAAACCCACCTCTTTAATTCATTTCCCTTTCTACTTCATGTATTAATAATCATCTTTTTCTACAGAATTGTTTTTGGATTTGCATTTCTAAAGTACAACAAATTCAGAATACCTCTATGAAGCTGGTATGTGTGACACAGAAAGCTGACAATAACAGCCCCATATTTCAGGTGGAATAGCTGTCATATTCAATAGCAAAGAAGTCTTAATTCATTAAAGTCATGAACACAACAGACAACCACCTCACACTGAAAAATTATGCCACTGCCTTTAGATTAAGATTACTCAATGAGGTTTTAATGAGGTCTGTGAGGTAACCCTGCCAACCCACTATCTCTGGCAGAGGCCACCCTAATGCCCCCAGTCCAGCCTCCACAGGGAGCACAGGGCAGCACTTGTGGCTGTGAGCCCACTCTGAAGAACTGGGACATAACAGGTCCCAGAAAATTTTGAGTGCAACTCAAACCTGGTGATCTGAAAGCTGCCCATCTGTAAAAAAGGGTAATGCACCAGTGGGATTTTTAACTGACCTAAAGTTTGTTTTGGTGGTGGGTTTTTTTGTGTGTGAGGGGGGTTATAAAACTGTAGAAGGAATTAATCTATGATAGTGTGCGCTGTTTGACATTTGAGGAGAGTAGTTTCCATTTCACTGCATTTTAACAACCAGAAAAGTTTCGAAATCTTGTGTGACCAGATCAAACTCATGTAGTAGCAGTCACTGAGCCGTTTAAGTGCCTTAAAGCTTGCAGCAGCAGCTCTTTGCTGCAGGTACAGGCATGGCTAAAATGAACACAATTCATCTCCAAAAAGAAATGGAATTACACTCAGCAGTCTATGTACAGTGCAAGCTTCAGCATGACTTAAAAGGGAAAAAAAACAACCAACCATGCTTTATCAGTATTTAAAAATTCTCCCTTCCTCCAAAGAGCATTTTCCAGTATCTTATTTAGCTTACTACCATATGTTTGCAATTTCTACTCTCCGTGGAAGTCATTCTGAAAAACCAAAGGAAAATTTTTTGTGAACCACAAATATAATAAAATAACCCCCTCCATGAAATGGTCTAAAAAGCTTGGATTGCTTCTGCTCCACCTCCCCACATCTGGCACTCGCATCAGATTACAGGCCAGAAGGCAAGGCAAAGAGACGGAAAGGGAGATAGTGGCTGGATCCCAGCTAGGAGGAAGCGTGCCTTCTATAACTCACTCTTTTCCCAAATGCCGATATTTCAAAGCCTGCTAGGAGAAACAATTGTGGGAGAAGTTTGCACACTTACATATACAACATACACAAACATCCGACAGGCAGTGAATTACGCAAAATATGCTCACAGAACTTCAGAACTATCAGTCTGTGCCAAAAGTGCAACTGGGCTTCTGATTTTGTAACTGACAAAATTTACAGGAAATGGGCAATCATTGGTTTCTAACTCACAACACTTTCACTTCTTCTAATTTTCCATGTATTTCATAGGCACAACAAAACCAAAAGACACTGAGTAATCTAAATGCCAGTCTTGTCAAATAAGTAGTTTATTGATTGGTGTTTTTGAAGTTTAAATTTTGCAAACTTTAAACTGGTTTAAAACTCAACCAGGAAGATGCCTGAATCTACACAAGAATGCAAGGAGCTGATTGGAAGTGCTGTTTCCCAGAGCTCTCTCTGGAATCACATTCTCCCCATCCCTTCAAGCCTGCATCAGCAGCACAACAGCATAAAAACTTTCACTGAGTCTTTCAAGCTTAGCAAGAAATCTACTGCAGCCTGAATTATCAAAATTATTCAGACCATTCAAATGATTTTTTTGTTCCAAATGGACTTGGCACGCTGGTCAGGAACTCGTCGAGTCAAACACGAGCAACAAAAGTGGGATTCTTCTTGCTAAGCTAATTGATGGCCCTACAAAAACAAAACGCAACTGCACATTCAAAACTTTCAAAGACGCCCTGTATTAGAGCTGCAGAGCGCCTTCCCCTCGGTGCCTGCTGTAATATGATCGTAATTTCTGTGAAAGGGCGAGAGCCCGACTATACGTTAAATCCTGCCATCTGTAGGTGCTTTACACAGCTCCATTTGCTGCTGCCGGGTCAAAAGTTTACCCTATTTTCGCTTGTTCATAACCAATCACACAAGCCTCTGCTATGTGTAATCTTTGACCTACTCTCAAAGCAATTTTTGTATTATATAGTCATATGATTACACTGAAAAAACCCACACATTTTATTAAGAATACAGTTCTTGTTGGTTAGCTTTATAATTATTATTATTTCCATATTCAGTAAGTGTACTGTACAGACCATGTTCTTCCCAGTTAACTCCCTTGGAGCACAATCATAGAGCCATGAATTCTCCAGCACTTCTGGCTAGTTGCAATCCAGAACCACATGCAAAACAGAGCTGGAGAGCATTCACAGTATCTGTCATTTTAGAAGTAAGGGGAAAGAACTGCTCGATCTGTACTAATAGGGAGAGAAGACTTTTTTAAACATTTAAATTAATGTTCATAGTAAAAACGAAAAATGTTTCTGAAAATTAGGACTGCCATAAGAATATCCCTATATATTTACCTTAAGAACTAAATATGCAAAAAATATACTTCATGGAAACATTTATGCTACTGATATTACTATTATTAAATATCAAGGGAACAAGCAGTTTCATGAACAACAGAATTAATTAAGCCTCATCTCCCACAGATTTATACCTCCTGGTTGGTTGACTTCGGTGTCTAGAAAGGTGAAAGCTTTGAAGAAAGTTTTTCCCACAGCTGGGACATTTGTTTAAAGCCTCTCTTTTCCCATCGCTAGGATTCCCAGACAACTAACAAGATTATTTCATCCTGCAACCTTTCCCTCTGTCAGGGCACCTTTAGGTGGTTCCACCTATACTCAGCTACTTATTTTCACAAAACCTGCTGGATCTGAATTTCGAGCTCTCCACTGTGCCAAAAAATGTGATCAAAATCAGCAATAGGTTCAAAAGATAATGAGGAGAATTGAAGGGATGTGTGTGCATCTACACAAGTGCATGGTGTGACCTCATGAGCCTTGTTTCCGTAGGAAAACAGGTTAAAAATAAAGCAGAATATTTGACCTTCTTACTACTTCACAGAAAGCTAACTTAGAAAGACCCAACTAAACTGCTGGCTATACTAATAGGTCACCCAAAAGTAATACCACAATATTTAAATCCATCTTGCACATTTTGCTAGACAGTTTTTAAAGAAAAGCAGACACACAGGCCCATTTAACTTCTAACAGGAGATAAAACCAGATACTTTTCCACAGATATGTATTTTACTGTAATCTATCAATTGTGATAGATTTGTGATGTTTAAAATTATTTTTAATCTAGCATTTATACAAGTCTGTTCAATCTTCAAGAATATAAACACAAGTCAGCACTTGCATGAATAGTTACATTGCTCCATTTCACATTTGCCTTTTAGTTGCTAAACCCTTCATAAATGTAACAAGAGAATATAAAACCAGCCCTTGCCACTGTGATCAGTGAAGTAATATAAACCAGAGAATAATCAATCAAATAACAGCATTAAGCATTTACAAGCAGGTAATAAAATACGTTCACATGCAAAATTCTAATAGTTATGAAGTCAAATCATTTACTAAGAGACAGAATAAAAAATTACTCCAAATAAATAAATCAAGATGTAGATTTTAAGGCAACACCAGTCTACCATCTCACTTCTTTGGTACAGCAAAGACCATACATAGGACTTAGCAGCTCCTACAGCAAAGATCAAGACCTTATATGTGCAAAGCACATCTCCTTAGAATGCTATACATGAAGTCATATATTACTTCCATAAACTGCTCAGTCTAAGTCAATGAGATGTTTGGAAAACAGAAAAAGCTACTCAAAATGTTTCATTATTTGTAGAGAAATAAATAAAACCCAAAATACAACAGAAGTCAATATTTTAAAGCAATGAAAGCATTTTATCTAACTGGCAAACATGGTGGCATATGCTAGACATTAGCTATCAGATAATACACAAAATTCTATACAAGATGTTTATTATGCATATTAATACATAAATATAAAAAATAAACAAACTGTGTGCACATACACACACAGCCTTCAGACATCTGTTAACAGGACTGATACCACCTATGATCCAGGGCAGGAACAAGTGAATAGTCTTTCACCCAGGGGAAAGCAAGATGGATGCTGTTACAGGAAACCTGCTCCACTCAGCTTATCAGCAGCAAAATGAACAGAGGAAAAAGCCCAGGATAAATGGAGAAACGAAGACAAGGCAACAGAACCGACTCTTAAGAACACGAAAGAGAAGGCTGAAGGTACCCAGAGCTATCTACAACATGTCTCAACACAGGAAATTTTTCACCTTGGCAGAACAGTCTGATCTAGAGCAGAGCTCAAACAACTGGAGCAACAACTTATCAGGAGATAAAAATACTGAAGAAGTGAAGTTGAGAATTCAGGAAACCTGACTCAAAGCCCAAGATGATCCAGCAGCACAGAAATGCTATAAAACCACTTAGTGTTTTATGTAAATTTGTGCATCTCTTCTAATTTTCTTACAATGCAAAAAGTGATTTTAGAAAGTTTGCAACTGAACATGAATTTATATTACTCTTTATATTACTGGAGCAATTTGGAGAATTTAACACCAGTCTTGGTAATATGGTTAGTTCACTCATATGGGCCCCATTCCTGATTAGGAGAAACAATCTGTCCCCAGCAAAGAGATCATCCATGCCAGAGCCAGAAACTTTCCAGGAACCTGATGAGGCTCAGGGGAATTTACAAGTACCAGGATTTTATGTAGGTTCACAGAGCAATGACATAAGGGATCTGTGATGCAGAATTTTTTCTTTCTTTTATTTGAGAACAACAATTCTGCTATACAATTAGAGACCAGGCCAACTGCAGTAACTCCTTACAACCATATTTCCATTTGACTGTATTGGAATTAAGCGATCCAGATTATTTCTATAAATACACATACAAAAAAGTAACAAGTTACTTCTACCATCAGCTGACTGAATCATAGTAAATTGAGTTCTTAAAGATATCACCCAATTTGTACATTATTTTTCTATTGTTTCATTTTCACCTGAACCATTTTCATTAGTACACGAGCCTAATGATTTCCTGGGTGTGAAAATTCTTAAAACAATGAATCTAAAAAAAAGAAAAATTTAAAAAATTATAAATCATATAAAAATCTAAATCTTAATTTAGTATTTAACCTTACAATGATAAAAACATACAACCAAGTGTGGAGATAATTGTTAGAAGCATTTGCTTTGGATAATATGCACAGATTAAAAAGGTACTCAGTGCTCTCACATAATGGATATGCATATTATCTCAGGATAATAAAAATTTTATAGACTACCACTGCATGACAATGACGTGTACACATACAATTTTATTAATATTATTATTGTTTCATATATATACAGGGCTTTCCATCTTCCCATATTCTTTTTGGGTTTAATAGTTACAGTCTCAAATTAATCTTGCAATTCTCCTAAAAGGCAATATAAAACTGTAATATCAGAATCCATTCAAATATTATTATTTGACTTCTCAAATGGCAATTAAAGTTTGAATCTGAATTACTTCATATGCAAATACGGTGCTTTTTATATGGCAGAGGAGCTTGGAGTTGATAAGGGCATTTTCAATGAAGTGTTTTAAAGGATGTGGTTTTCTATTAAAAGAGGTCATCTATTACAAGGAGTTGGCAATTCTGTTTCAGTGGTTGGCTGCAGAACCTCCCATCGGCTAATTCTCACAGACTTCACTCCTAGTCCTTGGGGTAGTCACCAGCCTGGCCAGCCTGCACATGCCGCAAGTAGCCATCCTAGAAATATTATCAAGATATTATCATGGACATAAAGCCAGACCACAAGAGAAGGGAGGCTCCTCCACTCCTTCAGAGGCAGCCCTCTAAAGTGGATTGTGGCAAGCCTCCAGTGCAGTCCAGTTGCTGGGCAGCATTTGCTGCAGCGAAGCTGCTCTCCATCTCCTTTGGTAAAAAGCAGAGCAGATGGAAATTTCCTGTAGGCTGGTCTTGGCCCAGAGAGCAGTGTTTGGACGATCCTCCTCCAGGAATAAGAGCAATCCATTCATTGCAACAAGCTGACTGGCCCTAGTGTCTTTTACAACGCAGCTCGGCCCAATCGCTGCAGTCAGTGATAAAGCACAGCGCAATGTGAGCACATTTCATCGCCTGTGCCCGGCTAGGAACTAAGCCACGAGGGAAAATATGGCCATGTCACGCTAAGCAAAGAAACACATGAGTAACTCTGGCAAGCACCTAAGATAAGGCTTTTCTGAATGACTAAAGGTAATGTTATATTGATGTTATGATAAATTATTACCTACGGACACAGAGTAAGCAGACACAGCAGCAGAAGCTGTGCAACCATACTCTTCAGAGTGGCAGCTGAATGCTCTTCTCTTAAAAACACTGGAATATTCTATAAGAATAAAAAGAAATCCTTTACACAATTAAAAATGTTATAAATCCATTGTGTCCTAAAAGTTTCCCATTTTAATTACAATGAAAGAAACATTTCAATATACGTAACCACTGTGGACTTGTTTTACAAGACTCTAAGGAGCTCTCTCTTTCTTTGGTGCTCCCTTGTCTGTCCATCATAGCTAAAACACTTTGGAGCTCAAAGCAGAACTCTGTCCTGACTTCTGTTCCCTTTGCAATCACTGTTGTACATATCTTGTTTGCTATGCATGGACTGCTAAGACTGCTTTTCCAAACTCCATTCAAACATGAGTCAAGGTGCTGGTCATTGATGTAGCTTTTCTGGTTGTTCCACTTACAACAAAATGAGTCTGCCAGCTTTTCCTGAAGAAATTAAAACATTGGAACAGGATGAAATAGTCCTTTTAAGGCCTAAAGACAAAAGGTGGTCACTATGAATTTATGATATTTTACTATTTATCTGATAGTTGAAGAGGAAAGCTAGGAAAGGGAAGGGGAATGTTCTGTATAATGTTTAGGACAGAGGAATCGTTGGTGAGCTCTGCCTAAAGGTTTCTCACAGGACTTTGCAAAATGCAGTGCTACCTATCACATAAAGAAAAGGCACACTCAATCACCGTATGCAGCCAGTGTTGCAGCTCCATTTTCTGCAGAGCTTCCCGACAGAAAATCTCCTGGGTGAACAAACTTTCCCTGGAAAGGCTTCTCAATGGTCCGCTCCAGCAAGTAGAGTACATGGGGAATATTCAGCAGGTATTTGCTGCTCAAGTGCATTATATCAGCAGAGACAGAGAGTGTACAGGCCTTGTCTGGATGAAAAGTTAGGGCTCTCTTCAAAGGCTCTCCAAGCAGCCTAAAGCATATTTAAAACCAACCCGAGAGTGAACATGAACAGAAGAGGAACTCTTTCCTATCCTTTTGTACTCATGCTTTTCTGCCACACTAAGTGCATGAGTAGAGTCAAAGGCAGGATGGCTGAATTAACTCAGAAAAAAGCTGTCCAAAAAAGCTGAGCAATCAGTCCTCAAAAAATTAATGATAAAAGACTTTGAATAAAGCCAATTTGTAATGGAATGTAAGAAGGGAAGTCCCTAAAGAGAAAAACTGTCTACCAGCTCTGCAGCAGGTTTTGCTGCCCCATGCAGTTTACCATGGCAAGATGCCAACTTGGCAAGAATCGCTCTTCTCCGAGGAGCCTGGCAGAGATCCAGCCACACTCACAGGTCTCATTGCTGCTGCCAAGCTCGACGGGCAACTGAAGACCCTCTTCTGTGAATCTGCAGATCTGGTTATGACTGGGGATATTTGTGTTTCAAAATGTTCTTAACCAAGTCAAGTTCCCTCTGTGTTTATACAGTGACTGAACAGGCGAAACAGAATACTTAACCCAGCTACAGAAATGAGCCACAGATTGTTAATTATATGGCTATTTGCACTTTGACTGGAAGAGGAAGTAAGCTGGTTATAACTACTTTGGGCTTTACTCCTGCAACTGCATTGAAACCACATTTATGACAGCTGAAACTATGCAATTTATATAAATGTAGGCGCTTCCTGTTTTTGAAACAAGTCGTGGTCTGCTCGCCCTTACCTCACAGTAACGTCACTGGAACCAGAATGTATTAAATGTGCTCAGTTTTACTGATTTTATGATCTTATTTTGCTAATTATTTTTAAATGTGTAAATAAAATACATATTTTGGACTACTGCTGCCAAGCATATCTATTCCTAGGACCTAGCTGTGCTCTTTAGGCATTAGGAAACACATGTTTTTCACGTGTGAGACTGAAATGCCCAGCTGCCACCAGGGCATGCTCAGTCCCTGGTGATGTGGTCATGGTCACTCTCAGATGAGGAGGCAGGTGCATCACACTCCCCCGGCAGGCAGGTTGCACTCTGAACTACACATGCAGGCAGACCTAACCTTTTCCATTCAATATGCAGTATTTCAAGTAATTTGTAATAGCAGCAATAATGAAAACTTTATTATTTTGCACAGTGTAGTGTTCATTCTTCATTGTGGCTAGTATATATTCAATTTTACAGTGAGTATGAGGAGTAACCACAGCCTTACTAGCATAAATTGAAGAAAATCACAATTTGACTAGAAGATAATTTTGCAAATATTATTAAAAAACCCTAATAGACAGGAGCATGTTTCCCGTCCTTTTCTCTCATTTTGCTAACTTATGTGAACTGGAACTCACAAACCAAACTTCTGCAATGAGTACAATTATGTACATCAGCACTCTTGCTTTTCCAGTTTTCATTTTCCTACAAGATTACAGAAGGAAGACTGATCCTACTGCTCAACCGGAAAGCAAACGGATGTCCAGTAATTCCTGATGATAAAATGTGGCAATTCTTACCAAAAAAACCACACACACCCCCATTTAATTTACAGTGCATTCCTCCAAATTTAGTTCAGAACATACTGTTTGAAAGTCAGGTATCCCTCTAAATCCAAGATATTTACAGTCAAGATAGTCAAAATCCTCAACAGATAGAAGGCATTTCCACTGCCTTTGTTTTGCTCTCCAAGACCACAACCTCATATTTCAGTCCATTAGATCCCATCCTTTAGGCTTTAAGAACTCACTAGCTTCACAGTGCTAAGAGAGTGAACAATTACAGAACTCTTAGTCTCATGTTGCAAGAAGACTAAATAAAAATTCAGCTTCAAAGTCCTTGTGCAAAAACCTTCAACTTGAAGAAACACTAAAGCTAAAAGTTTACCTGATTGATTTCTCTCTACTTCAAAAGTAAACACAATATACAGTCAAGCAGGCATTTCTTAAAAACACTTTCCATGGTTGCCTTCTCAACCAAGACATGGTTTTGAAAGCAATTTACGACTACAGGAGACGGGTCCTGCCATCCCTCTCTTCCAGGCCATCTTCAGCAGAGACATTTGTCCAACTCTGCTATTAGGAAGTTCAAAGAGGTCAAGAGCCAGCCAAGTGACTCAATCAAAAATGCATTGAGCTCTCTCCTCTGGTTTGGCTCCCTGAGCCAGCTCAGCCCAGAGCTGTGGCTGCAGTGGCACTGGCACAAGGGAGAGGGGGTAACACCTCAGCACAGAGGGTACAAGCCACACTTCTGGAAGCTGTCAGACCAATGCTAGCTGCCATGATGTCACATTTGTGGCATCTCCACAAAAACTGGCCGCCTGTTCAGCCCCTAACCTCCAAACAAGAGAGGACACATAAAAATCCAATTCATGATGTCCATCTAGAGCTGCCCAGACTGAAGAGACTCACTGAGCTACAAAGTCTCCACTCATCTTCTGACTTTTTTTCTGACTGAAGCCTACTGTCTCTACACAGAAACGCTCAAGTCCGGATCTTCAAAAACTTATTTCCCCAAGAAATGTGAGCATTTCTAATAAGGAGAAGAAAAAAAGGACTTAATGAAGGCAACCCAGATTAGCTAAATGACACATCATAGTGGAACAATTCTGCTGTTAAAGACGATGCAGATGTTATGATGGAGGCAAAGAAAGCCTTTCTTTAGCTACAGCACAGCTGCTGCTAACAACTTCAAAAAGACTTGGCACAGGATTTCAGCCACAAAACTTTCCCCTCACTTCATTTCATGAACGTCATCTGCAGCCTCAGTGAGCTGCACCAAGGACAAAACCAACACATGGGGAGTTTGCAACATCTTATCGGCAGTGGGGCAGCTTTTTGCACTGGCAGTACTCACATGCACATTCAGAAAACTTGTCTATACATCTCCATTCCTCCTCAGCCCAGCAATCCCTCAAAAGCAATGATATCCCACACTGCTGTCCTCCTCTTTATAGCTCCATTATCTTCTAAGTTAAAGAAGACAAACAAACTACTACATAATTAAGAAATATTACAGCTTAAAAACCATCTGGAATAAACAAGATAATTCCCTTTACTTTTTAAGTAACATTAGAAAGTATTATCAACTTTCATCCACATCCCTCATACACTAAGCTACTCTAAATAGACACCCTGACCACAAAGCTGAAAACATCATAGCTTACAACTACCCTGAATGCACATGGTTAATGCCAATCTTGTATTTTGCATGTAATATACATAGCATGCAGAAAGTATATATTCACTGTCTAAATTCAAAGTCCAGCTTTCCCTTTCAAATATGTCAAAGAATTACAACCAGTTATGCCTGTAATACATAGTACACAGGAAGCAGTACATAGGAAGAACTTGCATTGATTTTATAATATTTAACAGTAAAGCACACAGAACTGAACTTGATCTGCATTACATTTGTGATGTAATGTTAAAATACATACCTGAGAACTTTATGATGCATGTATGTATATGAGATAAAACTAAAACACTCCTGACACATGGGAACAAAATCTTGGAAAAAACTATTTTTAATGTCTCCCTTTTTTCTTCTCTTATTATTCATATGTCAGCTTGTTGACTCTAAGACATTCTTAGGCATCTAGAATGTGAAGCCATAAACTGCTTTGTCATCTACAATATTTTTCCCCCATCTGCAAATCTACAAAGAATCAGTCCAAATGAGAAAACAGCAATAGGAGCAACTAAAACTCTATTAATATTTAAACTTCGTAAGTAAAACAGACTAGGCAAAAATGGAAATTAGAAATAGAAACAGAAAGAGAAATGCACTGGAAGAGGATTTTTTTTTAAACCTGCTCAACTGCTTTACTACCAAGAACTTGCTTGATACAAAGCTGGAAGTCCACAACTTTAAAGACTATTAGTAATATTGATTAAAAACAGTGAAGCAAACTCATTAAACCAAAGGTAAAGCTTGAAATACTAGAAACATTAACCACATTATTACTGTATTCATAAAAACAAGACATTTTGACATGACCTACTTTAAAAATAGTAAAAAAAGTAAAGAATATGGGCTGTAACCCCCTGCCTCTACTGATCTTATAAAACACCATCTACTTTTCAGAATTAGCAACAGACTCATGAAATTGAACCAATTTGTTCAACAGATGTTTCAGCTGACTCAAGAGAAATTTTACTTTTCTATTGTAGAAACAGAGTGAGCTGAGTAAAATTCCACTCTTATTAGCAGCATTTGAAGTATATTAGCTCATAATTAGCTGCCATTTCCATTCCTTCTTTCTTTGACAGAACAGAAAACATTTTCCACACCGGATTAGATGTGACACTGAAATAAAGTAGGCACATTGATAAAAACAAGTCACCCTCCTTCTCTCCCCCCCCTCCCTGTTTTATGGGACACACAGGAATGGCAGAGTTTGTATTTTCCTTGGCGTTCCTGTCCCACATGAGCTGATAATCTCCCCGGTGTGGCTGTGCCAGTGCGCTGCCCTGCAGGCCCACAACACCCCTGCTGTTCCAGTCCCGTGCTTTCCTCCAGTGCGCTCTGCCAGTGCTGAGATCCTTTCGTAATGGCTGCTATTGCATCAGTCTAATTGCAACATAACTCTCAATACTCTAGATAAAGCAAATAATTTCATTTTTAACTTCTGCTCATAAAATACAGATTGTTTCCCTGCCACCCCCACTGCCTTTTTCTGTTTATTTTCAAAGATTTAAAGAAAGACTTGTACACTGCACAGCAGTAGTCAAACAAAAATACCTCATGTTTTCTTAGAAAGCAGCACTTAGAAATATTGCTCAACACCTAAAGCATTAGTGCAGCCTTTCACAGAGCTGTATGTAGTAGATCCCCTGTGAGCAGGCTGGAAGGGGAACGTACATTCTTACTCTGTGTATTTAATATAATATTCAGCCATTATAAAACCTTCATAGTTTCTTTACTCTCTCTCTTCCCTGCAATAGAGAGAAATAGCTTATCTGGCAAACACACTCACTATGTTTCTAGTCATTGAAAAGACACTCTTGGCTAATTCATAAAATCTGATTTAATTTTTTTTTTTTGCATTCAGGTTAGCTAAGTTGAAACAATATTTAGCTTAACCATGCCTTGGCCAAAAAATTCTCTGTTATCTACTGATAACAACAGCATTGTAGCTAGCTATGGACATCACACTGGGAAAATACAAACCCCATGCCTGAGGAAATGCAGATGAAATTTTGACTCCAAGCCATTTTGATAGCGGGCATTACAAGCACTACTTAGTATCTGATACAATAACCAGGCACAAGAGTCATGTGCCTGCAATGAATGATGAATTTACATGTCATTTTAATTTTATGTACATATATTATCTGAGTTGACAGCATCAAAAAATGCTGTGCTTCTTGCACCCCAAATCATCTTGCATGATATGAATGTCTACACTAAAACTAATCTGGATGCAAGCACTCATAGGAGGAAATATCAGAAGCTAAGTCTCAGAAAACCTAAACTTTGCCTTTGTTTGCTTTTGTGGCATGGTACTCATTGCAGTTATGTCAAACCATTTCCACAGCACCTCTGCACTGTTCAAAAATGTACAAAATTACCACTAATCAAAACAATAATCTGTTTAACTCTTGGCATTTGGAGTATGGTCCTATACCTGATTTACTGCACACTACTCAAACTTTTTTTTGGAAGACAGAACAAGTGATTTCTTTGTGAATTCAATGGTGCAGCTGAGTGCTCCATCAACATAATGGTAAATCCTACCCTTATTCTGTAACTCCTAACCCAGAATAACAGTGTATATTCCTAGCTTCCTAACTAAAGCACTGACAGCTTTAAGGTCAAAATGATTCTCCAGTTCTGAAGACAACTTTGTCTCCAGTTTGGCATAGCTCAGAACTAATTTTTTCACAGCACTTGGCATTATGTTGTGCTTTATATAGCACCTCCAAACCTCAGCCCCCGCTGCCTCACCCCCAGCCACCAGTGGTCAGTACTTTTCCAAGCAAGATCCAAAGATCTCAAGTCATCCACGAGAAAGCAATATGCAGTGAGCAAAGACATAAGAAAAGCAATCATTGAGCAGCTTACCTAGCATCACCTAGGAAGTCTGCAGCACAGCCAGGAAGGGACTCCCACTCGCCAGGGCAGCATGCAGCTGCACAGAGCACCAGAATGGCTCCAGCCTTCTGCAATCCCCTGCCTCGTCCACCACACACGTCCCAACTTCTGCTGGAAGTGAGGCGGGGTACTCCAGAGAACAGCCTTCTCCAATGCATCAACCAGATTCATTCCCAGAGCAAGTCCATCTTGTGCATGGAACCGAGCAGGAGTCCTGTGGGAAAAGAAAACCAGCACATTAGCATGTGACTTGATACCATTAAATTGAGGGGCTTCCTCACAAGGGGCCACACAAAAGAGATTTGCAAAGATAAGCTCAGTTTTGACAATCCTTGACTTGGACACTGCCACGCTGGAAAAGTGTTTGTATTCACCACTTCTAGAAATAAGAAACTGAGACATCAGACATTGTCACACTGGCACATACAAAAAACCAGCAGTTGGTTTGAAATCTTCAGATGAACCATGCAACTTTTGTGGGAAAGTAATATCTAATTGGTTGCAAATGTGAAATAATTCTCTGCATGGAAATTAGCCATAGGTGATGACTGAAAACATCCTCAAAGAGCTTCTACTGAAATCAAAGAGTGTTTACTTAATATTCAAGATCTCTGGACCTTCCAGAACAAACTTCTCTCTTCCTGTTTTCCTCAAGCCATATCCTCTGCTCCATGCTGATTCAAACCCTGGTCCTTCTTCATTCCTACCTTCAGCACCCCTGCCAAGTCTCTCCTTACCCTGCTCCCCAAGAATTTTCATCTCTCCCAACTCAGTCACTTCCAGGCTTGGCTAGCAGCGCCACACTCTTCCCTTGACTCCCCCTTCTCCCTTCATTCCCCCAACATAAACTCTCACTCTCCCACCACATCTGCCTCCCCTCTTCACAGCCTATGACATTTTGGGGCCAGGACCACACTAGGGTCCCACGCATGTCAGCGAACCATGGGTTTGCTTCTGGCTCTCAGGCACTAGGGTACAAACCCAGCTTCCCTCTCCTCTTCCAGGCCACACAGCTCTCACATGCCCAAGACATCGTGTGAGATCTGTCATTTCTTTAAGAAGTTGAAGTTTGTTTCGATCTGAGAATTTTGCAGCGCTGACAAAGGCAAAGCCGTGACTCGCAATCGGCTCTTCTTCCCCAGTGCCCTTCCCCAGCGCTTCCCACACTCCAACTCCTAGTTTCTGCCTCAAAGGGAGGGACATGGAGCATTTCCAAAAGAAGACTAAGTTTTTTGTTTCGTTTGTTTGTGGGTTTTTAAAAAATCTACAATGAGAAACAACTTCTTCCACACATGCTCACAGAGAGCGAAATTATTTTGGCAGCAAAAAAAAAAATTAAGCTGGCGGCAACTGCCTAGCCCCAAAGGCTAACATTTTGTAAAGTTATAAAAAACTCCAAGGAACATCCTATACTGGGAAGTACCAGGCAGCCTTCCTCACTGCAACTTCTGGCACTCTCTCTTCAGCTTAACTCATTCAGCTCAAGAATTTTCAGCTTAACTCATTCAGCTCACTCCAACAAGAACTGTGCAAATCTTACCACCTGAGTGGTCAAGCTGAGGAGTAGCAGCTGTGGGTGGACAGTGCTGGGGTGAACCCCCATGCAAGCTGCCTTTGCCTTCACCACCAGTTTTGCTGCATGCCTACAGCAACAGAGCAAACAGCATCATCGGACAGAGCACAGCTCAGCTGGCATTTCTTCAGATGTTTTCATCCTGGAGGTACCAACGACTGCCTGGAAAGCTACAGCTGCCCAAAAAGTACTTCCAGGCCAGGAAGACCTGAAGTAAAATGGGTTAGCTTCATTCCTGATTAAGGTCACACACAGCTAATAGAGATAATTTAAGCAAAACCATTTTACTTTACATTTGCAGTAAATCAGGAGCAGCCCTGTATAAGTTACAAAAGAGAAGGACAACTTCACACAGTGCTTTTGCTTGTGATCACCTGCCCCTGCCTGGAGGGGAAATAGCCTTCTTAAATGAAATACTGGGAAGCTTCTTCTTTCCTTTTCTCTATTTAGCTATTTAGTTATTTATCTCAGCATGAAAAACAAATGCAGCATGCTGTCAATATACAAAGGAAATAATATATATAAAAGAAAAAGGAAAACCTCTCAAAACAGATAACATTCTTTTAGAGCGAAGTCCAACTTACAGATTTTTATACTGAGCTCATAAGAGCAAACAGGGCAGCAATTTCCCGATGGCTCTTGTAAATATTCTGTACAAATAAGGTTCAGAAGAGGAGACCAGGAAAAGAAAAACATTCACATGCTCACAGACAGATGCTAATTATTAGCAAGGATTAAATGCAATATGACATTTATTTTTCAATAAGAAATAATTATTTCTAAGGCATGATTAGTCATTCCTGCGAGACCATATTTAGTGTAGAGACATTTGATGCACCTAATTCTTAACAATTAAGGCAAAAGAAGTATGGGACCCACATGCACACTCCTAGAACAATTATGTTAATTCTTATGAAAATAAACCGAGAAGCTTCAACCTCAATATTTAAAACAAAATGAGCATTGAAAGCTCACTACCATTTTCCAAAATTACTAATAAATAATTTTATCATATTTTGAATTCAATTTAGCAATGAAACTGGCTATCAAGCATCCATCCATATTAGCTATATGTACTTTTTTTAAAGCCAGAATAATTATCTGATCACTAGTTACAGTTCAGACGAAAAATATAATTAGGTTGAATGAAACTTCAGTACTTCAATGTACAATCATGGAAACTACACAAAACTTCTTGCTTAAAAAACAAGAGCAGAATTTCATGCACTATTTCATTTGGCAGAGTATAACACATTTGCTGTCAGCAAAGGACTTTTTTCAGTGAAGAGAAAGGAAAGTATCTGAATTCATACAGCATTGCCCAAGTGATTAGAAGTATCAGTCACTGCTAGTTGTCTCTGAACTGTAAGCAACTGCAATAGATTTTGTTCCTACAGACCACTATACTGTGTTTCTAAAAACTCTTCTGAAATCCAGCAGGCCTCCAGAAAAGCTATGTGTTTGTTTAACATAAACTAACCTAATTATTTTGTCATCAAAATCAATATTTATGGACTAAAACACTACTTCAAGTAGGAAAGCTTTAATGTAAAACAAATCATAAAACACTGATAATGGATATGCTTGAAAAGGCTCTAGGATTGCACATATTTATATAAGATTTGTGAATGTATAAACACTTGGTTATATATGTCAAGAAAAAGGTGAGGCTCAGTGCAGTGAACTAAACATCTGAGGACTAAGCTTCTTTAGAACAGTGGATTCCTACAAGGACTTAAGACAGCTGGCTGAAGTGTATCAAATATCTTCCCTAACAGCAAAGACTCCTCCAAGTCCATAAATTCGTTGTTTCTATTTATTGGTTTTTTAAAGTAGTTTCCAGCATTTTTGAAATTCAAATTGTTCCCTGAAAACCTTCAACAGTCTTTTATTGCTAATACAATTATCACGAAGCCACACTACAATGCAAACAGTGTGCTTGCTATAATCAACAACACTGGCATAATTTGGTGAGGGATTCTTCTCTATATGAATAAAACAAATTCTGTCATAAATTCTGTTAGGGAAGCTGAACTTTAAATCATTATAAGGAAAATAATTTCCTACAATACTAGAACTTTCAATCATCAGAAATCCCCAACTCATGATTCCTTTTTAATATCAAGAAGTTTCTCAAAGAATGCAATAATCCTGCATAACTATAAAATCCTATATACTAGCACCAACACAGAAACTACTTCATGCATTGCTCCACATGTATAGTGTAGTTTATTCTTTCATTTCAATCTGTTCAAATAACATGACACAATGAGTTCAGCATAAAACATTATGGTTCTTATGCAAATTAACAGACTCCCAACATTAAGGTTACTGCTCCACAATACATTGCTCACAGCTTGCCTTCACACTGAAAAGTAGATTAAAATGGAATAATGAACTTCTACCTGTATTCCACTGATTTTACTGACTTGAGGCATATTATTTTAAAAAAAAAGCTAGTTACCAATACTGACAACAGCACCTACAGCTTCCAACTGCTGTGGCACTGCATCCCTTAGTTTTGTGCCTCACTGTCATATGAACCGTCATGGTGGGGTCATGGCTCCAGCAGGAGGAAGCTGAGGCTGGGAGCAGAACCCAGGGAGGGCGTGTGCAGCTGCTAGGGCCAGCTCGGCTGGCCTTGTCCCTCTCTGCCACCGGCAGTCCCTTCCCTGTTCCTCCAAACATCAGCATTCCTGGCTTGGTGCTGAAAGACAGCACCAGCCAGCCCCAGAAAAGAGAAAATGGAGCCCACTGGAGCCACCTGGAGCCCAAGGCACAGCCATGGTGGCCACAGCAGCCACTGGAGCTGCGGCTGGAGCCTGAGATGCAGCCAGAACCACCAAGCATCCCAGTCCCACTCCCACAGTCAGGCCAAGAGGAAGGGTCTCCTAAGCTGTTTCAAGGCCCTGTCACACCCCACCAGGTTTAGTCTGTTTTTCCACTGTTTTCCAGCTGGGAGGGAAGTAAGGCCAGGAGCATCCCTGCCATGCTGCCTTTGTTTTCCCTTCCACCACATGGGCTCAGCGTGGGGCCAGTTGCCTTTCTGCCTTTGGCTGGGAAACCACACTGGGTTCCGTCTTCAGGAACTGTTTTGGTTCGTCCAGTGGTAAATCCTCTTTTGTAAGTAAAACACTCACTTTATTACATTCCTTTATTAACACTGCTGTGGTTATTGCAATTTTCCAGTAAATTGTGATTCCATTTTATAATCTCTCCCAGTGTTTTCTCCACTACCAGAAGGGAGGTGGGGGGGAAAGGGGGCAGCTTGAGTGGCTTTAATTTTCCCCCTGGGTTTTGAACTAGCACACTCAGAAACCAAGTCAAGCACCATGAGCACCCACAACACCAGCCCTCCACTGTCAACTCTAGCCAGCACTGGGAGTTCAAGCTAATTCAGTTTCAGTCAAATATTCTTCAGTCAAATATTCTTTTCCATTCTTTAGCAAGTATTGAGGGAAACACCAGATGCAGAGTCAACATGTCATAGCTTTGTGGACATCACCTCATGCCCCCCACAGGCTTTTTCTTGGGATTTGCAGCAATTTCCAGCACCTCGAGCACTGCTCTGCCTGACTAAAGCTTGGTTATGTCATGAGCACTTCTCTGAGACCAACATTTAAGCTCACCTCACTTCGTGTACTCTACAAGAGAATTTGTTTTCCTTAGTCTGTGAACAACAGTGCCAAAATAGCTACAGAGCAAATAGTAAAGAGGTATATAGCAGTATGTAATCCATATGCTGTCTACTAAAATAAATCTACTTATAGTCTGTTGTTTTCAAAACAATGCACCTGAGTCTCAGATTTGTGACTATCAGAAGTCATATATTTAGATGTGATTTAACTTATTTTTAAAGTAAATCAGAATTATAAAAGCAAAACTCAGTACCAGCAGAGATACAAGGATATCTTCCATAGAAAGTTAACAAAAAATCCTCAGAATCAATGCATATACACCTGTAGTATTCTCTGGCCACTGAGGTGGCTCTTAGGATACACCTCAAAGTGAAGATGACTCTTGGTACACATTTGGCTTTGGTACTGTACCAAAGCAAACCTTTTAAAGTTATCTCCCTCTTATTACTGTGGCTTGCAGCAGAAATACACTGTGACCCTTTATTTTTGTGAGCAAACCCCCATTTCTGCTACAGGGCTTTATGACTGTTAGAAAACTCTGCTTTAGTTTTCACCAAGGAAATTTTCAGAAATTCAAAACTACATTATATAATTAATACATTTTCCAGAGACACATGAAAGTTATCTACAGAGCAGAGAATAAAAAAAGATATACTACTGCTTCTAAACACATAAAAATGCATGTTATGCATAGGTTCCTTACCAAAATAATGAGCACTAAACTCTATTAACCTCTATTATACTGTTTGTGTCTAATTTGTGAAATTCTTTTAATAAAATGTCCTTTTTTACAATAACTTGCCATGCCAACAGTGTGCTTAGCTCCAGAAACTGTAGGTTTTGAGCCTCAATTCCATGATGAGAAGGAGCAGAGAATATTTTCTTACAGATACTGTGCGAGGAAATGTGAGTGTGGTGCCTCAGTGCTTGACAGCTCTGATTTAATACCCTGACTTCTCCTCTACTGTCTGGGCTACATTTGTAAAACTTAATAATGTCCTTTTTGGTATATCTTTGGAACCCACAAATCATTCCTCTCATGGAAACCACCCCAAACACCATCACATTATTCTGGCAAGAAATGCTCCAAGTGTACTGTCACACCAGAGTACTGAGCCAACCTAACAGTTCACTATTAAAAAGTTCCCTGCATTCATCCTATGCTGCTCAGTTTACCCTGCCAGGCCAAACTGTCTCAGTCACTTGTTGATACTTCTCCCTTTGCATAGACAGATTAACTCTTGCTAACCCAAAGACTAGGAATCAGGCATGTTCACTGCCAGCTTCATTAAGCTAGACCAGCCCTCTGAAATCTGATGACTATTGCCAGCTCCAGTCTCTTTCCAACTGAGGTTGAAGAATCTCTGAATACTCCAAACAGCAGTTTCCAAGTTGTAACGCATGGCTGATAGCCTCAATAACTGCTCTATAATTAATCTGGCAAAACTATACCATACACCAGCATTATAAGTGCCTAAATTTCACAAAGTGATAGCAGTGGCCAGTAAGAAAATTAAGTAAGGGGAAAACATCCTCAAAAACTTAGGGAAGCACTTAGCAACAAAGCTGGCCTGTCCCAGGTCCCTGTACAAGAACCAAAGAAAACCCTCAGTACATCAACCTGCCCCACCCATGGTTTCAGTGGCACGTCTTTCACCTTCAGCCAGTGTGGTGGATACACTTCAAGCTCCACAGTGCAGCAGTTACAGAGGTTTTTGTAAGTTTTTCAGCAAAGAGGGAAGAAAAATCAACACTAACTTCAGTATTTTGGTTCAAATTGCGCTGCCTGATTTCTTTTTTTTATTTCTTGCCAAGCATGGGTTTTTTTCCCCCTTTAAGCCAAGTCACCACCAACTCACTATGAAACCTATAGAGACAGCTTTTCTATCACAATCTGGTTTTAATGTGAAATGGTTTTAATACTTACCTCCAGTGACAGTTACAACACAGAAACAGAGAATTATTATATATTAATCCTACGCAATCCCCACTCACAAAAGAACATGGAGCATTTAAATACCCATTTCAAATGAGAGAAATCTACTCAATTTACTAAGAATAATACTATGCATATACATTTATATAGACTACTTTATATATAAAAATATGAAGTTGAGCATTATATAAAAATATGAAACAAAATTGAACATTATATGTAAAAACATAAAACAAACACAACATACATATTTAATTTCTAATGTCTAAAAAAGCTGTCCCAAAAGTGCTACTTAATTCTTCTAAAAATCAAACCAGTTCCAGTGTTATGACTAAATTTGGTGACTCATCTTCTTTGGTTCCAGGATTTTTCTGCAGATATCCCCAGAAATAAAGAAACTGCTGTTGTTTCTGTTGAACACAACTGGAGTTAAGTTGCATCTCTCTCTCGAGAAAGAGAGAATATTTTATTTGTTTCAAGTGTTCATGAAGTGCAAGTGGGATCAAGTGGAAAAGCTGCTATACCTACAGCTCAGTGCAACTGCAGTCCCCAGCTTTCACCAAGCAATGTTCTCATGCAAGGTAGGGTGCAAAGAAATTCTGACTACACATAAATTGAAGGAGGTAAAGAGAGCTTCACACTTTGCTGCAATGATCGGTCACTCTCACTGCACCTATTCAGAGCACCCTGAACACCCCCATGCCACGTTTCTGTCCTCCTCTATTTCACAGACTATTGACCCATCTTATCCACTCCTCCAGTCACATGAGCACTACTCCTCCCTTCAGCCCCTTTTGGGGAAGCTAAGGGCCATTAACATGACTGCTACCTGACTGGTTTCTAACCAGGCAGGCCAGTTTTACTGCTACCTTAATGACTGCAAAGGAGACAACTGCATTTTCCAGTTTTCTGAGTAGCCACTCCAGCAGGGGACATGTGGAAATACTGGTGTACATGCCTGTCCATGGCCCTGCAGACTCCCAGCTCTTGCATCACACTGGTGGCTGACACCCCTGCACATGCACAGGGCAGCTGAGCATGCAAACCAACCACCTTTAGATGCAAATGATTTTTTTTTCTTTAGAAAGTGGCCAGCTGGCATGCCTAACTCTATTTCTCCTCTTGTATGACAGCAGGACAGATTCCCATTTCTATCAACAGACTGCAAAAGGTTTTGTGAACCATCCTTTGGTAACACCAGGGCTTCCTGCATCACATTTCCTCTAGTTCCTCTTTCACCTCACTTCCCATACCCTTCAAATCCTCATTCCCATCTCTCTTCCTCCTGGGCATGGCACAAGTCTACCAGAGTGCCACAGGTCTATCAGAGTGCCAGCTCTGGGAGCTGCACTAGGAGGATGGGCAGAGGCAGTTTGGGATATTACACTGGAAGGTGTTAATGGCCACCATCAAATGCTTCTTTCATCTCCAGGCAATTCCAGAGCTGGGCCTGCTAACCAGATGCAAGGGGCTCCCTCTTCCCCCCATGTCTTCCTTCTGCATCCCAGACAAACAGAAGTGCCATCAACTTGAGTCCAAGGCCCTATAAACCAATTAGAGGTTTATTTTGAACTTAAAAAGAAGAAAAGGACTGTTTTGCCTTTATAGATGTCAGAAGGAGTTTGCAAACCAACAGTGCAACTCTGAAAGAGACTCTTGTAACAACTCCTGTCTGCTTAAGAGGTGGCTGAAAATATGCTATTTGATTGCTGAAGTTTAACAACATTTGAAATCCTCAGAAGTTCTTACCACAATCATATGTATAAAAAAGAATTTTTAAAAGCTTCAAAAACTAGATGAAAAGCATGTAAGGTTGGTTAGGTGCTTTCTACTAATTAGTACTGCTTTTATTATACAGGGCAAGAAAATGACAATTTTTTTCCTAAACTGGCACTGAACAGCCAATTCAATAAGCTGCGTTTTTGTTTTCGGTGACAGGGCAGTGGAAAAATCTCTTTCATTTATTAGGTCTGCAGAGACCAAAGCTGGCTGGGTGTCAAACCTGCTTTGTAAAAGCCCAGATCCATTCAGCCATGTGTAGATTCCATAATTCTTTATGACCTGTTCTCAGTATCAGCTTCACAAAAGATGAAACTTCCTTGTCTTCCAGCGAGTGTTAGTGCAACCCTTTATAGAACGAAGCAAAACCTGAACTGACAGTTCAACACAGAAAGGAAAAAATCCCACCCTAATGGCACTGCCAAATTAAATTAGTTTTAGATTTTTTTTTCCAGATGAGCTTTGCATAAAGACATAAAATGAGATCCCCTATAATGGTGGATAAGCAAGCTGCATAAATATGCAAATTTTAATAGCTCATTGCTCCATGCCCCACTGCATGCACCTATGCTTAAGTGACAGTTTCATCACCTCACTAGTGATTGCAGAGTATCCAGAATTTGTCATGGGGACAGACAGGGCAAGGCCTTAAGCTGGAAAGGTCTGATGGCAAACTGAGATAGTAAAGCAAACTTTTTTTTAGGAGGATGGGGCTTTCAAGATAGAAGAAAACTAGGAGGGTGGAATGACTGACTGGCTTTTAACTACAAGAATAGCTAGATGGCTTTGATAAACTGAATAAAACGTGCTGCCCTGTTAAAAACTACCTCTCACATCAAATCAGGTGCACACTATATTATATCCAGGGAAAAATATTAAATTTCAATTTTCAATAAACATGCCCAGTATCACATTCTGACATTTTTTACAGCAGAAGCTTATGAATAACAGCACTCATAACACTTTATAATCTCAGACTGTGAAACTGAAATAACTAATTAATCATTTTATTCAAGTGAAATATTCTTGGCTATGCTGAGATTCCTCTGTATCTGTCTATACTGACAGCATTTGCTTGAATCGTCCCATTGTTTTGGCAATGCATTTTTTTATCTATTGCATTCTTTAAGGTAAAAAGAACTACAAGCTAACTCACAAATGTTTCCCACATTATTAAGTACTGTAAATAATCATTTTACCATTAAACCAAGGAATTCTTGTGAAACATGCAATATGCTTCACATATGCTTAGAGCCTAGTGTCTCATTCCATACCCAGTTTGTAATCTTCCATCTGACACATATGTAAACATCAGTAGTCTTAACAACACCTTTCCATGCAAGCTACATGTATTTATCAAGACAGATAAAGATGCACACATGCACATGATTTTCTTCAAAGTTAAATAAAATCTGCAGGGTCTTTAGGTCACCAGAAAATACGTGTGATTTTTATCACCACAACATAAACAGCCTTCTTTAATAGTCCTCTCTTCAGTATGCAGCCTGCAGATCACAGCAGCACAGAGACTCTGAACTTCAGTTTCGTTTTCACAAGAGCACAGGGAATGTTACACAGCACCACTTCTCATACGGGGAAGGGAATCTGTGCTCCTCACACACAGGTTTGCCACAATTCAAACTTCTGCCATAATCTGCTAGTGGTTTTAGGGTAAGGAGTGAAAATTTTAGAAGTAAACACAGCATTCATGAATACAACATGGAACTGTTTTAGGAATAGGATGCTCAAATCTGGCTCATTTGACATTTTAGAAATCTGCTGCAAAACATTAAAACTCTAACCTAATCTTTGTTCCTCGTTTGAAGCAGAACAGCTTTGTGTTGCCTCTAAAAATAGGGAGGAAGCAGTGGGGGATGGGAAGGGGACTGAATAAGAGGATAAGTGGGAGAACTGATACACCATACTGGCAGTAATTTTTAAAAGACTGGGGACCAGTATTCTTACTACTATGGCTTTACTAACAAAGTCAAGCACTTTCTCAATTACCAAATAAAAAAGGTCATCCTGTACTTTTTATTTTGTACATGCACACGCGAAGGAAAAAAGGAAAAGTTTTGTTTCATCTGTTACCAAAACCATCATTCTGCAGTCAACACTTTTAATGAAATACAGGCCAAAGGATTAGTCAGAACAGATTCATGGAAAACAAAGGAAATCTGTATGAAAATACAGATAACTAAACTACATAACTAAACCCAAAAAAGAATCTTGGTTAAGTACCTCCAAATACTGTCCTACAAGGGTCCCTGCAAGTGCTTCCCACTCACCCCAGCTCCACAGCCATTAGCAGCAACTTTAGTAGTCACTGCCCTGAAGATGAGAAAGTATACCAACATCATCATTAAAGCCCTGAATTAAGTATCAAGTGTGTCAGCAATATAGTCCATGTGTGTTACAAGTCTTAAGAAAATGCTTTTTTTTAGAACAGGAGCAGTCAGGGATCTGGCAGGGAAGGCTATGAGTGATGGTACAGGGAAGGCAGCTGCTGCTGAGCTGTTGGCCAGCTGGAAAGACAAGTTATTTCAAAGCTACAGGGTCACAAACAAAATAAGAAAGTAAACTAATTGTGTCTGCCACAGGAAAACTTGTGATGAGCCAGAGGATGGGCACGAGCATGGAGCATCACCAACACAGCACTGCAGGCCTGGCTTGGAGAGGCAGAAGCAGCACAACACAGCACTTTCCATGGCTTAACATTAGGCCCATCTCAGCTGGGGCTTTATGTGAGTAAACATGACTCCAGGAGTTTTTTTCAGAGAGTTATTTTTAAATACCTGACCATATGAGCTTCCTTGGAATAGGAAAAAAGGGGAGGCAAAACTAAACAGTCATTACACATATATTTAAATATAACATTAAAAAAACCACAAAATATTTAAACTTACTAGAAATGTTCGCTTTCATTTTAATTTTAAAGTTGGCAGTGGACCTGGACCAAAAAAAGGTTATATTCTGAGATGAAGCAGTGTGGATTTTCTAAAACCAGTCTTTAAAACATATAAGAGGGGGGGAAAAAACTCCCAAACTTGCCCAGAATCTCTCACTTAGAAAGTGGCAATTTGGGTTTGAGCTCTTACTCAGAGATGTGCTAAAATCACTCAGAGCTAGTAGAGCTGAAGAAGAAAAGGAAATAGAAGTAAGTGCACAACAGGAGAATGTGGCTGTACAGAGCTCAGTTAACAACACTCATATCAACACATTAGGTCAGGAGGTTTGACACACAGTTTTCCCAAGAAGCATTTGCACTAATGCCAGAAACGTCTTTATCTACTTCTGCTTTAAAATATGGACATAAACACATCTAGATCTATGTAAATCATCTCCAAAGATGCAGTGGGATACTCATGGTCACAAGCAATAAGCATTATCAAGAGAAAAGGCTGAGACCAAGAAAGAAAACAATTACATCTAATGGCATATTTTGGAAATATTGATTCTGTTTGACTGCTGGAAATCTAAAACCAGTATTTTTCCAGCAGTACTTGTTAATATATTTAGAATCAAATTCTGTAAAAACACCTAAAATTAAAAAGCAAACAACTGCTTGAAAACATGCTTTCAGTACAGAGAGAAGTATCTGTTTATCAATCAACCTCAAATCAACTGTCACCTTCTGTTTACTTGGGATACTTTTACCTGGCACTAGCAATAATGCATGCAAAAATTTGCATAGTTCTGCCACAGTTGTGGTTAATTATCCATTGCTGAAGTCCTCAGCAAAATTATTTGTCAAACAAAATGTCATGACAATGAAATAGTAGAATTTGACAATGGAACAGTAACATTTAAATATTAAAATTACGTTGCCTTATCTCCATATATGACAGCAATTAATAGCCACTGAAAGAATGGGACCTTTTCCTGGCATGCACGTTACCTTTCAAAACTACTTAATTGCTTACTCCTTAATATTTCCTTAGTTTTCTAAGCTTGGGCTTTTATATAATTACAAGAAACTGACTTTTTTATTTCAAGGAAAGTACACTCATCCCACATCTCAGAGTGGAAAACACAGACAGCTAAGCCTTTTCTCAATTAATAAACTCCCAAAAAAAAACCCCTCAAACCCACTCCCTCTTCCCCTGCACCCACCAATAGAAGAAAAATACCAGAAACAGCCAACCCCAAGTGACACTGGTTAATACTTATGGGTTTACTAATTTTAATGTTTGGATAGTCAATATATTTTCATTTACTATGTGTACATCTGCATTTCTGGAACAACAAAGCTTCTCTTCACATGGCAAAGCACCATCTGCTGCAGACGAGTTTCCTTTCTGCTACATACACCCCATACACTTGAGATGATCTGATAACTTACTTCTGGTTTTGCACAATTACTGCAGCTAATGAAGTTTGTGGTTGTTTACTAGAGAGAGAAGGAAGAGCTACATCAGCTTTAAACCAAAAGCTCTGTGATGCTGTATCAATCTTTCCTACACTGGCCATTTTAAATGTCCATTTCATTACAAAACAGGAAGTTCTTTTATGAGCTTCTAGAGTTTCTCTCAAAGTACACAACTTTTAAAAATTATTTTTAAAAAAAGGAAAACAAACTCCCAGAAAGACCATGAGCACTCATACCACATGTACCACTAATCATCCACAGAGACAGAATAAACCTCTCTATTACATACACATTTGAGTACCAGCAAGTTGTGCACTTAGTTGTATTTGCAACATCCCTACACATCCCAGAACTCTTCATTCTAACCAGTGTTTGGGTTAATGGTTGGAGACAATCCTCTTTGAGGTCTTTCTCAACCTAAATGACTCCTATGATCTAAGGTAATGCTTTTTGGGTTCCCTCACCTCAAAGAGCTGATGAAAGGCTAAAGGCAATGAACTGAAAGGGGAATTAAATAGGACATGTAATATTTACAAGAGAAGATTTGGAGTTCCAACCATAAATTAGCTTTCCTCACATTTTATTCCTTGGTATTTATAACCAGTTACAAGATAATAGTTAATTTGGCATGAGTGCAGCTGAGTATCTGCAGGAGACTAAAGCCATTAAAACCATCTGCAGACACCAAGTGGAAGTAAGTGATCCTGGGGCTACTTCTTACTGCTATTACCTTTGAATCTTGAAGAGGCAGTGCTGCTTTTCCATCCATATAAACCTTCTCAATGTTCAACAGAGTTAAGTTATAAAACTGAAAGAGGAAAAAGCACAAAAAAAACCCCACACAAAATCACTTCACCCCATCAAAACCAGGTTTCGCGTGACAGTAAGGGCTCTGATCTTGCTCACTTTGTTTCCACGCTAGGGTACCCCAAAAACCCCCAAACAACTACAGCACAGGAATAGAAAATCAAGCTCTTGAGTAAGGACCTAACTGAGCTTGCCTGAGGAAATCAGTTTCCTCACATGGATGAATTATAATGCATCTAACCACACAAATTCCAACTGTGCTGCCCTCTGCACTCCACCACAGTATTCCCTGCATTCGATGTTCTGTCTTACTTCCATTGCCCATTGCATGACTGCACGCACCACTTGGTGCAGCATTCAGAAATGCTCAGTGTCGAGTATTATTTTCATAAAGGAACTTTTTGTGAAGTTCACAAGTAAGCTGACCTGCTTCACCTAGAGTATCATTTGTGTTTAGGATCAGCATTTAGGATCAGCTTTCAACATGAGCAACAGGCAGTATCTAAAGGGATGTGATTATTATGGAAACTGAGGCCTTTCTTTTCCACAGTACTCAGGAAATACATTCATTTAAATATTCAAACCACGTAATCTCCTGACTCAAAGTACAGCTTCTCCTTGAGAAGACTGAGCACTCAGCATTTTTGCAAATCAGACTGAAGCTGAGCACATGCAATCAAGATGAATACTCGCTGCCGACCTCCAAAAAAAGCTGAACGACATGCGAGCGTCACATGGAGGGCTGGGGGCACAGCCCAGCGCAGAATTCTGTTCTTTACAGCTGCCTCGGTCAGAAAATTATTTTTTGACTGCAATCCTTGCCCAATTCAGCTTTAGGCAGACACCTACCACAAAAACCTGGTGAAGATGGAAACTGAAAATCAGATTTCATATTCATATTGAGATCTGTCAGCATATCCAACAGTTTGGCTTAAAATATCACCTTCTCCAACTCTTGCACCTTTTGTCAGCTTTAGAGGCCACAATTTTTTATTCATTAAATTTTATTTTCTATATATGCACATTCCTACGTATTTATATATCTCATATAAAAACAGGTTTCTATGTTTTATAGATCTATAAAAGACTACAGCCAAAATGTTATTGAAATATTAATCAATCAGACTTTGGGATGGGGGGATAAGGGAGCCAATTCTATAATTTAAACAAATTAAGTGTGAAAGAATGAAGTACTCATTTTGGAGAAAAAAGGTCATTTGATGAAAAATTTCTCAATTAAATGTGAAATACATTAAAAATATACTGCTAATGCAACTCTGCTTTTTTGGCATCATATTTGTTGCTGAACTGCTCATTCATGAACTACTAGCATGAGCATGAACACAAATGCAATATTTAAATTACACAGCCCCAATTCAGGACATCTGTGAACTAAAAAAAATAAACTATTTCAAAAAGCCAGGTGTTTATCATGCTGGGAAACTCACATGATAACATCTGACACCTTTCCTTTTGGGTTCCCTTCGAAGGACACTCACACTATTTATGTGTGTGCTTAGAAAACACCTGATCCCATTACAGAGAAGAGATTAACAAACCAGATCTGTTGTGATCTATTGCTCTCTCTCTGTGTATTTATTTCACTGAGCAGAATGACTGGAAGAAACATGAGCAAAAAGTGACAGTAATTTTTTTTTTTAACTAGAGTTACAGAGCTTGTTTGAGGGGAAGAAAGTCCTGATTCCTACTCCTTCGCCCCAAATCTGCTTCTATTTTGGTTTTCTGGGGGGCCTTTTTGGTGGCTTTGGATCAAAATAACAAAGACTATTTTTCAAAATTCATAAGGGAACATTGTACTGCCCTTGCACAGCTACTGCTGGGGAGGAGAGAATGGACAGAAACCTTCACTTCATCACCTCAAGTATACCTGACCTCTCTTTCTGGAATATACTGTATCTTAGCATGTAACACAAAAGCTGCTTATCATTCCTCCCCCCAAAAAATCAGGTATGATCTTGTCAAATAAACGATATTGGTTAGTTTTAATTATATTGCTGTGTTTTAAGTCCTGGCTAATCAAGACCTGGGTCAGCCTTTACAAGATTTTATCTAAGACTGGAGTTATTCTGTTAGGACTAGAATTAGTAACATCCTGCCCAAAACAATATTAAACTTCTTCTCAGTATATCTAAATTTTCCACATGTGACAAGTTTAGGTGTGAGTGTGGGGCTGCTCAATAAAAAAGAAAAATCTACATTATCAGTCCAGATAACTCTGCAGATAAGCCCATGAAGTTATGGATAGAAGTTGACAAACTAACCCAGTATGTTCAACTACTTTGCTGTTTCATATTCTGCTGAGCTAGAACAGGAAAGGCAAGTGTTTCATCATCAGCTCAAGAGCTCAAAACACGTGAGTAATATTTTTTTTTTTAATAAAATACAAGAGAAATACACTTTTCATTTTCTGTGTCATTAATTGCAAAGATACAGTTTTCTCCTTGGGTTGCTTTGCTTTCTCCTTTGTTACTTGCTACTATCACAAGCTTCTGATTTAGATCTGGCTTCTCCCCTCATCCTGCCTTGCTTTGATTTGTTTCACATCATTCCCAAGTGCCTTAATTCTCTTCATAATATTCATAGTTTTCAATCAATTTTAATCTGCAGTGTTGGTGTCTTCTTGAGACACTTTTAAGCATTTCTTTTTCAAATCACAAGGATTATCATTTGTGTATTTCACACTTTTTGTAGTGTAAAATACACAAATACACATAATTTATGTGCAGCTAGCTTTAGAGGGGTACTTTTTGTCCCCCCTAACTAGTCTAGACTTGATCATGCCTTAAAACTTACAGCTTTTCTTTTTGTTGTGTGCTCAATCATCCTTTTTATTTCAAACAATGGGATAAAATGCCTTTTTTTCCTCAAAGTATGGTGCACAACATCTTCCATAAGGACGCTGCCATCTCCATATTTATAATGCCCAAAGTAATGGTACTACCAGAGGGAAACTTAGTATGCATTCCTCAGTTTGTAATCTCCCATGGTATCCTCCTTTTTCCCCCTTCTTCATCTCTTGGGAGGGTAACCACTCTCATCTAAAGTGTGACTTTAGCAGATCTTCAACTTACACTTTGTTACAAACATTTAGAATTATCTCCCTCAGGGTTGTCTTGAAAAATCACAACTAATTATTGACACAATTTCTAACAAAGTGAGATTCCCTCAATAATCTGTTTCAGTTTTCCTATCATAAATCTGCATGTGAAGTGGGAAATGTAATTGCTCAATCTCCTAACAAAAGTGAAGGCTTTTCTAAAAAACCTAATCAGTGCATACATACTTTTTTTCCTTTGCTATATATTTATAACCTTGATCAGATGTCAATATGCTGGAAACAGCAGTCTAAAAAGTCCACAATGATTTCCCAAGAGACCCTTTACCTTGATTCTTGCCTCACTTGCATCTAGCTGCCTTTTGGGGAAGTAAGTTCACTTCATTCACCACCATCTTCATTTCACTGGCGTGGAAAGTGAACTGAATGGAACCAGAAAGATTCCAACCACAAAGAAAAAGAAATATACTTCAAATGAGAAGCAGAAAGTGGCAGAAGCTATGGACTACGAGTGTTTTGCAGCAAAAGTCAATCACAGCTGTACTCAAATTAGCACAGCTGCAGAATTACCATCTGCATACCAGCACGCATGACACGACAACTTCATCACTTTGCTCAAATTAAAGTCCAGCATCACTGAAGTCCTCCTAAATTAATTTGTTTTCAAAGACACGTTAAATCCCTAAATTATGTCAACACTCATTGCAGAACATGATCACAACTCCATTTCAAAAGTGGCTGGCTTATTTTGCTGATGACATCACTTAGGAAGGAAGGTGCTTTGCATTAGAGTGGCTGGCACCCTGCATCTCTGCTTTCTGTCTGACTCCAGTTTATTTACCCACCTGAGTGTTTTCCATCATTATTTCTCGTGCTCACAAAGATCTGCCATTCATTAAGAGGGAATTATTAAATTAGTATCATAATCTGTCTCTAACCCACATAACTTAAAAAAAATCAGAAGATCAACTTTATTTCCCTTAATAATGAGGCTAATAAAACAGCAAGGCAAGACAATGCAATAGTCTCAGTCCATGGATACAAAAACAATAGAAGCCATACAGATCCCTTTCATTAGTTAAGGAGAGGTAAGAAATAACAAAGAATTAAGCTATGATCTCAAAGTAGAAAAAGACTGATTTGAAGATGATTTTTTATTATAGTAGTTCTAAGATGTCTCACACATTTTAAATTATATCAAGATTTAAACAGAATCATAAAATTACAGAATCACAGAATCATTGCAGCTGGAAAAGACCTTGAAGATCATCCAGTCCAACTGTTAACCTCACACTGCAGTACTTACCACTAAACTATGTCCCCAAGCACCACAGCCACCTGCTTTTTGAACACTTCCAGGGATGATGATTCCATCACTTACTTCCCTGGGAAGCCTGTTTGAATGCCTGACCACCCTTTCAGTGAAGCAATTTTTCCTTATATCCAATCTAAACCTCCTGTGACACAGCTTGAGGCCATTTCCTCTTGTCCTGTCCCTTGTTGCCTGGGAAAAAAGACCCATCTCACTACATTCCCGGGAGAGCGTGCAGGAAGCTCCCTTGAGTCTCCTTTTCTCCAGGCCGAACAGCTCCAGCTCCCTCAGCTGCTCCTAGTAACATTTGTGCTCCAGACCCTTCACCAGGTCCACTACCCTTCTCTGGCCACTCTCCAGCACCTCAATGTCTTACTTGTCCTGAGGGGCCCAGAACTGAACACAGGATTTGAGATGTGACCTCACCAGTGCTGAGCACAGGGGACAATCCCTGCCCTGGTCCTGATGGCCACACTATTTCTGATACAGGCCAGGTGCCACTGGCCTTCTTGGCCACCGGAGCACACACTGCCTCATGTTCAGCTGCTGTCAATCAGCATCCCCAGGTCCTTTTCCATCAGGCAGCTTTTCAGCCACTTTGCCCCAAGCCCGTGGTGCTGCATAGGTTTGTTATGACCCCCCAAAAAATTGTACTAAAATCAATAAATATTGGTTTATCACTTTTGCATTTCTGACTGACATAAGAAATGTTTTAAATTAAAACCTTTCCAAGGTAGCGACAACGTCAGAAACAGATACCAGACAGTTATAAGATTTGCCAGAGAGGCTTCATCCCATCACACAATAAATGAGTTTCTGATTTAATAGGAAAAACAACACATTTGCAGGCAAAGAAAATTCCACTTCTTCACAATTATCTAAACAAACAGATAACATTACAAATAGGAAGCAGAAGTCTTATGGGAAAAAGCAAACAATCTCCTCATTAAAAAATGCCCTTTGCTAAGCACTTTTACATACATTAGAAAAGTTACAAGTCTGCTGATGACATTATGCAACACTTATGCACATATACAAGCTGATTTTCATATATAGTGGAGTGTGATAAGATATAGTCAATTACCTAATTGGTATAAAGACTCAAAGAAAACTCTTCCATGTGTTCCCAAAAAGAGAAAATAATGGCATCAAGTCTCTTTGCAAAATAACAGGGATCTAAAAGATTTAGCTTCATATGCCATCTGTAATTGTGATACCAGATCGATGTTTCCCAGAGCGCTGACCTGTTTTCTACAACTGCATCTAAATTTTTTTTCCACTACTCTAAACAGAAAGAAAACCTCTCTGATCTGACACCCTGAGAGAAGTTACTTGAAAAGTTTTATTAGCAAAAAATTTAAACTACTTATATGAAGGACTACACCAAATAACAGATGTTTTAACCATGCTACAGAATGGGTTTTAGTTAACAAATAAACTAATTTGCAAGCTTGTTCTGAATTAACTTTTCTTCTAAATCAGTTCTAGTCCATCATCTCAAGTCTAAGCTTGGACTTTACTTATGACAGTGCAATGTATCTTGAACGCACCTTTGAAATCTAAACTAGAATTACTGGTTAATTTAACATGCAGACAATGAATTGCTGACTCCCATGGCCACAATTTTAAACACAGATTACTTAAGCTAAAGCTTTTGGTAAAATAATACAAGCTTCCTTAAGAGTCACTCCACAAGCTCTATGACTAACAAAGCTTACTTTCCTACAGATTTGTGCCATGTGGTTGGTTGACCTGGTAAAGCTCTTCCCATGCCTGAGACATGGATGAAATCACCCTAACCTATGCCAACTCCTTTGGATCTCACACGTTTTCCTCCTCAGTTTAGCCTCTAATAATGTCTCTCTCCCCTTGACTTAACTTTCTGTTGTTATAAATGTCTTTTAAAGATATTTATTCCTCCTCCCTTTGAGATATTTGTCAATATTTACTGAAAAGTGCCAATAATTCAAAACTAACAAGCAATGAAACCCTGAGACGGTCAGACACTGTAATCATACTATTTTTTACTCCAAAAACAAGTTTAAACATTGAACTTCTAAGGTTTTAATGATCACCTTTCAGAGAGAAGGGTATATCTTGGTAGGCTGGACATCAAGAAGAATTTCTTCATGGGAAGGGTTGCTAAACATTGGTGGTGGGGTCACCATCCTTGGAGGTGCTCAAGAAACAACTTAGCGTGGCACTCAGTGACAAGGTGGTGGTCAGTCAAGGACTGGACTCTATGATCTCAGATATCTTTTACAACTTCTGATATATAGGGAAAGAATAGCACCTTTTCTCTCACTTGTGTTGTACTACACACAGAAGAGAAGCTGCAGTGAATCACAGAAAGCCTGAATTTCTGGAAGCACACAGCTAAGGCACTACTTTGCCTGGAAATTAAGAGTGATAGTGAATCTCCTACTGGTTTTGACCTAACTAGCCCCTTGCTAAAACTTTAAAACAAAGCAATTGTTCTTCAAAAAGTGCTAAACCTCACAAGTTAATGCTTAAGCTTCCCCCTAGGCTTTAACTCCATCAACCAGCAGTGCTAATTAGACTGAGCTAGGCAAATCCATCAGGAACACACCTTTAAAGCCCAGACTAGACAAGACTGAACACTAATATAAATTGAGTGGATAAATTTATTAGCATAACCACCTAGCAAATATCCCACTAGGCTTGTAAGCATTAATGCCTATAAGGTGCAATAATATAAACAGATTAAAAGTTTATTGTAACAAAAAATAGTGGTGACACATTGTGCTAAGTGAATACACACAAGCTAAATACAATATAAGCTTTGCTTTTAATGGGACACAGGCTAAGATCTTCCAGCATCACTTAAACAATAAAGGTCTAGCTTTAATATCTCTAAGATATTATCGTATTATCTCTATGATGAAACCTTCAGCAAGTCATTAGCAGTAACTGCCTTTGGTTCTGAACTGATGATGACAATTCTGCAGTGGAGCTGAGGTCCCAGCAGCCAGCACAAATGCAATGCTGGTGTATGGCATTGTACCCACAGCACCCTGCATACACTGTAAGAATGCCTAACTTTTTACCAAGGGATCATATATGCTGTGCAGCTACCACAGATAATGGCAAAAGACAATCCATGTAAAAGGGTAAGACTGTGCGCAGAAAACTGAGGTTTAAGTGACAAACAACTTGCACCAATGTGAGCTCCCCTTCTCCACACTAAGCAAGACTTTAATTCTAACTCAGAAGAAAGGGCAGCTCATTATTCCTTGGATGTTTCAGCAACATGTGGGTGAATGGTTATGGACTGGGGCACAGTGGTGCCATGCAAGCAGAAACCTGTGTTCTCTTCTTACTACAGTTCCAGGTGCAAAACCTGCAGAACAACAGGATATAACAGTACCCACAGAGTACAGACTACTTCGGAGATGAATACAAGGAGGATTTATTCATTTAGTATTTCTATTTCTAAAAAAAGCTATGTAGAATAATTCCAGATTATTTTCTGTACAAGTTCTGCAGCTTTTTGCAGTTGTGCAGTTTTATTTGAGGTTATCACACAACTGGGAAATCTTGCTGCCTGAAACATCGAACAGATTAAAATGCTGTGGTTTTTCTAGAACTATCTTATTGGAAACAATCCTTACATTCAAACCCTTTTAAAGATGTTAAGTATGTGCCAAGCTGCCTATTTTAGGCTTGTCTTCCATCCATCTCCTTTATAAGGGCAAAGTTTTCCAAGTGTGAAACAATCCAAAGTACTGGTTATATATTTTAAATGTCATGCTAAAATCCTAATTAAATTACCAAACAATTATTCAATTATATCCCCTTAACTTTTGCAAAATAATGTAGATTTCAGTCTCCCTCAACCCACACTACCGCCTTTCAGAGTTTAAATCCAGAACTAAATGCAATGACCACACTACAAAAAGTTTAACAAACGAATACTTTAATAGTTTTCTATTTTTTTCATCATCCAACAAGTAGCCCAAACAAGACAGATTTTATAGGAGGAGAATTTTCAGTGGACTATAGAAAACAATGTCCTGATAGCTCTTAACTACATTTTAGAAATATCAGTATATATAAAAATTCTCCTGTAAATTTACTTCAATATGGCGCAAAAAATAAACAGAAAAGACACAGCAGTACCGTAACAAAACAAAAAGTATTTCTCCAGACTGGCCTTCTCTTATGCAAGTTAAGGCCAGATACCAATTGTATGCATGTGGCTTCTCGTGAATGCGTAACCAACAGCAGAATTCCAGTCTTATCAGAGACCTGAATGCTTTCCCAAAGACAATGTACTCAGTTTTTCTTACTACTGAATCTTTCTTGCCTTTTCAAGTCATGAAACCTTGGCTCCAACCCGATGAACATCCAGATTTGACAGAATTTGAAAACAGACAGATCTCCTAACATGTCTGATATTTGGCTATAACATCATGATTCTTCTTCATGAAGCAAAACAATAAAACAAAATTTAGAAGTAATGCAAAAAAGTGGAAAACAAAACCTTTAAAAGGCACTGTAGTCACTGTTCCTTCACTGATTTAATATCACTCTAGAAAACTTAAGAGATGTTAGCTATGCAGCTCCCATTCTCATGGCAGAAGGCACTTACTTCCAACTCTAAGTTATAATCTGAAGCCTGGCAGAGTTTTGGGGTTGGGACAAAGGAAGCACTGGTATTTTGGTTTGGTTTTTAATATACTGGTCTACAAATAAAAAACAAACAAATAACACTACCAGCAGCCTCCAAAAAACAAAGTCAAGGTCCTGAAACAATAACTATTTTCCATCCCTGACTACAGATGAAATAACCCATCCTCACAGCCTCCTGCTCTTCAACATACAGCAACTGTGGCTGTAGCTAAAAAATGCTTTAAGTCAACTGAAAATAAGAGAAGCATTCTGCTGTATTTTTAATTTTGCTGTATCTTTATGGCAAATCTTTGCTTGCAGCCTTTGCAAGTCAACTGTTTCAAGCAGATGGGAAATAAAAATAGTACTCAAAATAGAGGCAAAAAATTGTTTTTAAGGCAGTGAAATTAAGAAAGCATTACTTTACTGAATCTCAGTTATGTTAGAGAGCACTCTCATAAGATCCTATGAAACACAACTAAAAGACTTAAAATCTGAATAAACAAATACAGGCTAGAAGTATAGGTATATCGCCATTTTAAAGGACAATTATTAGAATATTAATTTTCCAATCTACTTCCAAAAAATCCAACTCATATTCTAACTTACCCTCTTTTAAGTTCTTATCTGTGATGAATTCGGTCTTTCAACATTTGTAGCCTTCTTGCCAAATAGTAACAGTATATAACTGTACTTAACTCTTTAATATACTACCATTATGTGCAAAACGTTTTATATTTCATAGAAGAAAAAAATTTGAGTGTGGATACTGGGAGTTTCACTCCCTCTGCAAAGATTGTAAAAGGGAAAACTGTAAAACCTAGGCGTTTTTTCATCATTCTGCAGAACTGGGGCAGAGGGCAGGAAAGGCAATGCATATAGGCAATATTTTCAAAATTCCAGATCTTTTTCATATTAAAAGCTCATTTGAAAGGTCATTTTAGAACCACTGTATAAGTCCTCCAACCTCACTGTTGCCTAGTAAACCTGCAGAAAACAACGTTTTGCCTTCTATCCCAAAAGTGGACAACAAATACACATTTCTGGTCTCTTCTCACTTCTTTGTAGGACAATTCCCTGTTTCCATCCAGGAAAGCCAGAAAGAATAAGCACATTACAAAGGAATGTCACTGCTTAACTCCTTTACACATTCTCTTTATATTTCAGTCTTTATGAAAACTAAAATCACTGTGCTTTTTCAGTAAGTTCATCATGCTAAAATGAGACTTTCTTGTGAAGAAATGAGGAAGGCACAAGAGATGTCCCTCAGAATAGTCTGTATACACACCTTAGTGGCAACAATCTCTTCAAGTAATCTTGAAAACCTGTATGGTTTGATCTTTCTATTTACATTTTTGCATCAAAGGACATGGCTTGGAACACTGAAGTGTACAACAATTATTTAAGAGTGAACATGGGGAGCTAGGAATTAAAGTGCAACACCTCTCATGCAAACAATTATCATGTTCTGTATCAGACTAAACTTGTTTCCACAGAAATGAACTATCCCCCTTTATGATCATATTTGAGGAGCTGGTCTTTAATGTAGCCAGATATAACATGTCAGTACATAATGAAATATTTCAAAGGTTGAAATACATAGCAAAGAGACCAGAGGTTCAGAAGGTGATTAAATGAGGCTCTCAACCCAAGCAGCAACTTCAAGACATACCAGGCACTGTATTTCCACAGAAAATGTTTCCTTCAGACATGAAACAAGCAACCTTAGGACCTTTCATTAACATCCAGCATACTACAGATGTATTTGATTTAGGAAGCTGTGTCAACATGACTTCAGTAAAGTTATCTTGCTTTTCAATAAACACAGTCAAAATGAAATTTCTCACAAGGATTCTAATATTTCAGTTACATTAACTGCAAATTCATAAATCTTTTTCTAGTCTCCAATGCCAATTCTGCCCCACCCACACTCCATGGAGAACTTAGATAAACAAGCCAAACAGGCAAGAAAGTCTCACACATTTGAGTTCGGTGTACATTAAATGCACTTTATGCAAACATTCTGTTATGTAAACATTTATGAATAATTTCTTTATATTTAAATTAAAAATTCAAATGGAAATACAAGGCTGTACGACACAAGGGTTGTTTTAATTAGTAGAAATAAATTAATTTTTAACCAAAATTAATCATACAACAGTATTGGTGAGAGAAGCAAGATGCCCATACCAAGCCCACTAAGAAATGTGGAGATATCACTGCAAAAAGACAGTTTTAGTTTTAGCAGTATCTTGGCATGGGTGGAAGTGAATTAGCATTACAGCAAGCAAGGGAATACATCTGCAAAGCAAAACCTACAGACACGTACTTTGTATTAGCAATGATACATACCAAGTTGTTCCAGCAAGACCTTGCCACTTAGAACAGAATATTTTCGTACTCCAGCCACACAGACCCCAGAGACTCAACCCACATTTCCTGATTTCTACAACAAAGAGTGTCATTAGCTACCAGCATCATCAGGAATGCAGTACTACAGTAACCATACTTAAAGAAACCTTTCATCTAGTTTGGGAAAAACAAAAGTATGGTGAGACTGGTATGACAAGTTAATCAACTTTTAAGCTATTAACCTTAGCTTCAAACAAGCCAGCTCAACTAGTAAGCACACAGTCCTACTAAACTCAAGTTAATACAAGTATTAAATGTTCAGTTTAGTCTGCTTATTCTAATTCTCAACTTCCTTTTGTTTTCATTTGATTAATCTATCAGGTAATACATAATTTCATAAGATTTAGCTGCTAAATAGAAGTCTCAAAGGAGGTTCTCTTTGCGACAGAACTCCAGCACTGGATTCTATTAAGAGCAGAGATTCAAGAGTTATTTTACTAATATGCTGCTCCTCAAAAATATCTGTAGCACTAGGTTAGAGTTATGACTTTTCTGGGTTATCTTTTTCTGCAAGATGTGTTTAACTGTTGATTTTAATAAAGCACTAAAATATTCTTCTGTACTCAGACACAGTTGAGTCTTATAATTCCTAGTAATCTTATGACTTTTAATTCCTTACATTCTTGTATGTAATTTTGCTATGCCACAGCCAGTCTAGCTGCAATGGAAGCCAAGACCTCTCTATTCTGACCCTGTGACTACCCCTCTTATTGTTACACCTTTTGCCATCTTCCTGTGTTTTACTAGAACAACACTACTGCATGTATTTTTACTTTAGCTTATCCCTGTAATAGCCTGTTTCATAGAAAAGTACATAATGAGAACAATGTGCACAGATGAGGAACATATCAATACAAACAAAAACAAGTCCTTTAGGCTTCTCATGTCAAACACAGAAAAACTGTACTATATTTTTGAAAAAAAATGTGGAGGGTTGTGGAAGGGGTGTAAAAGCCAACACATAGCTGCTGAAAGAATATACCATTCCTACTTCACCTGACCAGAGAACATAAGATGGGGTATTCATGAAATGCCTTCCAGCAACCCCACAAATCATCTTGCCTGGAACAAACCTCTGTTTCCAACTCTGTTCAGACAACTAACACCCCTCCTTGTGTACCCAGGCTGGCTGTAGTAGTGCCATTGATTTCTGGACTACATGTGTGCACTGAGCTTCTACAGATCACAGGTTAAGTAGTAGAGATAATCCTGTTGCAGTTATCTGTAATTTGTTCACATAAATGTTGATTATATTGGCCAGGCTGGTGGAATAAAACCACTTGCTGTTCTACAGCATGACTGCGGAGCCCCGTGTGCAGCTCAGCTAAAAAGTGCAATGGAGATGGTATTCCTGGCACAGAGCTCTGTTTTCTTTAACCTGCAATTCCTTCTGTATTTTGTTTACCCATGGAGTTACATGAACAGTTGTATCAGTAAAAACTGCAACCTTCAGGTAGCTTATGTTCTAAAAAGATTTTTTTTTAGTTCCTAAGTTAATTACAATCATTTGTGTATGTGTTTATTTAATGTCAAAGCAATATAAAGGAAAAAAATGCCTGAAGGACAACTGAAGTATCTTGATTGCTCTAAATCTTGATTAATTTAAATTTCTTAATATATTTCTAAATGAAAACTGTAGAACTCCTCAGATTTCAGCAGCACTCTTCTTCTCATCAGTTTGCTTTTCATTAACTGTTTGATTCTCAGATCTCTAAACTGCCACTCCAGAAGTCAAGCTACAATTAGTCACTGAAGGTGCTTGCTAGATGAGATTAAGAGAGTTCCAGTTGCATCCTGATTAAATCTACACACACCAAACAAATTACCTTGGAATCAAAGCTATCAAATATATTTGCCTTTTACAATTTGAACAAAACTTTTGGTTTTCAGCATGGATACATCGGGAAGCAAGACATTTAAAATTGCAACATGCCTGCCAGTTTCAGTTTTTGGACCAACTGGCCAGTGCCCTCTTAAAAAAGAGAAGAATATTCCAGATAGCTGAGAAGTTTCATGAAAATCAGGAGCTCAGACATCCTTAAACTCCCTTTTTTTTCTTTTTAAGCAAGTTTTTTGGTCATTCAGAAAGATCTATTCAGAATTAAAACCTGTCTTACAAGGTTTACTGGAGAAGTTGATGACACCCTGCAAGGGTTTCCTACTATTCTCAAGACTGCTGTTTGCTTGGTAGTGATTTCTGTAGATTTGGAAAAAACTACTATCTTCTAGTACAGATCATAATAATTCTCTCTCCAACAGTTAAGTACATAATACACACATACCATCTAGCAACCAAAACATTTATTATTCCTAAAAACTTAAGAAACCATGATAGGCAAAAACCTGTAATTTCAGTTTTGCTTTTAAAAGATTGAAGTTTCTAGTAATTTTAGGACATTTGTTTGTCAAAGTTGAATTTGGCCCAGTGTGAGCAAGGCCACCGAGATGAAAATGCCAGGCATACCCAAAAACATCAAATCACAGTCTTTTCAACACAGTCTCAATGTCAAACAGCAACAATGAAAAAAAGAAATAAAACAAAGACTTATTGAGGTCAATGGGACATTTCAAATAACACTGCTATGTACTTTCTAAGGAGACTTGTTAGCAACCCTTACAGTTCAACTGCTTAACTACTTTCATCACAAAGGATCTTGAAAGCTTTTCAAGCAGAAGTGCCTACACCTCAGTGGTTTACAGTATACCTTTGATATTCAGCAGAGGAAATCCCCATGGGCTACATAACTGTTTTCATTTTGTCCCATGAAATTCTGTTCACTTCTGGATGATGTATATGCTGATGTAGTCCAAATTTTTCTCCTCTCTTGCATTCCTGCAAATTTTTGGCAGCATACTGCAGTCATAACTACTGGTTACAAAGCAGGGTTCATTTCACCACCAAAGCAGCAATGTAAATGTCAGAATAATTTTAAATGGTCAACAGAAAACTCTTTCCTCCAGCATCCTCTCAAAGGAGACCTTCCAAAAAACACCATGAGGGCCAGAAGATCCCTTACCTCCAACCACGATACAGTGGTTCTATAAAAAAAACAGAATTAGCACACAGCTAAAGCAGCCTATACTCCACAAGGTGGTAACAAAGAAAATAATTTCCTTCAGTCTTGGACAAGGGAAGATACTGCATGATCAATCATGACCAGGATTTTTCTTGCCCATCCAAACACTTAAAACCCAAAGTGAACCACCCAGCATATCAAAGACTGGTGGCAGACAATTTTGTAGATTAGTTGAAGACATTTTTGTAGTTCAGTTGAAAACTTTAAGGCATCACTGCTCCAATTCAAAATCAAAACCTTATTGCTTCCCACTTATTAAACCCCAGAACGCTCCTGCGTATATTATTACAGAATGTAAATTAGGTTAAACACTCAAGAGTTTGAAACATGGGAAATGGTAGCTTGACATCAGTGCTGCTTTGGATATTCTACTGTGTCATGCAAACACATTATGATTAAGTTTTTTACCTATGTAATATCATTCCTTCATTAACTTTATCTTCTTTACTGTTATGAAAAACAACATGCTGAGAAAGGCAAATGAGTACAGCAACCAAATATAAGTAGAGCAGGACCCTCCCTCCCACTGAATACCAACTTCCAGATGATGAAGTTACTCTCATTCACATATTCTAAATTCACTGCCATAGGAAAATCTCTTCTGGCAAAATGTTTTTCTTCCTCAAGATACCAAGTGCTTTTTTTCAGTATTAAAGCTTTGGCCTAGGGAACCTTGAACTCTGAATTTCCTTTTTTTTCTCCCCCTCCCTTCCTGCTTCAGAACAGAGAAGCACAGAACAGAGTTCACACATGATGGTAGCACCAGAGCAGGATGCACATTACATACCTCTGCCCCAAATGGAAACAAATACATAGTTTCACTACACTTTAAGAACCAATGCCAACTTCATAGAGCACCCCTAATTCTGGGACTGGGGGGATAAAAAACAAATCAGTTGACAACTGTCATGCTCTTAATTTCCCCATGTCTATTAACTTCTGTCCTATCATTTCTGGTCACAGGACAGACACAGAGCTGTTCACATTGAGTGAAGTAGGAGGGGTATAGTGTGGGAATCAGCCACAGCCCTCATCCACAGCTGCAGGTTTCAACTGATCCTACTCCAGGAAGGTTCAGGGCTTGAAGCTGTTACACAATCAGAGAGATAATCTCAGAGAGGCCAGTACTGTCTGAAATTTTCTTCTTGTTGCTTCAACTTGCATGGAGCTATCCCTGTTGTCCCACCCTCCTCCCCTAACTAGGGAAACTACACCAGAGACACAGTGACACTGGGAGCACGGAGTGGCTGAGGTTAGAAGGGACCTCTGGAGATCATCTAGCCCAGCCCAGTGCTCAAAGGAGGATCAGCTACAGCAGGCTGCACAGGACATGGCTGAAATGGGCCTTGAGTATCTCCAAGGATGGAGATTCCACAACTTCTAAATGCAACAACCAAAGTCTAAGTAAGTTTTTAATTTATGATGAGCCCATCAAACACAATTCAGACATTCACGCCCTGCTATAGTTTGAACTATGAAAGATTCACCCAACTATGGGATGGTATATGCCTTAAAGACACTTGAAAGAAACATGCTTTGCTGAGCACAGTCACCAGACTCTCCAAGAAAAACTTCCCAAATCTATATTCATATAATCTACAGGCTAGAGCTCAGTGGTTCTGTATGGTGTGAATTAAGTGTTCAAAGAAATATTTACAGTTTTTAAAGAAAGACCTCCCAGAGTAAATAATCTTTAACAAGGAAATTTCTTGAAGAAATACCAAAGTAAAGGAAGAAATCCACTAAGGGGAAAAAGTAGCACATTTTTAATACTACAGAGACTGGAGAGACATGGAGGGTAAAATTACATTGGAGGAAGATTTCAGACCTGTATCAGACACCAAGCTGTCTTAGAAGAAGAAAACAACATCTTTACCAAGAAGTACCAGCATATCAAACATTAACATCACAAAAAGAGTCATACTTTGATTCACTCCAAAATGAAGGATGAAGACTTGACTCCAAGGTATGTAATCCTCCAGGTATGTAATCCTAAACAACCCCACAGAACTGATGTAATTTTGACACAAGAGGTGTGCCTGCTTAGAGAAACCCTCATGAATTCTCTTATCCCCTTGTTTAGCCAGCTCTGTGCAGCAAGTAATGCTGAGCCACACCTGGGCATCTTTGATCCTTCCTGCTTCAGAGAGAAGAATAACCACTAGCCCAGACAGATGGATAAAGTGGGTCAGAGTAGTTCTTCCTAACATGAAGTTTCTTTCAGTCAACAGATCACCTGTCTCCTGGAGCTGGCTCCTGCAGCCACAACACGTGACAGAGGCAACTTTAAAGCAGGACTCTGGTACTGACTCAGCATCTCAGAGTCACACCAGAACTTGATGAACTTTTCCACTAAGAATCATTTTATACAGGTATTGCAGACTTCTCAGAAAGCCTCACAGAAGCCTCACAAGTCTCCATTGACAGTTTAGAAATGAGGAGGAGTGGAATGCTAGAAAGGCGCTCTACATAACTGTCATCCAAGAGGAATTTCAAAGACCAAATACTTTGGTTTTAACCACCCTGCTTCTTTAGGGCTGCCCCTAGGCCACCAACAAGACAGGACCTGCCTGCTCTCCTGATAAAGAAATAAAAAATGCAGGTGCAGTCAGAGAGAGGACCCTCCAGCACACATACCAACATCAAGCACTTTAGCAGTCTAGCACTCCCTTGGCACAGGAAAGACATACAGCCAAAGATGGGTAGCTAGAAAAGGGGGGTCTGTAGGGCAAAATTTACACATGGACATTCTTGGGCTAAGCACCTACTGACTGCCACCTTACACAGACCTTGGTACCAAGAAACAAAACTCAAAGCAAACAATTCATGACTTACATCACGGAAAAATACAAAGAGCTTAACTAGAACTTACCATTAAAAGCGACTCCTAACTACCTTCAGGTAAAGATGAGAGTACAGCTATATGTGACAAGGGCACAGCTGATGCTGCTGTACCTTTGCTGGAGGGCAGAGCACACACACCAGCCCTGGGTAGCTGTGCACATCTGGTATCCTGCATGAGCAGCTACCTTGGGCAATCTGGGCATACACCCAGCATACCAGGTTTCAACTGAAACATGAACACAATGAAATAATTACATAACAAGAAATTGCCTTCAAAAATCAAAGCCAAAAGCTACTAGATTCAAGAGGTGTGCTAATGTCACAGAAATAGCACTACAGTTAGACTGAAAAAATGCTGCTATTTTCAAGTATTTCTAATCACACAAAATCACACACAGAATCACTAGGTTGGAAGAGACCTTCAAGATCATTGAGTCCAATCCATGCCCCAACACCTCAACTAAACCATGGCACCAAGTGCCTCATTCAATCTTTTTTTAAACATACCCAGGGATGCTGACTCCACCACCTCCCTGGGCAGACCTTTCCAGTACTTTATCACTCCTTCTGTAAAAAACCTTTTCCTAATATCCAACTTGCATTTCCCTTGGTGCAGCTTTAAGGCTGTGTCTGCTCATTCTGTCAGCTGCTGCCTGGAGAAAGAGACCAACCCCACCTGGCTACAACCACCCTTCAGGGAGTTCTGGAGAGTGGTAAGGTCACCCCTGAGTCTCCTTTTCTCCAGGCTAAACACCCCAGCTCCCTCAGTTGTTCCTCACAGGGTTTGTGTTCCAAGGCCCTCACCAGCCTTGTTCCCTCCTCTGGACGTGCTCAAGCCTCTCAATGTCCTTCCCAAACTGAGGGGCCAGAGCTGGACACAGCACTCAAGGTGTGGCCTCACCAGTGCCGAGTACAGGGGAAGGATGATCTCACTGCTCCTGCTGGCCACACAATTCCTGATGCAGGCCAGGATGCCCTTGGCCTTCTTGGTCACCAGGGCACACTGCTGGCTCATGTTCAGCCGGCTGTGGACCAGCACCCCCAGGTCCCTTTCTGCCTGGGCACTGTCCAGCCACACCGTCCCCAGCCTGTAGCAATACAGGGGGTTATTGTGGCCAAAGTGCAGGACCTCCACACTTGGACTTGTTAAACATCATCTTATTGGACTCTGCCCATCTATCCAACCATTCCAGGTCTCTCCCCAGAGCCCTCCTGGGGAGGGCTTCCAATAGATTGACACAAGCTCCCAGCTCAGTGTTGTTCATAAATTTACTAATGAGAAACTCAATGCCCTCATCAAGGCCATCAATAAAAAGATTGAACAGAACTGGCCCCAGCACAGACCCCTAGGGGACACCACTGGTGACAGGCCACCACCTGGATGCAGCACTGTTCACTACCACTCTCTGAATTACATGTAAGAAACTATGAACCAAAACCTGAAAGCTTTACCACACAAGCAACTCAGACTTCATTCTACAACTTTTCAGCCTGAACACAAAAATAAATTTAACCATTTTAACCTTTTTCTGTTACTGTCTCTGCAGTTCTGCAATTGCACTTTGACAGTCTTCAAGTCGATATGTCCATAGCAATCAGTTACAAAGGCTGGACTTGCTCACACGTCGTAAGTGCTGAATCCAGGAAAAAAAATTAGCACACCTAATTTCCAGCTCAGGAGATAAACCTATTTAATAAGGTACATGTTACTCTCTTATATGTTATGTAAATGTTTTCTTTAAAAACAGGAGAGAAAAAAAAAAAAAAAGGAAGAATGTGTTTAATTGCTGCTTTGAAAATCCAGGCTCATGAAAAGTCCATATGTGGAAATGTATTTATTCTCATTTTTAAGTGATTCCACATGTACAGTTACTCAAGTGTAAAAACTTACACATCTTCCAATACAGCAGACCAAACATTAAAGAGTTGGAAAAATGTTGTAATAGTAGATTTATCTAAGAAAAAAATCATGACAGTCAGTGTTATGATTTCTACAGTACTAACACTACTAAAATGCATGTTCATGCAGAGGCCAAAAGAATTATACAATAGGCTTAGAAGTAAATATTAAAAAGCAGCAGGTTTCCAAACAGTGATTCAAAAGGCCATGGTTGGCACATGGTTCTATTTAGAGCATTTTCCCTCTAAGTCTCCATTAGAAATGCATGGGGGTCTTGAATATACTGAAAGAGAAGAGCCGTTTCATTGCTAAAAAGTTCTGGAATATCCTGGTTCAATTTGAGTTTATAAAAAAAAACCAAAACCCACACACAAAACCCCCAGAATTTCAGAAGTCAAATAGTTAACCTTTTATTTTATACATAGTCAATAACTATTAGAGGTCTTATAGAAACAGTACCTAGGTAAAAACTAGTTACTAAATAATGTTTTTAAATATATCAAGCCATTTTGGCAAATCGGTGTCTTTGGAGCTGTGTTCCTTTTTTATAGTCTGAAAGGTAGGGGCTGCTCATCCTAATCAATTATATAACCCCTTTTAAATCTGAAAAGCAAACATAAACTCTCACGAGTTTTTCAAGACCTGAAGGCCCTCTCATTAATTAGCTTTAAAAGCCAATTAAAAGAGGTTTTTTGAACATCACTCAGACAATGTTTTGTTTAAATAACTGCTTAGGAAACACCATTCTATTCAATATTTAAATTCATAGTTAAACAACTCACTGAAATGCTACAGCAGAATTGGCAAACAAATCAGAAGCATTACTTTATTCCTTAAATAGCCCTAAAACTCCACACCAACGAGTAACAGATTTGTCAGAACTTGACTATCTTTCATTTACCTTTATATGATATGTAAGCACAGGAAGCAAGCAGGAAGTTATTCCTTAGCTTGAGCCAGCCCTTAGCTTGAGCCCAAGCACAGGAGCAATTTCTGCCCACCTAAATCAGTATGGTAACACCTATCTTTGTGCTAAGCTGGAACACCAGCCTTTCAGGTAGACACATAATGCTCATTTCAAAGTGGCATGGATCTATATATACTCCAGAGTATGTAATGAACTTTAATTTTATGCATGGCTGACAAATAAACTCATGTTAAAGGGTCTGTTCATCTTCAGAAACAGTACAACAAAAATATCCAAAACACATCCAAAATACAACATGTTCCACTGACATTCAACATTCAAAACCTACCAGTGGTTAATGACAACCTGATTGCCAAGATACTCACAGAGCCATAAGGGGAGAAAAGGAAGGTGCTCCAAAAGTCTCACCCACCTCCAGATGGACTTAAGGCATTTCAAATTGCCAACAATTTCACTATCATTATTGCTATTAAACCTCCTATGGCCTCAGAACTACTACATCCAGGCAATACTATATTGCTCCAGAACTGAGCTTTTAGTCTTCCTGATACCTACTGCATTTACCTTTTAGTTTGTCCACCTGATAAAGAGCCAATGCACTTTGCCAAGACACACACCTCAGACAGGCAGTTAGTACGTACAGACTGTATTTTTTATTGATTAGTCAGATTTACACAGTACTGTCAAAATCTCATTTTTCTTCCTAACTCACCTACATATTCAGCTATCCTCTTTTGTTGTTTATAATGTATAAAATCATCCCACCAACCATCCATTATGATGAACTCTTACACTAAAGAAGAAGCAAAACCTTTGCATGTGTTCACAGTCCACTCAGAAACAAAACCACAAAGTAAAAAAACTTTTTTTTCCTTTAAGTTTTAGAAAGTGTTTGTTTAAGGTTAAATTATTATTTTCTTCCTGTAATAGCAACTTTTTCAAAGTTAGTTAAAATGTTTGCTGTTACAACCTCTACAGGTTGCTAAACACTTTCTGGGTACAAAGTCACAAGTTCTGTGGAATGCTGTTCTGTGTACTCTGCCTCTGCCAGCTCAACTTCCCTAGGTAACACATGCACCATAAAAACACCAGGTATAAGTGAGGAGTTAAAGGTCTGTGCTTTTAAATTTTGTTATCTACAGAACACACAAAGGGTTCCACTTGACCACTCAAAGCATCATCTTCTGGGTTTCCTACGATCACAGCAAGTGCCATGGCAGTGCATCTCTTCCTTGCAGTCAAAAAGGTTTAAAAGATAATCCAGTAATTCAAGTAATCACAGGATTTGTACAGAATTTAATAAAAAAACAGAACAAGGTTTCCCTACTCTATGATACAGTGAAAAGGCATGTCAGCACTCCCTCAGTTTTAGAATCCATTACTTTTTGAAAAAAAAAAAAAAAAAAAGATTTTTTTTTTCCCCCCAAAGTGTTATTCCAAGTAGCATTATTCTAAAAAACCACTGTGCTTCCATTAAGGTATGATATTAGTAAACAAGTATATATGGTAACATGTTAATTTCTATCCCTTGTCACACAAATGCAACACATTTCAGTTCTTGAAACAAGGGTCCTTGTAAACTAGGATTTCAAATAAACACCTTGAAACATTCAGGTTCCTCTTACATGTTAAACAACTAATACAACATATGTTAAGACTGAGATTCCTGAACATTCCTGCAAAACTTAAATTGTGCTTCATAATATTTGGAAAAGCCCCAAAGGGGAAAACATGAAGCCTCCTGTCAAATGAGCCCTTTTCCAGGGCAACGTATCCCATGTCTGACTAATCCTGAAATGTACAAAGGGGCAACCGAGCAAAGATTGCTAAACATGCTGGAGATCAATACTTTTGCACAAGCAGCACAACCTGGAGAACTAAGCATGGGACTGGCTGCTGCAACCCTTCAGTTTATGCTGCTGCAGAAACAAACACGGATCTTCCTGGTTTCTTACATGAACAAACTGATGTGCAGTTATAATTACACAAGTTCTGTAAAATTCCCTGAAGAGTTCTCGATGTCCCAGTAAAGCACAAAAGTGTGTCAAGGAACAAACTATTACTGCCTCTGTTTTTAGGAACCTTGGCAATAAAAAATAAAAAAGGCAGAAATGACTAAGCCAAAATAACTAAAATGCTCACATAAAGCCAGACAGCATGATAGAGGTATTAGAATCTCAACAACCTGAGCAACTGCTCCAACTGTCAAAATTAGCATTCTTATTAAAAAGATGGCATAATTTTGCTTTGCTTCTGTAAAACATGTAAGAGTCCTCTAAAACAACTAACTCCACAATGCATATGTTAAATACAGACTATTAGATTTTTTTTCTTCTAGCTTATCTTAAGGCAGCTACTGAGAGCTTTTATGAAACACTATGTACAAATATCATGAGAGAATAGCTATGCAAACAAATTTTAAGAACATTTCTCCTTGCAGTCCCTCAGAACACAAAAAGTCACAATGACTATAATTGGGACTAGAAAGGCCTTGCAAATATATTAGAGATGCCATCAGAATTCATTCCTTCAACTCTGCTTCAAAAAAGGCTCAAGTATATCCTCATGATAGCAGATGTGTTCAAAATGCTATCAGGAATAAACACTACCATATCAATAATTTATATTCAAAGAAAACTCTTCCTATCACATAAAACTTAAAATCCACAGTTCTACAGCTAAGTTGAATAGTAACCTGACCTCTCAAATCTAGATGTCTCATTAAGGTTTTACACGCACAGACAAAAAAAATCAGTAATTAAAAAAAAATGGTGGGGGGAAGGGAGGAAAGGAATTTTAAGCAAGAGCAAGACATGAATCCAGTTTTTATGTGAAAACAAGGTAATATAGTTCTGAAGCGCTTCTGACAGTAAGCATAAAATGTTAGTCATCCCAAGAGTTGGAATATATACCTGGTTTGCCTGAGGTCTTTCCCTCTCAATATTGTTGATTTCTGACCAAAAGTTAATTAAAAATAAGCTAGACATATCTACAAAAAGTACAGAAAACACATAACAACTACAAGTTAAGCTCAAAACAGGTAAATTTCTATTGATCTACAGAAGTAAATCTTCTTTTCAACCCTGCAAAGAAATGAAGTGTTCTAATCAGCAGGCAAAGGTAGATTACTCTCAAGCCTGTGTGTACCCAAACACACAAATGGAAAGAAAGGAGATGCAGTAAAACCTGTTCCAACACGCTGTACATTAGAAATCTGACGCTCATATTTCATAGGAGCCAAAGTAAATGAAAATGCCATGAAAAGCAAGCTAAGAACAAGGTAGAACCAGAAAGTACAAAGCTTCCACACATTACAGTATTGGGGAAATTCACTGAAACACATTTTTGTAGTTTAAAAAGGGCAAAAAGAAAAAAAACCAGATGATTTATTCTTAATTCTATTTTGAGCACACACATGCATGTCCTTCAGAAGCGTCCTTCGATCTCAAATTAAACATACTTTCCCCACAGATCATGAAATTGGCCCTATCAGACAAAAATGTTTGTCTAAAGATGGGTAACTAAACCAAGCACCCATAATTCAGCAGAAAAAATGTTTAAAAATGGATTTAAGAGTACTAGTAGTTTACCATGAGGATTTGAACTTTATGTATAGCAGTCTTCTGAAATTACAAAGCTGAAGAACAACAGCTCAAAGAAAAACTCCAGCAAAAAGTAATTTCAAATACAACCAAATGCACAGAAAAACCACTTGTCCTTTTGTGTATAGGCCATTCAAAGATGGCTTTCCTATCACAACTCTGTAGGGCTATTTGTGGGATGACAGGTAATTATTTACACACAACTTTTCAGAGCAAAGATGGACATAATGTGCAGTTATGACAGGCAAATGAAAGGCATCTGATGCCTGCACTGACACTCTCCAAAACAATCCTGATCTAGCAGCCTCTTTCACAAGAATTCCCACTAATTTACAACAGGAAAGGAATCATCCCTAAGTAGCTAGGCTGAGATTTTACTCTGCAATTGGTTATATGACATTCCCGGTGACAAAAGCTGTTGACATTAAGGCTGAATAGTCGAATTTGCGCTAGAAGAAAAACCACCTTGCATATTGCTTTCAAGGTTTTTTTTTCACTCCTGACAGCACCTGAATAGTCCAAGAATATTGTCTAAAAGTTTAAGACAGTTTTTACCAAACACAATTGAGGAAAGAAGTCTTATACTCTGTCTTACAAAGACTGTTTAACTTGCTTTTCACTGACATAGGCCAGTGGTACTTTGTCATTGCCTTTGAAATTGTCCGCCATTTCTTCTTTAGCTCTCCAGTTCCCAGGAAATGCATAAACTCCGTGCCCAAATGTTTCAGGACTCATTTTCCCCGAAGGCCATTCCTCAACAGGACGAGCTTGCACATGTGGCCAACTGCTATATTAAGGAACAGGATTAGTATCTGAAAACCGATCACCATCCTCATCACCGCTGGACAGAATAATTGCAATCACTGCAGCATCGCCCATCGACAGCCCCGCAGTCAGCTCCCAGCATCGCCAGTGCTGTGCGCCACAACAAGAACCCGGCTTTAAAAACTCAGTTGTTTTCCTAACAGGGTTGTCACTGCTGTAAGACGTGACTTGGAAAGCTTATGAGGTGCAACTGAGTACTTACTCAGCTGGAAGTAATAGAGTGATACTTTCACAAGAGCCTTTAAAAACCAAGTGTGCAAGTGATGTAACACCAGTGGATAGAAAAAGGACAGGAAAAACAGCATGTAGAGGAGAGGAATAAAAGGCATTTATGTGAAAAGTAGAATTGTTACTCTAAGGGTTGTTTCTCTTAGATCTTTTGCCTGATAATAACAGTGCATATTTCAGTAACATCCATTTGTGTGTTACACTTGGGAGAGCACTAAACACTCATTTAATTTGTAGAACAGCACTAGATGCAATAGCCCAATCTCTCCGCTTCTGCCAGAGTTTATAACAATTTATTTATTTACTTGGTTATTGGAATCACAAGAGGCTGGACTTTTAACTTCTTCTATTGACCAAATCCTGACATATACAAAAGGGATATAAACACATAATTCACATAATTATGTTGAAATAATTCCATACTAAAACAAACACAGAAATTCATGAGTATTGAAATCACTGTTTCATCTCTCACTTTAGGAGATCCAGAAACAGAAACCTTAGAATACACTTGTACATGAAAAATAAGTGTCAGTCTTAATTTAGAATTTCCTGGTTATTACTGATATAAACAGTACAACAGAAATTTATGTACTTTGAGATATCTTAGAAGATATCTTATATCTTAGAATAAAACATGTCCTTAAAGTATGGTTATAAAATATCCATCATAGTATCTGTAGTCAAATATACAAATTAATATATTTACAATGGAACTAACATGCCAAAACAGTGTCTTTGCCAAAAACATTTGTCACTTGGCTAGAATAAACAAGTATCTTAAGTTTTTAAAGCCTTTCTGCAATTCAAAATTCTCATTTATCTCCGTGACTGTGTTACATGAAAATGCACAAAAATTCTGCATTTAGGAAAGGGAGATAAGAGATTTTTATATGATCAGAATTCTGAATGGTGTTCAGATGTATGCAGGTAACATTACCAGTTTTGCTAGCACAAATTAGGTCATATTCATTTTTATGGTTTCTGTTACCAAAGGTAAACAAAGGATGACAGCACTCCATTTTGGTTTCTTAAATGCAGAAAAATGAAAAGTATCATAAGTACAATTCAAAGTGGCACTCATTTGGAAAGCTGAGGAAAAACATTTTTCAAAAGGAGAAGTGTTAATACTTCAAACTATTATTTGAAAATTCTTAAGGGATTTGAGACAAGCAAGGACAGGGTTACAGCAAAAACATTAGGTGCAAACAGAGTCTTGTAAAGTACAGTGGAGCAAAACAAGTGTGTATATGTGGGTGGGACATTATGTAAAAGGAAATAAATAAATAAGTCAACAATTACATTTATTGTTTTAAAAAGACCCATTAAATTTTATTCCATCATTTTCAGCAGACTTCAGTGGATAACCATACCATCTTATTCTTGTAATCAGAAGTCTTTTTCCCACCATTTTGTTCTCTCCAGAATCAAATCTCATTTGGAAGAGGATCATAAATGTGTTAGGGCAAAAGCAATGGCATCCATTTTCTGTTCCTTTTCGCTTATCTTGCCACCACATGGGAGCGAGGAAAAGGGGTCACTGCTGCAACTACAGACAGCTCAACTTCAGGTTAGCAGCATTCATTTCCTAACACACAGAGGTCATCAAAGAACTGACTTACCAAAACCATTTCCTTTGCAAGTAAATTCTCAAGAGAGTCCTGTTAGAATAAGATTCATGATGAACCTTTGAGTGAGACTGAGGATCACCTCGAGACAAGGCACTGAACAGGCCTGGCAATTACTACAAGTATTTAAAACCATAATCTGGTGTGGGCAAGTTGGCAGTTTTACAACTTGAGCTCCTGTGACCAAAGGAAAATGGCACAGTAGTGGCTATTCCTTATTTCGGAATCTCCCTTTCATCAACATAGTCTGAAAAAAATGTCCAACACCATCATCTCACCCTCATATGTAACAAGCATTTTTCAAATGTCTCGCTATCTTTGAGAAAAGGAAAACAAAAATCTGACTCAATTCTACCCTACTTAACTTCTTACACTTGTTAAAGCATTAAATAATGTTTCTTACTCTCCACTACCATTCCCTAAGATATTCTTGTGAAAAGAGGCTGAGAGCTGGTGTGTGTCTATAGCATGAGCTATGGGAACACCAAAGGACTCCATTGCATTTAGTTCCTTCTTAGGAGGCGCTTCCCAGACACATTGGGAAACAAGGTGGCAGAAGCAGGCTTTCACCTGTTTGTCAAGGATTCATAAACTGCCATGAAATAACATATATAAACAGAATCTAGCTAAATCAGTGAAAAAAATTTAAATTGCACACTTGATTATGGATAACAGGACTCTGCTCCTTAAGGCAGTATCACACGAGTTTCTCAAGGGCCACCAAAAGGTGATAAAAAGAAAAACGGATTGTTAAGTTCTTCATGTGGTCGACAGCTTCTCTACCAGAGTAAGATACTTTCTATTCTTTTTTCTAAAGTCTAAAAAAATGGTTGAACCTTTTTAGGTCATGTTTTCGGTAAGCTTCTCTGCTCTGCACAGCCATTTAAATTACAAGTACATTTTGTGGTAAAATTTTAATCTACTAAAATATAAATGTGCACAAAAGAAAAACAATTAAGCTTCATCTGCAAAATATATTAAAGCTGCCAATATAAAGTGCACACATGAAAAATTAAGCCTGTAAAAATATATAATGAAAGACATCTGGCACAAGTGTCAGCCTTCACATGCTTGTTTTGTCAGCTGTCAAATCATGGTAATATACGATGGTAAAAGGCACACTGACAGCAACATTCCTGGTATTTTAAAGAACAATCATAAAATGCATGCATCTGCATTGCTACCAAAGTAATTGAACAGGGCTGGTGGTCCACAGAAAAATATTAATGCTTAATGCTTCTGAATCTCAAATTAAACTCTGTCCCAAATATTTCTTTTCCACACAAGGCTTTTTGAAAGAGTTACCTGGAGTTATTGCATGAGTTATTACTCATGTAAGCCTTTACAGCTATTGTAGGTAAATACTGTTCCTAAGCAGCAAATGACATGGGGTCAAGGAATGCTTGCTATTCATTGTATACTTACCTTTGTCAATAAGAAAACTATTTTAAAAACATATGTAAGAGGGACAAAAAATTCCTCCCAATAACTCCCTGCTTGACTCCATCTCAAAGAGTTAATTATTTTGATATATCTTGCTGATTTTAAAAAGCAATGTTTTTCCTCTACATCAAACACAAGTTCCAGTTACACTTTGTACTTGAGCACACGAAGCACTAAAACCTCAGGATGTGGTCCCATTACCATCTTATAGTCCATACAGACTAACAAGAAGTTGGAAGGAAACTGAAAATATTATATCGATATAAGTTTTGAACTTAATTTGTTTCTTTAAAATAATGATTGAGAGCAACCATTTGTACCATGGGACAAAAATGAAAGCTGTCCAAGATTATGCTACCTAGCTGAAGATTTTATATATCATTATAGTCATCATCTCCTGGAAACCAAAGGAGCAGTAGTAATAAGAGTTAGTCATTAAGACTCCAACCTAGCTTCCTGTTAAATATATAATCATGTTGCAACAAAAACACATTACTTTTAAATAACCATTCCTTAAAAAGTATGCCTGAATTTTTTCTGCTGTAGCCAGGAAGCTGAATCAGGTCTGCATTTATTCACATACCAGGCACACTGTGACATTTTATTTAAATGTTGAGGAAGGTGAATGAAGAAAATTTTCACTAGAAACTAAGTTTGCAGTTCGGTTGTTGGGATCCTTTTAATTTGCAAAGTTAATTTCTGCCTTGATGTTATGAAGTAGAAAAGTTTTAGTCTCTCTGAAAATTACTTTCAAGACAGAAGAGGAGACAGTTAGACTTAAGGGATAAAACTACAACTTGGCTTTCACAGACACTGCAGCAGGCACTGGATTTGGTGAATCCCAGTGGAAGTGATGGGCTTTCCTAACCCCAGTAGGAAAATTTTATTAGGTGTCATTTTATAATGTAAGTTGAAGCAAAGTCTTCCAACCACTGAAATTCAGAAACAATGAAGCCTAGGCTAAAACTGGCTGAAGTACAACTGGCCTCACCAGCAGTATCAGACCTGGCCAAGGCATCTTCTACCACACAGAAATCTGATGCGCACAAAACTGGCCAATAACAGCTTGAGTTTGTGACACCTGCCTCTACTACACTGCCATGCAAAGGACTTTTCCCCTCAATCATTTTACTGAGTAACACTTAGTACAGACTAACTGCATAAATCTCACTGCTTTCACTCATCCAAACAGCAACTAAGCACATAAGAAAAGTTCTCATAGTGGTGTAAGCCTACAATCACTTGTGGCTAAAAGATATATATACATACATCTCACTCTTTTCAGTAAGTTTTTGTTATCACCATGACTATTAAAATGAAGCTTTCCACATGAGCAGCAGCTCAGTGAAATATTACTGCCACTTCAAATGCTTTCTGTATAATATCAAATACCACCACGGTATTTAATCAGATTGATTATCTGAGGCTGAAACAAACAACTTGCAGCACTGACAGTCAAAATCATTATGTTAGATATGGGGAAGGACAAATGAAGGCCTGTACTGATCCACTGCCAGAGAACACTGTACATTTTCTTTCTGCTTCTACCTTGAAAATCAAGAGACTGAGGAAAAAGAAAAAGGATGTTAAGATATGACATTTTGGCTATTTCAAAGATGAAAATTAAGACTAGAGCTATCAGCAGTAACTTTAATTTGGTACAATGAAGCTATCTATAACTTGCATATTTAACCTGAATTTCTCAGTGTATGGAGTTTTTCACACTTTTCTAAAAAGAAAGGGAGGTGTAAATTTTAAATATCCATATACATTATAGAAGATTATATTAATACTGTACATGTCTTTTTCAACAGATTTTGAAGCACATAAAACAGTGTCTTCCTATAACTTATCTTCTGATTTTTAATCTAAGAAGTCTTAAAGCTCATAATCCCTCTGCTGCATGAAAAGGTGTTTCAATCCCCAGGTGACAAGCAGAGACTAAGGAGCATGGAAATTTAGCTTGACAAAGATGCACTTGACTGACTTTGTGCCCTCAGCCATCCCTAATTTTGCTCTCCCATAATGATTTTCTGATGCCACACAAGGGCTGTCAACAGGTAAGGTCCTTCTTTCACTAACAGGATGACAGTCATATACCTGATGATGTAATTTCTGATACTCTGCAGAAGCACAGTTCCTTTGGGGCAGTGGAAGGGCAAACACACACACTATCCCACAAGCACACACAAACATGTTTTATCTCAGCCATGATCACATGGGTTTCACTTCCTTCAGAAACCAGACTAAAAAGGACAAAGGTAGAGAAGATACATAAATGCACAACTACCAAATTCATTTATTCTCACACCTTTTTTATCTCTCTCCTGATCACTTCCTCAGTAATTTTTGGTAAACCTTCCCTGTTACATTGTACCAATCATCAAAGAGAAGCTTGGGAAATATTCTGGCATCCATGTAATTCTTGTAAAAACACTAGGAAGTATAATCCTCTCAAAACAAGGATCCTAGGGAACTAGGGAAGCAGTATTTTGGCTTTTTACCAACCATTTCACAGCAAAGGTAATTAGTAAGTTATATACACTGGAACCAACACCAGCACAAATCCAGCTTCCCTCGCTGCTTGCTCTCTCTTCTAATGATGCCAAGATCGTGACAGGCTTACTTACACATGGCTATTGTTTCCAGTTTCAAACCCTTATACTTAATTAAGTTTGAGCTCTAGATGATCTGTCTTAAGCAGCCAAACAAACCAAAAATACTCCAACTCCATTACCTCACCTTCTTCCCCCCTTGCTATAGCAACGATGCATCAGAAACAACTTCAGAAGGATTTCATTTGTGTTGAACAGCTAGGATTCGGTAAGGGCATGTGATAAGACACTTTCAAAATAAATTATACCGCATAACATATGTTTCAGTAACAGTAAGCACCCAAATTCTGGTCAGTCTTTTAATATCAAAAGAACATTATGTATCAGGAGCAAAAGTTTGTGACAGAAGTCATCTGAAAAAACAACTAGATGAGTAATAAGTTGCATTTCATGCATATTCGGTACAGTCTTCCATCACCTGACAAACTGGAAGAGCTGGCCCTCTGTCTCTTAGCACAAAAAGCTATTGCCTTTTGGGATCAAAATCATCAGACATTTGCAAATGCTTTAAAAGTTTTACATAATACATAATCACACATACACCCCCATCCTAAAGGAATTCCATGATTTCCGTTCAAATGCTGAAAAGATTTGGAAGAGCTGAAAAGACCGAGACAGTGATCAGCATCTCAATACTCCTTTCAAGAGCCAACAGGAAATGATAACTAATGAAAACTCCAAATATTTTTAATACAGGAAAATATGTCCAGCTTTGACAACCAAAGCAGTCGTGGAATAAACACTTCCATCTTCAGTAGCTGCTAAAACAAACACTCTTTTACAGGCTTTGACAGAGAACAGAATTCATTTCCCCTTTACAGCTGCAGTGTTTCAAAGTCAGTTAAACATCAATGTGACAGCCTTACTTGTGAGAGCTCAGACATTTACTGTATTATCTTAGCTGGACATGAGCAGAAAGCAGAGACTGTGAAGGCAGAGAAGCCAGGAGGGAGAGAAGGAAATCAAGATTGTTTTTCTTAAACACCTTATGAAGTGTCCATCTTAGTTTTTGAGAGAGAGTTACTTTTCTTGTTCATTTATTCTGCATTTAAAGACTCAACTAATACAAACACAGCACAGATCTGGAAGGCAAAAAGTTCACTAGGATGGAGCTTGTTTGCACAGATACTACTGAGCTACCAACTTCTCACTCTGTCATAGTGTGCTTCTACAAATGAAACCCAGAGTTTACTAAGCTATCATCAATGCCTACAAATTAAACTATCTTATTTGCTGCTAGTCATCACCCTACTGATTTTCTCATTAATATCTAGAAGACACAGTTTAGTCTCTCACCCTAATTTCTGCCATTGACTTTCCTGTACAACCCCTACCTCACAAGACCATTGTGAACCTTAACATATATTAATTTCACACAGAGCAGCAAGCATGCTAAGTACTTAATAGTTAGGAATACTGGCCAGATGTCAAACCAACCCTAACAACGGCACAGGCCACTAAATTGAGGATCATGAACAAAGATTAGACACTAAATAACTGCAGTAGCCATTTGCAAATTGAGGTTCTGTGGAAAGCTGGCTGCTCACATGATTATGGTCCTGTCTACTTCCAGGTGTTCAATTACATTAAACGAAATTAAAAATACATCAATACATGTTCTTACTACTGGTTTCACATGAAAGCAGTTGTTGCCATTGGGGGAAATGCTGTGATCACAAAGAGAAAATGTCTTATGAATTACTTACACAAATGGTTTGCTGAGTGACTAGCTCTTTCATAACAAATGATTACAATAATGAAAAGTTTTCCATTTGGATTCCATATTTATCACTTCTCTGTGCATGCTATAAGCAAGGTTGAAAAAAAAAGAAAAACCTGCATTTCTCTTTTATATTCTTAGTGGTGTTTTGTACATAAATACTGAAGAAAAGGCACATCTGAAATACAGCTTAAACTACAGATCTACTGTTAAAAATGAAATGGAGAGAAAACAGTAGCTAGCAAAAACAAACCACTGTCACATGAAACAGTCTGTGTAAATTATGTTATTACGTGGTATTCTTTTTTTCTTCTTTGAGCCAAGTTGGAATTTTAGAGCAAGTCTGAGGATTTGTGGCCATTTCATTTGGCAAAACATGTAACCTTATATTCAGGAAATCTCCAAATCTCAGCTAATCAGAGTTTGAGAGCCACCTTTCACCTTCTGAAGGGTCACTTCAGTTAAGGGGAAGAGAAATCAAGATGGACTTCATCTGTCAATAGTAAAATCACTCTTCTTCACTCTTCATAGGAGCCAAAATCTGAGGATTTCTATTTCACAGTAATACTTTGAAGTTTCTGTCTGGCCATTGACTGACTGACTCCCCACACTCCCCTAAGACACTCTGGTTAATATTTCCCCCCTAGCATAAAAACAAGAGAAGGAAATAAAACCCTCCCTAACAAAAGCTTTTTCACCTGTGCTTCTCTAAGCCACCCTCTTCCCCAAAATCTCAAATGAGTGACCTCCAGGGAATGCTGCCCAAGCCACACTCAGGAGATGAGCTGGCCTGTAACTCTACCTACCACAGAGAGATGGTGTGTTTTGATTTAACCATTTGCTTGTTAAATCTTAGTGTTTGGAGGGCTGCAGAGGTTTTTCAGTGCTGTTCAGCTGCACTCTCGCCACTCCAGCACCACTATTTTTAGTAACCAGCAAATAGGAGCCTGTAGGACCTCTCCTATCACCAGAAAGCTATCCAGCTTGAAGTGGACAAGCAGCCCAGCTCATGCATGCTAGCAATTCTTCAGATAGAGGCTTGCAAGCCCAGCCCTGCCTGCTTCTGCGCAACTAGCACTTCATTACATCCATTTTAATGCAGGAGAGGTCTTTTTTTTTTTCCTTTTGTAAACAAACCTTTGATCAGAATACTGTAAAATAAACGTGTGTCCTTTCTCTCTTTCTTAACCACTACGTTAGTTACATATGTGTCAGCTCTTAGAGAGCACAAAAAAACTCTCATATCCTAAAAAATTCCCTTCCCCTACATGTGTACAAAACTGATGACCATGCTGTTTTACCTAGTATTTCTTCCCAAAATTGAAAATCCTCAGATTTGGTCAAGACTGCAATTTCTGTATCAATTACCACCTTCAGAAACATGATACAAAACATTGAAATACAATTCAAAATTTATTTCAAATTGATACATATCGAATGACACCATAATAAATATAGCTGCATTAATTTTAAGAAGGAACAAAAATTCTCAGAAGCAACAGTAAGTAAATTCTGTTAAATATGCAATTTGAACTATGTATAGACCCAGTTACTCAGAAATCTTAAGTGAAATCCAGGCACGTGGTGTGTGGCAATGGAAAGTTCTGTAGGACAGGCTACACTCAGAACAGTGCTGGAGCCGAGCCCACGACTCATGTCAAAACTGATGGTAAAAAGTCCTGTGAATTTTCTCAGTATAAGCAAGGCACACTGCACAGCTTGTCTCCATTCAATACTCCTCATCATTAAAAATTATGCATTATGCTAAGATTTCATTGTCTTAATTTATATCCTGTGACATCACAAACTATAGATGTTTTTTAAAAATTCAACTTAACTTGTAAGACAGAGGAGTAAGCTGGGATATGACTAGTTCTGTTATGACTTCTAAAGGTGAAGTGTGGCTGAAAAAAATGTAACAGCAACAAGTACCAAATTTCCAATATAAAATAGTGAAAAGTAAAATGTTAGTGAATTAATTTTTAACTGAAAATCCCCTGCTTTTACTCCCCCAAATTCAAGTTACTAAATAACTGCCAAATACTCCCTTCATGTATGACACAGCATAAAACAGTTGAGTACTTGTATTTCAGTAATTTGCAAATTAATTTTAAATGCTTTGGCAGGATAAACTTTACATGCATAAACTTGCAAAATATACAAGCTGCTTCTTTATCTACTTATAAAAAGCAGAACTCCCTTCAGTTCCAGTCACGTGAATTATATTTCATAATCAATTTTATTATGAAAAAAATACAGATTCTTCCTGTTGGGGCACAAAACATTTATGCAAATAGAAGAAACACAAAACAAAAACTTCTCCATGTGTAAATAACACTGACGACCAAACAAATAATAAACCTCTAACCCCAACTCCCCCCCCCCAGTTAAAGAAGGCATTTCCCCCTTATCCCTCAAAAAAAAAAAAAAAAAAAAAAAAAAAAAAACAAACCCAAAAAAACCAACCCAACAACAAACCCCCAAAGAAACCAACAAAACCAAAAACCAAACAACTAAAAAAAAAAAAAAAAAAAAAACCCAAAAAAAAAACCCAACCAAAAACCTTAATTACCACCCTACAATTTCAACCTTAAGTGAGATCTTAAAAATAAGCCCCATTCATACAAGACCTTAGTCATCAGGTCACAATCCTAATTTAAAACAACAAATTTTCCCTTTTGGTTCCATTATAAGGTGATAGCTAGTACCTCTAGCAATTTAAAGACATCCCATTTTCCTTGAGGTTAACCAGACAGCAAATCAAATAATCCCACAGAGGATTCAGAGCAGGCTTGACCCATTATTGAAGTGTTAAATTAGAATTTCAAAGAGTAACTCCATAGTCACCCTTCACAGGGATAATTTTTAATTCTTCTCCTGTGAAATGTGAAGTTAAGTCAATACTTGGTGTTTTATCTCATAACAAAAGCAGACAAAAATACTGCTAACTCAAAACAATCTAGGTTGATTCTTGTTTAATAAAACAGCAAAAGGCCACTGCTTCAATGTTTTAATAGGCAAGTTCTCTCTAGCATTTTTTTACAATGTCAGTATTCAATCACATTGGTAGAGAGATGCAGGCATTTTATTTACATTTTATGAAATCAAATACATAAATACATTTATTTTCTCAACACAATCCACAAATGCCAATGAATCTGAATTTTGCATATGGAGAAAATAATGAGGATTGACCCCATTTTACAGCTAAGAAAATGAGGAACTTAAGCTCAAGTGATTTGTTTAGCACGCTTCTGGCAAACCTAGCACTGAAGAATAAGCCCCTGGTTCTCTAGCACCAGGTCCATCCCTGCTGTTACCTATGCAAGTTCATTCCCATGGGTAACATTATAGGGAAATTTCAGTCACATGCAGGGGCAAATATTCCGAGTCCCCAAATTCTCAAAAAAGTTCCTGACACCTTATGTAAACTATTGGTGGAATTAAAAAAAAAAAACAACTGTCAACAATATGTTCAATTTTTGTAGCTGACCTCAGCCAGCCTATATAAATCATTTTAGCTGCGTGCTCAACACAAGAGCAGAGGCTTAGCACAGCAAGAGCCACAGAACCCATCACCAGCGTGGTGTAAGAATGGTTGGTATCACCTGGTATCCTAAACAAATCAACAATTCAGAACTAAAAACTGACACTGCAACCAGTACAAATTACAACATAGAAAAAAGCACAAAAACCCCCCATATTTTTAATTATTAAAATATGCAATAAAAAGTCTCATGTTGTTGCAGATTTATTCTCCTCAAGACATAGTCTGTGTAAGAAAATACCAGTTCCCTTTTACTCACTTCCTTCCCTGCCAGTGGTAAGCAAAATCATTTAAAAACCAATAAAACACAATGTTGTCTTTACATTCAGCTAATGCGAGTGAAATATTAGCAGAAGCAGGCTTGACCTAATATTGGATTTTACATTTTCATCTTTCCTGTACTGCCAGTTAGCTCAAACTTTCTGCAAGAAACCTTATTTCCCTTCTCAGAATCTCATCTCTTAAAAAAAGTCCCTACTCCCCTGAGGAAATTCTAAGGGCAGGGTCACAGCCGTCCTTTCTCAGCTTCCGCAATACAACTTAAGTAGAAATTATTTACACAAGTGTAACAGAACTGAGTACAGCTCATTTATGAAGAAGTTACCACTATGCTTATACAGCAATATTTCCACAAAATCAGAACAGTAAGACAGTCTCCAAATCATGTCAACCGCAAGAAAAGTTATAGCTTATGGCCCTTCCCACCATAACACAAAGTACTCCCTAATGGGTTTAAATTTTTAAGAGTTCAGTTCTACCACTGCTGGGCACTTTATACATAGTTCACATTTTTACTTCTCAATTGCTCTGAGATATCTAAATAGGTCTCATTTTGATCTTTTCAGGTTTTCAAAAATTCATCAGTTTTACACAAGAAAATACCTCGCACTGACCTTAGCAACAGATTTGGAAAGAAAAGATGGCACAAGCAGTGGCAACCACGTGAAACTTTAATTGTATTACATCTTTGTAGTCAAATGCATCCATTTAACTATGGACAATCATACATCTGATACAAGGAGCAGAGCTGTGTCTATAATGAATTTTTTATTTCAGCCACTGAATAGAAAAAACACATATTTAAAAACTGCTACAAGTTGTGCAAATAGTCAATTCATCAGGAAAAAAATGCCCTTGTTTCAGATAACTTACTTCACGTCGAAGTAGGGTAAGCTATTCAAAGCATTAAGAACATCCACAAGGGGATGTAATTGCTAAATATATCTGTGAATGTATACCTTAGCTTCCTTTGCAGTACCTTCTCTGAGAAGAAAACCTTATGGGTAGCAGATAAATAAATTACATCTATAAAAGTAGGCATGAGAAGAAACTACTGCCCTTTACTGTAGGACACATGAAACAGATAGGATGCTCACCTCCAATGTAGGAAAATCACTTCTCTGACAAAGTATTTACACATCAGTAAAAAAGCAGAGTTATCCCAGAGGCAGAAAGCTCTGCTCAGAAACACTGAGCAGCCCAGAGAAAGAAGCCATCTCCTGAGAGGAAGGAGACCCAAAAGCAAATCTCTGCTCTGAATCAGGAGCAGCGCAATTCCCTCCTCCATCTTGTTGAGCAGTCAGATCCCAGTGCTCAGAAGGCGGAGGCCTGCTGCTATCAGCCCTGTAGCCTCTCCCTGCCTCAGCAAAGATGGGTGCAGCCCCAGTGCCCAGGCCTTTGCATTTGCTGGCACAGCCCCTGTAGCAGTCCTGGGTGAAGAGGGTGACACTCTGGGCCACAGCTGTAGAACACCGGCCACCTGCCTGTTCCCAGCTTGGCACAGTGGGGAGAGGCAGGGCTACCCTGGGCCCAGGAGCAGCCAAGGAGTGAGACCAGAGGCCAGGGAGCAGGGAGCCATCTGACCCATCAGCTGTCCCTCTACCCAGGGCACAGCCTGTGCCACTGAGATGGTGGCCCTGCAAGGGACCTCTCCTTGCACCCTGCAGCAGCTCCCACTCAGAGCTGTACCTGTGGCCACACAGGCACCTTTCCTGTGGCTTACTGACTGTTAAGTCTTGCTGTGACTCTAGCCTTGAAATCCAAAACTTCATTTCAGAATTTCCTAAGTGAGCCATTACAGCATTTCTGATTAGCAGGGACTTTCACCCCCTTCCTCAATGAAGCTACTTATGAAATTCCAGCCAACTCATTAACAGCTTTACGCTAGCCAAAAATAAATTTTCAGTAAGCAATTCCACTTCAAAATACACACATACAAGTTTAACTCTCTAGAAAGAGTCTCACAATCATGGATCAAATTGTCCTGACACAAAACATGGGACTATCCCAAAGCTTTATGAGATTGTATCAGAAGACCACAAAACAGTTTTCCTGGAACCTAGGGGCAGAAGGAAATAACTCAGAAACGAGTGATGAAGCAAATAAGAGGACGAGTAAGTAAGATGCAGCTTTGATAACTACTGTTACTGGAATCACGCTCAGCAGCAGCAGGCTGCTAGGGTTTTTTTCCCCCTTTAAGTGCCCACAATACCTAAAACAGGACCAGAGCACCATATGCATGGTTCCATGCCTGTATTTAAAAATAAATACTATTGTGAAACATATGTGCTATATACAAAGCAGATTTGGCACTAACCAACTAAGGCTGAAAATTAATAGAACAAATCATTTAGGTTGTGGCACATAGCCTGTGGTGTACAGTAGTGGTGGTAGCATGGTTGGGGTGTGACAGTGGTGGAATAGCAGGTGATATCTCATATAAGATGGCCTGGTTTGGGGCACTTTGGGTTTGGGTTTTTTTTTTTTTTGCTTCTGTATATTTGTATTGAGTATGTTTTAAGTGTCGCAACAAGAGTGTTATACAATTTGACTTGCTGGTACTGGTTCCTCAAATATTTCAATGTTGATGTAGTGGGCTGACCATGGTCAGATGCCAGACACTCACCCAAGACCTCTCTCTCACTCCTTCCTGCAGATGGACAGGGGAAAGAAAGTATAACAATGAGTTCATCAGTTGAGATAAGGACCAGGACGGATCACCCACCAAACACCATCGCAGGCAAAACAGGTTAGAATCAGAGATATTAACTGAATTTATTGCTAACAAAATCAGAGAAGCATAATGAGAGGTAAAATAAAACCTTAAATACACCTTCCCCTCCCCCTTCCTTCCTTCCTTCCCAGCTCTGCCTTCTCCCCCATCAGGGCAGGAAGAGACAAAATGGGGGTTATGGCCAGGTCATCGCCTGCTGTCTCTGCCACTATTTAGGAAGTGAAGTCCTTCCCCTGCTCCAACATGGGGTCCCTCCCATGGGAGACAGTTCTCCAAGAACTACTCCAAAGTGAGTCCATCTCAGGAGCAACAGCCTTCCCCAAACTGCTGCAGTGGAGGTCACTCTTCCATGGGGTGCAGTCCTTCAAGGACAGGCTGTTCCCCTGTGGGTCCTCCACAGGATCACAAGTCCTACCAAAAACCTGCTCTAGCATGGGCTCCTCTCTCCATAGGTCTGCAGGTCCTTGCCTCGACCCTGCTCCAGAATGGGTCTCCCATGGGCTCACAGCCTCCTCTCAGGCACTGACCTGCTCCAGTGTGGGGCTCCTCCACAGGCTGCAGGCAGATCTCTGCATCCCCATGGACCTCCATGAGCACAGCTGCTTCACCATGGCCATCACCATGGGCTGCAGAGGAATCCCAGCTCTGGTGCCTGGAGCACCTCCTGCACTGACCTTGGTGTCTGCACACTTGTTCCTCTCACACATTCCCACCCTGCTCTTCTCTGCCCACAATTACAACTGTGCAAGGATTCAAGGATTTTTTTTCCTCTTCTTAAATGTTCTCTCAGAGGCATTACCACCATTCTGAACTGGCCCAGCCTTGACCAGTAGCAGGTCTGTCTTTGGCACTGCCAGGGGTTACTGGCAGAAGTGCCAGTAACTCCCTGAGCATATTCACTGTTGGACAAGGAGAAAGCTTCTCAAAAATCTACCCATAACCAAAGCTCGGCCATGCAAACCCAATACAGCTGATCAAGAGCCTAGAACTTGGATATTGACAAAACAGTAAAGCTCATGAGGAAGGAAAGACTAAAATCACAGTCAGGGACAAGGAATATTTTAAACATTAGTAGTCATGCATCAAGCTCTATGTGCCATCAGCTGCAGACAAACCCTATTCCACCACAGGATACATTCTGGAATTTACATACTGTAACTCGAGACAGAAAAAGTTTTACATGAGTCTGTTCAGCAGGACTAAGCAATAAAAACACAGTTAACCAGGATCTGTGAAGAGAAGCCAAGCAAAAAACCACATCTGAAAACTGAAAGGCCATAAAAATTAACCCAAATGAAATTTCATGTGCTGGCCACGTACTTTTAGAGAAATGTTGATGGTTTTATCCCATTTTAAAATACTATTATAAACTGTGTCACCACAGAGTAGTTTCAAGCTCACAACCAGAAGAGAGAAATGTAGGGGATGTCTCACTCTCTTAAAGCAGTAAAATAGGCAACTAGAGATTGAAGGACAAAAGAATCCAAGGCAAAAAGGGATCTTCAATTCTATGTGTTACTCGTAAGGATAATGTTTTAAAGTTTAAGTGAGAACATTCAAATATAAGCTAAGAAAAACATGCTGAAAAAAATGTGAATAGAAACATTTTAATTCCTCCTGACACTACTACAGCTTCCCTCAAGGAAAAACCAAATTGCAATATCTACTATAAAACTAATTCTTTTCTCAGTTCTAATTTTAAATATTCCTAGTTTGCTTATTGTTGTCATTTTGAAAGATAGAGTTTGGTGTATAGAGAATGCTGTAGTTTATTGATTTGGGATTACTGAAGGAAGAAAAGTACTGATAATTAAACAAAGGCAAGAAACTAGACCATAAAAACAGATGTTGGAATAGGAGAACAGAGCATTTTCTTCATTTATCATGGCCACAGTTGCAAACAAAGTTTCAGCAACACATTTACACACATACTGTAACAAATACTGTGTACAGAAGAGTGCCAGTACCCTTTTTTTGGTTGTGGTGAGATGACTAGAGGAGGTTTCTGTAATATATTTGAATAGCTAGAGCCCTGCACAATGATACTGTAATACTCACCAATATTTCTAAATCATTTTCATAATACTGAACTTCTGTGATTTATTTAGGACCTTTCATCTGAATTTTTCAACATCCAAAGTTTGTTTTAAAAAGAAAACCTGTAATTTCTTGGCATCCAGTTAATATAAAAGCAAATTAATGAGAGAGAAACACATTGTACAAGACTTTGTATTATAATCATCTACAAATTTCCTTACCATTACAGCAGATAAGTCTTCTGAGCCTAACATCCCCACACTGTGGTATTAGAAAAAATCACCCACTTTAATGTACACAAATATCTATGAACTGCAAAGCATTGTACTATAATGCTGTCAAATAAACAGACTACTGGAATTCAATTTCCAGAAAGCCAAGGCAAAATCTACTGGCCTTCATCCGAAATACCAGTACCATTTCCAAGCCCTGGATTTAATTAATACTATTTACTGTCAAGAGCCAAGCCATGTAAATATTTCACTCTTCCCAATTCAGGGACTAAAGGCAGGCCCAGAGGAAAATCTGCCCAAGTAAATGCATCTCATCTTCTTTGATGATGCAAGTGCTCAGTTGTCCTGTTCTTGACCCCTCTAGAATTCCGAGGCTCCAATACTGGCGATACAATGTCATCAATCTATATATAAAATATACATTGATTTTCCACAGATGATAATGACAGCTATTTCTTCTGCTAATGCTAATACAGTATAACTTTGTCCATATAAAAAGGTTCCTATCAAGGTAAGAAATGAAAAATCTTAGCAAAGTCCATTACAAAGTCAAAACCAATATTTAAGAAGTGAATAAAATCAAGTTAGCAATCCCATTTCCTAAATATTTTTTATTTATCTCACTGAAACTGCAATGTTCAAAATAATCTTCCAGGATATAACTACATACAAAAGACAAGTTTCAATCAATTGAATGAGCATTTTCAACAGTCCTGGATATATATTAAGTTTGGTTCCATCAATGCAGTAAAAAGTTCACTGACAGAGCATTCCATTTAAATCCGTTTACAGTAGTTAATGAGTTTTACATATACAAGAATAGTTTAATCCAGCTTTACAATGAATTTGAACATTGTGGCCTCAAAACTATGAAAGTACTTTAAAAGTATTTTCATTACTAACAAATCTAGTTCTGCTAGTTGCAAGCGTAAGATTTCTCTCTAGAGTACTCTAGATTTTAATAAAATTTAAAGGAAAGAAACGCAATATACTACATTTATGTAAATTTCAACTTTTCCACAACATAACATTTTTCATAAACTCCCAGTTCCAATTTTAGGGGAAAAAAGCTTTTAGGGGGCAATTGTATAAATCTCAGTAGATGCTCATTTCCTAATACTTCAGTTCTCATCGTACCACCCACATAGAACTTCACTCTCAGATTAGAAGTACCATTTTAACGCTGATTACATTAAATTCACCACAATCAAGCATCCACTTTTACAAGCATCTTCATAGGCAATTCATGTTAACTAATGTCACTACTGAACGGCAGTGACTGAACACAGAATAATCTTAACACATTTCATGCAAGACACAACTCCACAGTTTTGAGGTCTAGCAATGAAAACACATTCCCTTTATTTATCACAAACCAATTCAACATAGATTAAGTATCCTTCACAGGGAAGACCAAACTCATTAAAGATTGCACATACCAATATTCTATTTAAGCTATTTCAGAAACACAGCTTCTGTGGGAATTAGGGTGCTCTGAACTGATTCCAGGGTTCTAGGTAAGCACCATTCCAGCCCTGCTTTGCAAGCTCACAGAAGCTAGCTCTGCCTTATTCAGGTTTGATACTTGTAATCTTCTCCAAGTTCCTCATTTGCATCCTTAAATTAATACCCAAAGCTCTAAAAACTTGTTTCAATATAAGGCAGTTTTATTTTCAGTATTGCACTTTATTTTCTGACAGCATTGCCTTTACACAAACATGTATTAGGAGAACACAGTCAAAAATGAGACATTTGTCAGAATTTTCTGTATCTACTACAGCTGTAAACAACAAGCACTATAACTCAGAATGAAAAGACACACAAGTATTTTCTATCACACTTGACACTAACTACAACACAAACAACAATGAAATCACTACAAAGTTAGATGGAAACAGACTCTCCAGATCAAGAGCGACAGAAAACTGAGATTTCTTTAATCTACGTTCTTTTTGCTGAGAAATATTCCTTACAAAGCAAATCACTTCATGAAAAAAGGAGAGAGAGGTTAAAAAATGCTTTCTGACTGGTAACTTTTAGACTGGAAATTAAAACAGATTTTGTATCTGTTTGGGTTTTTTGCAAGTCTAAACTTATCATCATTCTAATTGCATCCCCTTTTTTGTGAGCACACAGCAGCTGCTACCCACTACCTCAACTAACATGAAAAACAGACCAAATAAGCTTTAACTAGTAGGTTCATTTTCCAAAAAACTTGATACAGTGGCAGACAAGCTGAATGTGCACAATTTCAGTCAGAGTCGTGGTGCAGTCTCAAAACACACAGTCAAAACCAACATTTATAATTCCACAAGCAACACTAGTCAAAAGCCAAGACCCAGATTTCTTAAATGACACTCCAACTGATGTATCCTTCCAACACTAGTATAATTTCAGATGGGTATGCTGGTTAAAATATACAGCTACAGCTCTTTGAACTTGCAACAGAGAAGGTGAGCACGCAAGTATGTCAAATAATAAGACTGAAGCCCTAGATACTCAAAACTCAATAGAAAGACTTCCAAGGATTCAATGGAATCAAAATTTTAAACTATTCTTTGGCTTATGGAACCTACTTTTCCTGAACTGTCTATAATAGAAACACAGAGATAATCACACATTTTAAAGCAAAAGGATATTTTTAGTGAAAGCTACCTCTCTGCTTCATCCTTGCCCTATAAATCCTTTCATGACACCCAGTTTTTACAGTGGTTTATTCCTCATCACCATAGACTTCATATACAAATATCCATGTAATTTTTGCTCTTATTAAAGGTTTTGAACTTCCTAAACACAGAAACTGTGTTTCAGTCAGCATGTGTGAAGTTACCAAATTATTTTCTATCACTGTATCAACCAAATCTATAGTTTTGGTGCAGCATGTAGCAACACTAAGGAAAAGACAGGTTGTTTTCTTTCCTCCATATAAATTAATTAGGAAAAAACCCAAATAATTACATGGAAATTGCTTTTTATTTTCATATTTCCCTAATGCATTCATTTTTAATCGAAAATTGAAATTGAGACAACTGAAAACAAGCATACGATCAACTTGACAACAAAATTTCATGTTCTCTATAGAGAATCCTGGGAGTGACATTCTTCTCTTTATTACATACACCTAACTAATTCTGAATGCTATTCACTAGGAAAACAATACTTTAGAGTATTTGCATTTTTTTAAACAATTTGCTTAAATGATTACAAAAGCAGATCATTATTGAGAAGACCTGCATAAGTACCTTATGATTATGCAGTCCAGGTAAGTAGTGTAAATAAATAATAACTAATATGGTGTAAGTAATAAGTGTAAATAAGTAATAACATCTCTGTGGCTAAGAATTTTCAAGTTAGTATAAAACAAAAACAAATTATTAACCAGAATTATAAACTTCATTGAATAGAATGAACTTCAGAGTGTTTTATCTGAACTGAAAAGAGAAAAGACAGAAAAAAGAAGTGGAAAACTGCTTAACCTGTTTTCTCATTCATTGATGCTAGAAAATTAGGAAAGTTTAAAGAAAAACATTGTTAATTTTCAAAAACTGCTGAACATAATTAACAAAAGAGGAAATGATACTTGATGTGGGCTTACATAATTTTACCCATATTTGGTTGGCATTTTATAAACAGTCATCCCCCAAACAACTAAAAACTCTTTCAGCAGGCTCATTTCCCACCTCTATATTTAGTGTGCAAGCCTCAAAAATACATATTTCTGACCTTAATAAGTCACTCTATGTGTTAAAAGACAACATTTATTCATGAGTACACTGAAAAGGTTCTCACATAAAATCTCAAATGCGTATTTGTTGTAAAAGATTTATACCAAATGAATACACTGATATATCAAACATACCTAAAAATAAAACCACAGCATTTATATTCTACTTTCTTTCACTGCACTACCAAACTATTATTAGTGTGCATTTAAACAATCCGCAGGGGTCTCTTTTTCTAATTCTCAGTGGTATTATCCCTTCTTGAGAGCAGAGTTAAACAGGCACAGCACTGCCTGATGGAGTCATAAGACAGTAATTCTTGAGCAACAAGCAGTTTAAGTCATCAGTGTCATTATACCAATTTCAACCCTCAATTTAAGTAATTTATTAGTGCACAGAGTTGGATGGAAAAGCTTGTATTATTTCATATTCAACCTTTGCCATAAGACAGACCATAATCAGCACATCTGAAAAATGTCAATTCCTTAGTTACAGTGTAAAATATCAAACAAACCTAATGAGAAAGGCTGAAGGGATCAACATGCAACATTGTTTCTCAGCACAAAGTCCCATTCCTGGTCCTGGCACCAAAGGAAGGACCCTCTGCTTCCATAACCAGTCTCACCATCATTTTCAAAGTTTCCAAAATGTTAGTCTTTCCACTCAGTGCACAGTATCCCATGACACTTAAAACCAAGGTTTGTTCTGCTGTATCCACACAATCAATTTAAGACACCTCACATCAAACTCCCCAGTGAAGAAGATAAAACTGCAACACAATCCAATTAAATGCAATAGGATATAGACAACTCACCAAGAATCAGCGATGCAGACAACGATTTCTAGGGGCTGTGTATGCAGGGGGCCTCACTACTCAGATACATCTCAAGTATGCTAGGAACAAATTTGAGAGAAAAATATTAGTCTTTTTTTTTTGGAGATGGGCATAGAAGAACAAAAATATGATGTTTAGCACATTGCTGTTTTAAGCAAAACACAACGAGAGAAACACAAACTTTGTGGAGCATTATCTTTTCCAGACATAACTACAACCCCCTTCCAGTTGCACAATCACTCCAGTCACACAACTTCCTTTCTACCTGCTGCCTACTGCAAATTCACAGTGATAGCAGCTAACATGTTTACATTAACTTACACACTACACAGTCTCTATTTTCACTAAAGAATCTGTGAGAACTCTGAAAGTGCTTGGTTCCTTTTTTTGGTTGACTGCTTGATTTGACAGCACATTAGTTTCAAATCTCTAAAAAGGAGAAACTGGTGTTCTTTCAACCATTATTATAAGTTGCATGTACAGAAGCATGTTTCTTCTCTCAGCCTCCACTTACAATACTCCTGACCCAAGTGACAAGCATCAGTGAACAGAAAGCCTTTCTGGGCCTTTATGGGACATGGAGTCCCATAAAGCAGGAAAGAGTCCATAGAACAGAGACCATACATTGCACAGCAAAACAATTCCTTCAAGGGAAGAGGAGTGTGACACTGCCCACACAAATATTATACCTGAATTTCTGTTTGTAGGTCAAAGAGCACTTTATGACAAATGTATGCAAGCAAACCACCAAAGAAGAGTTTTCTACTTTCCTATTTTGACAAACAAAAAGGCAGAATATAAAGCAAATGAGAACAAAAATAAAATGAAAGGTACGCTACAGGAGTCATCAGCAAAAAAACCCCACCATACACTAATTACACCTTGAGAGTAGCAGAATTTAGAATGAACCTCTTTCTTTGCCATTTCTGCCATCTTACAAAAACCTTCTTCAAACAAACTCTGCAGAAGTTCTTTCAGTCACAGACAGGATACCACTACAGTAACAGACTATTTAGGGGCACCACTAACAAAGAAGTGTTCTTATATAAAATATACACACGGAAGATAAGCCTACATTATTTCCTCAGGAATGTCCAAAAAGCACACAAGCTCTGTGGATCACAAACTCAGGGCTTTGAGTGGGTCCTTGTTGGCAGAAAAAAAACATCTTGTCTTGGAATAAAATGTTAAGTACGCTACTATATCTTCTGGCAGTTCAGAGAGACAGCAAAGAGAAGCCAGAGTCTCAGCAGCACGTGGGGGCTGCAGCCCCAGCCCACAGTGGGGACACCTTTTCCCCCCTGAGGGGCAGTAAACAGGACACTGCCTGTGCAAATAGGAGCATTTCCCACCCATCTCCTGTCTTTTACCTGCTGGGCACTAGTGAATGAGTACTCTACTACCATTTTGTTTCTTGACAACTAAGGTGGCTGCTCACTTTTATTTCCCTGCTGTTTTTCCCTATTTTTTGCATCCCACCTCCTGGTCTCTGTGGCCTCCAATAGAGCTGCTCAAGGAGTCTGTACACACGTCACGCGGCTCCTGACCATTACAGTAGTGTCCACAAAGGCCCACTGGAAAAGACAAGCTTTGCTGATTTTCATTTTTCTATTCATAAAACGCTTAACAATAATATTGTCTGAAAACAAAGACAATGCATTATAGCTTCAAAACACAAAAATATGACTAACAAGACCTCTCTTCCCAAAAAAACCTCTTGAATTATACGGCAACTAGCGACAGGCTCATGTACTTGAATAGATGTATTACCTAGTATATTTCTGATACATTTCTCTAACTAAACTAGACTGTCAGTGAAGAAAGGAAGTGATGAACGTGAAGTTATGGACAACAAAATGGTCTTAGTCCTTTGCCTTCTCAAGCTCATTCTGGAGGCTGAAGAAGAAGCAAGCCAACCACCACCTATGCCTGTGCAAATTTACACCCAACCCACTACAATCAGGAGCTTCTTGGGAAGACCCTCAGAACTCAAGGGAACTACTCTTGCAAGAAGCCAGGTCTCACAGTGGCATAACTCTGTTAACAGTGGTGCACAAAGGCCCACATGAAGAGCAGATCACTGCCTCAAATAATACACTAATTATCAACATTACCTACAATATAAAAGTGGAATGCACCACAGCCACACCTGCCATTTTCCAACACCACCATCTGATCCTCCATCCCACAAAGAGTAAAAGAAAACTGTTTTAAAGGTCAAAAAACCTCAACCAAAAACAATTTATATGGAACAGAACAACACACTGTCTTCTGACTTCAGAACACTTTACATCTTTATTTTCCATTTGTGCAGTTGCTTCTTTCCCTTCTGGTCTCCATTCCGGGTACCTAAGGTGTGTTTACCTCTGTGGTCCAGAAAAACGCCATTATGAAAAAAACACACAACATCAATGCTACACACTATAGTTAAGCTGAAAGGGAGTGGGAACTACCACTTTCAGACATACTTGGAAGAGATCATCCACAGCATGCAAGCTTAGTGAGCATGAACTTGGTGAGCTTAGAGAGGTTTTTTCTCATCTACATTCAGTCTTCAGGTCCCATCACTCCTAAACTAAGAAGAAAAGGAGCCACAAATGATCTCATCATCATGCAGTTATCACTAGCTTCACACAGAACCGAAGCAAAATATATTTTGAGGCCTCATGAAAAATTCAGTATCTTTGTTTCAAAGTAACACTTAAAAAAATCCAGCAAAACAAGCAAAAGTATGTTTGCACTGCAAATGCCAACAAAAATTGGCAAGCAATTAAAATTAAAAAAAAACTTTATGCTATTAGAGCTACATTTTATAGCCTGTAAAGTATCAGCATTTTTTTTTTTTTTTGCACCCCAGATAATAGCAACAACTCTTCTGGACTCATTTAAAGAAAATAGTACATTTCTAGCTGTAAATTTTAATTTTGGAAAAATACAAAGGTTTAGACTGGAAGAAGAGCTTTTCTCCTTGAGAATATAACTGAAAACTGGAATTTATTTATTTATTTCTATACACTCAGTATTCCTCCACAAAGAGGAATATCCACAAAGAATCTATTTCAGAAAATGGATAGAACAGGATGAGGACATTGTTCATGTCCTCATCATGGAGACCAAGGTATAAAACTGAGAGAGACTAACAAGTGAAATTAGTTGACAATAATCACATGTATTTCTCAGAATATATAAGTACTTGGTCAGCAAATCCTGACAATAATTTTGAAAGAGTAAAGAGAAAGGGCTGAAAAGCTACTTTGTAAACTCAAAGCACGGTGTAAGCAGAATGAAGAAAAATAATCTTCACTGTAGCCTAGATGATACTTGAACTCTCAGATTCAGTATTAAAACATATGACCTTGGGTTTTCATAGGGTTTGGGTTGCTTTGGGTTTTTTGGGTTTTTGGGTTTTTTTATTAATTTCTAATTGCATCACACAGACATATGATGAATTTGTAAGGTCATAAAAATACGTGTAATAAAAGTGTCAGCATACACTCTCAAATTTATTCATAGGCAGACTTTCCTCTCTTCTCAAGAAGTTTTATTTTTAAATGTAGTTTAGTATCTCCTACATAATCCATGAGGTACAAATAGGTGACAAACTGCATTGTTTTTAATTGGAGTGATTTTCTTCAAAATCCATGGGCCAGGCTCATTAGAGATCAATACTGACAGCAATGAAAAACTGAATCTGTTCACACACAGATGAATTACAGCATAGGCAGAGTAAGAGTAAAATTCTATAATAATTCTGACTTAACAAGCAAAATGTTCTTTCACTTTCCATGCCCATTCTTCAGTCCCAGGCTTCTCCACAGAGGCAGCCAATAAAGCAGCCAATTGTGATATGCCCACTATAAATCCTACTCAAGAGCAACAATATGTCTTACATAGCTCACTAAAAAAGCATCAAAATAGCAACTCTCAGTCAACACTACAGCAGATATATGTTCTCACTATGTTCCCTCATAGAAGCTCATGTGATCCATACTACCTAAGATTTATGGACAAATCAATGCATTTGGTAGATATTTTAATTAATTTGTCACCTATATTCTCTGCCCTTTCATTAATCCAATAAAGATTTCCATGTAATAGGGATTATTCCAGCAAAATACAAGTTTTCCTTTCCAAACAGAAAATAACTTCTTGAAGTTTAAAAACAAAGAGAAAGATGTAAATAGGATTTACTGAGGACACTGCATCTTAGCTGCAAAAAACAAATGCACATTCAAAGAAGCACCTTAATATCTAAGTAGTGGGAGCACACTCACAGAAAGAGTGAGATTTACTATCAGTTGTAACTGCTAAAATGAGAGCAAAGGAAAAATAATATCTGTCAGTAACTGTATTAATGGGAGATTGTTATGGAAGCCATTTAAGGAAATGCAAGACTTGGAATAGCATAATGATGAAGCTGCAGGAGAAAAAAAATGTGCATATTGTTAATATGCTGCAGTATAGCTTCAGACACTTAAATTAATGAACTAATTTCAAACTTCAAGATGTCAAGCACTTTGATGACGATACATTTTCCATAGGAATTGTTTCCATTATATATCCATAAAACTCTTAAATAAAATTTCCATTAGTCTTTCATTTGAATAACGTGCAATTTCCACAGAAAAAGATTGAAAAATCATAAACAGTTACAAAACACAGTGCAGCAAATCTACCACATTCAAGATCTATTTTTCAAACTATTCATCAACTCAAAATAATTGTATAAAATCAGCAAAAGTATTCCAGATGCTCAGGAGAGGAAAGGCTCTTCTAGGTAATAGGTAAATTCAGGACTGAATGAAAGAAAATTAATTTCTTCCACTCATTTTTCCATCGTATAAATGCTATTTCTGAATATATTCAAAACACTGACAAAATTGCTTTGTCTTAAAACTGTCTAAAAAAATACCCTGGGTTTTTTGTCTTTTTTTTTCTAATTCTGTATCCTAGATTGATTAAACTACACAACCTGTCATTTTTCATGTCAGATTTCTACTTGGTATGTTTTGAAAAGGCTGAGCTACTGAATCATTAAAATAGGGAGTGTTTGCATAATGTAAATACTGCTGACAAACTACTAACTGTAGAACTGGTAAGATGCCTTTGTAATATGTAACCACTGATGTAATATTACAAATTATTCTTACTACTCTAAGTTAGCATTTCAGCAATACATATGACTGTTTAAAATGCTATTCCAACACAGAGCAGGAGTCCTGGAAACTGTATTTTATTCCCTGAAATCATAAAATATTATCAAAATATTATCTATAATAAATACATGAAATATATGTTATCTAAGCTCCATTATCCTGACGGGTAAACGCCAAAGAATACTTCTGTAAGGTTTAAATTCCCAAGAGAAGAAGAGCTCAGATCCTGTCTGCAAGCACACAATGGAATCACAGCTGACGATGCACATCTTTTTCTGGATGTCTCCATATGCTCAGGAGGGTTTTTCCCCTCCTCTCCCTCCCTGTTTCTCCCTCTCCGCCTCCTTTGCTCCGAGCATTACATTGAAGAATTTGTCATTATCTGCTGCCAGAAGTATAAGAATGTTTTAACAACTAACAAAAATAAAGCAGTGCAGTGAACTTCACCTCATTTAAAAATAAAAATAGGGGATCCTGTCAGAGTAGCTGTCTATAACTAAGTTAACTAACAGTAGAAAATGGGTGGATGAATGAATGCTGTTATATGCCTTCTATAAAGTAGTTATCAATGTTACTCTGTTCTTAGTTTAAAATGCTGCGTCACACAGCAGAGTATATACAGTAACAACACATTTAACCTCTGACCTCTAAAGCCAAAAAATTGACATAAATGAACATTGAGCATTTTAATGCCTATCAGAATACTCAAGAAATGTGTGGAATTTGTTAAATATACCTACTTGTATGCAATCTGCATTGTTTAGAGAGGCCAGCCACAGCAAATGTACAAAGAACTGAGCATGGCAAGAACAGTTTTAGTTCAGTGTTCCCTTTCTCCAATGCACAATCTATTAGTGCTCAGCAGACAAAGAGAGTTACGTTTATATTTAAATTTGGTAGCAGTCTTCGGTTAGTCTTTTCTTTCAGATGAACTGACAGCATCCTCAAGGCTTAGACCTCTTAAGCCTCTGCAATTCTGGTGTCAGGTGCTAGAGAAACTCCAGCTGAGCGCAGAAGCCCAGATTTTGCCAATGAGACGGTGACATCAGCAACAAAGGCAAGGAGCAGAAGACAGTGGGCATTGTAGCAGCAGCTGGCTCGCTCACTGACTTTGTTCTTCCTGCTGCAAAATCTGGGCTCCCTGCAGATGGGCTAGCTCTTACTGGTTTTTTGGAGGACGGAGGGAAAAGTTGGGAATGCCAACACTACAGACAGTTTACATGCCTCTTTCAACAGAGCCTTTCAGCGTTCTAATGAGCAAGCTACACCCTAAACGATTATAAAAGCACATACATTATTCTTAAGTAATTAATTTTTACTTCAGAGTCTCAGTTTAATGCAATACACTACACTATATGTGAATAAATCCCTTATATTTTCTAATGTTTCCACCTGAAATAATCTTTATTTTCTCTCTCAAATAACACAATTCCAGTTTAAAAGTTTAAACAGGTTCCAAAAGTACCATTTTTGATGGCAATAAAGTATTCAAATGTCTTGAGTTTCAAATTTAGCACTGACACCACCAGGACACACAATGAGGAATTTACACACTTAGTAAACAAGGGCCTTCAGACATTGCAGAGATACTGAAGAACCACATCAGACATGAATTCTCTCCCTAGTAAAGACCACAAGCCTGAGAAAATACAAAGTTGAGAAATCTTCAGGTTTTATGTGAAATAAAAAAGTACAGTGACTAAAAAGATGAGGTGATTGCAGCACGTTTGACATGCATTTATTGCATAATGCCCATTGAGATAAAAACATGTTAAAAATAATGCAATTCTTCAAAATAATGCGTGATGTTGAAAAAAGATTAATCTTTCTTCTTAAAGTTGTACTCAGTATTCTTGAAGGTTGACTCCATGACAAAGTATTTTCTTCAAGACTGTAGATAACCAAGATTTCCTAGGAACATTAAGCTTCTCACACTTACGGATTAACCTTCTCGGGGCAATATACAACTTTCCTTATCTCATATGACACAACACAGCCAACTTCTATGTCCAGTTCCCAAAGAGCTGTTACCACAAATGCAAAAGTCAGGGATACAAATGCATCAGTGTCCATATGTGCTTGCATACACGTCTGTACATGGAAATATGTGCAAACCTGGTATATCCTGTCTGTGACACCACTGGTGACATAAACAAACAAGTCTTCTGGAAAAAAGTAGGAGGCACGAAGTACCTACACCAAGTGTGATAAAACAACCAGTTTCCATCCACACTAAGCTGTGTTTAAGCAAACAAGATCTCTGCTTTGGAGTGTAATAGTTTCGGTATGACATTAAAAATTATACACAACATGGGCATTTCTCAGAGAGCATCCAACACAGTCGACCAGCAGCTCCCTCCCTTTGGGCGCTGCCAGAGGATTCCCCCATGAGAGGAGCCCACCAGGTGGCCCAACACTGCCACTGGGTTATATGGAGCCAGGAAATTAACTGACTAGGGTTGTTTTTATAGTTCAGTACATAAAAAACCCAAAGGGATAAAATCCAAATGACTGCCTTCACCCACAATGGCAGAACAAAAACTAAAAAAAATGCTTTAAGTACAAAGACTGGCAGTCTTAAATGCTTACTTATTTACAGTGGCAATAGGGCTCTGCTGTAACTGCCATAGCCAGGCACTATATGCTTAGCTCAAATTATACTTAAACATTATGGGTTGAGTTCTAAAGCCTATTCACCTGCTTCTTACTACTCTGAAAAAAAAAAAAAACAAAAAACCAAAACACAAACAAAACAACAAAAAAACCCAATTGATATTATCGAACAAGCAGGCTGTTCTCCTTTCACAAGGAGACTCGCCAAGCTAAACTACAAGTATATTTATAGCGTCCCACATACACACATTTCAGATCGAAGTATACAGGCTAACTCAGACTAAGTACGTATCATGATATACAGATACCACGACTTCCCAGTGACTACCAGCAACCTCCTTGCCTTTTTTTTTTTTTTTTTTTTATTTCCCTCCCCCCCACACCTTTTTCTGCCAGGCTCTCGAGCAGGTTTCCCACAAACTACACGGCCTGAATGCCCCTCTCCGGCAAAAGCGAAGTGCGGTCCCCGAGCTGGGGGGAGCGCTCAGGCCCAAGCGGCGCCGAAGGAGCGAGGGGCAGCGAGGCAGGCGAGGGACACGGCTCCGGTTACGCCTCGGCCCGCAGCCTCGGAGCCGCGCGGTGCCCGCGGCGGCGCACACACCGCCCCCCGCGGAGCAGGGGAGGGGCCGCGCACCCGCCCTCCGCGGAGGCGGCGGCACCTCCGCACCCCTCCCCCGCCTCACGCGTGGGGCTCCGCTCGCCGCGGGAGGGCCCGCCTGCAGCCGCCGCCCGCTGCGGGGAAGCGGGAGGGAGCGGAGCGGTACCCGCCCAGGGACCCCGGCCCCGCGCCCAGCCGGCTGCTCTGCTCTTCCCCCTCCTCCTGCCGCCGCTCCCCGCCCCGCGCACACACGCAGACACACGGCACTGCGGCGGCCGGGCCCCCACCCCTCCCCGGGCCGCGGGGAGGCGGCGGCCGGGCGCCCCGGGCTGCGCTCGCACGCAGCTGCGACGCTCCGCCGCCCGCCCCCGCGGCTCGGCCCGGCGCTGCGCGGCGCGCACGGGCAGGCACAACCCCCGCGCAGAAAGTTAGAGAAGTTGCCCGCTTCGCCCCCTCCTTCCCCTCGCGTCCCCTGAGAGCGCGGAGCGGCGGCGAGGCGCCCTGCGCAGGGGGAAGGGGAGAGGGCGCCGGGCGGCGCGGTCCCTGCCCGGCGCGGAAAGGGGGGCAGCCGGCTCGGCCCCGCGGACGGAGCGCGGAGAAGCCCGCGCCGCTGCGCACCGAGTCGTTGTCAGCCGGGAAAGGGGAGGCGGCGTCGCTCTGCTCCCCAAAGCACCCCTTTTGTCATCGGGGAGAGACCCTCCCTCAAGTTTCGCTATCGCTACGTGGTGGGGGTGAGGGGGAACGTCCTGAACAGTCCCTTCCAAATCGCACCCCGCTGCACCATCCTCCCCCAGCCCGGCCAGGGCAGTCTCTGACCCCCAGATCACCCCCTCGCCTTCTCGGTTCCTCGCACTTTCCCCCCCAGCCACGGGCGCGGAGAGGCGGCACCCGACCTCCGCCTGGCCTGGGAGCAGGAAACCGGCTCCCTCGGCCCGGCAGGGTGGGGTGCCCTGTCCCCCCCTCCTTCCCTCGCCGAAACACGGGGACGTCCCGGAGAAGTAACCCCGCGCGCCCACCCCCCACCGCCAGGCGCGGGGGTGCGAGCACGATGCCCCGGCAAGGGGCGGCCCCGCGGTCCCTCCGCTCCCCACGGAGGGGCCGCAGCCCCCGCCCCGCTCCCCCGCCGCCGGCGCGGGGGAAGCCGCCTCGCCGCGGCCGCGGTGCCGCCCGCCAACGCCGCCCCTCCGCGCACCGGCGCGGCCCCGGGCGTCCCCCGGCGCTACACGGGGCGGCCGGGCAGGCGCGGGGGGGCCGGGCACACCCCCGCCGCGCCGGGGCCGTGCGGGAGCCGTTACCGGGGTCAGTGCCGTCTCCCGCCGCTGCCGCCGGCGCTGACCTTCGCTTTGTAAGATGAAGCTGAAGCTGGGGCTGCGGCCGCCATGTTCCTTTTAATAACTGCCTGCTTGTTTATTTCAATGGAGACCCTCCCACCGCTCGCCCTCCTCCTCCTCCTCCTCCCCTTCTACCCAGAAGAGGGCTGGACGGGGAGGAGGCAGGGGAAGGCACAAGTCACCCCCCTGCCCCCGGGCACGGCGGCAGCGGCCGGGCCGCGGGCGGGGGAGGCCGAGCCGGGCGGGCGGGCGGCAGCGCGGCGCGCTCCGGGGGCCGCCACCGCCCCTCGCCGCTGCCGCCGGCGGAACGCGGGGCCGCTCGGCGCCCCGCCCGCAGGGACAATGGCAGCGCCCCGCTCGCAGCCCTGCGCAGCGCTCGCGGGAGCCTCCTCCTCGGCACCCGGGCCGGGGAGAAAGGGGAAGGGAAAAACAAAGTCCTTCGCCCTCGGAGGGAGAGACTTTGGCTGTGGCCCTTCGCTGTCCGTCCTTGGAGGAGCCCCGCTCCTAGGCGGGACCGAAGCAGTCAGCCCTCTTACGGCTTTCAGTGGCCCATATTCACGAAAACAGGGAAGCGAGGCGGCGGGATACAGTCTTACAGTCTTATTTCCTTTCTTTGCCTCCGGAAAAAAAAAAAAGACACACATGCTGAAAATCGTGTCAGCTGTATCTCACTCATGAGAGCGAGGGGATTGAGATGCAGGCTTTCTCTAGATTGAAGGAGTGAATACATGAGTTAAAATTTGTTAAGGGCGGGAGGGCGATTGTTAAACATTGCCCTTTAGTTCAAGAAGCAATCCGTGATGCAGAAATCCTATCTTACAAGAAAAGCTTTACATTTTCACATGTTTCGCTAATGGCGAGTTGCACTTTACACTGCAACAGTCGTTATTTTTGACATTTTGTAGCCTGGATGTGCAGCCTCACGTTGTTCTGTAGCTATCTGCAGATTATATATTGTTCCTTGTGGTATAGTTAACTCTGCTTGCAATTAGGCTCGTCCTATATTTTTTTGATCATAATCCTTGTTTTTCAGATGGTTACATTTTGCCCTACTGTGCTGCATAAAATTTCCCATATTGTCTGACTTCATTTTTTTAAGCTGTTTTCTTGCGTTGGGCAAAAATAGTTCAATTGTTTCTCCAAACAAATTAAAGGAAAACTCTTTCCCACTCTCCTCCCCCACGTTAAAGAAAGAAGCCTTTGCAATTAACTAGCTGAAAACTTGCAATATTTTCTTCTTCTACTGAGAGAACTCAGAAATGGGAGGGATGGCCATTAGAAATCTATTTGAATTTAGTCCCGTTAGAGATGGGGATGGAGGGATTGTCGTTCTTACATGCTCAGTTGGAGTTTTGATGTGACAGTAACCAAAGATCCAATCCACCTTAATGCCACTGTTTTAGCTGGAGTACTTTTGACATCATCTTCAAAAGACAACACTGCAGCAGCTGGAGAGGACAACCTTTCTGAATATCCCTTCCCATCAGTTGTATTTGGCAGAGAAATTTCTTAGTCTTCAGGAAGCTCTTCTACCCTGCCCGTACACAGGCAGGCAAAAAAGACATTGAGGATTAATTCTGTCTGTAAAACACACAGAACAGAATATTACCTTGACATAACATAGCAAGTAAGAGTAGCTAGTATCTGAGGGGAGAAAAATTTAAAAAAAACACCCACCCAGCAAAAAAAAAAAAAAAAGGAGGGGAGGGTAAAGAGTAAAGAGTCCTGGAGAAACAAAACTTTTCCCCTGACCTCATTTGTCATATCTGTGCAAATCTCTGTAGCAAATAAGCAAACAGTTAGATAGGCAATAATCTCATTTACCTCACAGTTGTGATACATTCTCTGATGCAAAGTGAAACAGTGGTTCACTGGGGCAGAAGAAAAGAAAGAATAAAGTATGTCTTTAATTTTGTGACCATAAACAGTCCAATTTAGAATTGCACAGATAATTTCAATTCCAGCATTTCTTATTTAGGAAAGCTTGATTTATTTTTTTTTCTGACATCTAACTTTCTTAAACATAACCAAAAATCTTTATTAAACTAATACCTAAATCCACCAGGAAAAGCAAGGAAGATCTTTAACTTGCTGTAGTAGGAGCATAAAAGACAGCTCATATAACATGGAGTTTTTAGCCTCAACATTAACAAAAAGCCCTGGCTCCTATGTGGCTGAGTTTCCTAGTCAAACTGTGTGGGAGAGGAGATTTAACTACACACATATGCTCAGATCCACTGAAATTTGTTACAAACTTCTAACTCATAAGCAAATACATTTTGTCATTTGAGGCCAAAACCCAAAGCCCTGGTTACAAGTGTCATTGTATGCGAAGACCAGTAATTATGTTATTCCTAACTGCTATTCTTTAAAGGGAAGGGACCATCTTCCAGATGGGAAATAGATTTCATAAACACACTTCTGTGCAGATTTTATTCAGCATTACAGCACTTCTCTGAAACTTCTCCTGCATTGTGCTGACTAGAGCTGGGCTTAGTTTTTCAGCAAAAACTTCATCCATTCTAAACACGAGTAATACAAGTTTCCTGTCATTCTTCTGTATTCACTTTCCTCCCCTTCATTCTTCTGCTTGCTATTTTGTTCACAACATCACTTTATGCATTCATTTGATTATTTACTGTGATTTGCAAAACTTTCCTAGTGTGAAAATTACCATTGAGAGAAGTTTTTAATTATTTTGAGTTTTCAGAGAGATTTGGTTGAATTTCCTTTCGTAAAACTTTTTTCCCCCCATAAATCAACAGGAAAAAATTCAAAATCTGAATGCAACCATATTTTTCTGGTCAGTATAGTCATATATTTTCCATGTTATTTTTTCTTACCTTTTCTACCTACCATATTTCTTTAAAAATTGGTACACAGAGTAAAACTAGCACTTGCAGGTGTGTTTCTAACTGGTTTTCAAATAAGTAAAGTTATTTTTCCATAAGGTGAAAGGTTATGAACAAATTGTTGGTAGTTTATGAACTTGGTAGGCCATTCAGGTATGGCTGCTGTCTCATAAAGCTCTACCTGCAGCTTATATGCATAAGGAAGAATGGTTTATGTGCACCTGCTGACATCAGGGCTGTATATAACGCAGCTGTTGGTGCACAAAGCCTTTTTCATGAGCAGCTGCATTTACTCTGTAGAATCACTTTGCCCACCTTTATGGGGAATTGAATCCCCACTTATTCATTAACGTTCCCAAGAGGATTTAAATATGGTCTTTATGAAACCAATAAGATTTTTGTTGACACAGTGTATACCTAACTCAAACCCACAAAAAAAAAAATTAAAACTGTGTAAAAATACTCCACTATCTTAACTTTCTTCAGGATTCAGGGGACCGGTTAAAGTCTTCTGGTTGAAGCCTCATCTCAAAGTAGGGCCAATTTTGAAGTTATGCTAGGTTTTCCAGGGTCATTACCAGATGATTTTTACTGTCTCTACAGCCTCTTTGTACTACCCATTCCACAGTTTGAATACATTTGTGAGTTATTTTGGTTTTTTTTCCATGATGTCTAATTGGTCTAATTCCAGCTTATGCCTTTTGCTTCCCACAATGAAAAGACTACTGTGGACTTCCTAGAAGGCTCCATCTTCTCTATATCTGCCCATTAAGAAGTTGAAGAGAACATTAAAATTTACGCCAGCCTTTTCTTCTTCAGAATAATGGACTGACCTTCTTGGTCTTTTCTTGTACATCGTGTGCTCCAGCACCCTCAGCATCATGGTGGCTCTCCTCTGGATTTTCTTTTTTATGTCTGCATCTTTCCCACACTGGGTAGCTCAAAACTGCACCCAATTTTCCAGATGTGCTCTCACTCCATGGATGGGAATAGCCACTTTTCTCAACCTGCTGGCTCTTCTTTTCCTATGGTAGCCCAGGATGTTCTTGACCTTCTTTGTTGCAAAGTCATAGCTGACTTACTTGTTGCTCACCAGGACTTCCAAATTTCTTTTTGAAAAATCCTTTCCTATTGCTTTAGACTCCAAATGGCTATTCTGTACCAGATGCAGGATGCTGCTCCGCCACTCATTGGACTTTTTGAGGTTCCTGCCAGCCCATTTTTGCAGTCTGCTAAGGTTGTCTGGAGCACTGGCCACTATCTCCCACTTTGCTGTGATCTGCTCTTCATCTCATCCCTGAAGTCACTGACCATGTTTCACAATACCCACCCCTGAAGTACACTGGCCACCAGCAGGACCTGCTCCCACTGATGGCAGTCCTTGAGACCAGTGGTGCAGCCAATGTTCCACCTTATCTTCTTCTACTTAGCCTTGGTCATACCCCTCCAATGTGGTTAGAGGATGTCTGTGGTCAATTGTGTCTAAAGCTTTGTTATAGTCAAGGTAAACAACATCAGCTGCTCTCCACTCCTCCACAGATTCACTTATCTCATTATACAAACCAGTCACATTGGTCAGGCAGAATTAGCCTTTTGTAAACCCTTGCAAAGAGAGAAATGGATACACTAACTTGCTGCCTGCCCCCAGGCACCTTGTTGCCTTTCGCACACCTGGAGAAGATGTCCAGGAGGATTTACTCTTTAATCCTCCCACAGTCTGAGGTCAGCCTGGCTGGCCTGTAGTTCCTTGGATCTCCCTCCTAGGAGGTGGACTTGACATTTGCCTTTTTCCACCTTCCCCAGTCACTCCTACCTTTACTCACTACACCACCATACCATCCCCCTGGCATGACACACATACCCTATAGTTCCTACAACTACAGTGGACCCTCTGACCTCCATCCACATCTCCAAACTATTGCTGATTATCCTGCTTCCATTGGCCCTTTACCACAATCTGTCCTTTCAAAATAACACTTTGACTTACATGGCTTCCTTTAAAGCATCTGGGATCTGTCTCAGGTTCTTCAAGGACACTTTGGCTTTATCATGATTTGATACGGTGCTACAACAACCTCATTAAGAGCTTGCAGTGAAGAGCATATCCTATGCATATAGTGCATACATGGCTAGAAATTTTTTTCCCTAGAAAAACTTTAGAGATAAAATTTTTTTTTTTGCACCTCAAATAACAAGCTCCTAACTAAAAAAGTGATTACTTAAATGTCTTCTTGTATGTTTACACCTGATTAATTCAATAATGTGCTTTGCTGTAATTTTTTTAATAAAATAATCTTGAACAGCTTAATACATTTTTAATACAAAAAAATCAATCAGGATAAATTTTACCAAATAAAATGTTTTGAAGAAATTTATAAATGTATGCACTAAGAATAGGAATTTTAATCAATATTTGTTCAAATATTTTTATACTGGAATAAAAGAATCATTTTACTCATGCTACTTTAGTAAACAATTCATGCTAAGAAAAAATAATGTTGAGCTGAAGGAAATACACCTGTAGAACTGAAGCACAACTGATGTAATTTTACCAGAAGTGTATTTATTTGTCTCATACTGTAAAAACCCTTGCCTTTTACCTTGCTGGATTCACCGCCATTTACCTAGCCCTGTTGTTTCTTTAATTTCCTTCAGCTATGTATAATTGTGACCACATGAAATGCTGGATCAGACAAGCAAAACCTGCCTCTAAAGCTCTTCTTGAACACTGTGAGGGAACTTCTGAGTAGGTGACACCAAATTCCAACCCTGAGAAGAGGGATAGTGCCTGCTGGGTACTCCTGGAGTCCTGGACCCAGTGCCTGGTGATCTCCAGAGGTCTTTCCCAGCCTCAGGAACTCTGTGCCTCTGTGATATTTTTGTAAGAAAAAAATTGTTTATGCTATTCTGCTTTATTTTGCTCTGCTCTCCAACTTCTCCAATTGTTCTTTTCTTCAACTACCTTTTTTCCCCCTTTTGCCCTTATTTTCTCTTTTATCTTTGTTTTTGCTAGTCTTCATTCTCGGTCTCTCCCATATTCTCATCCTGCAGCATGTGTTCAACAACAGTTATGCTGTGACATATTCTGTGTATTCATGCAGTCTATTAAAGAAGACATTGCCATCCCTCCTACTGAGGATTAAAAAAGCCCAGCTCACCCCTGTACTCTGCCTTTAACCAAAACGGTTAACAGCCCTCAAGCAGACACATTAAGGGGCAGAACTCAGCTACTTATAAGAAATAGAAGTGTTTCATTATGGTTTTGCTGGTTAAAGAGCAGTGTTGTCTTCTCCTTGTAATTACATTGTTGAATATGTTAACTTACCTTTTGTTTAGAATTGTGCAACACTGTCTTCTTCCTTTGATTTCCTGCACTTGAATACACAAATTTTTGTACCTTCACAAGATTTCCATATTGAAGAGCATTGCTGAGGAAGGGCATAATTAAAGGCCATCCCACCATCACCAAGTGCAGATGTACATACATCCCTTACAAGCTCCCTTTGTGCTGCTCTCTTTGGGATGTACTCTGAAAATTGATTGTAAGGCAGATTCATTAATTCATAATTAACAATTACTTCTCATTGTTGACCACATACATTAGAAAACCTTCCTCCTCAATCATGAGCGTGCAACCCTAAGTGACTCTACATCTTCTATGTTGAAAGTACTTTCTAAACTTACTGTTAAGATGATTACACCTTGAGTCTGATCAACCTCTGCTCACCACTGTCCACTTACTAAGTAAATCTGGAGTTATGTACACATGTAAATTTACCAGCTCATGTAATTAGAATCCAGAAGATAGGAAAAAAAATCAGAATGGTAGTGAAGCATGTTTTTAACTGTCAAAAACTAAGCATGTCTGTACAAGCAACACATTTCGTGCAGCAGACTTAAAATCTACCTCCCTCTTTTGCAGTTCCTACCTAATACCATTGTGAAAGAAATGAAATTAAGGTGGAAGGGTGACAGTGATTTAGTCACAGAACCAGTTAAATGACTTTCCAAACTGGAGGCCACAGATAGCTTTTTGATTTACAGATAGCACAGAAGCTTGATCTTAGAAACTTTTAACTGAAGTAAATAAAGTCCAGAAAGCATGAAGTAAATTTAAAGAGTCTGGCTTCACTTCAAGAGAGAGTTAAGAGTTTCAAGCTATACTTCTGTAAATTCAGACAATCAGCTTCTTGCTCTATTTTTTTAATCATTAGGATTTTTAAATTTTAATTTTTATTATTAAAACAATTATTTTGTAATTAGAGCTTTCCAGACTCGTGGGGTTTTTTTGACTTCCAACCCTAAACCCTAGAATAACACAGTTTTTGTATGGAATTATTTTAATCTAGCAAAATTAGGAAAAAAAATATATAGCCCCTGAGCTTTTTGGACTATGTGGTAGGGCAGAGGTTTTCCATCCCCTGAGACTACCTCCATTTCACCCTAATGACATGGCCTCTGAAAACTCCTTGACATCAGTTTCATCTGACTCACCAGAGGCATCAGGAATGGGGAGCAGTCATTCTTGAAGACTGAGCCAGAGAGTGCAAAACGACCAGAACTGTTGAAGATTTCCGTAATCAGCTTTGGACATCAGTCCCTGCGCAGCTCCTTGGATTTGCAGACTGGTGGTCTCCTGGAACTGCCTTCCCTACCTTTGGAGTAGATAGTGTTGCCACGTGAACCTCCGTATGTAGGCCGAGATGACACATTGTTCACAATACAAAATTCTGTGGTTTCTTTCTTCAACTGGGGAGAAAAGGTAACAGCACTGAACTTTAAATAATCACTGGTCATCAAAATTGTCACCTTACTGAAACGAGTCTGTGCTCCAGCCTCCGTGCACACTCAAGGAGACAGCTCTATATCAGTAAAAGATGGTTCACATTTCTGAAGTTGTAATTATACCGTAATACATTCTCACCTCTATTTTTTCTAGACAGAGGTTTTGGTTTTACTACACATGCCTGTTATCCATTGGCTCATCATGAAATAGTGAACTTAGCAAAAGCCAGGGCTGAAGAAGAGAGAGGCTACAATTGTGTTTATTTTGATATTTTTCCTTGAGCTATCACACTGCAGCCATTCCACTTTTAAATCTTCAAATACATTTGTAATAATTATAGCAGTGTTTAAAAATATTAGACAGTAAAGCTGTTTCATTTAAACAATTAAAGAGGAAAGGGAATAAAAGCGAAATGGATGCACTAACTGGAGGCTCCTATTTGCAGTAAGACAAAACATGCTTGACTAGGTGCTTGAAAGATGATGCAAATGTACTGAATGGTTTGGAAAAGCACAATTTGTAATCATGTGTGTACTTACACACAACTTAACCAACTCAGCCTTACCATTGTCTGGTGAGTCCAACCTGACAGCGAAGGTAATGGGCTCTGTCAATAGCTCTGCTTGCACTCTTTAAATCAACAAGTGTTTTGCAAGAGCCACTGTAGCTGCAAGGTTTGGAAGAGAAGCGATGTAAAGCTATTCCTCCTCCCCCACTCTTGCAGTCCTTTCTGCTCTGTCCCTCTCTGAAAGCAGGTTACAGCCTAAGCTTTCCCCTACTCCTTTTGGTGCTTACACTTAGGAAAGATCCTGCGTTAGACAACTCAAGTAAATTTGATGAGATTCTTATAAATACTATGCTTGCTGAGATGCAGCTCCCAGAACAAATTGTCCTTTGTGCTCTCCTCTACTAAGTCTCAGCCATATGCTTAGCAAATGGAAATAAAAAGTCCCATGAAGGACAGACCAAGCTGAGACAAAGGTGTCCATCAGAGAGAACAAAAGTATTAAGAGGAATTTAATTTCTTTTTAAAAAACTATCACGTTCCCTCTGAGTTTAAATACAGCTGGGTTGGTTAAATATATAACCTGAATCCAGAAAAAAAAAATGTAACAACAAGATCATGAGGCTGAAAGAGGTCAGGAGGCCATCTGTGTCCACCCCCTCCTTTAAGACAGGATGATCAACACCTGTCTCATTCCTAATGGATCGGTCTAACCTGTTCTTAATGACCTGTAATGAAGACATCTCAGCCTCCCAGGCAACTGTATTGCTTTAAACTTCTCCCCATAAGTTTTTCTAGTGCTTAAACAGGGTTTCTTTTGCTGCAGTTTAGCTCTTTATCTTCTCCTTAAATCTACCACAGATATGGAGATTTTTTTTCCCCCTTTCTCCTTGCTGGTCTCGCCCTTAATCAGAGTTGCAGCAGTGTTTCTCTTCAGTCTGTTGCTATCCTGAGCAAATCCTATTCCCTCCTGCTCTCCTTCCAGGGCACATTTTGCCGGTCCCTACTCACTCTGTGGGCTTTCTGCTGTTGGTACAGAGAAAGAAATTCATTTTAGATACTGAGCACACTGCTTAGTTTGAGGCCTTACTGATACTGGAAGCATTACTTTGCCATTGCCATAATTTGCCATGCAAGCTGTACGTCACTTTCCACATCCCAAGAATTGTTTTATTTCTCCCCCACCCCTACAACAATATGGCATTTCTCACTGTTAGTTAGAGATCAGATCTACCATTCCTAACTTTAGGATTCTCCAAATTTTAAAATGCAGTTTAGTGCATTATTACATGCATTGCATTGATGTAAAGACATACACCACTTCACATGAAGACCTTTCCCAGCCATCACTTAAATAAAAATTGAAGAAAGAAATCTAACACAGCTGTTTAGTGCACAAATATTTGTAGATATTGGCAAAATCGAGATTCTAAATCAAAGCATAATAAACAAGTAACACCGCTGGTGCTTGTGAGCAGATCTGCCTGAATTTTTCAAACACAATGGCACAAGTGTTATTTTCTGTGCTGTCTGTATTTCTACAAATCAGGATCGAGAATATCAGAGAACCATCAGGAAACTACAGAAAAGGCTCAGTAACACCTCGTTACATTCTTAAGACAAACATTCCGATATGTAGGAAAAAAATCCAAACCTTCCAGGATGGAGAAGGATACTACTTATGCTTATAAAACTTATGTTTGCTTAGGTATTCTGTTCACAGCTATGTATTTTTCTAAACAGGTCACACAACTCTAGGTTTAAACACAGGGCACTACACTTCTGCTGTAGCAGTGATTACCTCTTGAACACAATCCCATTTTGCTAAGGACTGTACAAGTTTATTGCAAAAAGACTTTCCCTGGCCAAATATTGCAAGTTAAATACCAGATAAGGAGTGGGTGGACTGGGGGGAGGAGGGGAGAAACCCGAAAAAAACCCAAACAGACAAACAAACAAACAAACAAACAAAAAAACCCCCACCACCCCAACCCAACCTACAAGTCGTATCCTCACCCTCCACCTAGAGAGTGGAGTTAAAGGGAACAATGAAACCGGCCAAGTACAGGGTTTGGTATGACAGAGAGCTGTCCTACTCCAGCTGCTAAACTGTCGTTGAGTCACTTGGTAGAAACTAGAGCAGGGTAAACAATGCAACAATTCAAAAAATTCAGGAGACACCCTTAGTTAAGTGATTTGGCAAATATATTTAGCTTTGCTGGGGATACTCACTGAGACTACTTACATGCCTAAGCACCTTGCTAATCAGGAGGCTATTTAAGCTATTTGGAGCCAGAAACTGAAATGTGTTTGTTTGAAGCTAGTGGGCCTGGTTTTAGCTGGTTCTTGGAAGGCTATCATGCATAATAAAATATGCCTTCCAAACATGCATTTAGTTGAATTTATTTGCTACCGACGTGTATTTTTAAGATTGTTTTTCATGCTCATTATTGTAGATCCATGTATTTCTTTCTTTTTTCTGTTAAAATGATACAATTAATAAAAAAAAATCCAACAATTCACTATTCATTAAACATCTATAATTTTGAGACAAAGTCTGTCTGCCAGCAAAAAAAAGCTTTTTTTTGATATTACTTAAATCTCATCCCCAACTACTTTGATAAAGTCTTTCCTTTTCTTTGATTAATAGTCATAGAGGAGGAACCTGAATTGTGACATGTGGAACAAGCTCTATTCAAGGAAAACAATGTATAGTTGTGTAAAACTTGTGTATAATTTTGAATGTGTTAACTTTTTATACATGTGGTTTGGTTTTCTGTACTGGCTGTCCTACATGCAATTTTTAGTTTATAATCGACCCATGAAAACTGAGTAAAATATTACACATTCCTATTAAATTGATTACATCCCTTTTCTATGGAGGAACTGCTTGTGATATTATTCAGGAATTCTATTTGATTGATTACTTTAAAGGGTGTTCAGTTCCACAGCGTCTTACTTAGCATCCCCTTCACTGACACACTGTTTGTGAATACTTGCAAATTTTAGAGGAGTAAGAAAATGCATTGGTTAGAGAAGTCAGGTATTATATTTCTGTTTAAACATCAGAAGGCCTCTGCAGCTATGTAGCAATAAATTGCAATTTTCTCATTGTGTAAGCTTATTTTCCTTATGTTTTCTCACTATTCTGACAAAAACTGGAATAAATAAATTATAATCATGGAGATCAGGGAGAGCATGAGCAGGGAGTAGTAGTGCCTATGTCTAATAAGCCTTCCTAATTCACATAACTCAAACAAGAAAATCAAGTGAGCTGGCAAACCCCAAACAATGGAATGAAGAAGTAATGCAAGCGTAATTTCTAAGTAATGCTGTTTATTTTGTAGAAGCAGAGTATTTAAACATCTGGAATTTCATCTGAACACCACCATTCAAATATATGGCTTTTAAAACATAACCTCTAATACAATGCATTATATCTAGAAATGTGCCTATAGACATAAAATGACATCTATAAAATCACCTGCTGTAATTATTCATAGCCATTGTAAGTAAACATGCTGAAGTCAGGGCAAAAAGACAAAAGTAATAGAAATAAAGAGAAGAAACGATAAAAATGTGAATTTCTGAGTAGATAAAATTCTAATAAACAAGACCACTTTCAAGAGATAATTTCTCCTCATGCACTATGCCAGTTTGCTGACTGGAGTCAGAAATTCTGGAAATGAAATGCAAATTAAAGTGAAAATGAAAATCAAGTTGTTTCTTACACAAGGAAATGTGCATACATTTTAGATATCCCATAATCCATAACTAAATCATGACTGAATTGCTACTTCAGAGCAAGTAGAAAAGTTTATTGCAAAAAAAAAAAAAGAAAAAAAAGAAAAAACTAGCTCCTGAATAGTCAAGGTATGTAAATATCTCTTTATACCTGCAGCAATCTCAAACTTCATGTTTCTCTAAAACCTACCTACCTACCCATAATCCAGATAGAAACACATGAGAAAATCCTGTACAGATTGCAATAAAGATAGAATCTACACTGGAATATGGGTACATTTTATTGAAAAAAAAAAAGCTGCCAAAAGGCTCAATGTGAAGGTTCAACCCTACACTGTGTTTTGCAAATGCAAGTATTATTCTAAATACAAGCAGAAAGGAACCTCGCCCTGACTCAAATCACAGTGTCTGCAACTACCACTTACTGGAAAAAAATAAAAAGAGGACAAGAACACTCTGTAGTTCTTGTGTAACTGGTTCACACACAGGTAGGTAGAAATCTGCATCAAACCCCTGCGTCAGCTCTTTTTCCTAGGAGTGCTGTGTGTTACCCTTTCCTTGCCCCATGAAATGGGGTGGAACTGCAGGGCTGACGTCACTTACACAGAGCAAACCAAGTGTACTTCAGAAAAAAAAGCACTAAAAGCAGACTACAGCCAGCTTTTATTTGGCTATACCCTGTGCTTTTTTTCCAGCCAGCAGCAGTCATCTCACTGTACTGCAAGCTCTTCCTATTGATACTGCTCCTTACTGCCTCTTCTAGGAGGAAATGCTGCAACGAGCAAGGCAATGGAAGCCAAACAGCTTGCAGTGTATCAGCTCCAAACTGAAGGCTTGAAATTCCCTAAACATCCTAGGTTTTTATTAAAAAGCACAGAACAGCTGTACCATTTCACAGTCAGTTGCTGTGTTTTATACACCAGTAATCAAGCCTTACTGTCACATCCAAATTCGTGTGTATTTGTGGGGCTCCAGATGCAATAGGTGCTAGGGTATTGTAAGTCAGGCAAGACTTTAGGCACTGAAGGTGCTTGTAAATACTTCAGGTCCTTGTCAAAGCTGACAAAAACTAGCCATCCCAGCATGGTTTTAATTGTGGAAAAAGCAATACAAGCATTCAACTTTTAGAAAACAAAACCACTATTTTGGACATCTTAGCCAAAATAATGAGATGTTACATAACACTTGGGTCAAGCTGTCCATTTTAGTTCAAACCAGAACTGAGGCACAAATATGCACCTCTTGCATTTTAACCTGGAAGGTTTCTAGTAGGGTTCTTTTGCCCCAGGTGCACTCCTTTAAATCAGTCCTTATCTTTATCATATCTTCTCTTGGTCTTTACTTCCTCTTTCACCGAGACCGTTAAAAAATCCGCAGGCTCCCTTTTCAACAGAGAAGCCTCTTTCTTTTCCATCCTGACCAAGATAGGAGGCCACAAGGGGGAAGGACATGATCTCAGGGGTGGCTGGACCTTGGGACACCTGCCTCAGTAGGTGCTGGGAAGTGTAATGCGGTTCCCCAGCTCTCCAGAGCCAATGCTCAGCCTCAGCAGTTCCTCACAGGCACTGGGAAGAAAAAAAAATTGCACTGCTGTCAATTCAAAGCAATAGTTATGTGAGGAAACAACACAAAAATAATAAACATTCTGATTACTTGTTTCTTGCTTTTTAAAACAAAAACAAATATTGTTGTTGGTTGTTTGTTTTTTTTTGGTGACACTAGTTTTCTTGAAACCTGGACACCAGTTTGATGGGGGGAAGGTTGGAAAAAAAAAAGTCTTTATCTAATGGTAACAAAGGACAAACCCCCTTGCCTGCTGTAGGTGATGCTTTCCATCAGGAGCCACCAGACATTGGGTGCCAGACAGCAGCACACCAGAGATGAGCAGCCTCAGCACTCAGTACCAACAGGCACCCATTTTGACTTCTCATACGTGAACAGGCCTGAAATGAGCATAAGAAAAACACATCTGATGCCAATGGGCCTGATGCACAGAGATGGAGCTCACAGCAGCAAAGCTTAATTTGCAATTTCCTTGTCTCTCCATAGAACACTTCCATAAGCAATTAATTCGCTTATGAACTAATTAGATGTTCAACACCTTTAAAACTTAGGCTCCCATTGTTGTAAAAAATTAACAAAGGATACTAATTCTGTTTGTGGAAGTGAATTTCCCACAAAGTAATAACTGTTTTCTTTGGACTTTAATTCCTTATTTAATTTGATTGCATGAATTAAGATGTAGAGGCCTCATCAAGAATATAGGTAGTTGAAGTCTCTTCAAGGTCCTCTTTTTAAGGGAAACAAAAATTTCTGTTTGTGTAGCTTTGTTTGGGAACCTAACATTTACTGAGATAAATGGTAAGGTAATTATATTCAATGTTACTGAAGGAAAATGACAGAGAACGTTATGTAATCGTTCTATTTCTGCAAATCCATGTTTTTTAGTTGCTAGTCTGCAATCTGCATTTTACCCAGTAATATCCCAATTTCCTCCCTAAGACAAGCTGCAAATTGAGTTTATAGTTTATTTTAATATTTCCTGCCATCAAATTATATGGATAAGAAATCCTGTATATTCGTGCCATAATCCCATTTCTGTAGAAGAAAAGAATATACGACCTGTAGTATAATATTGTCATGCAAATGGATTTGAGTCTCCCTATCTTAGCTTGCCCAGACTTTGAAATCTTTTAAAGTAAACAACATATTTTTTAAGGTTAGCTGGAGAATGAACTTAGTTAGAAACTTCACATGGAAAACTGAGATATCATCTTTCAAAATGAACAAAATAATGGAGAGGGAAAAAAAATATCCTTGTTTAACATGGTTTTGCTTAGAGTTCCAATAAGAAATGAAGAACAGTTGTCCAAGCCCTTCACTGAAATACTACAATATAACTTGAGACACTAAACAGACCTTTGGGTTTTACTGAGCACGAGTTTTGTGACATGGATGTTTAATTTCATTAGAAGATGAGGATGAAAGTCAAAGAAAGAATTATAGCTGCATTAAATTTTGAAAGAAAAAAAAAGTAACCAGTCACTCTGCAGAAAGAAAAATACAGGACAGGAGAGCAAGGTATCTTTATGAGATTGGTGAAAGAAATTGATATCTTAAGGAAAAAAATGTTGAAAACTGGTATGAATAAGTAAAAGTAAAGGGAAACATAGTGGGAGGGATATCATAATTCCAGGTCCAAGCAAACTGCAAAAACAAAGTGAAAAATACTAAATTAAATCATAATAATCAGGCAAGATAAAATCATTTGAGAGAGGGATTTAAAACTGGTATTTATGTAGTTTTAACACAATCAAAATAATTATTATAAACCCAGCATAGCACAGAAATTATACATTCATTGAAATTTCTTCAATTAGATACTTTTTACGGCAAATGTATAGCAAGAGAAAACACTTGTTACTTCTAATACTAGATGATAAGCAAAGTACAGGGTACAATCTGGGGAAATGAATGCAATGATTGTCAAGATTTAACAGTTGGTAATTTCAGGGTAGTGGAAACTTTAATGCGGTTTGTTCTCCTGTCTTCAGTGCTTTCCCTCTGATGTTTTCTCAGAAAATGGGGCACACAGAATAACTAGCAATTTGTTAAAACTGTGGCCTGAAAATACCTTCAGGAAATAGACAACTGCACAAACTTTGATGAATATTTTGACTGACTCCTGTGAAAATTTTGGGCAGGGGCAGAGTACAGTGGACTGTCCAACAATGAATAGTACCACATAAGTCACACGTCCTCAAAAGAAAAGCTAAAATGCAGCATCCTATCTGATAAAACTATGAAGAAAAAAATTACAGCTTATTTATGAGATGGAGAAACAACCTCCTAGAACATCAGAATAATCACTAACAAGCAAATTCCTATCAGATGTATTGAATGTTTTGGGAAAGTACCAAACTAAAAGCCAGGAATATCTTTCAGTGAGACAACCTAACCACAGTGCTGTATGATGCTGACAAATTCCTCTCTGACCATATTACCATGATAAGTTGATGCAATTAATACTAATAACACAGGATGCAGTGGTGCCTTAATTTCTGTAGAGCATTATAAAACTATAATAAAGTGCTACATGCTCTATTTGTATTACTACTCTTAAAATGCTTTTTTATTTTTCAGCCAGAAAGCTGCAGGTAAATCTTTTTAACATACCCGTGTATAGGATATCCACAACAATCAAGACTGTCCAGAAAAAGTAAGATATAACTGTTCAAGGGTATTTGAATATGTTCTAGAGGAAGTTAAGACCAGAAAGAAAGTATAAAAGGCCCTATATTTCAATCTACTAAAAATCTTCACTTTCCCTTATCCTAACATCAAGTGTCTTATACAGCCCATAGTCTGGACTTGTAACCACATGGGTGCCTATTTTCTAAATTAAAAGCCAGAAATTACTAGAGAGTATTCTGGAAAACATTTATCTCTCTACATACTTTTTCCAGACTCATAATGAGTAACCTCATAAAGGAAGGGCTCGAATGCTTTGATTTTTATTGCAAGTCAGCAGATCAGAAGAGAAAATGATAGTTCCAAGTAAGATTCAGTAAGGAACCGAATATACCTGAAAGAAATATCAATTGCTTAAAAAAATTGGTGATACAATTTTATTTAAAATGCTTTGAAAATGTAAGTAAAACCTGCAATCCTCAACCTGGTTGTCCTCATGAAATAATAGCAGGGCCTGTTTCACAGGTTTGTGTCACAGTTGGTGATGTGTCTTGTTAATCTTGCATAAAGGGTGACTTCAAGCTGACTTATATGGCTTGAAAGCCATTTAAAGACATCTTTAAAAACCAGAAAGGTAAGCAGTGAGAATATGAGTTTATTTAGCTTTCTATGAGCTTAAGGAGGTTCATAAACTGGTTTCATCTCATTTAACAGGTTCATTAATACAATGGCAGAGCATGTTGTAAACAACATGCTAATCACATCACATAATGCTAAAATGAGAAGGTCTGATGGCATTAATGAGAATGGAGATAGTATTAAAAAACCAAACCAAAACAAAAACCAGAGACAATGAAAACAGTGTAAGAAAATATAATAACAAGCTTTGAGAATTATTCTAGGGAGAGTATAGGCAAAGCCAGTGAAGAGAAGGTGGAGCAGCGGAAGGAGGCGTGCCCAGGCAGTCCTGCAGGTGACACTAGACAGCGATTTGGAGGCAGTTTCACAACGTGATGCTGTAGCACAAAAAGGATGCAAAACTCAGGCTGCTACTGTGGCATTTCTCTTCTAATAAAGCAGAGAAAGACACTCCTTCTAGCTAAATCTGGCTCCGTTTTCACTCCCAGAAGACATGCAGCATGCTGGCATAGATTGCAACGAACTGAAATGAAGGGTAGAAAGAGAGAAAAGGTCTTAAAGGTTGCAAGGAGAACATTAACTCTTAAGAGGTTTTGAAATCTCCCCTTCACAAATTTTACAGGAGGCAAAGTTAGGAAACATTTGATAAAACATGATGGAGGGAAATGAAGAAGGGAGTTGGCAATGGGTATATTTTTTGATTGAGTCAAATCATTCCAGCCAGAAACCATTCAAAGTCTCTTGCAGATGAATGGTGGCAAATTAGAAATGGGTTGTCATTCTCTCTGCTAGTCGCACGGAGAAAGGCTTCATTTTGCAAGGCCTTGTGCCAAATAACATCTCCATCAGTCACAACAAAAGAGTCAAGATCTGAAAGGAGAAGACAAGCATCTTCTTTTCAGATGTATGTGCTCTCAATAATTCTTAAATTATTTCATGAACAATATTCATCATAAGGACCAGGAGCTCATTATCTGCATTTTTCACAAGAATTCTGACCAACATTTTAATAATGTGTCATTCTGAAAGCTGACACTCAAATCATATTATCATTTGAAGTATAAAGCCACAAACTTTGCTGTTTAGCAAAGAGCATCACTGCCATTAGATTTTGGTACTCCCTCATCCTGCCAAAGCTGTCTTTGAATTGTGTTGCCCCTGACTCTATTTCAAGACTTTTCAGGTCTTCTCTCTCAACCAGTACTGCAGGTAATGGCTGCTAGTGGCAAATGTCTTGAGGATTGGCAATTCCTGGCCTAGTTTCTAATAAATATAACTGCTGCTACAGACCCAGTAGTGTTTGTGCGCACTTCTTCCTCAGTGCTGCTGTTATTCTCTGAAACTTTGGAGTAGTCATGTTGTAATAAAAAACACTCTTCCTTATGCAGAGGGAGAACTGTAAAACCTCATTAATAATATTTTTTCCTTTCTTAAGGGCTAAAACCAAAACAACATACTTCTCATCCTTAATTTTATGCACTCAGACTTGAAAATGGTGACTCACGAGAATTAAAAGGCAAAGCAACTCTGTCTTTTGAGCCAAGATAGCAAGATTCATCTGCTGCATAAATCTTGGGATCCTACTAGAAAACAACATAAAAGTGGAACTGCTCAGTCCAGCCAGCATACAAAACAGTATCAGAGAATGCTCACCATCACATATCTAGGATCCCTCACTCCTCAAAAACTCTTCCTCTGGCTGTTACCCATGATGTTTGAAATGAGCACATGAACTTGGCTTATCCATGATTTGCCTCCTCCACAGCCCCTCCAGCTGCTGCTTGGCCCCAAACAGCATCCCCAGGACTCCACCCTGCCAGGCTGTGGCTCACAGGATTTCTTGTGTGCTCTGGTTTTGGGCTGCATTTAATGAGTTCTGCCCAAACACGGGAGAAGAAAAAACAGAGCCCTGGCACTGCTGGCAACAGTGTGGTCCTCTGAGACTGAGTGTGCAAGGGCAAGGAGCCATCCCACCTCCTGTCAGCTTCCTGATACCTGAGCGGGCACCCACGTGTTCACATACCTGCCTGCATGCACACACAGTGTGACAGCCATTCAAAGCTGAGAGAAAAAGGGTGATGAATGAGTTCTGATCTCTTTCCTCTCAAGAAGAGGGCCATTTAATGCACTGTAATATGCACTGCATTGGCAGAATCAATGGTAAGCATCATCCCATTTATAAATCAAACCAAGATTGTTTTCCTAATTACATTTACATCACTTTGGTTTTTAAATTTTCATCATAAACAAGACACATATTCTGGAATGACATCAAGGACTTTCTAATGACACAGAAAATAGGCAGATAACTTTGCAGCAATATTGACTTGTGATGCTTGTGTGCAATAAAAAATTCTTTTTTCATCAGGGATCTGCATATAAGCGATTCCAAAACAAGACATGAAACAACAAGAAATTGTTTATGAAGTATACTTTTATATTAATAATTGGGGGATGGGGGTAGGGCAAAAAGTAAACAAAAACAAATTTTAGTTAACGATCTTTACTTTTGTTCTAAGCTTTTCTGACACTTGCTCAGCCTCCCCCACTCTGCCTCCCCTTGCACTGAATTCTGCCTGATCACATGGCCACGAGTCAAAATGAGATCAAATGACGCAGAAAACTAAAATTGAACTTTAACCCCCACTTCTTCTCACCAGTTATTTCCCCCATGCACTGGCAAGAAAAAAAACCCTCAAATATGAAGCAGAAGTCATTCTCGCACAAATAGTGAAGTCAAACAAAGCCCAATCCAAACCTAAATAAAAGCCCCAGACAAACAACTAAAATGTTTAAATTGACACAAAGACTTTCCTTTTTGCAGAGTTCTGTCAGGCAGATTATCTGCAATGAGAAGTGGAGCATTTAGAATGAAGAGCAGAAATAGAAATGTAGGCGTGGAGACTGCTAGCTCAGAAGAGTCTTTTGTCTGGCGATACTGTGACTAAAGATAATCTTTGTTTATCTTGTATGTTTAACTTGTGTCTTGTATACCCAAAGTGTTGGGAAAAAAATGTGGAATTACAAGTGAGTAACTGAACAAACCCATAACACAGGGTATAATTTCTAGGCATGGTGAAGGCAGGAAAAACAAACTCAGCAGTTATTATACTGTATTTATTCTCTTTTTTCTTTATAAGCACTCCCAGACTTGTGGCACAATAATGTTACAATTAAAGCATACTTTGACCAACAATTTCACAGCAGAATGGAACGAATTATGTGACATTACTAACACAGCAAAGCAGAGCTGCAATGCACCCTTGGCTACGCAAGCACAGCTTACAGCTAAAACTTCACAGAGATGAAGGAGTGAGCTCAAGGCTGCCGAAAACTGAATAGGATTTAAGTATTTAGTGTCACCCAATCAGTGAAATATGATTAATGAGTCTGGAGGAGTACACTGCTTTTTAGTCTCCAAAGCAAGGCAGACATGGGGGGAAATGTATTGGAGCTCTTCAGCGATAAAAGCCACAGCAAAATTCTGCACAGTTAAACTACACGTTCAGTTGCAGCTGCTTATTTCTCCTCTGTGTGATTAGAGCCTCCCATTTCCCTCATTACGGGCTTGATATTATTGAAGCAAAGCCAACAGCAAGTTAGCAAGCCAGCAGGGGATCAAATTGATTATACAGTTAGCTGTGGAAAAACTGAAATTCTTTATTAAGGGGAAATGAAATACAGTTAATTTATGCTTCAGCTGAACCCCTCCCACACTACACTTACTCTGCTGGTACTCTGAATTTTCTCTGAAGCTACAAGACAGCTGAGAAATTACAAAAGCTTTATTGATATAAAAATAAATCAGGCCTTCAGTATTTTTTAAAAGGATTTTTCTATTACTAATTATCATAACTCAGTATATAGGACAACACGGCATTAAAGTGAAAAAGAAAGGAAGGTGGAATGCAGTTGGGTTTAGGTAGAGTGGAAGATTTGCTATCTGTCTTTAGCTAGTGTTACAGAGACAGTTCACTAGTAAATGTAAACATCACCTTATCAGTAAAGCAGCAACTCAATTGTTGTGGTATTTCAGTTGTAAATCTCTTTCCCAAAATGAAGAAAATAATCGTTTGTGACAGAAATAATTTTCTGAGAATGAGAACAGGCCTGTTAATTTATTTCTGACAAGGACAGACTGTGAGATAAAGCTTGTTCCTAAAATGAGACCTTGTGGAAGACAGCACCACACTTCCCCATCCCAAGCAGTTACAGCCAAGCAGTTCAGATCTTCCCTACAGAGCTGAAAAATGCAGAGAGCTCACAAACAGAAATCTCCCCCTTCCCCATAGCCCTTAGCTCTCCAGCCCCAAACATTTGCCCTTGGCAAAGCCCTGATAAATGGAGCTGTGGATGGAACTCTATTGAGGAACGTCCCCTCTCCACACAGATGTCACCTCCCATTGCTGTCAGCAATGGGGTCCCAGACCATCGGCTACCCTTCCCAGAGACAATCACCACTTTTAATCTATTTTGCATTGTCCCTTTCCAGCCCCTGGCAGGAAAAGGGATACATCCTCTTCAGAAGGCACCTTGGCTTCTGTCCCAAGAGGCATGAAGGATGTTGTAACTTGTGGAAGTTTAGCAACCGAGCCTACACAAGGGTCCCACGGAGGGAAATGCTTAATGAGACTGCTCTGCAGGAAGTGAAAATACCATACAAGGCATTTTTAATGAATTTGTCAGGATTCACAGCCTTAATCGTTGTTGGTGACAAGATTTGCTTAATCAAATTGCAAGGAGGAGCAGCCCTCTGTTTGCTGAGCTCCTTAGGTAGGCCTTCCTCTGCTCCACTAGACTTTCTTCTGCCTTTTTTGCATTTCTCATGCTTTCTTCATGTAGCAACACCCCGGAAATATGTTGTTTCTCCTAATCACTGAGGAATGCTTTGAGATTTCTCCCTGGTTTTCAGACAAAACTTCTACCAATGTCTTTTTGGATAAAAAGATTGTGATGGTTTTTGATGGGCTAGAATCAGTTTTCCTCATAGCTGATGTAAGGCTGTATTTTGGATTTGTGCTGCAAACTGTTGATAACACAGAGATGTTTTAGCTGTTGCTTATCAGGGCTTGCACAGTCAAGGCCTTTTCTGCTCCTCACCCCATCCCACCAGTGAGCAGCTGGGGGTGCCAAGGAGCTGGGAGGAGACACAGCTGGAAGAGCTGACCACAACTGCCCAAAGGGACATTTCATACCATATGGCATCAGGCTCAGTATACAAAGTGAGGGGAAGAAGGAGAAAGGTGGGGACATTCTGAGTAATGGTGTTTGCCTTCCCAAGTCACCACTGTGTGTGATGGAGCCCTGCTTTCCTGGGGATGGCTGGACACCTGCCTTCATGTGGGAAATGGTGAATAAATTCCTCGTTTCTCTTTGCTTGTGTGTGCTGCTTTTCCTTTACCCATTACATTTCTTTATCTGAACTCTTGAGTTTTCTCACCTTTACCTTTCTGATTCTTTCCCTGATCTCACTGAGAGGAGTGAGTGAAAGACTGTGTGGGGCTTAGTTATCAGCTGGGGGTAAACCATGACAAATATTCAAGGGTCTTATTAGAATAAAATCAATTGAGCTTGATTTGCACAACCCACTTTAGCAATATTAATATTAAAAGAGAAGTAAAAATAGACATTATGCTTTTATTTCCTCTCACTCTTCTCACCTAAGAATAGAATAAAACAAGGGTCTTCTTTTCCACTTTCTGCTATAATATGCACTGGCTGATCTGAGGAAGTGCTAATAAATGCAAGTGAAAGTTTGCACACAACTTAAAATGCAGAAGAGCTTATTTCACTGAAGGCTGCATGTTTACCAGGAAATGAGATGGACTCAAATTGCCCTTGTGACTGCTTGAGACATATACTCATTAAAGATACTGTTGAAGTAATATGGAGGAGGAAATAAATTGCTTGAAAGGACAGTGCCAAGACTGGCAAATCTAAAATTTACTACACAGTCATACAGAAGCTATTTTGGGAGCCACAATCACCTCTTGGAAAAATAAACACATTTCCACAGAACAGCAATTCCGTATGTTACACTTGGCCATCTTGACTGAAGCCAGTAGCGTAATGAGTTTTACAAGTGGCAAAAACCAGTCTCTTGGCAAAAACAATCCCTAACCTCATGAAATACAGAATATTTTGCTAAAAGGAAAACAAAGTTGAAATGTATTTTATATAAATATAGATATATATAATTGTTGTTTATAAGAAAACTGCTAGAGGAAAATAAGTCTATGGTACACGAACTTTGATACAAAACAATCACTGACAAAAATATGCTGCTCTTATGCTGACAGATAGTTTTCAAAAAGAAACAAAAAAACCCTCCTTCACAAAAAATTGAGACAGATTTCCAAGAAATTACCTGTGGTATTCTGTACAAGTTTTTTCCTGATCCATAGCAGCTATCTATTTCAAATAGTATTACTTTTATATGGTGCAAAAAGTACCATAGGGAAACCAGTCACCTAAACACCCTGGATACATCATAGCTCTTACTGGGATGTAATCAGAAAGCTGTGTGTGCATGTTTATATACATCTATACATACATATATCCTCTGCACACAGAGTCCTTTCATAGGCTTTTCTCCTATATTTTGAGGTTTCATTTTGCTTTTCATTTGCTATGTGAATGGTTTTTACATTTATATATATAAAAATATATAACATTTGAAATTATATATAAATATATATATATAACTGAAAATCTTTCCATTTTGCAAAGGATGCATGGCAAAAGACTGTAAAGACCTAAGGCTCTTCTCAGTAACCTAAGGTAAAGGCCATGAAAAATTCCTGTTGTGAAAATCAGTCCTCACCTGGCTGTGGGGGCTCTTTAGCTAAGTGGTGTCATCTTAAGAGAAGGGCTTGAATTATAGAGCCTGAGTACTGATTTGGGGAGCCCCCATTATTTGAAATAGAGTTGCAAGACATGGTAAATACTATGTGATTTCCTAGTATATGACCAAAGAAACTTCACCATGCCCCAGAAAAAGCACAGGGGACAGGGCTTTTCTGTTAGGGCAAGTTGTTTTACTGGGGATAGAACTGCATACATGTAAGAGAATCATATCACTAAATGGATCTATCCCTGTGCAACAAATCTGACACCTTCATTTTCAGCACAATAAAGATCGCCTGATCCATGGGCAGTGAATGTGCCATTTAACCATCCCTGGACTGTGGACAAGAATTTGCAAGTCCAATGCCTTTAAATTCCTCTAGGTGACCCTATTATTGGTCTCAAACACAATTCATGTACTTTGAGGGTAGAAAAAATTTCTTTTGTACAGTAGGCAACAAAGAAAAGTGATTGACAGCATATATGAACTGAACAACACATCCAGAGCCCGTCCTAGCCAAATGCTCTGTGTGTTACAGAGTATTGTTTCCTAATACTTTCACAGTTGCTTGTAATGCTTTTTGGCTAATCAGTTCCAAATGCTTTTCAAAGACTCAGACATTTCAAAAAATCATTAATGTTTTTCAGTGTGTTTTGCTGTGAAGCCAAGCTGAAATCCTGAAATGAACGTTTAAGAAGATGCCCTGGTGGTGAGTGCAACAAACAGGCAACTCAAAAGCAGCTGGCATCAAGAAGAGTAACAAAAATCAAGGCATTCAAAAGTCCTCAGTGAGTTTCAGAAATCTGTGGTCTGTGAGTTCTGTTTCCTGCATCTTTAAGACATAATATGTCATTGTTCTGCATCAGAGAGCATCCGTCTGCAGCTGGGAGCAGTACGCATCACTGACACCAACCACTGCTTTGCCAGGTGTAAAAACCTGGAGTTAAATAATTTTATCCCTAGGTCATTCTTTAAGTCAGTTACAGTGCAGAGGAGAGCTGCATTTCCATCACCTTGTTGACAATTAGATACACAACAGATGCAAAGCACTCATCTTTCTTGCTACCAAAAGTGAAAATCCCCCCTTAACTCAGAATTTCCTTGCTGTGACAAAAGTGAACATTTTATTTTTGCTTTCAGTTTACTAGAGTTTGAAAGGTCATGTAAGTCTGCTTTTATGAATATTCTTAACATAACCTGGAACATAAGCACAATATCAACAGAAATTAAGAGGATTCTGAAAAGAGAGAGGTGGAGAATAATGCTTTAGCATTGTAGCACTATTGTATTAACATCTTGTCTTGAGTGAGGCTGATGCACTGAACAGGGATCTGGGCTGTTTTGCTATAAGTGGAAAGTTAGTTAAGTAGGGTGTCTCTGCAGTGATGAAGGATGCAGCAAAGAGGTGGAGATTTAAAAAGCCAGATTCTCAAAAAGAATACAGCAACATAAGAACAGGTATAGGAATTTGAAGGCCTTTTTTTAGCTGCTACATTTTTGTAGCTTTTCTACCCTGTACAGAATAAACTTTTCAGCATTAAAGCACTAAAGGCCTGGGAAACTTTAGACAACTGGAAAACAAACCAAAAAACCCCCAACCTAAAATGCAAACCCAAATCATCTGAAGCAGTAGAGCAATGCTGATTCACTTGGAATCCTAGGCAATACCACCCATCAAATCTAAGATCTTTTATGGGACCCAAACTAGGACCTAGTAGGGAAACAAAGAAAAGTAAAAGAAAAACCAAGGGAAAGAAGTAAGTTTGATGCAGTGATAAAACATAGACCTTTGTTAAATTCCCAGCTGTTCTCTGGGCTAGCTGTATTTTGAGGTACTATAGGTTGCTTGAGGATGGAAGAGGTGTAATCTCTAAGCCAGTGGGGGCATTATGAAGTTTAATGCTGACTGTTCCATTGGTCTAAACGTACAAAATGGGAACATGGAAAACTGGAACAAGAAGAAAACAAGCAAAACTGTCTAACATTCAAACAATTCCTATAAGCTTTTGCTTGCCTAGGACTAGAGAGCAACAGAGAGCAACTCTGTTCAGCCTGTTTTTGAACAGCAACTGGAGATGAGCTAGGATAGTCACAGCATAAAAGCATCCAGCTGACACTTGAACAACTTGTCTAAAATGAGCATATCCAGAAGCACCTAGTGGCTGAGGAAAAAAATTCCCCACTTTTGCATTTCAAGTCCTATTTTTAGATCACTGGTATTTTAAAATAAGGTTTTCAAGAAGAGTGTTTTTTAAAAAAACAGAGAGAATTTACAGAACAAGACCAAAATGTGAAGTGCTGGATGACTGTGGGTGAAGGAAAAGGCTTTGGCACAGGTTTCTCAGCAAGACAGCCTAGCCCAGACTCCTGGCCAGGCTCCAGCTTTGGAGGCTGTCCTCAGACTCCTCCGAGATGACTATCGGCTCCCCTTCCTGCTCAAAGCTGTTGAGCAATAAAGCTCTGAGTTGTCAAACTGATACCGCTCTTTCAAGCAGAAGTGCTGTGATTCAGTCATCAGTGAAATAACCCTCCCCACACTACAGCTCCCAGAGCAGCTCTGGAATTAGGAACATAATTATAAATGCAATGGTTTTGTTTTGTTAAGCTTTTTGGTGAATACTGGTTTGTTATTGTGTTTACTTTTGTGATCTTTCATTAGTAACGACTGACCACGTAATGCCGGAAATCTTTCACTACAAACAGGAATCAGGTTGTGCACTTCACAGCTACATTTTAGGAGCATGAGAGTATTTTGAAAAATTGCTTTATTCCTTCATTGTGTCATCTCAGTAAAGCAAGAGAAGAGAGGATGTCTGAGCTCAACAGAAGCACTTAAAATCATGAGACTGGCAAAGCCAAACTTGAATGATCCCTCCTTGTCCCATGGAAGCACTGCTCCCATCATGCTAACCTTTCTTCAGCATCCCCAAAAGTGAACCAGAATGGCCTTTGACTACTGAAATTAACTTAGTCTATCTTGCCTATCAGCCATTTTTTTTTGTTTGTTTTGGGATGTGTTTTTTGGGGGGTGGGGGTTGTTTTGTTTTGTTATTTAAAATCTCGGTTGGTTTGGTTTTGTTGGTGTATTTTTGGTTGGTTGGTTTTTTGTTTGTGTGGGGTTTTGTTGATTTTTTTTTGGTGTTTATTTTTCAGGAATATCAAAACTGCACATCTAAAATGTTTTGTTTTCCACACCAAATTCAAACTTCTGTTTACCAGAAATTGTATCTCAGCACTGACTTCTTCTGGCTGTCTTACTGATTATTCCATTAGAAACTATTTCCCCTACATAATAATTCTTGATTTGCTAAAGAATTTCCAAGCATTATTCCTTTCCATGTTCTCCAAGCAATGCTCTCAGAAATGTTCAAGCAGTGTGTTTGTGAATCAAAACTGGTATTTTATAGAGGGAAAAAAACCAGGAAAGGTCTAGTTTGCCTCCAACTTTCTTAAAACTACCATATTCATACAGCCAAGAGGACTGTAACAGGAGATGTGCCCCTATTCTCTTTTTCTCCTCACCACTGCCATGCTACAAGAATGAAAGCCACACTATCACATCCGCAGCAATACCAAAGCGCCCAAGGACGCAGCTCCCCTGGTCCAGCAGGGCTGGAGGGAATCTGTGCTTTCAGAAAGAACTTTGAGGCACACAAGCTAGCATGATAATTTCGTTTTCTACAAATGAATTGTAGAAGGGAGAATGGCAACTGAACTAAGCATGCCTCAAAGTTGTGCCAAGGGATGTTTAGAATCAGTATCAGGAAAAGTTTCTTCTCCTGGAGGGTTGTCAAGCAGTGGAATGGGCTGCCCAGGGAAGTGGTTGAGGCACCATCCCTGGGGGTATTGATGAGGCACTTAGAGACATGGTTTAGTGGTGGGCTTGGCAGTGTTGGATTAGTGGTTGGACTCAATCTTAAAACTCTTTCCCAACTTAAATGTTTCTAGGTATCTGTTATTGAATTAAACATCTATCTCTTAAGGATCCAAGCATCCTTCAGAAATGAGACAGAGAAAAACAATTAATCATCCAAATAGCTAGAAACAGATAAAAAACTAGCTTTTTATACAAAGGATTTTCTGACTGAGGCCAAGTTGTTCTATGTAAAGAAAAGCAGATCAAAACTACCCAGTCTTTCTGATCTAAAGCACATTTCTGGTTGTATTACAAAAATTTCTTCTTTGGGATACACCCATTGGGAAGTTCCAACTTTTTGGTCATGCTGGCTGTCAAAAATGCATGGAGCTTTGTTGGTGGGAAGGGCAATATTCTGCTTCCAGGCTCAGACTTATTATAGCTTAGATCAAACCCTGTAATAAAACACTTTAACAACCACCAGTTCTATCATATGCAAATACTTAAATTTCTACTGAATCCCCCAGCCTAATCGACCATCTACAGCCTTACTTACCCTGAGAAGGTTGCCAGAAGCACATTTGTTCCTCATCATTTCATATTCTAGGCATGGACACAATGTAAAGTTCAGTTATGTTCATCTCATAGCAGGAAAAGAAGTGCCTTAACATAACAAGCTCAGAAGAAACAAATTTGTTGATATTATATGAAAACTGGGTTTTATAATAACAGGTCCTCATGGGGTTTTTTGATAACCCCTATAAAAGCTTGGAAAGAGTGTGAACTGCTACTACATGTTTGTTCAAGAACACAGGGTATAACCTCCTCAGACCAAGCTGCCTGTGGCCCTTCCCTTTTCTCCCCTCCAATAAAAGCCATGAATTCCTCCAGAGGGAAAGAGCACTGCTGGGTGTCCAGAGGTTACACCAGGCTAGCAGGGGCTGCTGCAGCTATGCTACTGCAAAATGCATGTCATTTCTCATTTTTGCCAGAGAAGAGAGCCCATGAACAGTGACAAGGCTGCCATTAAGAGTGTGATGTCTCTGTGTTACAGACCAGCTCTCTAGTCTTCCATGAAGACATGTAAAAAAACCCCACCAAGCAAGATCTGTTATATGAAAACAAAATGCAAAATGGCACATAAGGAAAAATAAAACAAGAATGGCAGTGTCTTTCATTTATAACACCACCTTTAAACTTTATTTTAGCCTTATACTTTTTGGTTAAACAAGAAAGCTCACATGGGCTCCAGGTGGAGCTGGGATGAGTGCATGTTGACAGTAAGGGTTTTCTATTAAGCCATGTCACTAACTAATGACAGATCATTGAGATCTCTTTTTAGCTAAGTGACTGGATAAGGAGGCAGCAGATAGTCTTCTAACCCTGATCTGTATCCACAGTGTGGGTACACACAGCAGCCTACAAATACCTACACATCTGAGAATTCTTAGCAGTGACTTGAGGCTGCTTCCGAGTCTCACACCCTTGGCCCTTAGAACTCTCCTCCTCTAAAGAGCCACTTCCTTGCCTGCAGGAGACCAGGACACCAGCCCTCCCCACCAAGTTCTCACCCCAGCATCTCAAGCTGAACAGCAGAAGGGTTCTCATCCATAGCACTTCCCCCACCAGCAGTCAATCCTCCTTGCTCCTCACCCCTCCTTTCCACATTGCTCTCGCTTTTTGACTTTCAAGCTTTTTGTCTCCAACAGTTCCCCAGAATGACCAGCCACTTCCAATCTGCTGTTCCCATTTCTCCTTGTTTTATGACTGCTCTTGCATGATCAGATGTAACATTCATTATCCTGTAGGTGGTGGAGGTAACCAGACCTCCTTCTTTGTCCTTTTGGCTTCTCCTCTGCAGGTGCTTGTATCTCAGCTCGAGAATCACCTAAGAAAGTGGCCAGTGTCCAGGACAAACTGTAAAATAGATTAACTGGAATATCTTGGTAGGGGCAGGGAAGGCGCCCCCCAAAAAAAAAAAAAAAGAAGGAAAAAATACACCAGCAGCCTGCTGTAGGAGCAAAAACCAGTAATTTGCTATCTGAACTCATTTGCTGTTGCTGTTGGGTAAATTATGAAATAAGATGAAATAAAATTATATTTCAAATTGCTACCTCCAAGGGAACAGAAGGGAATCTGAGATGAAAGCATAGCTCTGGAGAATCAGCAGATATAGCTGCAGTTCAGTTCTGCTGGAGAAATCCTCTGTCAGAAGCAGCGTCTCAGGCAGGCTGTGGGCTCGGCACCACGGTTTGGTGGATTCACTCTGCTCAAAACCATTCTGCCTTTTTCAGGTGAAAGTTGATATAGTTGGAGGTTTATAGTCAACCATGATCTGCTTTATCCTTTCTACCTACATTCTTTTTATCATACACATCACCAAGAGACACAGAAAAACCAGAAAGAACGGTGCTAAGAACGGGAAATACAGACTTTTAATCTTGTAAATAGGCGCTAAGCCTTGCTAGGGACTGCAGCGTTCCCAGCGCAGATAAGCATCGCTCCCTCGTGTGGTTAAAACTCACTATTGCTAATTTAGCGGCACTGCAGATCTTTACATGAAAATTCAGGGAAGAAAGGATTATTTGCCGGGATTTGCATCTCAATGCACAGTCACATACGCGTTCATGCATGCGAAAGTATGAGTACAATAATGCAACTTGCACAGAGTTCACTCTGAACAGACAATTTCACCTTGTATCTGTGCTGAAAGGCTAAAAAAATCATCTACCTCAAAAAGCTGATAAAAACAGCGAAGAAAACCGGGATCTGATATGGAGAAATCTACAGCTCCTCACAAAAGAGGCTGTAAGGAATAGTTTTTCATATGCAAACACTGATTGAATTGTTGCCCTCTAGATAACCAATAGTTAAGCCCACAGAGTAGCTTGAAAACTGAAGATGTGAAACTACTGGATCCCTACACAGGATTAACATAAACCCTTGAATATCTTCTCAGAGTGTGCAGAGTCCTATATAAGACTTTCTGTGAGCATTCAGAGAGTCCACAGACCTCATTAATTTACCTGTTAATTCAGACCTGAATGGCATTTATGAGTTCAACACACAGTGTAATGACAGAGTCCTTTATTGCATGTAAGTAGACAAGAGATGTGTTATTAATGCTGTTCAACAGAGCTGTACCAAGGCACCCTAATGCCTCAGAGCCCCCTCCTTTGCCCTGGTTTCCAGCTTCATAGCACAACAGAGGATGCCTCTTATTTTATCCCAATGCAGTTCTTACACAGTTTTCTCACACAGTTTAGCACAATAAGCTTGCATAAACAGGTCCTTATAGAAAAAAAAACAAACCAAAAAGTCCAGTACTACTTCCAGCTGAGCTGCAATTTAATCAAGAGAACAATGAATAATTTTCTGTGCTTTCATTACTAACAAATCACAATTTGTTTAAAAACCAAGTATATAAGAAGGTTTATATAAAATACCATTTTGCAATAAATTGCTCCCCAAAAATGGTGGAGAGTGAAAATGGGAATAAGAGACTGATATTGTTGAAATTTGTGTTCTCTTAACGCAATAGCAAGGTATTTGAATAAGAAAGCATTGTACAGTATGAGCAAATATGCTTATTCAGGAGTAACAGCCAACTCAGGTATTTCCAGCTGATATCAGGAAACGTTCAAATTTATCTAAAATACATAGCTACTGTTATGTGTTGCAAAGAATGGCTGAGATCAAGAATTGAAATACCTTGAATACAATGCCATTTAATCCTAGTAAATAAAAAAGGAAATGTGCTCTCTGGGACTTTTCCACCCCACCTTCTCATTCAAAATGTTTGTTCCATTCAAGGCACAAATGCCCTTGAAAGACAAAAATAAAGAGAGCATAAAGGTGATATTTTAGGAACAAACTCAGTCTACATATGTCCGTGCTTTCCAGGAACTTGCAGCTGCTATTTTTCCCTCCGTAGTGACTGTGGCTGGTCTCTGCCTTAAAAGAAAACTAGACCCATCCCTGCAGGAGTTTCCCTTCAAGCAGCCTCCCCACCCTCCCCCATCCTTAAGGAACCATAATTCAAGCTTAAATACTTTGGAAAGAAATTCATTTTCCTACAGCATAGGAAGACTGATGCACAAACATTAGAGCAATCTAATTTTAGATCATTCAGACAATACGCTGGATCCTTACGCGCATTTATTTAAGGCTATTTATAGTGCTCCAGACGCTGCTGGAAGTATAGTCATCCATTGTGCAGCTATTCTGCAGTGCTCCAGTTTGGGAGGGAGGAAGGGAGGGAGGGGTGGAGGATGCAATCAAGAGTCTGATTGTTCTGGGGAACACAGGTATAGAGGTGTTGGATGAAATGTTCATTTGCAGGCTGAATGGAGATCAAAAGTTCTGGCCGCTTAGCAGCACTGCTGCTGCCAAGAACTGTAGGGGCACTGGAGAACTTGGAAGTCCCAAACTGCACCAAATTACAGGCCCAGAGACTAGTGCTGCTCATAGCTGCAGGCATAGAAAAGGGACTGCGTGCCAGAGCGGGGGGAAAAAACCTCAAAAAAGTTTTTAGTCCTCTGGGGACATTTTTGGACTAGAATAAATGGCTATACTGTACCTCAGAGCCTGAGTGTTGGAGTCAGCATCTCCCTCAAAGGCATGTGACTTCCAGAACAAAGTTCTCTTTGCTGTAGGCACTTGCAAGTTCATCTGAACACTGGCACTCCACAGCCTCTAGGTCTTGGGTATTAGAACACCTCTCAAGCACCTCTCAAACACCTCCCAGACTTCTTCAGTTCTTCCTTTTAGTTAATCTTAAAAAAAAAACACAACCAAAAAACCAACGTATCTTCTAGGTTCAGATGAATTTTAACAACACATTAAGGCAACATTTCCAATGCACACATCCAGTGGTTGAACTGTAATTCATGCTCCATGGTGTCACAAAAGCCTTTGGACCACCAGCTCCTTAGATTAGAACATCCTTCTTCTTCACTTTGCCTTGTCTGATACACAGATCATCTTTTATCACATCTCAATGCAAGTCCTGGGGCCTCTAGCTATTCTAGAGCAGATGTGCTATTTTAACTCACAGCGTCATCCAGATATCCAGGTTAAAGGACTCCCACTTGAAAATGTGGACAATCCAAAGTACTGCAGCACAACATCTTGTTTTCATCATGGTGTGTCTTGAGTAGCAAAATCTGCTTTTGGAATTACTGGTGATTTTTGACAATCTTCCCCATTGATCTGGCAGTACACAACCCAAGGCCTGTTTTCCTATAGAGCAGCCACTGCAAGGCACAGCAAATAAAGTACATTTGTAGGTCACAGATCCTTAAGTCAGCGTTCTAGTATCTATGTGAGCTAAATATGATCCACTATTTAAAAAGAAGCAGGTAGTAAGTTTAAAATCACTATTCCAAGGCTCAGCCTGAGATCTTTGCTCTCTGATCAAAATTTGCTTTTGGAAGTGTTAGCCAGCTGCTCTTGATGTGATCAAACTGTACTGCTTGGGACTCCAAAAGATAGTTCTTCACTTGAAGAAAACAGCTTTGGAGTTTATGAAATTGCCATGGACAAGTAACTAGTAAAATGGGAAAAGGACAAAACAAACCAGTATAATAAGGTAGCTCTGTCTTGAAGATTTTTGTTTCTAAAAATTATGTTTTGTAGATTAGTTATGATCCTTTAAGAACTAGCTGATCTCCAAAGAAATCGAAGCTACTCCCAGCAATGAAGGCGGGCCAGAAGTGCTCTTGCCAAAAGGGGCTAATTGGTTATGCTGCCTTCTTTCACGACCTCATGTTGAAACATCCAGTGCTTGCTGCTGAAATATTGCAGAACTAAGGTATTAAAGCCAGCTTCACTTGCAAATAAATGGTACTGTCAAAGAGAGTTTTCCCAGATCACATGAAAAATGTTTTGATAGAATCAACCAGAGCAATAACAGAGAACAACCACTTCACAGGCTCTACTACAAGAAAAACCAACAGACCGCAAAAGTGAGCATATCCAAGGAAGACCAGGCTGCATTCAAAAAAAAGCCTTTCAATTCTGTGCTAGCAAGTCACTGTTTATTTTCCTTGTCAGGAACTATTGTACCCCTAATCAATTGATATCCCAACATTCTAGGAACATAGTTATCCCAGCATTCTTGGAATATAGTCATGCAGCTCAACTGACATGTAAACACCTGCAGCTAAGATTGATGCCATCCAGAGGGACCTGGACAAGTTTGAGAAGCGAGCCCACAGAAGTCTAACAAGACGTCTAACTAGACCAAATGCAAAGTGCTGCACATGGGTGGGGGCAATAGCTGATCTCAATACAGATCAAGAGCAGTCCTGCTGAGGACATGTAGGTGCTGAGGACATGAGAGGCTGGACATGACCCAGCAATGTGCACTTGAAGCCCAGAAAACCAAAAATGTCCTGGGCTGCATCCAAAGCAGCATGGCCAGCAGGTTGAGAGAGGGGATCCTGCCCCTCTGCTCTGCTCTGCTCTGGTGAGACCCCACCTGCAGTGCCACATCCAGCTCTGGGGTCCTCAGCACAGACAGGATATCAGCCTGTTGCAGTGAGTCCAGAAGAGGCCTCCAAGATGATTAGAGGGAATCTCTAAAGGGGAAAGGCTGAGGGAACTGGGCTTGTTCAGCCTGGAAAACAGACAGCTTAGGGGTGACCAACTGGAGTCTTCCAGTACCTGAAGGGAGCCTATAAGAAAGCCGGAGAGGGATTTTTAACAAGAGCATGTGGTGACAGGACAAGTAGAGATGGATTCAAACTGAAAGACAGTAGGTTTAGATTAGATATTAGAAAGAAATTCTTTACAGTGAGGGTGGTGAGGCACCAGAACAAGTTGCCCAGACAAGTTGTGGATGCCCCATCTCTGGAGGTGTTCAAGAGTAGACTAGATAGGGCTCTGAGCAACCTGGTCTAGTAGAAAGTGTCTCTGCCCATGGCATGGGGGCTGGATCTTTAAGGTCGCTTCCAGCCCAAACCATACTATGATGTGAAATATGTATCAGAAAAAAGTGGTTCAAGATAGAAAAAATTTAAATCTAGAAGTGTACGAACTGTTAGGATATACTTCCCAATAAACTTAACATATAAGGTCAAAAATTAAGCATTTAGGTGAACTAGAGAAGGTACATAAAGGCACAGATAAAAACGTGTCCAGAACAATTTCTGCACAAGAAAATACTAAACAGAGAGGGAACCCTTAGGCTTGAGAAAGAGAGGTCTATAAAATGAAGCATAATATGAGAGTGATGAAGAGGGAATGATTATTCACTATTTGAGACTCACACAAGGAAATCATCAGGTTTAAAGCACGAGCCGCAGGAAATATTTTTTCCAAACAAGGCATAGTTAAATTGCGTAACTTATTGAGTATTGTGGATGCCAAGTATTTAAATGGGTTCAAGAGGGATTACACAAATGCATGTAGAATACTTCTATTGGCGACTATAAAAAATTAAAAGAAAAGAAAAAACCCTACAGTTTTGATGTACCAGATGCTTCAGAAGTCTGTGAAGTGATAACTGCCAGAAACCAGGGGGATGAAACATGAGGACATTTCTCACAGTTTTGCATCCCTTCCCTAAAGGGCCATGAGTGCCAGACACTGGAACACGTGATCTTCTGGGTTTGTCCGGGACAGCCGCTCTTTGCAGAGAAGCCTTACAGCTGTGGAGACAAGGAGTCTGCCAGGCTTCCCTGTAAGAGGAACCTCCAGGGTTAATCCAGAGTTTCTCTGGCCTTCACTGCAGCTCATTCTCATGACTTCACTGACTTGTGGGGCATAGAAGGGGAAGAGGGGAGAGAGAGAGAGCAGAAGCAGTGTCAAGAGAACGATGGCACCATTCGTGTTGCCTCTAGAAACTATACCATTTCCTCTACCTTCTAAAAAATTTTCCTCCAGAAATCTTCTGAGAGTTTTCTTGACAACACAGACAGTTTACAATGTCTGAACGTTTTTTTTATGGCATGCAATGAACAAAATTTAAATACCAGTGCCAAGAATTAGAATGATTTACATCATTCTCTCCAGGGTGGGGCATACTCCATTCTCTACTCAGAGGCTCCTAATGTTCCCCATGCTGCTAAGCTGTGTTTGTCACTATAAATTAGAAGGTTTCCACTTAAAATCTCTGAAGCTTTTGAAGCAGAGCAGGCTTGGTGGTGGGAAACAGGGGGTATATATTCAAGCCCTGAGGGAACCAACTGCTTCCAGCACAATCTCAGCTCCTGGCTCCTGCTGCATTCCTGCAGGTCTCAGTGCAGCCATTCATCTCCAAAGCGATAGCCACAGCAAGAGGAGAATGCTTGATATTGTACCTTCTCAGTGTGAGCATTGCAAGTCTTTGGACCTGTTTTCACCTGCATTTCCAGACATGTGGAGCCATACAAACTGAGGTTTCACACACCATGTGGCTCTGCCAAGCCAATGATTGGGCCAGTCAGATGCTCAACCCGTTGCCATCAGTTTAATGAATTACATAACAAAGCACATTCATAGATCATAACATGATTCAGATAGTTTGCCATTTCTTAACAGGGCTACCCAAATCCAGATGTTCAGGAAAATTTTGCCCAGACTCCACCAAAGACCCAGGAAATTCCTGAAGGAGAGCCATAGTTCCTATTATTTTTCCAGATATAAATTTCCCTGTGCTGCTTTCCAGCAGCAAAAGCAATCCTACCAGGACCCAAAACAGCTAGAGCCAATGCAGGACTTTTTTTTTCCTGGGCAGAGTAAGGTAAAATTACCCAAAAGACAACTACAAAAATTAATGGACTACACTGTTTTCCAGTGTCACACCAAAACACTCTTTTTTTCTCTATATAAGAGGGAATGTGTTAAAGAACAAAAAACTTCCTTATTAATGTAAAAAAAATTCTGTAGGCTGCAACTTTTAACATGTATTTTCTGAGAAGTTGTTTTAACTATTGCAGGCTAAGTTTTCATACAGCTCCTGTAGCATCTAAAGGGAGATGTCCAAAAGCAAAGCTCCCACCGAACAAATGTTTCCCATTGGCAGATAAAAGCTGAAATTTCAGTGCAGGAAACAATTTCATAAGCCTTTCTAACAAATAACTTCATTTTGAAAGCACTTAAAGGTGATGGAAATAGTGAGAGCAGGTTTTCTGTATTTTCTCCCACCTCAAGTATTCAGCAAAGAAAGCAGCATCTGCCGCAGCATTGTGTACTTGCCTACAAAACTGATCTCAGAGAGCAGATGCAATCTGAGGCTTACTTTGCACTCTCAAGGCTGCTTTTCATCTAAGGTGTTGCTCTTTTGGTTTTAGATGAAAGCTTTAATACTGAATGCCTACATTCTGTTCTCAACCAGAAGTGAGGAAGTAGATTCTTGCCAAATTAGGACACCTTCCAAGCCCTGCACAATGTAACCCAGGTTTTATTTCTATGTCAAAACTACAAGGAGATCGGTCTCATTTAATTCAATGCTCTGTTTTCTAAGTCACAGCACTAATGCTTCTTAAAAGACAACAAGTAATTTTGCTGAAAGTGCAGCAAAAAGTGGGCCTTTGGAGATGTTCTTGCTGGCTACCAGTCACCCCCAGTCAAACGCAGCTGTCGCAGACTTTGGTGGCCTCTAGTGGCTGCTTTGTCCATATCCCAAACTCATCACATTATTTGACTCCTAAGATTCCATCTGCTCCGCTTCCCATCCGTATATACTGGATCACTCCAAACCTGGCATCAGAGAGAGATGATGATATTGAGAGGTGCAGTAGGGGAAAGATAAAGTAGCGGTTACTACAATCATCTTAGATGCCATCTACCCATCAAGACCTGTCCTCAACACATACAGTAGGTTTCCTGTCACCTGACAGGTATAAACAGTGGCCAGGAGCTCTGGTTCTAGAAATTATGTTTTCCATTGACTTTCTAACAATTTCTTTCTAAGCCACAGTTTAAGCTATGATGTCTAACAACAAAGTCAAGAACAAGACGTGTCTTCATGAAAGACTAATCTTCACTTAACAGTCTTTCAATTAGTCTGAGGATTTAAAAGTTACAAATTCAGGTTTTTAAGAATGAAATATTTAAGTAGTTCGACAGTTCTTCAAAAGCAACAATCTGATGTGTCTTGAACTGAAGTGAATACAGAGCTCATGGGATCTGTAGACATCCCCTCTACAATGTACCAAATCAAACCTAATGGAAAGTAACATTCAGGGTAAAAGTTTTCTAGAAGCAGTCTAACTTTCTCTAAGTTGGGTACAGTTCTCAGATCCCACCACACTGCCAAATCACCAGCAGAGCAGCGTGGAGGCTCCAATTCAGATTGGATGAAATTTTGCTCTTCTGCATCAGGGAAGCTGAAATCTACAAAAGCTTTAAAAGTTGTTCAGCTGAAAGGAGTGGACACACCAGAATAGCAAGTTCCCAGGCAGCACCAGGCGCTGCCCAGCACAGCTCTTGGTGTTCTCCAAGTTCATGGTTACTCTCTCAAGCTGGAAAGTTCTACTCAAAGGACACAAAATGCTGCACAAACATTACAGCAAACAAGCCCCTCCTTCCCAAGAGGGAGGGCCAATGCAGTTTCTCAAGCTGACAAAAGGTTTGAAAATCAGTCCTGAACTCATGATAATTTTGTGCAAGTCCCAGCTCCAGCCCAAGTTACAAGCCATTCCTCTTTAGCCTAAGCAGATTTCCTGTCTCTGGTGTTCACTGGTTCAAGTGAATATCCCCAAACAAAACACCATATTTGCCTTTGAGCAGCATCTCTCTCCCTGATGCTGCTGCACTGTAAGCAAGGCCAGAAACAACTGACATGCTTCCATTTTTGTAACAGACTATTCAAGCACAGTTTTAATTCGATACTCTTTATTATGATATCCAGGAAAACAATAACAAGGTGATTGCTTATTACAGCTTCCAGGGACTGGGGCTCCAGACCTCCTTGTCCTGGGTACACACACGCGCACGCACGCACACGCACAAAAGACAACCCTTGCCACAAGAACTTACAATCTACACAAACAAAACAAAGATAATGATTAATCAAGAAACAAAGAGGAGGAATCACCTGCGTGAGAACATGAGTTAAGTTTTGGCTTGGTTTCTAGTCTGGAGTTCAAGAGTTGAAATTCCTACCCTGTTACAGTGTTCTTATTACCATGGGCTGAATACTTCTCTGTTGATTACAATGCAAGATACAGTCTTCAACATTTAAAAACAAATATAAGGAGACACAAAGCTCTAGACCATAATTTTTCATGTGGTATACAGCAAAACTAGAGTCTAGAGATTCAGAGATCTTAGGTGCCTGGTTTCCTAAATGAGAAAGGCAGTGAGAGTGAGTTGCAAAAAGCAAGGCAAAACCATCCAGGAATATCAACTTCTGTTAAACCAGACTGACTAACACATTATTTTTTCAATTCAGTATATCAAATTGCCTAATGCTCTTGTGTGTGGCATGAAGAAGTAACAACTGTGTTGTGCTGAGCGATAATGCCTGACCTTTAATGTTAACCACAATAAACACAGACAAAGAATGAATACTGAAACACTATTGAATTATAAAGCTACACTTTAGCTGCTCTGATTCTGCAAAAAGTTGCAAACACAAAAAGAAGAAAAAGGAGTTGTCATTTCTGGCAGTCACATCATAGACTTGCCATCCTTGAGCTGGATAAAACTAAAGTATCTGCAGAAACCTAAAATAAAAGTGACAGGACACATAGAAAGAGATCAAGAGCAAGTGTACTGGATTCAAAACTAGGCTGTATGCTTTTTTTTTAAACCAGAAATAAAAGTTGTTGCCTTTTGAATTGGCAACATCAAAAGAGCTTCTCTGAAAGGCAGAAAGCAGTCAGCCTACTGCTGCTGCAGCCCAGCACTCCTCACCCATTGCTCACCAAAGGGAATGGACAGGGGCAAATGCCAACTGCCGCCCCACTTCACTCAGAACAGCACTTGCTATGTGGATGTGAGCTATATCCAAGTTGTATTGCAATTCATTCATCCTAAAGATTTTCAGTTCCCATTAAGGAGGTTCTGATGACACTCAACATATTGATGTGCATGTTTCTTTTGCATGCCTGATCCAGAAACACTCCAGCACTGATTCTATTTTAGCTCTGAAGAGCACACAAAATTCCTTATTGTGTACAGATTTAGGGTTATGAGATCTAAAACTGAGTAGTTCAGGGAGCAGTGTGAAGAGGGGGCACTCACCAGACATCCGCCACAACAACTTACAGTATATAAAACAACCCCACCACCCAACCTACAAGCATGGGCTAATCCAGTGCTCTAAAGATAATCCACAGCTCGCAATGTAAGAAATTCAAATATGATGAACAGATGATAACTGACGTCAGTCCTTTGAAGTCTTTTTCTTTTTAAAGGATTTTCTAAATATTCCCCAAGCTTTCATTTTGTAGGACATTCTTATACCCTGCACCAGAAATAACCTAAATATTTGCATAACAAGATTCAGGCATAAAACCACAGCCCCCCCTCCAGATACCATCTCTGTATGCAGGCTCCCACTGGCCTGTAAATGTTACAAACATCACCACTGTCTCTACTTTGTGTTCAAGTCCCTTCAATACTGACATTTTCCAGACAGAACAATTAGGAAAGCGATGATCACCACTGCACAGGGAGCCTATTGAAACTGCCAATCTCCAGCATTTATGACACAGGCCCAAAGGGCTGAGTCACAAATGGAACCAAACCCAAGTATGACCTAGGAATCAGCTGGTGAACTTCCTGAAAACAGGAAAACAAACTAAGAGAAACCAAACAATTCTCTCCTCCATGTACCAAGACTCACATACAATGCAATTCTTGTGAAGCTCTCTGGAAGACCTCCTCCAGTACATAAAGGGTTGATGTAGGAAAAAAAAATCTCTCATCAAAAAAGCAAAAACCCCCATAATTTCCTGGCTGTTAAGGAAAGTAATGTTTGTTTGATCCAGGACAATCTACAATTTCAAAATCCCTATTTCTCCTCTGCCAGTATCCTCTTGCACTGCTTGGAAACCATGATGACACATAAAAGGTATCTCAGTACAGTAAACCACAATGAGTATCTCCACTTCCCCCACAAGATCTGAAAAAAATCCATTAATACTTCATGGATTTGGCATGTAGGAACTACCAGAGAGACCAGGTCCCTTCTGGTTCTGGTGACTGGAAGCCTTTAAACATCTCCCACACTGTAATCTAGTGTAATTTTTAAGAAACATGCTGTTGAAAGGGGCAGCTGCTTTAGAACCTGATTGATCTTTACCCTGCAACTCTTCTTCTTGCTTATACATAATTACTTGTAAAACTCTGGGGTTACTATGAGGCAACTCACCCAATGGAAAAAACCCAAACATGCTTGTTTTCAGGTGCACCAGCTCCTGGTCTAGCTCACCATGCAACCAGAAAGGCTCGTGCTAGCTAGGGCAAGGGACAGAACAACAATTCTGGCAGTAACCTACATTACTTTCAGGCTAGCATGGTTATGGAAATCCTCCCTTCCCTTTCGTATCAACTTCTGCCCCCAACAAAATCAACTCAGGTGCAGTCAGTCAGAAATCTTCAAAGAACAAAGGACTGCAGACCTGTATTGACCCTTTTTACAGGAGACCAATTACCTATACCCGAGGACCACACTCTTTATTACAATTCTGGGTACTATAACTCCATAAACACAACTAAAATTTTCAAAGAAAAAGAGTATTTAGAAAACATACCAAACGCTTACAAATAACTGCTGATTTTCTAAATGCATTATCCCAACATACATAATTTACCTTCAGCACAACCTAAACTTAGAAGAAATAGCCTATGCATTTTCTCTGCTCAGCAAATTCCTTCACTATTCCTAAGTTTGGGCATGGGATCACCAGAAAAACAGTATTTCCAAAGAGTATTTTCACATTCATGAATGATTCACACAGGAGAAATCAGTCTTCGCAACCAGTCAAGGAGAAAGTGCCCAGATGAAAACTAAAACTCTGAAAATTAATTTCAGCTGTTCTGCATTCCTTGTCTCTACTTTGAAATTAAATATAACCACTTTAAAAGTAAAATACTGGTTTTGAGAGAATATTCTGGCACATAAAACAAACACACATTTGGGGCTCAAAAAAGGCTTGAAATCATCTGTTGTTAAATCTTGAAAAGTTTTGACAAGTTGGGGCAAAGAGAAGGAGGTTTAAGAAAAAAACAAACAAACCCTATCCACTGTCTGTGTAATTATTCAATTCAAATCCATCTAAATGGACAAAGCTTTCTCTTTGTGGGACCTGGTAATTGATGAGGATAAATTAACTACTGCCTATTTTATTTGGCGTAGGATATAGTCATTTCCATTTCTAATTTTCTTGATGCCATAATTAAAAAAACATGATTAGACAACTAATCTTCCATCTTACTGAAACCCAGATTACAAGCAAAGAGCCAAAACTGCAATAACATTTGAAAATCAGTTTTAAGCAATTCAAAAGAAGTTATCCAGCCAAACAATACTCTAATGCTAAAACAAATAATATCAAATTAGAAGTCTCAATATCTTCTAAGTTTGAGTATTTCTATCCCAAGGCAGACAATTAAACATTACTGGTCTTGCCTCATCAAGCATGATAAATATGTATTTTTAGTTATGAGAGAAGAGACAGAAAATACTGGCTTCCAATACTCTAACCAATTTCTAGAACACGTTGTTACTTTCTATTACTTGGCAGACACCAACAACTCCTATAAGGCAATGATGAATATTAAGCCATTGTGGAAACAAAAGTGCTTTTGTAAATGTCCAAAGGACAAGAATGTCCGTCCATAAGGCCAAAAGGAGACAAAAAGCAACGTCAGTATTAACAGTCAAGAATACTTCTAAAGTTTTTGGAAATTAACCTGAAGTTTACATTTCAAGACTACTGTGTCAAAGAATGAGGTTTACAAGAAATTGTTTGCCTTAGGGAAACAACTATTACAACCCTCAGACTCCTATAAGTCTTGAAGATCTCAAGAAGTACCTTAAATGACTGCTTCATAATTTGTTCCTCCACCTTTTATGATTCTTTCAGCCCCAGGACAACCAGATATCACAAGCAAACTGATTCAGAGTCCAAGCACCAGACTAGACACTTAAAATCTACCCCCTTTGGCTTAAGGTACAAGTTGAGAGCAAGGCACACAGAATCTTTGAAGGTTCTTCTAGGAACATCAGACACAAAAAGTGATTTTGAAAAACAAGTATATAATGTACATGAGTATCAAAATTTCCGAGTTCCAGTTTTCCAGTTTTGTGGTCAGGTTGGACAGATCACAGTTCTACATGGGATGTCACAGGACATGGGATATCTACTTCTACTGAAGCAGACTGGGCATACTCGAGGGCACTCTGCCCCAGAGCTCCCAAGCTAAGCAAGTACAAGTCTGCCAAGTCCACTTCAGGAGCTGTGAACCAAATACTTGGGAATTGTGTCTGTAATCAGCTGAAACATGTAATAAATTACACTGTAATAACTCTAAAGAGCACTAAACAACTGAAGAATGGATAGTTGCTTGTAGTGAGGATTTGTACTAGAATGTTTATTCTGAATAGTAAGCAATTGAATTGTAGAAAATACAGAATGCAGATTTATCATTTTGTTGGGTATAGACTCCATTATAATAACAGTTTTTAATGAAAATTATTTTATTTATGAGCTTGATTGCTCATAATTACCCCTTAATCAATAAGCAATTCAATACTTGGGTTAACTTGATAGACTAATTCAGCAACTTCTTCTTAGGACTGCAATAACTGTCTCACTCATTCTCAAGAGAAACAGGTTGAATTGCACCCATTACAAAAGTGTACAGAGGAAACATTATCTGCATAACAAACTGGAAAACTAACTGGACAAGGTTTCACATTGAATACAATTATGAAAGATAATGGAAAAATTCTTAAATTTAGATTTTTCCAGTTGCAGCAGAGGTCATAATAAATCAGTTTTAAGAAGCTGTAGCTTTTAAATATTTTTTCATAAAAATATATATAGAAGAAAACAAACTATTTCCTAACAGAGGTGAAACAAAGCAAAGCAGTTAGAATAAAGGAATGTTTCTCATCACTTGATCCACTTATCTAATTCCCTCTTCATGGAGCATTGATTGCCTCCCAAAACAAACACAGCACATTGTAATAACCTCCACCCGTAAAATCAGACAGACAAATTTTCAAAGAAGGTCCAACGCACACCAATTTTCCAAGATACATACACCTCAAAAGCACAGACAGAAGTGGACAGTGCTACTCAAATCAACTCTTTCTATGACCATACACACTCCCTTCTAATTTTCAGGTGCTAAAAGCTATATCTCAAAAAGGTGTTGTGCTCCTTGTAAGAGATTTCTAACCAACAAACAATAAGACTCTGCAACGTTTCCAATTAGTTCAGTTTTGTTTTAATGGTACGGGGCAATTCTTAGAGCAGACATTGTGCAGCTATAGTAACTACTAAATAACGAGGTCTATTGGTGTGGTCTTGGAATCCCAAATTGAAATGTAAATTTGAGTCAAGGTAATTAGCTGAAAACCCAGAGTATCTGAATATGCATACAACGTTTTTACTTCAATTTAGCAACACTTTTTGAGGAACTTGGAAAAAGTGAAGTTGGTAGAACAGTATCACCAAGATTACAAAAACTGGAAGGAAATAATACACTGCAACAGTGATCCTCATTAAGTAAGTTATCTCATCACAGTAAATATTTAAAAAAGCGTCAATGTGTTTTAAAAAGTGTTGAATCCTCCCCCCAAGTATTTGAAGAGAGATAAACTTTTTCCTTAGTCAAAATGGTTTTTTAAAAAAAGTTTCTCAAAACAACAGCAATAATCAAAAAACATGATTTGTATTTTCTTTAATCCATAATATCTCTAGTGCTGAAGGGCCATCCATGTAAAAAGCAGATTCTTTGGGGACATTAGTCAATTAACTTAATAAAACCCAGTTTTACGAGGATTTATCCTTCCTGTTGCGAGGCGAGTCTGCTCCGTTTGAGGTCACTGTTCCATTTATTCCATTTTCTAGAAAAAAAGAAGAAAATACTTTTTAAATGTAGTGAGACACTTTATATTTTATTACATTTTTGTGGGTCCTACACAAACAGCCTTTAGCTTCTTTTCTCATGTACCTTCTTCATTAAACCTCCTAATTATCATTCAGTGTGCAGCAGCGGAATGAAGTTTTTACAAAGTGCAATATTTAAAGTTTACTACAATAAATTCCAGTTTCCTGATGTGGCCAGACACTGAAATGTGTCCATTATATACAAATAGACTGAAAATCAAGACCAGTTACAATATTTTAGAAGACATTCTGTGAAAAAGTAAAGTACAACTTGAAGATGAGATGAGATGAGATGAGATGGTTCTGTGAAATTCTGGAGACAGACTATATACAGAGTTCTCTGCTACAGGTCTTATTTATGTCACCTACCTCATAATTCTTGTTAAAATTACACTCCTTTGCTTACCTTTACAAGCATTTGATACATAGAGGAAATCCTTTATACACAGATATACCCACAATTTTTAAAGCATATACTTATACAACTCATTTACATTATGATGAAGATATTTACATAGATAAGGCAGAAGTAAAACACCAGTTCAGATTTGCAATGAGTATGTGTAGGTGGAAAGAGCTCAAGACCAGGCACCTAGCTAAGAACAAAAAGGTACTTGAGATGACAGTTTGTCCTTCCATTTAGGTGTTTATTATTTCTTATTTATGTTATAGTCTCATAAGCAGTGAGTTTTTAGTTTTTTACTAATAAGGTATAAAATGGTTAACAATTTTTTGTTATAAGGTTTTTCAAGGTTAAACTATTTCATTAAGAAATGACACTTAAATTATTTTTGCTTTTAATTTAATAACTAATTACTTGAAGTCTGCAATGCAGACTTTTTTGTCTAATTACAAAATACTATTTAAACTTAAGAAGAAGAAGGAAGAAGGCAAAGAGGATGGGCTAGTTTTTGCTTTAAAACTTCTATCTTGTTCTATATATTATTATTATATTTTAAAACTCCAAATTCTAAGTTTTTCACCTTGTGATATTACACATTTCTAATTAACTCCACACTCGTAATCCCAGCGTTATCAATTAATTTTGGAAGCCTTCTCCACAGCTTCAGGTCAAATGTGGTGCTCTCCTGGGAGTTAGAGTGTGTCAGCACAGAAAGTCTAAAATCCTCAGCATCCACAACTCCAACACCCCCTTTGCTCAGTTTCACATCAACCAAGGAAAAGAGATGTTGCCTGACAGTAACTATATTTATGAAACAGATCTAAAGAGCACAGTGCATAGCCAGCTACAATGCTTGCAGCCTAACATCTCTGCTCTGACTCAGATCATTCTGACTTCAAGCAACAGCTGCTGGTTTTTTGGGTGCTTTTAAACAATTATTACATATATATATTTATATATTTTTACAAAGGACTGGTTAAACTTATTTTTCCATCCACAGATGTGCTGAAGGTCACTAGAGTGTGGACAGTCTACAAAAACAACTGTTGGCCTCTCTCTTTCTCCCACGACACCCAAATGCTCCCATTTATGCAAACAAGCAACAACAACAAAAAAATGACAACCACACATGAGCACGAGACCAGACACAGGCCCAAAGAGTCGAAATCTGTTTGACCACATATTGGCTGTAAATGACACCACCATTTTAAGCCTACATAAGGTGGTCTTTGGATATTTCTGAAAATGTTTGAATTGTTTTTCAATAAAGAAACTTATAAACAATTAATTAAACCCAAGCCAGCTAACTGAAATCATATTTTCTTAAACAGTTTAGGTAAAACAACAAAGCACATGGTTGTGTACTCCACCTAAATTACCAGCAGGATTTTTACTGTCATTTCTTGCTTTTGGCATAGACTAAAAGTAACACATTTTATTGTGCCCTGGATCTCAAAAAAACATTCAACCACACACACACCAAAAAAGTGTTTTAAAGAGTTCAATTGCATATATCACTCCTTCAAAACCACTGCTTTGCTGCATCCTATGCAAGTGTTCTGAACAGACAACATAACAGGAGTATTCAAAACAGAAGAATTTGAATGAACTGAGTTCTTTTGTGTTCATTTAAAATAAGGAATACAATTCTTCACTGTTCAAGACAGGCATAGCTCAATTATTTTGTGAATAAACTGACTTTTTCACTATTTGTTTACCACTTGCAAGTCTCCATTGAAGTAGGGCAAAACCCAGCGGATTCACTAAACTACATGAATTAAATAGATTAAGAGATTTTAAAAAGCTATTTCATTTCTGACTCTCTAATCAAGGCATAGATTTTAAAATTATTTGACATAAAATACTTAAATTAAAAAACCCCTCCATATTGAGAAGGCCATGACCATGAAGCTCTGATTAAATAGGACACTTACACAGGAAACTACCTTCACTCCATTTGAAAAAAAATTCCAACTGAATTTTCAGAAGAAAAAAACCCCAGCACTACACAAAAGCCAAGTCGTGATAATTACAAATCATTCTAAAAGGAGAGCAGCAGTACTCTAAAACACATAATTTTAATAAAAATAGAAACTTGGGAGGAAAAAAAAATTATTAATCTCCCACTACAAATCTCAGTTCTCAGTACAAATGGTCTTGACAAACACTACTTTCAATATATCAAAAAGTGGAACAGGTTGGTAATACAAAGATTGGGAGCAAAGGATCATGCTGGAGAAAGCTTTTGAAACAACTTCTGCCATTTCAAAAGGGTGCAGAAGTTATTCAAGCTAGCAGTTAAATACACAGGAGTTGAACTGTTGGTGCAACAGATATACTGAAGTACGGGAATTTAATTTTTTTTTTAAAGAGCATATAACTTTTTCTTGGAGGAAAGAGCATTCTGTTAATCTTTCCACAAAAAGGATGTGACATAACGAAAAAGTCAAACTTGGACTCTTTAGTTCATTTCCAAATGCTTTGACACGGGTTTAGAGTAGTAAGGTGTTATTACCTTTCCTTAAAGAACTAGCAATTTCTGGTTTTTGTAAAAACAGTCCAACACAAAACTTTTTACTGGGTGGATCATCAAACCCTCTCTTTGCTCTAAACCCTCAGGCTTTTGGGCAATGAAAAAGAAGCTTGAAATCCACAGCAAGAAAATTTTACAAATGAATGTGCAAAAGAAGAAATCTAAAATTGCATCTGTTCCCTTTATATAAGGGAACAAAACATAAGTATGACACATTTTGTTCAAGTAATGAAAATAAAGAGAATAAAAAATATCATGCTGCATTAACAAAAAACACCCCAGTAATTCCTTTATTTGGGCAGTTAGAAAACCCAACAATATATAGTGGTTTTTCTTAAAAAAAATAATTATTCTTCCCACAGTAATATTCCCCAGTATTGCTTCTCTAGCTGGAGTCATCTCCCTCACAAGTTAAACACAAAATGCTTCTTTAGCGACCTAAAGTTGATTTTGAGAAGTCAAGGGAACAGAAAAAATGAAACTACAAACCTCTTTCTTTTCTGGAGGTCTTTCCTTTAGCTGATACAAACTTCTTTTTCACTGACTGAGGCTGAGAAGAAGAATGCTCTCTCCACCTCCGAAGCTGGAAATTAATGAACTTCCACATCATAAATGCTTGGGTCATGCAGATGGAGGCCAGCACACTGATTCTAGAAACAAATAATAGGTAAAGTTTCATCAGTAAGTTTGCCTCATTATTCAAACAGAAAAACAAGGTAGAACACCTCAGGATTTCTGACGACTTGCACCCCTCCTCCTGGTAATCTCTATTTTCTAAACCAAGAGTTCACTTGCATAGGGCAACACTGGGCTTAAGCACAGATGATCAAAACTAGATATAGAGTGATGGTGAAATCTTTGCCCATCAAAACTGGCAAGTACTAGGTTTCTTTCCTGCTGTCTTTCTCAGAATTACTCTCAGGGTACAAGGTAGTAACAGCTGAAAATGGTTCAAGAGTGTCTTGCAGCTCAGAGTATCAGTTTTGAACAGTAATACTGACATTGTCAAAGTTTCAATAAATTCTTCTCTGCATTTATAAGAAGGCTGGGCAGTTGGATCACCCAGCTCAACAGGGGCCATAAAAAAGGCAGAGAAAGAGGCAGTAATCCTCAAATGAGACCAAAGCTGCTCTGGGCACAAATACCTTGACCTCTAAGATATACTGACAGCAATTGTATTTAGAATTCAATTTACTAACTTTAAAACATTTGAAAGTAGTGTCTGTAATTGGATATTCCTATTAATTCTGCTGGTTTGATTTTTTTTTTGGTTGCTTGGGGATTTTTTAACAAAGACAAGAAGAGTAACCAGTCATAGATTTCTTAGCTATAGACTAAATACTAAATTCAGTCAATTCATTTCACAGCACCTTACAAGTTTCTTACATGAGCTATTCCTATTGATCCCATTGGTTGCATGAAAACACTCAATCATTCAGAATTACTGGCATTAGTACCATACCACTTACATTGTGTATTTAACACGGTTTACAGCACATGCTTAAGAACTGTTCCAGGTTTACTGTACCTAACAGCCAGGATATTAAAGTTCCCAGTGCTGAAATTCAGCTGCTGATCTTCTGCTCTTGCCAGTCCAAAGCCAAAAGTGAGGACTGAGAGAATCAAGGTGAGAAGCCTTCCCAAAACAAAAAGAACTGCCCACAGTGAAAATCTAGAAATAAAAACACCACAAACACTAAATAACTTTCCATTCAAAACACATGGACTAATAATGCAAATGCTTACTTTTCACCATCGAAATTTGTTTGAAATCTAAGAACTTACCTAAATACATGAATTTGCACCTATCTTAAATGCATCTTGTATTATGTTATGAAAACTGATTTCAACTCAATGGAAAGTGCTTTCCAGCACTATTAGAACAAAAGCACATTTTTAGGTCCTACAGAGCTGGCTGTATTACCAATCTATCCTGTTTCTTTCTCTACAAAACTTAAAAAACCCCCACATTAGTATACATTGAGAGATTTTATTTCATTTAATACTGCTACTAATATTTACTTAAATAGGCTAAAACAAGGTAGAAATATACTGATGGTTTAGAAATATAAGTACTAACACTAGTCTGGACAACTGTGGTTGCTTAAGAAACACTGTTTGAACTCCCTTGTAATTTTTCTTTCTGGTTACTTAAATGCAAAAAGCTCTCAGACAGAAATTACAAGAACTTTAAAGATAAAGATAAAATTTTAAAGACTATTTACCCTTTCTGGTATTTTTCATCACTGAAGTAGAAAAGACGGGATATGTGGAAAAGAAATTCAACGAAGTAATGCAATACCAGAAGAACAAGTCCAAGGTGGGTCAGACTATCAAAACAAATAAAACAAACATTCAGACCTTTTGTTAGATATTTAAGGCAAAGAATGGAGTCAGCAAAAGTTTACAATTGACTTACTTCAAGAGATAGGCTCCAGCAATATGAAAGAGGTAAAGTCCAATGTAGACAATCTGGCGAAAGATATCTTCCTATTTGGAAGAAAAAAGTGACCACGTGTTATACACAATGTTACACATTATTGTACTGTGTTATCTGTTATTACAAACTATTCCCTAGTCTTGTATCAGGTGTATCAGCTACCTTAACATGGCCTGGTTTGGCACTGAATCACTCAGCCTGGATCATCTAACTCCACACATAACTTATTGCTCACTTACCAGTCATATTCAGTGTCTTACATATGCTACTGTGAGAAAAGGCATCAAACATGGAAAGATGCTTTTAAAAAGGATCCACTTTTATTTGTTATGACCACTGTGAATTTATACAAGTTATTACATTTCTTATTTTGCATGTATTACTGTACCATCAGATCCTACACTTCCACATCTTTGCTGCCCATCAAATTGTCAGATTGCTACAGAATAAAATAACAGTCTATGAATCAAAATGAAAGGCTTCCCAAGTGTTGACATCAATTTTAAAAATTGAAAGCACACTGTTTCTGGCAAATACAGAGAATATTGTTATTAACCAGTCATGCTAAAGCACATGGTCCCACTTTAAGTCAGGCTTTAGTCAGCCCTATTGAACTGAACATTTCATTGAGATGAAACAATAAGAGAGGAAGATACACAGCACATGGAAAGCAGATTGTGCCATCTGTGAACAGAAGGACCACTGAACTATGCCAGATCACAATAAAAATCTCTTTGGAGTGGTAGCAGAGTACATTCAGTTGTACTTAAGAAACTCCTTTTTGGAAGCATTCTCTAAACTTCAAGCAAGGATCTTTAGCTTTATCTTGTAAAAAGGGCCTAAAATTTTAATCTTACAAGAGCTATACTATGTTATTCAATACTCAGTATCATATTCAACAAACCCACAGAATCAAACAATTATGACAACAGCAAACATCACACTCATAATACACAAAGAGCAAGAAAACATGGAGAAAGACTTACTCTAAAATTATCTGAAAGAAAGTGAAAAATTGGTTATTTCAGATAAATACACAGTAAGTACAAATGGTTAGTTTCTCCAAGCACAACCAGGACCAGCCTACAACCCTTTAACTTTAGAACTGAGATAACATTGAAACAGCCCATGCTGCCTGCTTAGACAAACTGTCAGAGACTGCAGGCCTTGTGGAAGAATGCACAAGGTACATATGACCATAGAGGAACCAGAGCTGAGAAGTTATTTTCTTGTTTATGTCAGCAAGACAGATAACTAGACCTGAGTAAAAGCAGCCAGTTTTTTCAAGAGAAGGAATACGGCAAGCAAGCCAAGATAGCAGAGGTTAAGCTGTGGTTGAAGAAACATCAACCATGCTAAAACAAATGAACTATCACTCTTTAAACTAATGCGAAAGTCAGAGGGCACAATTTCAAGCAGTGACCAAGTAAAACACTCCTATTCAACACCCAGCACTTAGGCCACTTGTGACAGCTTTCTTGAAGTTATTTTAAGAAAGATCTCCACGCTTGGCTGTGAAGTCAAATTTGGAAGGTATCACTAGCACAATAAGAGAACATCAGCTGCAGTGCATCTGCAAAACAGTACTCATATTGCATAAGAGCAGCATAAAAAGAGTGCATCTTATTACTATTTTACCAAGCCTCTTCTAGGCTCCTGTACAAAGACCTGTGGTTATGTAACACCCATGTTTCATTTTTTGAATAAAGCAGAACTGGCAACAGAGATGCAGCCTAGGCACAGAGCACCAACAGTCACAGAATGGCTTGGGCTCAAAAATACCTTTGTAGATCACCTAGTCCAACCTCTATACCATGGACAGGGACATCTGTCACTTGACCAGGCTGATCAAAGCCCCATCCAGCCTGACCTTGAACACTTCAAATGAAAGCAGGTTCGCAACTTCTCTGCATTGTTGAGAAGTGTCATTGTTGGGCATTGTGTTCCAGTGTCTCACCATCTTCATCACAAAGAATTTCTTCAAATCTACTCTAAACCTATTCTTTTCATTGTTCCTTGTCACTACAGACCCCAACAAAAAGTCTCTCTCCATCTTTCTTATAAGCCCCTATCAAACAGTGAGAGGCCACAATAAGTTCTCCCTGGAGCCTCTCTTCTCCAGGCTGAACAACCGCAACTCTCTCAGCCTGCCTTCACAGAAGGGGTGCTCCAGCCCTCTGTTCATCTTCATGGCCCTCCTCTGGACCCACTCAAACTGATCCACACCTTTCTTGTGCTGGGGACCCCAGAGCTGAATGCAGCACTCCATGGGCAGTCTTACCTTCCCCCAACCAGCTGGCCACTGCTTGTTATGCAGCCCAGGTGACACATTTTTTTTGGGGTGCAAAGGTACATCGCCAGCTCATGTCCCATTTTCATCCACCCATTTAAATGCTATTTAAATCAAATCCCAGACTTTCATACTCCTTTGATGTATAGAATTATTCACAGTTTATATTCTACACCTATATCATGATTCATGAAGCAGCTGTGATTTTAGTGAGCCTATTCAGACTACCAATTCTGAGAAACAAAGGGAAAAAAAACCCCAAGAGTTGAAAAGAAAATATCACAATCACTTGCTTGAGGGAAAATTCTTTCAGTGGATGAGAAACACTAGTAATTTTTATTTACACAACAGATACTTAGCAATTGTACTGCAATTAGAATTTAACTGTAAAGAAAAAAAGCCACCTTGCTCTGGAGTTCCTCCCATTTACGTTTTGAACTTACTTTTTTAGTTTTCTGAAAGTAGAGTTCTGGAAAAGCATGAAACCAGTATGCCAACTGTAAGATGTAGAAAAACTTCATTTGAAACCTGTACAATACAGCAAGAATTGAAGAATATTATTTATTATGAATGAACTTAAAACATTTCAGAAGCGTCTAGTGAACTCATTTTATCACTGTCTCTTAAAAAAAGAAAAAATAGAGGTCCTTCATGCCAGCCAAGTCTAAACTAATATCATTAATAATTAAATCATTCAGACAAAGCTTGCAAAAATGGAATTCTTTAAGTAATAGCCTACATAAAAAGAACTTTGTATGCTACAAGTTGTCAAAGAATCAAGCCCACATAAATACAACAAAAACACATCAGTGACTAATATAGTTTTACAAACTACTTATTCTACACAGATTGTACATGAGACACCCTAGGCTTAAAACAGTCTCCCCTCTCCCCCAGCAATCCTTGAAGGAAGAGGCCTTACGGAATCAGAGTGTGCGGATAGTCCCTCCACAGAGAGGTTGGATCTGATATATAGTTCTCCTACAAAACGAAAAGAACAAACAAAAAACCCCAATAAACACTCTAAGATGTTACTTTCTAGTCAGAAATAATGACTGGATGTGCATATACTCATTTATGTATATGCACAAGTGTACACACAAAAAATACTCATATATACATACACAAGTAAAAGCTGCAGATCCATAAATTGTCTTTTTAGAAAATCCCCAAGAAATCACAAATAAACAAAACCAAACCAACCCAGAAAACAAATCCCCAAAACAAAAGACAGCTGCACTGGCTTAAGAAAATAAAAAGCAACCAAACAAATCAAGTGATTATTCAAGATAGAAAGTCTTTAGGAGATGGAAATTATTCCAGTATTACAACAGCCACAGGACTTCTTTTGTAAATTGCTGACAACCTTTGAACTTAGAACTAAGAGAAAGAAGGGTTTTCCAGGAGTTTTTATGTTAAAATAAAGAAAATAATAAAAAAAGGCATAGTCTTCTCTTTCTATGAGCTAAGCTCATAAACATCCAGCCACTAGCAAAGGGTATGTACCTAAAAGCACACAGTGACCTGAGGCTACAACAATCTGCCATATACCCATTCCCTAGGCTCCAGAATGCTATGTATGGTTCCTAAACATTTATTTTATATTAATAAACCAGCATAAAAAAAACCTACAGAGAATTAAATACCATAATAAAGTTAAATGGTTTTATCTTATTCTGTTTGACAGTAAATCTAATCAAAACTGAGCAACAGTGACACTACTGACTTTATACTCAGTTATGACTAAATTCACACAGAATCCTTAAACTTGTCCCCACTTTTAAAACCAGCTAAAACCAGAAAAATAAACCAAAACCATATTTATCATCAACATAAGAGAATTTTTGGAAATCTCATAATGAAACAGAAGAGAAAGCATACTTACAGAGACAAGAATACTCGTTCCCCAAACACAGGAGAAAAGGTAGAATGCACTAAGTTGCCCAGACTCATTGAACTTGCTATGCTTTGTTTTTGAAAAGTGCATTTTCCTGTTAATTTTCTGAAATGAAAAGTCCACTGTTATTTATATGCTGCAGTACTTCACATTTATTTTGTAACTACATCAGAGTACCTTGAAGTTTTAATGCATGTTTTTACAGTTAAAAATTTTAATGCAAAAATTTACTTTTAAAGTTAATAGTCTTAAAGTCCAATTAAAACCCAACAATTATCTTGATGAAAGGAATGAATATTTTGTACTTACATCCAGTACATACTCCTGAATTATAGCATGTATGATTATAGCTACAAGCATGTAAAAGAAAATTGTAGCCAAGTCTTTGATGCCATAGTAATAGAGAGAGATTGTTTCTGCAGATTGTTCTTCTAAAAGACAAAGAGAATTAACTGTTAGGCACCAATACAGTTTAATGGTTCATAAATTTATTTCTCAGAGTGAAGCCTTTCAGACAGAAGTAGATGAACAAATAAAAGTCAAATCAAACTGCCACCATGAACTAGGTCACTAAACTGTTTATAGTTATCTCCTCCATCACATCACAAACTCAATTTGGCTCTGGAAAGATGCTATAAAACTAAAAACTTAAGTGCACTTAGGAAGCTTATCCAAATACACTTAAAGTGGACAATCAAAATATGTTAAACCATCATGCCACTTTGACTATTAAAAATTATCACCTGCAAAGCCAGAGTAAGAATTCATGTGAACTTATCTACCAGTCAGATGGTGTTTCAGCACTAATGACAAATCCAGCAGAACAGAAACATTCTCTCTTAATTAGTTAAAGCAGTGTTTTAATTCAAATAAAGTGAAATCCCTGAAAGCTGCTCGTTATCTATTGAAATTGACAAGTTAAATTGACAAGTTCCCTTCCTGACAAGGCTAGGAAGCAGGGCACACTGATAGTGTCTGATATACTGTCTCCTAACTAACCTCCTGCAAGATACATACCTGTGGCAGGAATGGTAACATTATACTGAAGTGTAACAAAAATGACGGCTGCTTTTGCTGTAATCTAAAAGAGAAAAAACCCAAAAGGGCTGTAAATTCTCATGGAAATAAAACTACATTAAACTGAAAACATTTGCCCATAGTTTTGGCACCCTTGCCCAGCACGTTTGTCTCCTCCCAAAAACCTGACTGACCTCCCATTATCTCACCACTGCACCTGACTTTTTCCAAAGGCAGCACACATGGCGTGGCCTCTATGGGTTTGTTTACAGAATACTCAACCTGCCAAATGAAAGATCCTTGAAAATGTTACTTACATACAGCCTTTCCTGCAACACCAAAAGAGAAAACACGTGCTACAATTCTGTCTTTAGTCCATACTGTATTATTACATTAACAGAATGTACAATATCATGGAGTCCTAGACCATGATGCATTCAGCAGTGGCTGAGAATAAACTTTATTTAAAAGTATTTTTCTTATTTGACAAAATTTGGAAGTCAGTTGTCATATTCATAAATCTGTGGGTGATCTGAAAAATGTGGACAGGGAAGGAAAAAAAGCATATACAACAGAAAACAATTTCAGGCCAGTGGGATACCAACTCAGTATAATTACCACTCTTTTGACCCTGGGGATCCTCTGGCAAGAAGCATAAAACAAATTAAATTAAATTTAGCAGTAGTGGTACTACCCCTTTATGATGAGCTGTAAGAAAAACCAGAATGAATAAAAAACAGTTTGAAGAGATGATGTCCCAATGGCTTTCTTTGAGAAGTGGTGTGGGGATATTCTAAAATCCCCAATATATAAGATGGAGTATAAGTTCTTATTTGACAAAAAGCAGAAACTTATTTTTTACTATAACACATCTTCATTGAATCCCAACATTAATCAACACGCCCTAAATGAGAGAGAAAAGTAACTGTGCTTCACCATAGTTCAGATAAATACCTTTGTAGATCACCTACTAGATCTGATCTATCACATAGATCAGATAGTTTCTCATTGCTGTAAAAACCCAGCATCTATGTGGTAATCAATAGGCCTGACAAAAACCCCAAGCTCCTTAAGTAATCCTGGAAGGACATATTGAGCTTCTGAAGATAATGAGTAGGTTACTACTAGTATTAATTATTCACAGGAAGTGAGATTTTAAAACCATTGCTTTGTCAACAAGCCCTAGATTTTCTGTGAAACCCTGAATATGTGGCAGACTCTTCAGATTATGTAACTTCAGGGAACCCAACTAGTTTGCTCAAATTAGTGAAGTTGCCTTGGGCTCCCTATTCATCAAGGGAGCCCTCAGAGGACAATTTGAAACAGTACTCAATTCTGAACTGCCCTTTGAAAGCTCTGTCAGCCGCTCTCAATACTAGAATTGTACAAGTCAGGCAGTGTAAACACCTTACCATACCAACATCAACCACAGCAAGTGATTTCCTGTACCTGTATCAAAGCATTTAAAAAATTGCAACATACCACATCTGTACCAACAATGACACATGGCCTTTTTACACTGGGTTAGAAAACACAGTGGGTTAAAAAACTGGAAACAAAAGAATTCAGCACATTCAATCCCTCAAAACCTCTAACCCTACCAGTAATACTGTTAATACAGTAAGCCTGATGTAGGCACAAAAAGAAACAGTTTAGGTTTACCTCTTCAACTTCATTCCCCAGGAAATCACCATATAACAGTTGTCTTGCTGATTTTTGATAGCTAACCCAAAACCAACAATGTAGCTGGTCTGCCCTGTTTTTTTTATCTATCTATCTATCTATCTATCTATCTATCTATCTATCTATCTATCTATCTATCTATCTATCTATCTATCTATCTATCGATCTACCGACCTACCTACCTATCTTCTTCCTAACTCCACTGGTTTTTAGCGCTGAGCTGTACCAACAGCTGGATGAAACCATTCTGAAAACCATGACAGAAGGGTCCACAACCCTTAACAAATACCTGAAATAAGTGTCTGAACAAACGTGTAGAACACCAGAAATATTTAGTCAACATCGTCTTAATTTGATGGTCAGTGATCTTAGATCACTGATAACGTTTTGGCAGTCTCACAGGTGAGTTACCTTTCCAGCGCCAAAAAGGCGCGGTTTAAAGCATCTGCATTCAACATGGGGGCCCAGGGAGCGGAGGGCCTGCAGCAGGGCCAGCCCTCAGGCCGGAGGGAGCGCTCCCCTCCGCCGCTGCCAGACCTCGGCGCATTTCCGAGGCGGGAGGAGGCGGCGGGGGTGCGCAGCTCAGCCGCACGGGGCCCGGAGCGGCCGGGAGCCCCGGGATGCTCCGCGGGCGGGGGCGCGGGCAGGGGGACCGGAGCGGCGGCCCTAAGGACACGTCACCGCTGCTCTCCCTTCCCTCCCCGCCGCGCCGCCCGCCGGGAGCCGTAGTGCCGGCCGGCGGGGCCGCGCACACAAAGAGCGGGGGATCGGCTGTGGCGGCCGGGCCTCGCCCCCCGCCCCCTCCCCGCCGTGCCGCGCACTCCTCCCTCCCTCCCCGGCTGCCACGTAACCCCGCCGCCCGCAGGAACTCCGCCGCCGCGGCGGGCAGCGCGCCGCCCGCTCCCGGCCCCGCACGGCCTCCGCCCGCGGCGGCGAAGGAGCGGGACCCGGGTCCTGGGGGTAGCCACGGCTGCGCCTGCCCAAGCCGAGGCGGGGGAGAAGGGCGTTCCGCCCGGGGAAGCGGGGATGCGCCGCGGGGAGGGCGGGCGCCCGCGGTGGCTCTCGGGCGGCGCGGCGGGGCGGGGGTCGGCTCCTGTCCCTGCGTACAGCGGCTCGGGCGTGGGCCGGCGGGCAGGTGCGCCGGGGGGAGGCGGCGCTGACCGGGAGCAGCCGCAGGGTTCCGCCGCAGCCCGCGCAGCCTCCCCTACCGCCCGCCGCCGCACTCCCGCGCCCTCCCTCCCCTCCAGCACCGAGAGCCTCCGGTGGAACGGAAGGAAGCGGGAAGAGGACCCCCGGCGGGGGCGTCGGTGCCGCCTCACCTCGAACATGAGCCCCAGTAGGAAGATCATGGCCATGCAGGACACGATGTCCGCATGGTTCTGCACGATGAACTCGTGGCTCAGCACCGGCGGGTTCTTGTTGCTCTTCTTGCGGATCGCCATGGCGGGCCGGGAGCTGGGCGCCGCCGCCGCCGCCTCCCCGCTGCCAGCACAGCTCCTCTGGCCGCGGCCAGGAAGAGGCGGAGGGGAGGAGGCGGCCGCGCAGCCGGGGAATGGCAGCGCCGCCGCTCCGCTTCCCCCGCCCCGCCGCCAGCAGCGCCCCTGCCGGCCGGCGGCGCCTCCGCCCGCGCTCCGCCCCCGGGGCCAGCGCCCGCCAATTCAAAGCCGCCAACCCGCGGCGCGGCCTGGCCGGCGCTCGGCAGCACGGCCGAGCCGAGCCTTGCCGTGCCCTGGCGTGGCGCCCGGGCAGCAGCGCTGGCAGATCTACTTTTCTTTTTTAAGGCTGGCCGATACTTGCTGGCGGTAGCCGGAAGCCCGCGCTGTGCACCGGCCCAGCAAAAATACCCAACCCAGTAAAAGAAGGCTCTTGTCAGGTTAAAACGACGAACGAAGAGGTCTCAGAAATGAACGCTGATCCAGGCTGAATTCAGGGGTCTTTCAACCCTCACAAAATTTGTGCTGTCTGTATTTGTTAAAGCTTCTGTTAGGCAGATACTCCCAGTGGATATATGGAAAAGAAATATAAAGAAACTGACTAATTTATAGCTGAAATTTAGTGCTGTCAGAATGGCTTTTGCTGCCGGCAGCTTATGAATGAATACAGGGCAAGAAATTAAGGTGTAGCTGTTTGGTGCTGCTTTGCCAAAATTGAGAATGTGCACCAAATGAATTGTGTGAGCCGTTTTAAAAAGGTTGATTCCTTCAAACTGTATGGAGCAGTGACTCATGGAACTGATTGATCAGTGTAAGACCAGGTTTTTCAACTATGAAACACCTTCTTCATCAGCTGTGTAGATGCTCACAGATTTTCTATTAATTTATAACGAGACAGCTATATTTAATTTATAACGAGATCATCTGGATATGATCTAGGACACTTAAAATACAGAAAAAGCTATAGAAAAATTTCCTTTCACAGCTGGATTTTTTTTAAGTTTAAACAGAAGGAGCATTCATATTTTAGTCCCAAGATGTTTTGTATTCTAGAAATGCCTTAATCCCCTGAGTGTACCAGTATTGTGCAAATGTAAATAAGCAGGACATTATTTCAACAATATCAATGTGAAAGTATATCCCTGACTGCATACAGTATAGTCATGGATGGAACATACTGTACCTGTGAAATACACTGGATTGGAATAAAAATTGGATGCCATTTTGCAATATAAGTTTGCATCTATTTCCCACCTCAGGCTTAAAAGAAATCAGGTCATCTCATCTCCACAGAACATAACAAACAGGACTTAAGTGGGACAAGACATGCTTTCCTCAAGCTTTAATCAGCAAGTGTCTGGCTAGATATCCTGTCATACAGGCCCTCAGTTTCAGCTTGGCTCTGTGTTTATTCTGATGGTACACTGTAAATGGAAAACAAGGCATCCTGTTGCCTCACCTGAGGTTTCCACACCTTCCTTTTATCAGGAATCTCCTTTTCTGCCACATGAAGTTTTGTATGGCACTTCAGGCAAAGTGGGATGGTCAGCCCTCAGTCTGCTGCCTGCCATGGATGGCTGGTCTGTTTGCCATGTTTCTTTCCAGACATCCGTATTTTCCAACACTAGGCTCCAAACTCATCACATTATTTAGGAAGGAAGCTCTCCACAATCTGAGTCAGAGGGAGTTTGTAGCATCTTATCACAGAAGCCACCATCATGTGCATGTGTGTCCCAAAACCTTCCCAACCAAACCAAATACAGCGTTTCGGGTGGCAAAATTATGGCGACTTCAGCAGGAAGCGTATTATGACACCTGCAGCAACAAGACACAAACAGCTTTCTATTTGGGAACCTTTCCTGAATTTAAGCATGCTTGGAGAGAGAACCAAGAACAATATTTTAAAACAAATATAAATAAGCAAATCAGCAAGTAACAGAATGGAAAACTTAAAAAAGATGATACCTAACACCAAATGTCTAAGTGTTAAATGTAATAAATGATGTTGCTTCTCAAGACAGGATCTTGAAATTAGCTGGCAGGAAGGCTGGAAACATGGTTTGTGCTTCCTTCTGTCCCCAGCTGTTTAGAAAGTTATCCCAGGTATTAGCCCTTCTAACCTGTTAAGACAGAAATAGCCCCCTTCCCTCTTTTCATTTGTAACTTCTAATGCATTCTCAACAGATGAACACATTTTTGTGAGAGGGCTAATCCCCCTTTTTGTACATACATGGCATATCTTACATTGTCACCTTCTAAAAATAAACATTCCATTTGACATAACAAGGAGCCTTGAGACTTTTTCAAGATGCCACAGCCAAGTATAATTTATTATATATACATCTTAGTAACAGTGCAATTTCTGCTATTAATATTCCAAAGACACCATATACAATCATTAATGACTAGTCTGGTTAAACAGCCTTTTTCCTTGTTTTTTTGAAGATGTCAGGCATTTCCTGCAGCACAGCACAGAACATGGAGTTTTCTATTTGTGTTCTCTTGCTTTCTTCACCACCTGCAAGTCCCAACAATTCTTTAAGCGAATTCTAAAGCCATTTCCATGTATTTCAAAATTTATAGTAAAACAAGAAAATCATTAAGTGACATTAGATTTCTTCTTTAGCTCAGAAAAGTAATGAGACACCACCTCTTCATACCAGTTTCCTGCTGTCTTAGGTTCTCAGGCCTCATGACAGGAAACTTTCATTTCACTTGAAGCAAAATGACACCATCCAGAGCATGTGAATTATTGTTTTATCCTTTTCAAAAGAGCTGTGATAATTATGTTTCTATGCCTAACAATGGAAAAGGTAACTATAAATTCATGGAATAGCTACAGGAAAACTAATTATTAGTGTGAAGAAGTCCATTTGAAAACTGAGTAATTATTTCAAAAGGAATTGAAGAAAAAAAAACTTTGTTGGAGGAACAGATAAAAAGTGTCTGGCAAAATATAAGTAAATAGAAAATACAATAGGAAGGAAACCTATCAGACCTCAGAAAGACCTCAAAATGACACTGCAGAAAAAGTTAAAAGTGAGCATGTGTCATGATCTGGCCAAATTTCAGATCAATGAAGTTTACAAGAAGCATCATTTTTACAGAAAGTAATTATTTCTCTTCTTCAGGGGTCTGCCTACTACCTCAGAATATGATTTCAGTTTTGGGTTGCTATTCCTGTAAGTATTTTTGCTTTGAATTTGTCTCAGCTGATCAGAACAAATGCCATCAACTTCATAAAATAATGTCAATTATTAAGACATGCCTTAAGTACCCAAACTCTATGCATGTTTCACAAATGAGAGTACAAAACTGAACAGTCAAAGGTTTTCAAAGACATATATTTGTCCTTGGTATTTTCAAACATCTCAGATCTGCTTTTGTTTTTTAAGGCTGAGTAATACTATAAGAAATGTATATATCATCAAATGTCACACACTTTGAATAGACAAAGTAATGCAAATATTTATGTCCTTTTCTGCAAGTGGAAGGTTCACAGAGAACTGAACTTGCAGTTTAAATTAATCTCTGATCATATTTTAATACACTGTACAGTATTTTTCAACCAAATACAACCTTTTAGTTAAAATATTTCTACTTTAAGTAGATTAACAGCAGAACTTCATATGGCATGTAATACATACCTCCATTTATACAGCTTTTAAATCACATTCGTGCAGAATCTTACAAAGACTTTAAGAGTCTGCTCCAACTCCATGCATTTTTTGACACTTGTTAGTTAAAATTAATGAATCCTTTGAATGAATTCCATAGAAATGGTGTTTCCACCAAAAAACCCCAAAAGTCTAGAATTACTTTCAGTGTTTGTTAAAACCTTCTGCACTGAGCAACCAGCAAAGACAAGCACAGTCAGCTGAGTTAGAAAAGGAACATAAATCCCAGTATTACACCTGTTAACAAAAATAACTTGGTTTTTTAGAATGTACAGATAACTTATTAGAAAATCACTTTTTGAGAAGCACAAGCAGGTGAAACCAGGTTTACAATAACATATTTTCTGGTTTTTTTACTAGAGATTTCTGTTATAGATATGATTTATTTGGTTTATAATATTGCTTTAAGATACTATAATGTTAACTTTATAAGACCTTGCTATTTGTTCTTTTGCCACCAATGATAAAACCCAGCACTTTATAACAAAGGTAGGATTCAATTCTTCACACTCATTTCATTTTATTAACTCAGTACCGACCAGGGTATTTTAAAATTCTAATAAAGTAGAATGTGAAAAACATCAGTTAATTTACCGCAACATTGCTTTAAAATTGTTACCACCTTTTTAAAAACCAAATAAAATTCGTTTTTATTTTACATATAGTTGCAGCTCATTGTTATGATTTTTCATACAGCAACCATGCAGATTAAATATATTACTGGGCAATCTTGCCTAACTTATAAATTGTTTTTCCATCTGAAGCTGGGAGTTTCATCACGTACTGTTAAGAAAAAGAAACCAAATTAGTTACAAACCAATACTTATATTTTATTTATAAACATTAGATTATCCCAAACTTAACCTGTACATGAATGTCTACACGTGACATTTATTATTAAAACTAATGAAATACTTTCCTTCATGCCAGTGTTCAGTTTGAATTGAAGGTGATAAGCATTAACTATTTCACAATGTAACCTAGCAGCATAAAGAGTGACTAATGAAAAGGTCTTAATAATCCTCTAGTTATTTAAAGTTTGGTATATTAAACTTTCTAGGTATTAAGAAATCTGAGCTAGTAGAGTGCTTGTTGCATTTTCTGAAATTTATAACCTTTAGATGGAAAAATCCTGTGCTCTTAAATGAAGAATAGATAAATTATTTTTATCTCTTCATCAGCTATGAAATGAAACAATGACCAAATTATGTATATCCAACCATGGGATAAAGCTTACACGTGTGCATTGTGCCACACTCCTGCTTACAAGAAATTATTTTTGTTTGAAGTAAGAAGAGCAACATTTTTGTTTGAATTAAGAGGCAGTGTCGCTCCCAATTGCACTTATAGAAGCTATGTACCCACAAAATCTGCAATCCCTACTACTGAGTGGGTAATTAATGACTGTGGCAGGCAGCATATGGCCATCATTTACAGTGAGTAACTCACTTGTAAGGTTGTAATATGCCTGTCACATTCATTATTGATACTGACAAGATGTTCCTTTGGAAAAACGTTTGGAGAAAATTAAGCAAGACAGTGTTATGTCTACAGCTCAAGTCCTCCATAATGAGAACAAAACTTGAGATACTGCAAGGTCTTGGAATATGTGGAAAGGGCATCAAAGGATATTAAAATCAAATGAGCAAGTACCATGAGTACACAAGCATTTGTATGCTACATGCTCAGAATCAACAGAATCAGTCTTCCTCAACAGATACCCTTAATTTGAACTGAAAAATGGGTAAAGGTCACATGATATTAAGCATGTACCATAGGCCTAAGCTTGTATTTAAAAATTCAGCAACCCCAAGTGCTCTGATGAGATTGCTTCTCACTTTTCTCTACCCCAAAATTCAAGTTTAAAAAACAAAACAGATGTCAAAGAGCACATCTTGTGGTTCTAGGAAAGCAAGACACATCTGAATCAAGGGCCTCCAACTGGAGTAGGAGAGTCCAAATAATTATTCTGACTAGCATCTCCTCTAGTTATTTAAGCTTTCTCATAATTTCAAGTAGTTTAGTTGATACTTTGTGAACAGATGCATGACTGTATCTGCTCTCTCTTCAAAACTGAAATGTGATTTCTGAGAAAAACTGAGTTATTTTTGTTCGGTAAACATGAAAAGAGTGGTTTTGAGAAAACAAACCCCTAAGTCAGTAGCTCACGCAACGAAATTATTTCCTGGGCATTCAAAATGAAGACACTCTTGTAGGGAAGACTACCTTTAAAGAAAAAGTCAATTTATCCACTATTTGATCTCAACAGAAAATGTTGTTGCTTGAACTACTTTGAGAGTGAAAAGAAGGGATAAACAGTCAACAGCACCTCATGCCCTTAATGAATCTGGTGGCACAAAATTGGAGAAATGTATAGATCAATGATGTATGTTAATAACCAAGAATTGAGACAATATTGAAAAGCTGGTGCAGTAAGTACCATGCTGGTAAAGTTTCTATGGCATTCCGCACAAAATAAGCCCAAAGAGAACATTTTCTGAACTTCAGTGATGACTGTAACTCTAGTCTATTTTCCTTGAATAAAAAGCAGGTTGTTATTATTATTACAAAAATTCAGTCTCAATTGTTCAGTTAGTACCTAGTAGACATTCTACCGGTAAGATAAACAGAGGGTCTAAGCTGAAAAAAATACACTAATTTCATGTTGTAATTCAGGTTAGTAAATGGTAATTCAGGTTAGAAAATCTGCAACAGTTGTAAATTCATGTAATTATTTGCTTATAAATAGACAGTCCTGAGTGCAGTCATGTATTGTACAGGAAGAAATATTTTCCTAAGCTTTGGCTGAGTAATGTTTCCATATGCACATGCCATTACAGAAACAAAATTTCACCTTGTTCACTTAGAGTAAAGGCACAACGTAAAAACACTAAACTAAATACAGCAGCTCTACTTAGGTACTGTACTAATCAGTAATTGCAAAAATTTAGACTGCATGATTTTAACCATCTCTGTAGCACACACACACACAAAAATATGCAAAACATTTAGCATGGGCAGAAACTTAAATGTAAACCCATAAAATGCTACATACATGCATATTTAGGTATGAATTTCAGAAAATACAAGAAGGTATAAATGCTAGCATTAGGAATGTATTCTATGGTATGTTTTAAATAAAAATTTAAAGGGATATGCATTGCAGTAATCTGAGCTCTAACCATTCAAATACTTAGTAAAAAGTTTGTGAATACTGTACAACCATTCTGTGTATTACTCTACTTTAATTTGTCTGATGGACAGCTACTGCAAAAAATTGCAATTTTTTCCCCTAGAAATAACGCACTAAAATAATATGAGAAATAATGCATAGAAGTTCAAAATGAGAATGACCCTCCTTCCACCCTCCATCCACAACTTACACACTTTTCCTTCTTTTTCCAGCTTCTTCAAGTGGACTAGGAGGTTATGTTCTGCTGCTGGAAGTAAATTCTCAGGGATTTCCTAATGGGAACAAAAAATATGCATTTTGTATTTGTTTAAATATCCATCAACTATTTTTTTCAATATATGGAAGCAGTGGTTTATTACTACAGATTTTCCTCTTCTGAATCAGTATGGGAACATTTAGTTATGTAACAACAGGAAACTAAGATGAGTAAATCAATTTTACGCCAGTTAAATGGGCAGTCTAACAACACATTTTTGTTTACTTTGCTCGGTTTTTGCATTATACATTTGTGTGATGAAAACTTTGACCAGCACTCCTCCTCTGAGCTTGGTTTGCCCTGGGTTGTCAGTGTAGCTGAGTATTTTTAAAGACAAATTTATGATGCATTTCTCCACAGATAACTATCCCTTCTATTCCATGACAACATTTGCATAGGTTTAAGTATCCTGTAGCAAATAGCGTCTGTGAGTAAACAATAAAAAAATGTAACAGCTTCAGGAGGATAAAATATTTCTTACAATTCTTCAATGCTCGTTATGTAAAAAGCAGTAACACCTGTTGCCCAGAAAAGCTGCAGATGTCCCATCCCTAGAAGGGTTTAAGGACAAGGTGGATGTGGCTTTGAGCAACCTGGTCTTGCTGAAGGGGGGATGGACCTTTCCCATCCCAAACCATTCTATGATTGCATGACATCTGCTCAAAATCTTCCTCTCCAGCTCTACCATCCTAAAGGTGAACCACGAAAAATGAGCTGTGGAGCTGTTACAGACCCGTTCCCAAGCCACAGCCATTGGCAACTTTGACATCTTCCTCCCAAGCAGAAATACTGTATCTCTTATCTCTACTTGTTAAGAGCGTAACCCCACACCACAGGGAAAAATTGCAGAGGTTACATGAAGGATGTAACACCAGTCTAAAGACACATACAAGCTATCCAACATCTGAGCTCCAATATCCTTCTCTGCGCTGGGGAACTGCAGTTCATCTGTAACCTCCTGCAGACTGATAAATCAAGAACACAAAGTTTTCAACCATTCTTCAGGAGACTCCAAATACACTTTGGGAAATCCACAACCAACAGTCATGTCATACCTTTCACTTTGAACCAAGCACTAAAATTTAATTTTTACTTAGTCTTATGAAACTGTGCCTAAGACCTGGATAGTTAAACAAGTTTCTAAGAATCATGTGGGCCTCACTCCAATTAAGTGCTTAAACAAGTGCTTAAAAGCACAGTCATAATTGAACCCTGAATAGGCAGAAATATTTTTTATCTCTTTCAAAGAGCCACCATGATTTTTACTACTCAAAGACCATTACTGATACATACAAGTTTTATGAACCTAACCTCAATTTTCTTTAGTTTGATCTAAAAACTTTTGATCAACAATTACCTTGTATACCATCTTTACAAGCTCTGAGGATGTAAAAGATTTCCCAGTATTCTTCTGGAAAACATTCAGAATTTGCTGTTCACGTGCAAGGCGGTGAGAAATGTAGTTTTGGATCCTAGTATTTGCATCACGTACTACTGGGCCATGACCTAAAAATCAAAACACATGTACCAGAGCACTATTACTTACATTTGTAATTAAGTATGCTATTGAATAATTGAAACATTCTTATGTAAACTCTAGTAGATTTAAAAGCCATGAGAAAAAGATCTGAATGTCTGTATTACAGTCTGCATCTGCAAAGCATTAAGATGGAAAGGATAAATTAGGATATTAAAAGTCTGAACGGGGAAAAGGGAATACTTCAGATGGAATAAGGAAAGCAATGGAAGACTACTTTAGGCCATTAGAAAAAAGGAAAGGAGTTCACTGCTGAACAGATTTAAAAGATGAGATTTAGATTACTGTATTATCTCTCTTTGCCCATCTTCCTCTCCCCAAAGGATATTGGCACTAATGATTTAAACTGATACTGCCCTTTGAACAATAATGGCTGATGCAAAGGACTCAGGTACTACTGTACCTCCCGTCCTGCTGGGGAGCAAACATCAAGGTGACATCTTTAATTGGGACAGGTAATTTTCCCAAACAAATCTTCACACTAGGTTATGCCTTTAAAAACACTGTTGTGAGTATGATTAAAAAAATGAATAGAAAACAAGTAAGTGAGGCAGTTGGAATGTGTCAGGGCAGGAAAAATGGAAGGCAAAGGGAAAGTTATAGGTGGATCATTTTAAGTCTGGCTGGTTAATAAGCAAAACATATTTGTTCCTGGACTGACTGTGGCAGATCAGAAATGTTCAACTTACTTAAAGGTCTTTGAATCACATTATGAAAAGGCTTAATTGATAAAGCACTAACCTTTATGAAAAATCAAATCCTGTCTCACGGTATATTAAAATGACAGAGAAAATATTGTTCAGCCATGAGAGTACATGCATAGAAATTAAACTTATTGTGTTATTTATAGAGGAATTGACTTGCACACACATTCATCACATGCTTTTTAATAAAATATAAGGTTTCCTATTTCTTTGCCTGTACAACTCACCTGAAGTAGCAGCAGCAACTTTCAGCTCTGCCCTCTGAGTGCAAAGTCTAAGTAATTTATAAAATTAGCAGAAAAGAAACTACTGTAAAAGGCCATAGCTTTCTTTTAGAAGTTATTTGATATCATCAAAAACAGTTTCATTTGAGGTTCTCTAACTATTAAAAAATCACCGAATTCTTTACTTGTACTTTTGTGTTTATTGATTAAATGGGTTTTTAATTTTTAAGCTTTTAAAATCAAAGCTTATTTTCCCTGATGACAAGCAGTTTATAGAAAAAGAGCAACTGATTTTTCATGTTTTGAACTGAAGTGTCAAAGGAATCTACTCTTCCTTAAGTCAAAATATTTATACATCTCAACTTACTCACTTCAGTATGTTTGAAATTACTAAGTATAACATTGAAACTCACCTTGTTTAAGTAAGTATTATAAATACAAGGTATGTAATGTGTAAACAAAGCTATACTGGCATATGCATTTATATTTAATGATTTCAAACATATTTAATATGAAGCTATTTTCCTTACAAAATAAATTACAAGTATAACAATATCTCTACTGTTACCATTTATACACCCAAAAATTTCAAGTTTTTTTATAAAAAACATAGTAAGATATAGAAACAGAGACTGTAATGTTAACTGTCCAGTCTCTTGCATTCTCTAATGACAGAAGTCTCACTGGAGTAATCAAAATTAAGGGTTGCACATGGAATCACAAGGCATTCTTAAAACCTGGCCCTACTCTTCCAAGTGATTTAATTGACTTAGACTACAAGACCAATGCCAGAATCTGAAATTTTGCAAAGTAAAAGGGACTGATCTGTAGCTGTTGTATATGCATATATGTACATGAAAATGATCTCAGAAAGCTTGAAACTAAATCCAGATGTGGAACTTTCCCATCCATCATTTTTCAGGGACAACAGTACAGTTATTTATTTATTAACGAATAAATGGATTAATACCTGAATAAAAGTAAAAAGTTTCTGAGCATATAAAAAGCACACTCAAAATATGACTGTCTTTCCATGAATTCAGCTTTAATTTCAGACAGATTCATATTATTTCCTCATAACACATTGGGAAGTGTGAGATTCTTTTACTTCAAATTACAGCACAAAGCACAGAAGTGAAGAAAAAAATTGGGTCATGAAATCTTCCACAAATTCCTAATTCTGGTACCATTTTTTCTGCATTACCAAGGTAAATTGTTTATTATTACAGGATGGGGAGCCCTCTGCTGACTAAAATGCCCTTTTCTTGTTCCAAGGATTCTCATCAAATATTACCTGTAATTAGATGTCATGAGCATTGTGCCCAAGTCATTCCCACATTAAATTAAAAAAGAAACATAGAAGGGGAAGGATTGACAAAATTGACCTACTCTCAGGTAGCCAGCAGTCGGTTTGTTACAAAAATTCGTGCAATTCTGAGGCTACCACGAGTGCTAAAGCATTGGTGGAGGAAACAGTTCAAGAACTATGAAGACCTAATACTGCAGCACAGAGTGATTGACTTATATAGAATATATTGATAAAGGAAACTACTTCTGCTGTAGCCATACCAAACAGTATCAACAATTGTTCTGATTGGGCAATAGCACTTTTTGCACAACTGCATGTACATTTTGTGGTATGCTGATGAAAAATGAAAGTTAGTTCCAAACCATCTCAATACTTAGCTATCATCACTGAAAATGCATTATGTCAGACTGGCTTCCTAACTGCAAGTTAAAACAGTAGCAAACACTTCCAAATAAAGAGCACAATGTTCAGCCTTGGTGAATGTGTAACCTAGATACAAAACCATTAAGAACAGAGTGAAATACAACAGATAAAATTGATAAACCAAACAGAATTTGACATATATGGGGTTTTGGAAGGCCTTCCTTCATATATGGGGTTTGGAAGGTTCCTTCAGTTAGAGGAGCAGACTGCGTTTTGCAGGTATTAAGAAAGAAAGAAAGTAAAAGATTTGGTTGAGATTCTGGAGGCTAAAAAATTGTTAGTTTTAATGGTTAGCTAAGTCAGTTAAGTTGGTTAGTTAAGTCAATAAATATGACCAAGTCACTATTCTGTCTACATCAACCTCCACATCTATGAAATATGTAAGAATGCTTTTCTTAAACAGCATTTTTTTCTGAGATCTTAAAGGATACATACTTCAAAAGAAGGCTATTTTAAGAGTAAACACAAGAGAGTAGGCTAAACATAGATGGCTAATGGAAAAAGGCACAACTGAGAACATAGATACAGTAGTTTGGAATGACAAGTTGAAGATGAAATGGAAAAAGTCAGAAAAAATCCTGAGATGTAGCTCTGAAAAAGCAAATGAGAAGCTTAAAGTGTAGTTACATAATGAATTCTTAAAATGTAGTCTTGTCAAACAGACATGTGGTATATATGAAAAGTAAATACATTCCCAATATTTGAAGGAGAGAGAGGAAAAGAATTAAAGGAAATCCACAGACTGAATGAACAGGCAACTTATTTTTAGAACATTTTTGGCCTCCTGGTTCTTGTTCAAATTGAACCTAAATCATTTACTAAGACTACCACTTTACAGTTCTGCAGCTTTCCAAGATGAATTTGTGATTAATCTTTACTGCCAAGGACACACAACTCTCAGAAAACATTACTAGGTTACTCACATTGACAATGTATTGGGGAATAAAACAACTATAATTTTTTTTCTTCCAGGATAACATTCAAGCACAGGAATAGAGTAATATAAGAAAATTAAATCTGCTGTAAGATTCCAACAGTGAAAGATCATGGATCCTGGAGTCTTTATGCACAGAAAAATAAGACCCACCCTGAAACAGAGAAATTTAAGAAAGGAAAGATACCTATCACTGAAAATTTTCAAGTTTTGCAAACCACCATGACAAAGTCAGCTTAGCTTACTGTTTATTAAATTGAGTTACATCAGGAGTGATGTTTGATTGTAATAATGGTTTTCAAATTCTTAGAGGAGATTTTTACAAAATTACACAGTAAATAGGAGCAGTTAAAACCAAAACCACTTACCTGGATAAATCAAATCTGGTTTCATTTCTAACAACTTTTTCAAAGTCTTCATGTAATCAGACAGATCTTCTATTACTGTTGTTCCTTCCCCTAAAATACAGTCACCCGAAAATACAGCATTTTCTTCTTCTAGATGTAAAATCATATGATCATCAGTGTGTCCTGGTGTATATAAAACTCTGTTCAAAGAACAAAAAAAGCATATGTTTTTTATACAGCATATATACTTCATTTTTGAAGCCAGAACAAATTATGGTAATATAATACACTTGCAATCCAGCCCATAACAAGAACAAGAAAAAACTCACCAAAAAAAGGCTAAAAAGTTGATGTAAATAGGTATCACTTTGCCTAATCCAAATCCATTTTCTTATACCATCTAGAGAACACAAATCATCTCTAGCATGCTTTTACTTACATGACACACTGTAATACAAGTGCATTAAAGGAGCTGACTAGCCATGCTAAATTTCTGTTATAGAGAGCATTATTCTGAACCTTTAAAAAATAAAATTGACATGTTATTTCCAGATTGAAACACTTGAAGTTCTTGACATACATGCTGTACTTTGGAAGGAGGGTAAGGATGATATCTTTCATTTAGAAATGAACTACAAACTTCTGAACCTGACCCGGATAAAGTTCAGCCTCCAAAAATGTATTTTTCCTTGAAAGCCCCATAGCACAGTGGAGCACAGCTGTCAAATACAGAGAACCATGGTCTTTCAGCTGTTCTATGTGTAGGTCATTAAACACCTGCATGGTAAGGATTAAGGACCCACAGCTTGGACAAGCAGTGTATAGCACGCAGCAAAGGGACAGTGGGTATGCATAGAGCATATGGCAACCTGAGCTGCCAAGGAGCTGCACTGGGGTGGCCTTTCATGATGATTTCTGAAAAGCAGAAAGGCCTTATGCTGCGGCTGATGCGGACTGAAAGTAACAAAACTCCAATCAGCATCACTGCTGATATTCATTAGAACCTTCTCGTTAATGGCAGATGCATTAAAGCAGTGATCAGGAACTGACAGAGCTGGTGCCAAGTGTGGTGTACATGGCAAGGCTAAACAGCTCCCAGCCAAGCTGCTGCAGGGCTGAGAGACCACGAGTGCAGCATCATGTGCTGCAATGACTTCCAGCTCCTACTGAATACTGAGCTCAGGAGAAAGCAGGTGAGCCATTGCCCTGTGGAGGCAACATCAAAATCAAGCTGATTGGCTCACCTTTGGGACATGGTGTCCTTCAGTTCTTGATGAAATTTCACCAGGAAGCCAAACCACTAACATGAAAAAATAGCAGAAAGAGAACACCAGACAGTGTGTGGAGAGGTGTACCAGCATGTCTTGCTCCCTTGCTGGGGCACACCTTGAAAACCTGACAGTTATTAACTAAAATTTAACATGCAGATACTGCAGTTTTGGAACCAGTGGCGGGTCTAGGAGTATCCTTGAAGTGGTTACTGAATTAATCCAGGTGAGAATACCTGCTTTTAATCAACCATAAAGTTTGGCTGCATTACCCCTGTTACAACCCACCCATAAGGGCTGTGATGTTATAAATTCTCTTCAGGATCAACAAGAACACCAGACCATGTGTCTGGGAACTCCCATGCTTTCAGGTATAAACTAGCCCACTATTTGGTCTCAGAAATGCTGGCTAAGAAGCCCTTCACTTCGAGGACACACTTCAACAAGCTCCCAAAAGTTGCAACAGACTTCTCACAGGTGTTGGCTACAAGCCCTGTATTTTACAACACCCCTCAACAAGCTCCCAACTCCCACACCAGCACAGCCAGCCTGTTTGAGCCCTCCAGGCTCCAAGCTGGGGTGAGGGAGTGGTGGAGGCACTGTGAATCTGAAGGCAGAAAAGGCAGCTGGCTCAGGACCATGCTGTTCCTCCTCCAGGGGACTCTCCCTGCCAATCATAACTTTCCTGTCACATGTCAGAATGTCTGAGACAAAACATGCCTATGCCTGGTCCTCCACAATCCCAAACTTCAAAATGTGCTAATCCTTGACTCAGTTGGATTGAAATTAAAAAAAAATATTTTCCATCTCCAAATTTTTGTCCAAACATGGGCCACTTAGGGCAGTGAAAGGTCTTCAGTATGCAATATAAAATGCTTTTTACTTCTATTTTTACACTAATAAAATAAAATAAAATGCTTTTGGACAAAACATACCCCTTTTCTTTTTAAAGGTTTTTTTTCTTGCAATCAACCAAGTGACACAGTCTATAAGTGGGATATAGTTCCCATCTAAAATGAGGAAAACAAGCAAACTTTGTCCTTATAAGAATAATGCCTTGTTAGTGAAAGGAGTCTGAAAACAGAATGGTCAGACCTTTTTATTCTGTGTGTGCTTCCATGAGGCACAGTAGCTTTCTGTTTCACACTCATTCAGACAAACATTACAGACAGTACACGCCATGGAAAGAAGTCCTCCAAAACTGGCACCCTACAAGAACCTCACAGGTTCGAGGTCTAAAATGTAACATTTTAAGTATTAAATGTTTTAGAGTCTCCTAGAGATGTATTTTTAAAGTAAAAAGAAAGGCATACTAAATAATCCAGCCAGACTACTACAGACTTCCACAATTTTAAAAGTAACTAATCATGTAAGAGTGATGAGAAAATATGAAAAATACTATTCGATTTTCCTGCAGAAAATGTTTTTTAGGGAAATATTGTTAATTTCTCTGCTGGTCTAAAGACAAAATCCAAAGGCTAATTTCTGATAATTCTAATTCATAAAAACAATGTCTTTGTATCAACATATCCTGCTGGATCATGATAGGAAGTCTACATGCATAAGTGCTGAAAAGATTAGATGTATGGATTGGCAATCATTAGTAATTAGGATGCATGTACATGACAGAATTCGGAAGAAAAAAAGAACTTGAAGAAATTCATGGTTACCTGAGTGTGGCTCCCTCTGTCTCTACCACATCTCCATCTTTAAGATAAAAATATTTATGTCCTCCTTCTATGGTTTCTTCACAGTGAGGGACACGAGGGAGCTTACATATGCGGTATTCCGAGTCTGATATTTAAGGAAAAATAAGAAAATTATGTTTTGAATTTGTCACTAATAAAGGTAATTCCACAGACAGGTGACTTTTTGAATAAGTACTATTAATTATCACACAGTATGAATATAAAACTAAAAAAACCCAAATTCTCTAAAGTAACTTTATATTTGTAGAGCAGCCTTATTCCAGAGCCAAAACCACTAAACAGTGAAAGCCACTGATCCTGAATACAGCATTCTGCACCAGTGACAAATTTGAAGTTGCAAAAAAATCTCAAATGAAATTAATAAAGTTCAGTAATTATTATATTTCACAAATATTCCTTCTTGACTCATGAACCAACTCCCCCAGTTGCCACTACGATTTTGGCCCTCATATTTTGCTTTATGATTCACAGAAGCATCATTCAACATTTGTCTAAAATTGGATGAAGACTTTTTGACCTGCAACTTCTCTCAGCTTTTATCATTCTGAACAGTGCATAAAATGCAAACACCTTGACTGGAACAGCTACAGATAGGAACCCAGAAAGGCATTCATATCCCTTGCTAGTGTTTACAACCACACTGATAGGCTGGCAAGCCCAAAAATCCTCACCAAGACACCAATTGTTTCCAGTAGTGCCCAAGCTTCATTGCAGATAAGCACCTGGCAACATTACAAAATTAAGCCTGTGACAAAGCTTGTGACAAAGTCCAACAATGTTAAGAATTACCATATTATCCATACTGCTTATTCTCTTCTCAGATGCCAACACAGAAATGTCTCTTACTGTTTATCAACATGGAATACACATTTTTAGGTCAGACTTTACTTGCACACTGCCCTATTGCTTTCCCTTCGTGCTCTGAGGCCTATGAATTTGTCAGCAACTACTAATGGGCTCCTGTAAGGAATCCCAAAGTTATGTATGCTTCTTTTTACAATTCAATCTATTTGTTTTTACAAAAGTGAAAATAACAATAAATTTATCATTGCTGTCCAAGTAAAACAGAAGCAGTTTTTCAAGTTTTTCTCACATCTCTTAGTATCATGCTGATAGCAATCTAGGTTTTCATTATTCATACATAAGAAATTCACTATAAAAGTATGCACAGGTATTGAAGAAAACCTGTAGTACTACAACTATTACAGTCAGATTATTCATTGCTCTCAATCCACACACTGCAGCAGAATCATGAAATATGGCTGCCTATCATTTATACAGCAATTCCAGAATAATAATCTAGTTGATTTGCACAGAAGCATTCAGTCAGTGTTTTTCTTGCCATGTATTTAACATTTTCAGCAATATCTGAAACTTCTGGCCTACCACTTGGAATGTTTTTGCAGATATCAGGTATTCCACCAGTATGATCACGATGCCAGTGTGTCACTAAAATTTCTTGAATGGCGATGTTGAACTCTGACAGTGCCTGCTTTAAACAGCTGATATATTCAGGAATAGCTGGCTCTCCAGTGTCAATAAGGACTCTTCTACACATGGATCACAAAAAAGGGAGGGAGAGACACACACCAGAGAATAAGGAGTGTTCATGTAACAGCCAAGTAATATTAATAAAATAAACCAACAGATTTTACTTAGTCTTATGAAACTGTGCCTAAGACCTGGACAGTTAAACAAGTTTCTAAGAATCATGTGAGCCTCACTCCAATTAAGTGCTTAAAGAAATTTAGCAATAATGGATGTCTCCATATCCAGGCAACACCTTTTGCCTTCTGGCATTCCAGTCCCGCAGCATAACAACTTAAAAAGTGGAATAAGTAATAAATGTAGACTACACATTTCCAACTCCACGACAAGTGGCAGCAGCCACTGTTTAGTACCTGAGGCACACGCCCGCTTCCCTCACCGAATTCCCGGCCTCGGCCCAAGGGTCGCCCGGACCAGACTCCATATCCGACCCGCCCAAGCCGCGCACGGGCACTATCTCCTCCAATGTAACGCTGTACGGTTTCTTTCCTCTTTTTAGCGCTGACTAAGGGATTTGGGAACAGGCCGGTAGCGGCCTCTCGAGCAGCACAGGGCCCCGGGGCAGCGGAGCCTGGCGCGCCGCGCCCTGCCCCGTTCTCCGAGACGGCTCGGTACCTGTGCCCGGAGCCCACCAGGTAGGTGTTGGTGCCCTGCAGGGTCATGGGCCCCGGGTTGCAGCCCAGCACCCGCACCACCCGCGACGAGAGCCGCTCGATGCGTGGCAGCAGCGACACCATCTCTGCAGGGAACAGCCCCGAACCCCTGGCTCCGCTTCCCTCACGACGCCACAGGAGCGCAGGACGGAAGCCTCTGCGGCAGGACGGAAGTCTCTACGGCAGGACGGAAGCCTCTATGGCCGTGCTCCGCCTCCCGGGGCCCGGCCGCGGCACCTCCCGCCTGCCTGCGGGGCGGCTCCTTCCGTTCCCCGGCGGGGCGGGCTGGCTTCGGCCGGGCCGGGTGTGCGGTAGAGCCCGGCTCCTAACGGTAGGCGCTGTGGTGCGGTAGGCGCTGTGGTGCGGTAGATGGATAAAGTTCTCCCGTGTAGAGGAGGCCGGTTCTCGGTGGAATCCAGTTCTCCATGTCGGCTTGGTGCCTCGCTGCTGCCCAGTGAGAGGCATGTCCGTGTCCTGCCGGGTTTTTCCAGAGAAATGTGTTATAACAGAGAGATGCACCTTCTCTGTATCCCAGGAACGCGCCTATTCACACGGGATGTAGGAACTGCGTATGCTCCCGCACGGCACATAGGAGCTATCTAGGATTCAGCATTTTAAATAAAACTGGGGAGCTGCTGGAGAGTGTCCAGCAAGGGCCTCTAAGGGACTGGAGCATCTCCTTTGTGAGGAAAAGCTGAGAGAGCTGGGACTGTCCAGCCTGGAGAAGAACAGGCGCAGGAAAATCTCATAAAAAAAACCCAAAAAAACCCCCCAAAACAACAACAACAAAAAAAACCCCGAAACAAACCAACAAAAAAAAAACTTAAAAAAACCATCTCCAAAACCTAAAAACCATCTCTAAATCTAAAAAAACAATCTCTAAAAACCTGAAGAGAGGGTGTATAGTGGGCAGAGCCAGGCTCTGTCACGGGGCAATTGCCACAGGTCCTGTCATGGTGTCCATTGCCAGCACCAGAGATAATGGGCACAAACTGGAGCACAGGATGCTCACTCTGAGCATCAGGAAACACTTTTCACTGTGTGGGTGACCAAGAGCTGGCACAGGGGGCCCAGAGGGATTGTGGAGTTTGCGTCCTTGGTGATGCTCTAAACCCATCTGGACATAGTCCTGGGCATCTGGCTCTAGGTGGCCCTGCTTGAGCTGGGGGTTCAAACATGAACTCCAGTGGTCCCTCCCCAGCTCAGCCATGCTGTTATTTTGTGAAACTGTGTCGCTGTCATCCACACAAAATAATGTGTTTGCAAGCAGCATTCATTGTAGGTCCTGCAAGGTGCTGAGATTTACCTGCTTGACTTTGCAGGGTCTCCTCTGAAACCCCTGTTTAATTGCCTTTCACGTGACATTGTTAAAGAAAATAGGGCAGACTTGTTCTCTCCTTAAACTACATATAAATGAAGAATAAACCTGAGATAAAAGTGGGTGATATTACTACAGGTGATATAAGTTTGCTAATATTAGAATTTCAAATATTATCTGATTGTTTTATACTTAAATAGAATCTCATATGGTGCCTGTTATAAGGTGATAATAGCAATATAAAACCACAGCCAGAAACTGTACCACTGATGCTGATAATCAGTATATATAGGCCTTCAAGCAATTTCCTTGATTTTTCTGATAAATCTTTACTTATTTGAGATACCATTGACTTATTTGAGATATAAACTCATTACATTTATTTTTTTTTTATTTTCATGCTCATTAAAGCATGAACTACAGACACAGAAGGGATGTTTCAGGTCGAAGGAAAGAAGCTTTTATGTGTGCAGGGATGTTGTTGAAATAATCAAGAAAACCCCACACACAATATTCTAGTCTCTCCCCATATAATTTGTCTGTATGCTCTTTTGTAAGAAACTGTGACTAGACCTGAATTTACCTAATCCTGAGCTACCCTCTTATGCTATTCTATTTTTGTACCATATTTGTATAGCTATTAGTACATTCAACCTATTTTCAGTCTTCAGGTAAAGTTTAGTTTAGTCATTAGAAAAAGCTACTACCTAAGCCAAGTTGTATATTTAAATGGTTTTCTATTTTTAAGAAAATTCTGAATGTTTAGAGAGGGTTTCCAAAATTATATTATTTTATGTGTCATTGATAATTCAGTTAGGTGGCATTATTTTTAACATGACAAGACATTTTTTGTTTCCCCCCCCCCAAAATGAAGAAATGTTTGAGGGGCTGTAGACTTATTCTCCAGGGAATACTTGTTACTACTCTTGCTGTCCTGTAGTAAAGCATTTTCTGTTGTTAGGCAGGAGCTGTGAATTTGTTTTATCTGTAGGTGGCAGCAATGGTGCCTTTGGAGAACGAAGTTCAGGTTCTTTGATTATCTCCATTTCTTGCACAAGCCCATCTGTTTAAAAAATCTGTTGTTTCTCTTATAATACAGAGGTTAATAGGCATGTAGTGAAAGTCCTGCTGTTATGCTCTGATGTGATAGGAGTTTCCTAAATAATACATAAGTAAACCTAAAATTAGATTGTTGGTGATATACAATGATTAATTTTGTAGCAACTATGAGATACACAAGACAGACTGTTATTTCTGAAAATATAGCAAGGCTTGAATTTTTAGCACTCAAGAAATCTTTGAGTATTGGCACTTGGCTTTTTTTTCACATTTTAAGTGTAAATGTTGAGGATAAATGCCTCTCCACTGTGGCTGTATAATAGCTTAATAGAATAGCACAAGCATATAATTCTGCAATATTAGTCATAATCAATTGAACAGCAGATAGAAAATGTCTTAAGAGACTTATCTTCATAGCCATTGGCACATGAATATCTAGAGATGATTGTTTTACTTGCAGAATTTTCCTTTCTGTTTCATTATATTTTTATTCTTTTTATCTGGTACAGAGATAAGTAAAAAGACCTTAAACTAAAAAGAAGTGAAGCAGATTTTGCAGAGATAAAGGCCATGGGCTGCAAGATTTCTGCACTGAGAGGCAACAATGTGTAGAGCATGTAAAACAGTCACATCAGCGGGTTTGTGGGAGATGATTTGGGAGTATGATGAAGGGCCTGGGACATTTCCATAATAAGGAAAGGCTGAAAGAGCTGGTACTGTCCAGTCTGGAGAAAAGAAGCCTCATCAATGCCTATAAATACTTTAAGGGTCCTTCCTACTACATTTGGGAGCAAATAAAAGGATATATACCAAATACCATAGGAGATTTGTCACAATTTAGAATTGTGCTTGCTTTGATCACAAGTTTAGCCAGAAAACAAATAAATCATCCAGCCAGTAATTTATCTTGTAGGTTGCTTGATTTACACTCCAAGAAACCAGCATGCAAACTTTGCCTCTCCCTCTGTGCCATAGAGTTTTGTAATTTTTTTTATTATAACAAAGGTCATAGCAGTGAGTTTGAGATTTGGCTGACTTAATGGTCTTTCAAGCAGTGCAAGGACTGTTTAGGACTAGGATGTTTTAAAGTGTAAGAGAGAGGCAGGAAGGCACACAAAAAATGACAAGGATTGATACCATGTTTGTTATGAAGACATTGAAGATTGTACCTCCTGTCCTAAGAGCTAGAAAAGCTACAGGCTGAGGGTGAGCATCATCCTGTGTAGCACAGTCACAGAGGCAGGATCACACCTGTGCCTTGTACCCTGCAGCTGTTTTAAACATGCATAAAAAAATTTCACGTTGAGTAACAGCAGCTCAGCTGGAGCAGACTCTTGCAAACACTTGTAGTTTTACAGAGGAAAATAATTTTAATCACCTGTCCTTGGCCACATGCAGTCTCTTCATGCATCATTGCACAGAAGGGATTTTTTTTAAGTGCATTGTACTACATTTTTAAATTATAGTCAAAAAGATTGTTCTTTTTGTATAAATCTTTGGGATATATGCATGGGTGTACAAATAAATGAATGAATATATATATATATATCAGTAAACATATGCATATAATCACACACACATACACTTGTGTTTCTAGAAATATCTGTTGACTTTTGCTCAGCAGGTCTAATGAACTAAAGTCTAAATTTGAAAATGAATACACAGATACAGAAACATACAGGGGCAAAGTGGTACTTTTTTTTTTTTTACTTTTAGGAAGTAAATTGTTAAATGATTTTATTGAAGAGAAATTTATAATCTGTTAAACTTAGTATTTATTATTAACAGGGACTTCTTTACAAAATTTTTAGAATACAATTTTTATAATACAATCATAAGAAGGACAGATAGCAAATCATTAACTGTGTCACATGGTTTCCATATGATTTGAGTTTCACTTTGTGTTATATCAGTAAGCCCTTTAATTTCCTTGGATTGCAAGTCTTGTAAAGGTATGGATGGGAAAGCCATGAATATGGAAATCTACAGTTTTTGAAGCGAAAAAGACCTCTACCCATGGCCAGTATTAAGGTAACTGCATTTTAAAATAGAATTTTAAATATGTAGTGATATTTCTAATCAAATTTTATTGTTTCTGTTTCATCATAAAATGATTCTGTATCACAAATTGATTCAGTATGTTAGTTTTTAGAGGGGGCTTATATTTATATTGACTGACAGTTTACTCTTCCTGACCATGTCATGTTAGATATCATGTGTTTAATAACACTGGGGACAATTTGATTCTGATTGATACAAGACACTCTCTCCTGTGGCACTTAATTGAACCCCACCTGGTACTGAGACCATGGTGCTCTTTGGAGTACTATCATGCATAAAATGTAGGGCTATTAAAGACTGGGATCTTCAACAGTGATTTTATGTGCACCTGTGAGCAGATGTTGGTGCTTGGATTTGGAATTAAGACAATGGACATTTGTGATTATAGATTTGTGAGTCTTGGGTAGAATTTTTTTTTTAGGTTGCCATGAGCAAAATATAAACCTTGTGTCTTCTCAGCTGTTCCAAGGCTCTTTCAGGACTGGAATCCTTATTCAAAATAATTGTGAGACAGTGAGCAAGCTGACATGCTTGATAATGTGTGGCTCTTCATTTATCTCAGCTAACCTGGTGGCTCCAAATAGCACCAAGATGTCCAGACAGGTCTGCAGACTGCTGACATGACAGTAGTTTGGACAGCAGGCTTGTCAGGAGTAGAAATCCCCTGACTCACAGTTACTCTTCATGCTGTTATTTCAGAGGAGTCTGCCTGTAAAACTTCCTCTCTCATATTCCTCTTTGTGAAGTGCTTATATAAAAAAGGATAGGGAGGCTGTTATTAGAGGGAGGAATCCTGTTACCTTTTTTACTCATTTCAGGTGCAAGAGCAGAGGCTCCTCCTTGCCACTTGAATGTCTGGTACAGTATTAGTCATTGAATGTGAACCTTGGTATCTTGCCTGATTTGGCCATAAATTGTCTTCCAAAGAACTTTCTGTTTGAAGCCAGGTATTAACTAACCTGTAACTGTTGTGCTTCCTGTAACAGTCAAACAGTGAACTTGCTTGTTTGGTTTTGTTTAATGTTTGGTTTTGTTTTTAATCTGTTCTAAAAACCATAGATACAGCTTCACAAAGGCGGTACTCAAATTGCAGAATGACATGTTGTCATATAGAGTACTGTTTCCTTTGCAATTTTCTTGAATGAACCCTAGTAATAAACTCTTAAGTTGGTTCATACTCAAATTTTCAAACATAAGAAATTCAGAGTCACAAACCAATTGGGGTTGGAAGGGACCTTTGAAGATCATCTAAACCCTGCTAAAGCAGGTGCACCTGGACCAGGTTGCACAGGATTGCATCCAGGCAGGTTTTGAATATCTCCAGAGAAGGAGACTCCACAACTGAGCAGCCTGTTCCAGTGCTCTGTCACCCTCAAAGTGAAGTTTTCTCTCACATTCAGATGGAGCTCCCTGTGTTCAGGTTTGTGCCCATTGCCCGTTGTCCCATTGCTGGGCATCACTGCAAAGAGTCTGGGCCCATCTTCTTGACACCTGGCCTTAAGATTTTGTGTTCATTGATAAGATCCCCTCTCAGTAGTCTCTTCTCCAGCTTGAACAGAACCAGCTCCCTCAGCCTGTCCTCACAAGAGAGATGTTCCAGTCTCCCAAATATCATTGTAACCCTCTGCTGGACCCTCTCCTGTAATTCCTTGTCTTTATTGAACTGGGGATCTCAGAACTGGACGCAGTACCCCAGATGCAGCCTCACCAGGGCAGAGTAGAGGGAGAGAATAGCCACCCTTGACCTGCTGGCCACACTGGTCACAGTGCACTCCCCAATGCCATTTGCCTTCTTGGCCACACAGAGACATTGCTGGCTCATGGTTCACATGTCTTTTTGTGTTTGTAAACACAAAGTTCAATTTATGATGGACTTTGTACTGAAGTCCACTTCCCAGAATCTAACTGTGAATTGGATATAAATTGCATTAGTGATTTGCAGGAGATTAGTGGTATTTTATTGGAGAGAATAGGAAAGAACAGTGAAAGGATTCCAGCTATCCCAGCTGCAAGATCGCCTGAGCTTTCTGGCCTCTTCTGGGCCAGGACATGAAACCTAAGTAGGAGATAGAGTGAGAGGCTAGAAATAGCTAAGGCCTAGATCCAAGAAAGTAATCCATACACTCATCACCTTTTCAGGCTGTTACGTTCCCACTTGTCTTCATTAGGAAATGAAGAACTTAAGTTCTCTTTTTTGGGTTTGTACCTAGGTCACAGTGAAGATGAGCCCAGTCAACCCAAGCAAAGAACAGTCATTACCTTTGTTTATGGGTTATAAACCAATTATCTCATTTCATTCCTCTCTGGCAGTGTGCCTGAATTCACAAAATCCAAAGGGACCTGCCTCCACATGCCCTCTCCCTGCTCCAAGTTCCCTGGTGCAGCTGTTCCCCATGTATTGTCTGCAGCTGTTTGCCACTGGCACCAGCCCAGCCTTGGCATGTTCTGCATCCCATCCTTTGCATTTGCTGCCAGCAGCTTTTTCCTAAGATATGTAAATGAAGTAAAGGGACTTTGTAAATTTAAGTTTATAGCTTTGCAGAGGTGAATGAGAAAAAGAATGTACTCCCTTATAGCTTTTCTGTTTCACCTGCCAAATACCACAGATCTACAAAGGAAAGACATGTAAGGACTATCCAAGAGGTTACAAGAGCCCTTTCAGTGTTGGGCAATGTAAAATGTAGTTCTGACTACAAATTAATTCTATTTGCAGTGAGCTATGTGGTTAAATCATCTATGTGTAGCTACAAACAGCTTAGAAGACATTTCTCAAAGAGGTATACACTGGTCCAGGTCTGGCTCCTTACAAGCCTCTTTAGCAGGAGAGCTGCAATCTTATTTAGCACTTTCCTACTGCATGTAGAAAACCAAACAGGAATGATAAAAACACTGGACATATGCACACAAATGCAGTGACACAGCTGGAAGCTGACAAATGATGTTTATTCTGATACCATGGTGTGTGCTCAAGACAAAAGTTTTCTCAACATTTTGTGCTGTACACAGTAAAGGAGATGAGTTCAGAAATTTAAAAAGTTCTGGGAAGGAATCAATCTTTTTCCATAAGCTGCTTTTAAACACTTATTTCTTAGTGTTTTGCAACTCTTAGGAGTTAACAGCTGTTTGAGTGGAGAGTCACTGTTTGGGAGAATGGGTGACCTCAGCAGGTTCAGAAATGCAGCTTTCTTGGGCTGATTGTTCACGAGTATCTAAGCACATTGTCCATTTTGTACTTGCCTGTTCAAATGGTCATGAGAATTGCTGTAGGATATTTTAAATGATGAAGATATTGTTACTGCTAATCTTCCTTTTTTTCTTCTCTTTAGGAATCAGTAATGAAGAATGACTCCATCAATTAAAAAGACAATTTACGTTTATCTTTTCCAGAATAGATGTGTATTTTAGAAATTAATTTAATATTTAAATCAAGAGCACGGAAAAATGCAAGTCTCTTTGCCACAATAAAAATGGATAACACAAGTTTCCTTTGTATAGAGCGAGATGAGAAGGTGGTATTGTCAGGAAAAGGACTCCATTGTAGGGAAACATTTAGATTCCTTTACATTAAGTGAGGAGAGAATGAAAACAGTGGCAGTTTCACACATGATGAAATTTACTAAGCAGAATTTCTTTTTTTTAGTTGGTGGAATGATGATTTATGTAGTTGATATTGTAGTGGACTTCTGGGTAGCTAGTAGATATTTTTGTCAAGGACAGTATTCCTGGAGTATATTGATTTTGTGTTTTAGAAGTCTTTCATCAACAATAACTCAGATATTTAGTTATGAGTGGTTTAAAAACGACTGGGAAGGTACTGACACTGGGAAGCTGAAACTGGTTTTTCTAGTTCATCTCTTTCATTGTGGAATTTTTATAAGGTAAGCACATTTAAACATTTATTTTAAATTGAGAAATCATGGTGCTTTAGGACAGTTATTAAGAAGTGCTTAGTATGGCTTCAGGGACAAGAGCAATTCTGGCCTTAACAATTACTGCTCCATGAGGACAGATGTCTTTTTGTGGTAAATTTTGTCAGGTTTTGATGGACATGTAGTTCTTCTTCCATATACTTGTAAGTAATGATTTTTGTCATTCACAACTCTGTTTGATTAATCAGCCATTTGATGAGGCATACATAATAAAAATTATTGCTTTGAAATGTACTACTGTCATAACTGATAAATACAAGTTTTCAAAGTGATGTTATGCACAGTAAGCATCTGAGACAGCTGAGGAAGTAATGTTTCAATCTGAGTGTCTAACCATGTGTGTAAAACTCACCAAGATTCAGAAGAGAAATGAATAGCTGAATAGTTATTAAGGATATTTGCAGGAGTATTCCTTCAGGGACTGACTTAATGGTGATAGGGAACTTTGTTTGCTTAGTGGATTACCTTGACTCTAAAGCAATCCACAAAACTCTTGCATTTACCTGAACTCATTTCAGGTAAATGAATATCTCTTTCCAATGAATATCTCTTACCATGAATTTCTATAATTCTGAATCTTCTTTCCCAGAATTAGCTCCATATTCTCTGAGTGACTTATTATCTAGTAAACATTATTTTGTCCTTTGACGGTGTTGTCAACTTGGTTACTTGTTCTCTATTGCACAAATGATATTTTCTCCAGTGCTGCTACTTAAGCTTGGAAAATTTCCAAGTTGTTATGTATAAGTTACAAAGTTCTTTCAGCCACTCCTCACAATTCATCAGTGTGGTAATCCATGCTGTAAAGTATAAGCTGGTAACAGCAAGCTGGCATCTGGGCTTGTACCTTTGCGATTAAATATTACATACTTTTATTATATGTATTTTCCTTAGATGTATCAAGGTACAACTTCTTCCTGTCCTCCCTCCTAGTTATCTAATTTATGTAGTTAATTTAGACAATGAGTCTTTCTGGTTCATCTGTGAAGTAAATGGATAAAAATAGATTCTGTCAAGTCAGGTCACACTTGTTAAGGTGAGATTCTCCAGAAGATCCTTTGGGGCAGAAACCCATATTCTTCATTCAAAGAGGAAAATGAGGGCCTAGCCATTAAATAAGATTTGGTCAGTGGACTCTGCAGGCTTGAAATTATAAGATGTGAATAAATCTCATCAAATTTTCTTTCTTTCTTTCTTTCTTTCTTTCTTTCTTTCTTTCTTTCTTTCTTTCTTTCTTTTTTTTTCTTTCTTTCTTTCTTTCTTTCTTTCTTTCTTTCTTTCTTTCTTTCTTTCTTTCTTTTCTTTTCTTTTCTTTTCTTTTCTTTCTTTCTTTTCTTTCTTTCTTTCTTTCTTTCTTTCTTTCTTTCTTTCTTTCTTTCTTTCTTTCTTTCTTTCTTTCTTTCTTTCTTTCTTTCTCTTTTCTTTTCTTTTCTTTTCTTTTCTTTTTCTTTTCTTTTCTTTTCTTTTCTTTTCTTTTCTTTTCTTTTCTTTTCTTTTCTTTTTCTTTTCTTTTCTTTTCTTTTCTTTTCTTTTCTTTTCTTTTCTTTTCTTTTCTTTTCTTTTCTTTTCTTTTCTTTTCTTTTCTTTTCTTTTCTTTTCTTTTCTTTTCTTTTCTTTCCTCTTCCTCCTTTCATCTGCTTTTACACCACCTGCTCAATCTTTGAGTTTAGACTCCTGGAATGGTTTGGTTTGGAAGGGACCTTAAAAAGTAACTCATTCCAATCCCCCTGCCATGGGCAGAGATACCTTCTACTTGACCAGGTTGATCAAAGCCCCATCTAACATGGCCTTGAGCACTTCCAGGGATGGGACATCCACAGATTTTCTGGGAAACCTGTGCATCACCACCCTAACAGGAAAGAGTTTCATCCTGATATCTTTTCTTAGCCTACTGTCTTTCAGTTTGAAGCCGTTCCCCCTTGTCATATCACTCCATGCTCTTGTACAAAGTCGTTCTTCAGCTTTCCTCTAGGCTCCCCTTAGATACTGGAACTGGTGGCTTACAAACTACTACCCTTTGGGAACTGGAGATTTGTACACTGCACAGAACAATGGGAATCAGTTTGGTTTTGCTAACACACTGTCAATGCTAAGTAATAAATATGCAAACCATATTGATATATATATAGATGTATATACATACATACATTATATATAAAATCAGAGGCAAAAAAAATTTAAAAATATTTCTTACCTAAGAAGGCTTTAGTTTCTTTTGTTGGAAAACAAACCTGCAATTATATTTCATATGCAATAGTATGCTCTGTAAGGAGACAAAATTAAGTTAAAAATGTACATTTTAACTAGGCTGACTAAAATTATATTCAGCCTGACCCATTTAAATGGCTCGCACAGATGTTTGTAGAATTGAGAACAGTTGTGACACAACAGACAACATTAAGACAATAACACTGCCATGGAATGTGGGGAAATGGGACATTTCCTTAGGGCAGCATATGCTTTCTGGAGCTGTCTGATGTGTAGCAGTGTGCTTCATCAGCCTAGGATACACCTGTAGGAGACTAAACATTAGCAATTCATAACATTTGCTGTCAGAATAGGTCACATAGGCAGCAGCCACTGTGATACTGGCATCTGCTGTTGTGCTTTTTGATGCTTAAAGGTAGCTCAGAATGCCCTGCAACTTCGAATAGAAGCAGAAGAAAAAGATTTTTTTGCTTATTTGTAAAAATTAATTCTAGATCCATGCAACATCAGAGTAAATGCGAGTGCTTTGCTGAGCCTGAGGTTATTTCATTACATATTTCTAAAAGGCAGTGAGAAAAATTCAGAGCCAACATAGGTGATGGGCTGCAGCGTGGGCCCTGTTCTGAAGCAGTACCAGCTGGCAGCAGTGAGCACACCTGTGGGAGATGCACTCTGGAAAAGGAACTCCTCTGCTTAGTGACAGAGCTCTGGAAGGAGGGGAGTAGGCTGAGGAGTATCAGGGACAGAGAGACATACATGCAGATTGCTAGAATCACACTCTGCCTTTCCTCAGACTACCCCACAGACCTGCAGGATGCATGAGATGGATGATTCCCTATCCACTCTTCGCTTGGCTGAGCAGTGACTTAAGGCTAGGGGGCAACAAGTTCCTGCCCAGTGCAGGAGGTGTGTCTCCCCTGTGACACCTTCACAGGAGCCCTGGAATAACAGGTATGAGGCTCTGCAAGTGGAACTGAACAATAACAAGGATGTTGAGTCATCTGGCTAGGAGATGTCACTGAGGCTAAGTTACCCAACACCCTGTGTCAAATTCTTACTGCTCTCTACAAATGAAAGCAGGCTGTTGTCAGGTGGGGGTCAGTCTCTTCTTTCAAAGAACAAGTGACAGGATGAGAGGAAATGGCCCCAGCTTGCACTGGGAGAGTTTGGATTAGATATTAGGAAAATTTTCTTCACTGCATTGGAACAGTTGCCCAAGGAAGTGGGTGAGTCTCCATCTCTGGAGATATTTAAAAGACATGTAGATGTGGCACTTAGGGACATGGTTTAGTGGTGGACTTGATAGTGCTAGAGCAGTAGTTGTTCTCAATGATGTTAAAGATCTTTTCCAAACTAACTGATTCTGTCGTTCTATGTGTTTGATCACATTTTCTTGATATAAATTTACTGACCTAAGTATTGACTTAGTTGCATTAGTTTCATGGGTTTAATCCAAGTATTTTGATAGTTAGAAGGTGAAATTTAACATGCAGCAGAGAGTAATTTTGCTTTGTTAAGGATTTATACAATGCTGAAAGCTATGACTGTACGACCAGAATTTTGACAGGACAATCATTATTGCCAGGCCACTCACACCCTGCCTATACGAATTTCTAAATGGCACTCAAACATTTCTCAGTGTAGTTTCATGAGATGGGATGTGTAGTATAATGCTGGGACTGTGTTACAAAGTCAGTGGAAGTTGGAGGGCAAGCATGTGATATGGAAACATTGGCAAGGCTGCTTGCTTGTCACATGTGAAGGCTGTGAACAAAAAAAATAGCTGTCACCCCTGTGAATTCCCAGCCAGAAACAAACCCTTCCTAATTTTACAGCATCAAACTTCATCACTTGTGAAATGATGATGAATATCTAGGAACATCTCAAGAACAGAGAGACAGTGGAACTGTGTTTTCCGTGAGTGTTTATAACAAGTAGGAGCCCTGTCATCTGTGTTCTCTACAAAGCAACACTACAAAGGCAGAAACCCTTTTTTTCCCTCCTGTTTAAGGGAATGGTATTTAGAAACACTGGTAATTCTTTACCATTGTCTTTACCATATGACAATTCCAGTTGTAAAGAAATTGTAGGTTTTTTATTCTGTTGGCTTTCAAGTAGCTTATATACCTTGAAAGAATGAAGAACATATTTTCTTTAATGAATCTATAGGGAGAAAAAGTAAATGGTAAACCTGCATTTGTCTGTATTATTGACATAACAATTTCACATTCCATTTAGGATGTACCTCTATCTAAAATACATAACTAATCCAATACTTTTTATTAATGTATTTTTATTAGTTGTAGTACCTTTTTAAAAGACCTTTTGCTTCAATGAATATTGAAGCCCAGAACTTCTATAGCATTAGATTTATTATAGGAAAATAGATTAGAGGAGTACAGCTGTAATAGTTTCAGAGCAGGCACAGGGTTTAACTGAGCTGTGGGCATGATGAAGGAGAAAATGTAAACCTTACCTATCCTTTAGCATGGACTGAACTCTGCCCTAGGCTAGGAAAGTGCTTCAACACTAGGTCTAAAAGCTGGCTATGAGCCCTTCCTAAAAGATCACATTACATGCCAAAGGGACAGATGAGAAAGACAGTATAAGTACAAAATACTCTTAAAATATGAAAATTTATCACAGTGAACTTACAGTAAGTGACATAAGCATGCGGAACTGAGAGAATGCCACCCTGCTTAATTCCTAATCAAAGAGCAGTAGAAGGATTTGGATTTTACTAGAAAAAAAAAAAGGTATTCTATAAAGTGTTCAGAGTCAGAAGTGGCCTAACCAAAACTGCTACAGCTAGTGACAAATACATAGCAAACCATATTATAACAATATAAACCTAATATACAGTGCTCAGAAGAAATGTGCTTTGAAAATGACAAGTGATTTCAGGTATGCATCCAGCTGTAATATTCCTTTTAGGACATTTCTTGCCTTGCATATCAACTGCCATCTCGGCTGTGACCTCTGCAGCTTGAAATTTGTGCAGCTGGTTTCCACTTCTTGCTGCTTGGACAAACACAGGGTCTGGTGGTGAGCCCATGGACAGCTAGCAGATCAGTCTACTCAATTGTTTTTTCTTGAAAACATTGCAAACTTTCCAGATTTTTACATCTCAGATGCAAGAACCAGATGTTTTGGAATACTAATTGTTTTATAAACAGAAAAACTTTAGATGCCTTGCCAAACAGTTCAGTTCTTTGCTTATGAGTGATTATTCAGGAAACAATAAGATAAAAACACAAAACCATAAAAATAAGAATTAGTTTCCTTTGGGAGTAAATAATGGATCCAGAGCCAGTTCATGGACTGAGTGGCAGGGATGCAGTCTATGAATCTCTGCAAGGAGAAAAGGAAAGGCTCTTGAGTATTAACAAAGCTGTTCCACACCTACTCCTATTGTTGCAATTCTCACTTGTATGGTCAATATGCCTTAATATACCAGGGAATAAGTCATGAATCTTCTAGCATGCCCTTAACCCAGGAGCTGTCAATCCTGGCTGTCTTGCTTGTGGTTGTGGAAGAGAACCCTACACTGCCTTCCCTGTGGTCAAAGGATTTGGTCTTTAAAAGTGATGAAGGTGTTAAACTTTTAACCTCTGAAGGAGCCAGGGATTCTTCCTAGGTCCCTTAGTAAGGAGACGAGTCCTGTGCTCCAGTGTTACATTGGGAGGAGACGATCCTGGGAGATCTGGCTGGCTGGTGATCTGCTGCCCTCTCCCCGTACGGTAAATGCAAGGCACGGCTTTCATCAGGCCCATGGTGTGTGTGATCCTGTGGATGGCCAGGGAATTAGAAAGCTGCACTTCAGCGTGAATCCTGACGTTATCTCAGATGCTGTCTTAGGGAATGTAAATAGGCAGGTTGAGGCACAGGGCCTTGCCTTTCTCAGCTTGTGTATTAGCGGTCTTGTATAACTGTCTAAGATAACCAAGTGTTGGCCTGTGGTGTTCTGCTTAGTTTCTTAAGAACATAGATCCAAATGAATGATGCAACTGTCATAATTTATTTACTGAATTAGTTTATCTTTTGATGAGGAAAGGCTCTAGTAGTCTTTGCAGGACTAGAAAGATTGGCTGAATGAATTTTCTTTAAAAGGGACTACTTAGGCTTGTCCTTGCTTGCTGGTAATAGTCCAAATGTGTTCATTGGAGAAGAATCTTAGAAGCTCAAAACATCTGGGAACTAAATTGACAGAAATGGGTTTGGAAGTGGTGTCTGAAGGCTGGTATGATAAAAATCCTGTTTATGGACAAACACATGGATTATATACCTATAAAGCCAAGAACTTAGTATATATGAAATTCTAACAGTTGATTCCAAGAATCGTTATTAGTTTAGATCTATTTATTACAGAAAAAGAAAGAATTCTTCTATGCATAAAAAAATCTTCAATAATAATAATAATAATAATAATAATAATAATAATAATAATAATGTTAAAATTGTTACGCACATATTTTTTCATTCCTATCCCTTTTTTCACCCCTTATCATCCTATGCCTGTGCTTTTCTACACTGTATCCTATCTCTCCACATCTCAGGACCTCTGCTATCATAGCAAGACTAGATTTCTCTATCCTACATCACCATGGATGTAATAAATATCTCATTTGATAGTGCATCAACAGGCAGTGTATCTGCCTGTTAGTGTTACCTATATAAAACTATGACTATGACACAAAGATGAAAAAAAAAGGGTAAAACTTATATTTCAGAGTTTTCCAAAATATAAGTCTTCCTGATTATTTAGAAAGTAACAAAGTAGTAGGTTTTCTCAAAAGTCTGTTTTATGTTGCAATTCATCAGGTATTATCCTTGGGTCTTATGGATCTATCTTCTACTTACATAGATGTGGAAGTTCACAACTGGATATTTGTTAATACCCTGAAAAGGATATAAAGAAAGTGAATTAGTATCTCAAAGAGAGACTGAGGAGAGATGCTAAGTGAATGTTCAGAAAGGCAATAATTTAAAGAAATAAGAACCTAACAATACTGAGCTTGTATTCTTTATTTAGAAAAGTCTCATTCTGTTTTATTAATGTTCTTATTGCATGGTATTGCTGGACTTAAATGATTCTCTGATATCCCTGATACCAGAGAGATATCAGACAAAATTTTGTCTGAGTAGAAGATGGAAAAAGTTGTTGTAAGGCTGTATCATTTTATTGAGTTGGTCTTCTAAAAAGCAGTCTAATCAAGTGTCCTTTTTAAAATAGGTATTGGTTTGCTTTGAAATACGGCTGTCAAGCTGCATTTAAACAAACAAGTAGCAGAGGTGCATCAGAAGCAGACCCTTCCAACTTCATTCAAAAACAAGCTATTGATGCAGTGACTGATATTAACATGCTCAGGGTGTTCAAGACTTTTCTTGAGACCACACCACAACTTTTTCTTCAGATTTACATCCTCATGGAACATGGCAAAACACATGTCTATCAATGTAAGTCTGTCTTTTTCCTTCTGTTGCAGGTTGAGTATCTTACCTAAAAATATAACTCAGACTGGATAACATTTTAAACATACCTTGGAAAACACATGTTCCACTGTATTATTACTCTGCATTTAATTAGATTTTGTGTCTAGTAGATGGTCCATTCTGCTTAATCAATGAGAAGGAAGATTTCACTATAAAAATGAAAAGTAATATATAAATACTTTGCATCATAAATAGAAAAGTAATAATATCTAATAAAACCATAATGATGCATCCTTGAAAATAAGCTCTTAAATGCAATTAGCATGTAATTTGCCAAGCAGTTTGATATGTGTTGTTTTAATTACCGATTCTTTTGAAACTGCTACCTAGGCATTTGGAAGTCAGTAATGTAATTAAAGCAGCCCTGCAAGCTGTCACTACTATCACCCATGTTGCAGGTGAGGGACAGAGTCAAAACTAAATCCGAGGATATGCCAGTATCGTAGAATGCACCACGGTGAAAAGATACTGGTTCAACTCTCAGAAGCACGACAGCAGCTGTACCATTTCCAGCTCTAAGACTTGCAGAATTACTGGCAGGACATTGACTTATTCAGGGTTGGAATTGTTCTAACCAAATGGGGATACCTTCATTGATATCTAGTGTTCCTTCAAAGTCAAAATTTACTCAGGTAAAAGGATCAAGCAAATGTCATCTTGGATATGACCATGTGAAGGATCAAGTCTTAGTAATAGATTTCTACCTTTTAGACACAGGAGACTCACATATATTGGTTGTCGAAACTTAAATTTTTATAGTCTATTTGCAATACTTTGGGAATTTCTAAGTCACCTGTGTATGGAGGTGGCAGATGCAATTTAGGCAAGGCCATTAAGGACCAGGGCATGGGTAGGATAACATGCATACCAAACAGCATCAGATACCTAGATTTAAGTAACTAAAGTGAGCCTTAAAATTACGGTGACTTGCTGTTGAGCAGAGAGTAAATATAAAACTGGGTTAAAGAAAGTGTTAGGAAAGCATGACATTTTCTAAAACTTCATTCAGCAATCATAGTGTAAAATAGTGCATCTTTTTCTCTGATGTAACATTTTCCCTTGTGTTTTGTTTAGATGCTGCCATTATGATGTCTTTTTGTGGTATCTCCTTATCAATGGTTGATTATCAGATATCACTACGAAAATCTCTGCCTGACAAAGATGAATTTCGTGTGCTTTCCAAGTTCACGTATCTCTTCTATAAATTGCTTACCATCACTTCTTGGATACTCAGTATTTCATTGATCACTCTGTTCAGTGTCAGAATTTCTGTAATTGTGTTGATATTTCTTTGGATCTGTGGCTTCACTTGGACTTTGAAACAGCATACAACATTTTGCAAGTCTAAGAAGATGGAATATCTGTATAGAACTGTAGTTGGAATCATCCTAATTTTTTCATTTTTTAACATAAAGGGGAGAAGAACAAAAGTTCTCATTTCTATTTATTATGCTACTCACACTGTAGTGAGTCTAGGTATTTTGTTTGTATACATGTTCTGGAAACCTTCCATTATCAAAGAAATATGTTTTACAATTGTAAGCATATTAACTATTTCGAGTCTGGTGTTAGGTATTATTTTTCTTGTTGTTTATTACAGCCATTTTCATCCCACTACTTATTGCACACCTCAGGCATATTCAGATGAAATTGATGGAGTGGCAGGGCAAAAAGTTAGAGTGAAAACTGGTAGATTTCAGAATTTCTTAATGCAATGAACATTACAGGTTTGTTTTTTTTGTTTTTTGTTTGTTTATTAGTTTGGTTTTTTTTTTTTTTTTTTTTTTGTTTAATTATTTTTGTGGCCTTAATAGCAAATTCTTTCTGAACATTGTGTTTCTCTGTCATTGTTGGTTATGTATCATCACTGAGGAGTACATAGTGGCTTTGAATAACTATTTGTTTTCCACAATACAAAGACTTTGTAACATGAACACTTATGTGCTGGTGAAAGTTAGTTTGTCAAAGAAACGATTTAATCTATTAATCCAACACAATTCACAGTTTTCCTTTTTTAGCAATGCAAATGTAACATAGGAAAAGCTAAGTGTTAATTAAATGAAATACAGCATTAAACCCATATTCTATTAACTTATGTTGATTCTGGTTGATTCTGTTAAAAACAGGGTGCTTTTTTTTTTTTCTTGCTGGAAGGAAAGAAGAGTACATTTAAAATAACTGAGGGCAGTGATCAGTCTTCTGCTTCTCCCCATTACTGTAAGACTGCAGTCCTTCATGTTAACACACTGTACTGCCTTCTCCCTGAAGAAGAATAGCTTTGATTTATGGCTCAATCACTGTCTTGCCACAAGGAAATTTGGGGAGATGTTTTCAAGCATTTTATAATCTAGGTGTTTTAATGACTTCTTTGTTGGTTTTGTTCTGTTAATCTTTCACACAATCTTCTGTATTTAGGGGTGATGCCAGCTTGTTCTGGGTTATAATAGCAGCCTGAGCGATTTATGGATGGCAACAGGAATCTTGCATACAAATTAAGAGCCATCTTCCATGAAGTTTCTTCTCCTTTGGGCTCTAAGATGTAACACTTTAAATGCTGATTTCCACTAAAATATGAGGCTATGCAGAGCAGGCAGTGGTGCAGTATCTTCTGTCTATCACTGGGGAAAAGAGCAGCAACTGTTCTGATGACTTGCACTCGCAGGGGCTGGCAAAAGATAAAACTAGCTTGTCTATCAAGAATTTTTGGCAGAAGGCAGAGTGAAACCAGACATTTCAGCTCTGTGTTTGAATGCTAAATCAACAACAATGAAATAAGGTTGATAGCCACAGTTTGTTCACAAATAAAATCTAAGGGGGAATATTTCAGAGCTGCTGTGTTTTAAATCTGTATTATGAAAACCCGGGGTTCTTTCTCTCGCCTCCTTTCTCCTTCCATTAAGTCACATTTGCAGTTAGATTGGCCACAGCAAAGGTAGGGAACTAGGTTTGAGAAAAGAGGCTAGAGATAAGAAAAACTGATAAACTTTGCCAGGAATCAAATCTGTTAATATTCTTTATTGACAACAAACTTCTCTGAAACCCTGGGTGAAGGGCTGAAGCTTTGGTTGATAATTAGGGTTCTTTAGAGCTGTGTCTTGTGTCTTTTGTGTCAAGTTCATGGACTGCAGAATGCTTTTATCTTGTTACTCTTTCAGCCTTACCAGAGCTCAGGGAAAGTTTCTAAACGTGTTTCTTTCCTGTTCAATGTCCACACTTTTCTTTACCAGGCCAACCATGTACATCTCCTTGATCCTGTTCAAGGAAATTAATTTCTATGTGCATAGCTTGGACTGAACAGTCTGCCTTTCTGAGGCTACACATGAGAAATTGGTGTAGTGAGGAAGAGTTTACTTCTAAAATCCCTCATTCCTGCTTGGGAGTAACAAAATGTAGTCCACAAGTTAAGACAGAAAAGCACAATCCATGAGACAAAGCAATACTAATTTAGTTTTACTAAAATTGGTATAAAAACCAGTACCTTCACTTCTTTCACTGTGGAAGAGAGATATCCAGATTTGCTAGCACTGGAATATCTTCTTAAGGAAGGTAAGGAGAAAAAGCCCAAGGCTTTCAAGCACTGTGACTGTACTAAGTTCTGTCTTTATTGCAGAATATTTATTACTGGTGACAGCGTCCTTGGCAGCAAAGTGCATGCCTGCTTTTAGGCTGAATGTACTTTTATTTTGCTATGGAAAAATAGAATCCTAAATAGTGAAGACAATTCCTATATGGCTTCCCACACTTTTACTGTTTGTCAATCTAAAATCCTGAGAAGGGACTAGGGTAAGGGATGGTGGAAAATAGAGATATTATCTCTATCTTGCAGAAAATGATGAAATGTTGTCTAGCTATTCTTTAGAAGATGACCTCAAACTTTATACATGATCTGAGAAGCAGATCTCTGGGGAAATATGAGATCCCAAGAAGTCCTAGTGTGGGCAATTCAGCCCTGGGGCCTCCAAGTTCTCTGCCTACTGCCCAAAATCTGGAGCGTGAGTTGCTCCTGAGGAAAATTAATTTCTGGTGTAACAAAGTAATTTGTCTTGGTGATTTTTTTTTTCCTCCTTTCAATGAACTGACAAATTCCAAAGAGAAGTCTTTCATTGACATCTCCCTGGCCAACTCCTAACACTCATTTTCTCTCAGGGGAGAAAAGCTGAACATTGTGCTGCCTTCTGTTCTCCTTATGTCTCCTCACTCCCTCTTCTGTGCCCCTAAGAAGAATAATACACTGGTTGAGTTGGTAAGAAAGACATCTAGGTGGCTATTTATTCTAATTCAAATGCACACCAAACCAAATTACTTCAGTTTCAATCTTTATTTTAGGCTTGTAAGTCCTAGTTGATATTAATTTAGCCACATCCTAAGCCTGGAAATGGTCCTTTGGGAAATAATTTAGATTCTTTTCATAAATCTTAAAGATCTTCAGTGTCCTTCCACCAATACATCTCCATTTTGTTGTCATCAGTCAGGGGACCTCAAGAGATGAGAATTCCTGGTAGTTTGCTCCCAGTAATTTTTTTTTCTAGAGGGGAATATTATGAGAAAAAAAAAAAAAAAAATTTTAAACTCCTCCCTTTCTTCTTGACCTTGAGTTTAAGATTTTCACTTGATTCCCTTCATTTTCACAGCTATGAAAATGGCTTCTCATTCGTCTGGTTGTTCTAACTCAGAATCACTGTAGGAGGGAGGATAAGGAAGCACATGAATTGACTCCAGACACATTTCATATCACTAGTGACCACTTCAGACAAAACAAACAAAGCCCCACTTCACCTGGGTGTAAAGTTCAAACAATAGACTTCATATATATCCTTTCTGCTTCCCAACTACCCTTAAAATTCAGCTGCCGCTCAGTTCATGCATTCCGCTTGACCTTGTCATTTTAATCTAACAGCAAATTGAAAACAAATGGGGTTTTTTTCCCCCTTTTTTTTGGGTTGAGTATGCCCATTACATCTTACAAAAAGTATTTTAATAAGTTAAATAAAATTAATAAACAATTTCTTTCTGTTTTGACTACTGTCAGACCTGGGTAAGAAGAACAACATCCAACAGAATTGTTTTAATTATCCTACTAATATTCAACGTGCCATTTGATGGCATGGGTGAGCTCACCTGATGTACCACAGATAGCACTGATTTATTAAGCCATAATTGGGTTTCCAATAAACATTTGTCAAAATAATGTATTCATTCAAACCAAAGCCTTCTTTATTTATTCATATAAAAGAGCACTTAACTTTCAACAAAGAATTGCCTGCCATCAAAAACACTCCATAAACGGGGGAAATTTATGAAGATACAGTACCAGAGGGCGATGGGTGGAAGACTGAAGTTCACTTTAACCCTTCGAAGAGCTGAGTTCCACCCCTTGCTTGGTACTGGTACTGAACATATTTCTCACTAAAAGCCCGAAGCCCAAACATTAAGCTTTGTATATTTACACGTGAAAGTACCATCTCTTTTTTCTACCATTGAGTCTTATATCTCAAAGACTGTTTCAAAACTAACATCTCTTATTTATATTATACAGTCTAGAAGCATGCACACAGCTCAAAGTTCTTTAGGCTTACCTACATTCTGCCCACAGGTTTCACCATGGATTCTTCCAAAAAAATGGAGGTTTGAGAGGTTAACCAATGCATCTCGTCTGAACCTGAGGCAATACATGTACTTGTCATTCATTCCAACTGAAGAATTTTTTCCTGTCCTATCTCCTTGCACTCTTCTCTATTTCCTTTGCACTTTAGTTTAATTTTACAGAATTTTAGTAGAATAATAGCAAAGTAGATGGGCTGTACAATTGATATTTGAATGGAGTGCAGCTAACCCTTTGGAGTCCACCTTCAACAAAAAATGTTTTTCTTTTACCTCCAGTTGGCTAAGATTTAACAAATACAAGTCACTGAAGGCTCCCACTATGCAAGTCTTATGTTTATTAGCTTAGTAAAATGTTGACCTTGGTGTGATGGGGAGTGTTGGTCCAAAATTAATGTAGCTTGCTAACACCTGTTGAAAATGCAAACTGCACTAGCCTTTCTATGACTGTATTTCAGTTTCCATAGTTTTAGCATACTTTTTATTTCTGACAGTGAACACATGTAAATAACAGAATAGAATGAGAAAGAATAGGAAGATTTCCAAGTGCATGCTCATGCCACAGAAACTCTTTTGCTAATCTCAATACAAATATGTCAATATCATTACCATTATCATTACTACTTGTGCCACTTTGTCAAGGTGAAGAGGATGACAATGCTTAAAACAATATCTCTGTTTCAACTGGAATGCAACAAAAAGCTTTGTCTTCTCAGCTTTGTCTTCTCAGCACTGACAAGTGATCTTAAGTCTCCCTGATTTAGCACAGGTCTTTTTTAATGGGAGCCTAGAAAAGACACAGTTAAATATTTTGGTCTGTGGGCAGTAGGTAAACTGCTGGAAATAAAGTGCTAAATGTTACTGGATGCTTCCTGGCTGCTATGAGAAAGTAAATGACAAAGCCACACATTTGCAGGTCACTTGCAGAAAGGTACAGAGAGGAAGTTCAGGGTCAAAATTGTTATGCAGTACTCTAGCTACTGCTGAATGTATCCAATGGATTATTTCTTGCCTCCACAGGCTATAATCCTATTTTTGTTTTGTAAATAAAGTTTGTATTTTTGTATCTTGAATAAATTTTTTAATATTTTATAATGTTTTGACTTTTAATGACTCATGTTCAGTGCACTGTAGAACAAATATTTCTGTGCGGAAGCATTGTCTTATCTGTTCTTTGCTGTTTGAGTGTTTGGTTTCCAGTGTAAGATCCAAGTTCAGCTCCTGCCTTCTTTAAGGCTTGGCTTCCTTCAGAGATTTGTTTTCAGGAATAGAAAACATTTCCTCTTCAATGGCAAGTATTTATTCAACTAAATTTGTTTGGGTGTTCACATAAAAGTTTGAGGCACTTCAGAAAAATACCATTAGCTTTTTATAATTCTTCTGTGCTTATATTTGGGGTTTTCCAAAAACTACATCTTCTTACATAAAGATTTGCATCATTAGTGAACACTGAATTATTTAACTGAGAGAAGAAATGCATTTGTGGGGTTGAAGTTATGCTGTGTGGAGATACCCAGCACTGCCACGATGGAGACTGCATGCTGTTGACTGTTTTGTAAGCCACCAGGTCTTTTTCATACTGTTTAATTGGATGAAAAAGCAGAGTGAGAAGAGAGTATTTTTGTAATTTGGACTCTGAAAAATGGAAAATGTACGACACAGAAAGATTACATACTGCAGGTCTCTTCCCTCTGTTTTGGGCTGTATTTTGCTGGGCTATAGACATTCGTAAACTTAGATTTTAAAGAGTAAGTCTTAGTCACCTGTCAGTTGCTTTTGTCACCACTCCAAAACAGAAAACAGTACCTCACATAGTTCTGTGCTGCTTTGCCACATTCACTAGTGTGAATGAGTTATCTCTGGCAGAGTTATCTGAGTGGTATTGTAGGTTACTTGTAGGTGGGTATTTACCTCAAACTTAATAAATAAATTCAAGTTGTATGTTAGGTTTATAAGGTTCTCTACAATCAACAGAGAAAAAACACACCCAGGGTGCTGCCATCCTGTCTGCCCTGCCGCCTGTTTAGGATGTGGTAAATGTTCCTTTTCAGGGGCCCTTTCCCATTGACTACAGCGAGAATGTTGACAGGGTGAAGTTTAGTTAGGTAAAACTCTGTTAACTTGGTTCCCAAGTTATGACCTTTTGTAGAGTATTGTCTTAGGTATTGCTTTGGTGCAAATTGCTGATATGACCCTATTTTCTCGCTTGAGAAGAAAAGAGGAAGCAATTTACTCTTGGTGAGTTCTCCCTGGGTTTTCTACCATGACTTGGACTACATGGTCTTAACTCATAGTCTGCAGAGCTAAATGGCAGTTACATAAATGCAAGGAAAACAGGCTAGGACACACAATATGGCCTAATTTTAGAGTAATCAAGAGCATTTTAAAAAAGCATAATATAAGCAAAGTTATATTTCAAGTTGAATGTCCATTTCTACTGTGATGTGTTAAACAGAGGATTTTCATAAAAGAAATAAGCACGGTGGTTTCAAACAACAATGACTATTATGTAGAAAAAATGAATATAAAATTATTATTCGTGATTTGACATCTATAATTATAATCAGACATGGACAACAATAGCTATCAGTAACTAATTTATTACTTTCTTTTAAGACAGAAATGAAACCCTAAAAACCCTTTTCTCACTTATGTTCTCTCAGCCAGAAGAATAATGTTTACATGTATGCATTTAGAAGTGTAATTAAAGCAGCTGGGTGTGGCCTTCCTCAATCAGAAAGAAAAACAAAACACAAACCCACAAGGCTTTTTTATTTTTGTTTGGGTTTTTCTTGACAATGAAGGATTGTTCATAGGAGAATAGAAACTAATAACTTGCAGGCCTTGTTATGGGCAATAATTGTTTTTCCCTCACCAAAGTGGGCTGGACCTCTGAGGCTCAGCAGTCACCAAAGTACACATGTGAGGTGGGTGGCCCCTTGCATGCTTTGAGGGAGGTACTCAGCTCAACCACTTGGGAAGAAAGCAACTGAATCCCACTAAAATAGTAGGTATTCCAGCTTTTGTTTATCAATACAATTTTCAAATGGGTGACTGTCAAAGCTATGATAAATCTGCTGCTTAGAAAAGTCCTCACAATATTGTGTTGGTGGTGTCTTATGTATGCATCAGACAGCCATACACCAAGCCAAGAATTCTACACGATTTAGGACCTCTATCTGAATTTTTGTTTTAAAAGAGGGCTTTCTCAGCAGTAGATTGGAGAGACTCTGTAGTTACTGATACAGTTTGCTGCAGGTAGTCTCAGAAAATTGATGAGTGTTGCCTGGGGAATAAATGGATCCGTTCAATATAGCACCATGCTAAAAAAAAAATAAATCAAAAAACCCTGTTTCCTGAATTTTAGAAGACTGGATCTCCTACTGCCTACTGAGCTCTAGAAGCAAGTTTTCAGCAAGTGAAATTCACCATCACTTAATCCTCTGTGTAATCATAGCACAACCTGAGAAGTCAAAATGTAAAACATCCCAAGCCATTAACAAATAATTTCAGATAAGACTTGCCTGTACCTTGTCCCTCTCACTCCTTCATTCTCTGTGAAGGCTCACCTGGTGCTTTTCAGGAGGCATCTCTCCTGCTGCTGTTCATTGAGAAACAGGAAGTCTAGGTATAGGTAGGACAATATGGCAATGGGATTTTATGTTCCACCTGAGTGGAACTGAGGTGTAGGAGAGAGAGAGAAGGACTATGTCAGTCTGTTGATCTCCCATTTAATCCACTTTGTTGCTTCTGTGCACTCATCTTCATTTTCCCAGGTCCTTTCCTGCCCTTTTGTACTTTTATGTGATTTCTCCGTTCTCTGATGCCTATGCCAAAGCCACTGCTGCACTTCTGCCCTGACATAATTTTGTTACTGACTTATTACTTCTTTTCTTTCTATTTAGCTCTGTCACAATCACGGAACAGCTGAGGTTGGAATGGACCTCTGAAAATCATACAGTCCAACCCTCCTCCTGAAGCAGGGAAACCTGGAGGCACCTGGGTGGTTGTGAAAATTCCCTAAATGCAATCATGCTACAGTTACAGCATTCATCACTGTTCCTGGCTTGGAATTTTTGGGCTGTGAGAACTTGAAAAAACAAACACACCAAGAAAATCTCCCAGATCCTGGAGTAGCATTGTTACTCTTGAGCAGGCCACAGTACTTAGCATTTCCAGGTGAAACTCAGAAACATAAAAGGAACCCAACTGCCAGAAAGAGCTGTAGCTTTTACAAGGCTTTCAACACCCAAGTATTAATAAAAAGCCTGATGCAATCTTCCTTATTTAAATGGCTTGTGAGAAATCTCAGCCTACATGTCACTGCTCTCTCACATAACCTTTCCTGATACTGTTATTCCCCTAACTTCCCACAGAGTGAGGTTGAATAGTCACACCTTCCATGTTTGCAGGTGTCCACAGGAGCTGCAGAATGACCGTGTTGCAAGGGCAGGAACCTGGGGACCACCTCTAAACCCCTCTGAAGGGAGGCATTAGTGTACTCCAGCGACCTGCTTAGTGGGCATCTTGGGCCCAGAGAGTTTTTACTGTGGATGTGGTGGTGTCTAAGAGTGAATAAAGGCCTCTGGGCTTCAGCCAAAGTTTTCCCACAATGTTTCAAATTTTGGGATCTCCAAAACTAACCTGGATTTGGTCAGCAGGTCCAGGACTCCAGAGCTACTGACCTCTCTTCTTTTTAACTTAACTCTGTGTTCCTATAGGCTGGTTTATATATGTCTGTATAACCTGCATTTATTTTGTCCTAAGTGTTTTACCTTTCGTACTCTAGGCAATGTAGTTGACTGCAAAAAGAGTACCTCTGCCAATGTTGTCTTCTGGTGTAACAAAAAGAGCAAGCATGACACTGAAAAAATAGCACACAAGCAACAAAAAATATTCATATATATGTAAAGAAAACAGATGGTTGTTGCTGTGCTGGGAGGGGCAGTATTGTATAAGCCACCGTAAGTGTGGGGGCTGCTTTTCATTCTCCTAATCCTTCTTTGACATCCTTGGTCTGTTGCCTGCCAACTAATCTCCCTCATGCATAAACTATTAACCAGCAGTTCTAGCATTAATCATGCAGTTGATTGTCTTTATCTAGGCACTATTTTCATCTGAAAACAGTTTACATTAGAAACACATTCTTAACAGAATTGCTAAAAAAGTTTTTCAAATAGGCATCAGGGCATTGGTATGGTGATTTCCTTGCATGGTAATAATGTCAGGAGTTAGGTTTGTGAAGAAAGCATTCTCCATTTCTGAGATTTAATTCTCTAAGTGTTTAATAAAGAAAGAAATGTAACAGAGGGACAAAAATAATTTCAGATACTAAATTTTTAGCAACTTTTTGTATGACTCCATTCCTTGTCTACTCCCCCTCTACCTGCCAGAGTTTTCTTTTTCTCTTGGCTTACAAAGATGGGAGGTTAACAGTGCCAGCAGTAGAATTTCTCTTTTTATCCACAGAAATTTGCAACACAGGTAATGGCATGTTTTCAACACACCCTGTCCTTGATCAAGTCAGGCTGTTCTTTTGAGTGGTGTCTGCCCAAAAAAGGTCAGGTAGGAGAAACTTAGACATTAAATTTTTAAAGAAAAGTCGCCATGTGGAAAAAGTGGCATCAGTGTCACTTATGTCAGATAGTGTGTGGAAAAAGGAATTATTAGCTTTCTTGTTTTAGTTAAATTGTTTCAGTTCCCCTAGACAAGAACTTCAGCGGACCTTGCAAACTACCAGAGAAGTTCTAGTGAGGTATTTAACTCATGGGCTTAAACACATCTGCAGCTAAGCAGTGAAGGTTAGCTACATAAACAGGGGTTGAGGGTTTGGATTTACCTGAAGAATTATAATTATCCTAGGATTATTCAGCAGTCTCTGGAATATTAGAGAAATCTTTCAATCCCCTATTACCCAAGACTTGGTCTAACAGATCAAGGGTTGAACAGATGTTTGATTCAATGGGATAATAATTTAAGTAGGCCTGACCTCTCTTTGAGCTGGAAAAGCTGCAGTTGAACTCCAAACTGAGATAAAATTTTGTTTCTCAACGCTTTTATGAAGGGCTTGTTTTTGCAGCAGTACCACACCATTCTACAATTTCACAATGTGCTGACCTCAATACTGAATGCAGTTCTTATTTCCCCATCTCAGAAAAAGAATGATTACAAAAGATTCTATAGACAGACAAGGATGATCAAAGCTATTTCACAACTTTCACAGAAAAGAAGAAGTTGTATCAAAATTCTTCCGACTAAAGGGAACTGAAAGGTGGTATATTACAGGTCTACAAAATTAGAAAAGAAAAGGAAATAATCATTCACTATTTACTTACCTGTAGTGATATAAGAATGGAGCATCACATAAAAGAGATGTGCCACTTCTAAAACAGAAGGAAACACACATATGCTATGAAAGCTCTTGCCATAGATATAGCAGATGTTAAGAGATTATGTGGGTTACTCAGCCGCTGTAGGGGTGGGGATGAGGGGTAGGGGACGAAGAAACAAAACCCCAGAGAATAAAAATTATTTGAGGGCTATTAAATGTAGGCACATTTTTATCACAGGCTTGTCCCAACTCTTCACCACAAGTCTAACAGATGCTCACCTGCAGTCCACTGCAAGGACTGGACATGCAGGAACAGGACCTGGAGGTGAAGCTCTAGCACTGATAGTGAGTTTTCCACATAATGAGGCAACTCAAATTCACTACAGAATCACAGAATGCATAATGTTGGAAGGGACCATAGTTGGTTTTCTGGTCCAACCTTCCTCCCTGCTCAAGCAGGGTCATCCTACAACACAAGGTATGGGATTGTCCAGGTGTTTCTTGAGTATCTCCAGTGAGGGAGACTCCACAACCACGCTGGGCAATCTGTTCCAGTGAACTTCCTGTGTATCAATTTCTTTCCATTACCTCTTGTCCTATTGCTTGGCATCACCAAGAAGAGCCTGGATCCAGCCTCTCAACGCCTCCCCTTCAGACACTTGTGTACGTTGATGAAGTTCCCTCCCAGTCTTCTCTCCTTGAGACTGAACAGGCCAATCCCTTACAGCCTTTCCTCATAAGAGAGATGCTCCAGTCCCTTCATCATCTTTGTAGCCCTTCACGGGACCAGCTCCAGGAGCTCCATGTCCCTCTAGTAGTGGGAAGCCCAGAACTGGACACAGCACTCCTCATACAGTCTCACCAGGGCTGAGCGGAGGAGCAGAATCTCTTCCCTCAACCTGCTGGGAATGCTCTTCCTAACATACAGCAGGATTCTGTTGGCCTTTTTGGCCACAAAGGCACACTCACTGCGGCTCTTGGACAGCTTTGTTGTCTGCCAGCACACCAGCTTGTTTTTCACCTGGACCCCCAGGTCCTTCTCTGCAGAGCTGCTTCCCAGCAGATCAGCCTGTGCTGGTGCAGGGGGTTGTTATTCCCTGGGTGTAGGGTGCTGCATTTGCCCTTGATGAATTTCAGATGGTTCTTTGCCCATCTCTCCACCCTGTCCAGGTCCTTCTGAAGGGCTGCACAGCTCTCTTGGATGCTGGCCACTCCTCCCAGCTTTGTGTGGTCAGGTAACTTGCTGAGGAGGTATCTGTCCCTTCATCCAAGCCACTGATGAATGAGTGAAGCAATACTGGGCCCAGCATTTAACTTTGGAGCGCACCACTAGTGACAGACCTCCAACTAGATGCTGTGACACTGATTATGAGCCCCTGGAATCTGCCGTTCAGGCAGTTCTTCAGAATCTTTGGAATGTTGTCAGTACTGCAGAGTGATAGAAAACTGCATATTCAGAGATCCACATTTTAATAAACATCCATTAAGGGTACATTAATTAACTACATTAAAGACAGATGAATAACCACCCACCAGTGTAAAAATGACAAAACATAAACCAAATGGGAAACACAGTAATTTAAATGTTTCAGTTGCAATCACTGAATCTAACTTTCTTGGTATCTTACTAGGGAGACAGAAATTAAAGAGAGCAGCTGATGAAAAATGATGAATACTCTTGCTCTCTTTAGAAAACAGGCCATGAACAGGGTCCTGCTTCTGGGTTTCAGCTGAGGGTTGAAGCTGAAATGATGATTTAGGGCCAAAGTCCAGCCAACGACACCAGTCAGGAGCAAAACCTAGGCTATTGCCCAGGTCTGATGTCCACGCAGGAGCTCCACTTAGAAATAGAGTTGGAGAGAAAGATTCCTACCACACAGACCTGGTGTCTATTCAGAAAAACTCACAGCCAAACTGAAATGGGCTCCTGAGGCCATGGGCAGAAGGGGTGTGTGTGTGTGTGTCTGTGTCTGTGTCTCTGTGTGTCTGTGTGTGTCTGTGTGTGTCCCAGGTGGGGCTGCTCAGGGCAGTGGAAGCCAGGTTGTGCAGCCAGGGCCCTGACAGAGCCTAGGAAAACATCCAGCAGGAGCGAGCTAAGCCGATGTGTTTGGTTTGACAATCTCTGCTTTGTACAGGAAGTTAGAGGGAGATTTCCTAGTCTCACTGACTAATCCCTGCCCATCTTATAATATTTATATGCTCAAAACAAGTAGGCACTCTTTTAAACTTAAAAAAGGGTCAAGTTTTTCCTGTCCTTCTGACCTCAAGTTTTGAGGTCAGTAATAAAATTCCAATTGATTTCAGTTGGGTCAAGACTTTACTTCACTGTTTCTTTTCCTGAGCTGCTGTTTTGAAGTCCAACATGGTAATAAAAATAATTAGAGGAAATGCCACAGACTCTCTTTTTCCAAGCCTTTTCTGGAAATCACGGACATCCCTCCTATATGAGTGCATTTTATCCTCCCTACTTTGACCCTTGTGTCAGGCTAATGCCTTTCTGATTAAGAGTCAGATAAACCTGTTCCAGAGTGCATCAATATCACTCCCTTTTGGCCAGAGGTCTGGGTCAGTGATGTGTGCATGAAATATGCCTTTCCTCCTGACCTGCTGATGGAAAAGTGTTGTGCTACTGTAGGGCTTGCTGCTCTGAGCTAGAGACAACCTAACAGATGAATCAGAAATGAAGTCCTTCCAAGGGTAATTCTTTATGCCCAAATTGTTTGACCATTTTCATAGTAAATTTTTACTGGCAATACTTTTACCCCACATGTTTCTGGAAATGGATGAATACTGTTAGTGTCTTCTTGTCATAGACCCAGGGATTTCTGTTTGTTTACTTTTGCTTGAGAAGAATAAATAAACTGGGTCAGTGTGACTAGTAACATGCCAAGAGTTTAAATACATGAAATGCTTAAGTTAATGCTTTCAATGTTTTTCTTCTCTGAGGATCCTCATTGTTCAGTGTTTGGCAAATAACTTTTCCTAAGATTATATCCTTCTCTGCTCTCAGTGAGTTTACTAAGGCAGTCAGAAGCATGTGGACATCCATCTTTTAGCTAGGAGCTACAGAAATGACACAATGCATGGGATTTAGGGGTCTACCTAAACTTACCAGTACTCTAGCATATGCACACTAGTTGTCTAGTCCACAAAACTATAACTCCACAGGGAGCTCTTCAACTCACTGTCCAGTACAGATGGAATTTCCTTGCCTAATCATGTATGTCTACTGATATTTTTGATGCTCCAGGGTATTTCAACTGGCTACCATTTGCTGCTCTTGAAGGGCAAAGATTTTCTGTAGGTCTTGGGCTCAGTGTCCCTTGGTTCTGTCCCAAGTATCCTAGGGCATCTCAAACAGCTCTCAACATCTGTCTTTAGGAGAGTGAATGCCACTTTTGTTTATTTATTTCAAGATAAAGTGAAATTCTCTTCTGTCTTCATTGACTGTATTGACTAGGTCTCCACTGATTACTCTGAAAATTTAAGATGACCTTGGCCCAAAGTAGACAGTTAAATTCTGGTGACTTTCTATCTGAAACCTACTCCTTCTGCCCCTAAATAAAAGCTCCTGAGTCTTCAGGATTACAATTAGTATTTCTCAACATACCCTGGTTTAAGGAATTATTATTTATTTGGATCAAGTTGCCCTTTAATCACAGCATGTAATGGTGCTGGTGTTCTCACAGGAGGCCTTAAAGAGGATTTAAGATGTGGAAGAATATGTACCAACAAAACACACACAGAGATCAATTTAATATTTTGTGACTTTTCCTTTAAAACAAACTTATCCAGGAGGTTTTGTTCATGTGTTTGGCAACTTGCACAATCGTAGCCTTTGGAAGACCTGTTGTGGCACTGCCAGAAGTTAGTATTTTTTTTCTAATTTGGATTATCTGTAAATTCAACCATTACCTTTGCTTATAAATGGAAAAATGTCTTTGAGCCTTAATTTTGCTGAAAAACCTTATGATATGACCTTATGACATATATTGTTCAACATTTATACAGTATTTTGCAGTGTCTGCATAGTAGCAGCCTCATGTTAATAGATATTATTACTCCTGTGAAGGTATAACTCTGTCAGTGTGTTGCTCTGTACAGTTTGTTTGTACTAATTTATGAAGTGCTGAGGAATTAATAATAGTTGTAGAGTCTCTGTAGGTATCGTCTGGTGTTCAGCTCTGAACTCTTGAGGAATTAACAATTTGGGATAGAACAAATGAAAAAATTCTTCTCCTGCTTTCCACTGAGAAGACATGAATCATTACCATAAAAGGGACACATAATTACATTAGTAAATCTCTTCCATAGATTACCTAATAGCTCAGTTAATGAATAGCAAACTCGATTTATATTTATATGCTGTTGTTACTCTACAGATAAACAGAGCTTTGCAATCTTGCAAAGGAGACATCAGCTTTTAGGTTTTTATCTTTATTTTGTTTTTCCCTTACAAAGAACAGTTGACATACAGGCAGCAAGGCTCCATTGCATACATATTTGATATGAGAATTCTATATTTTTTTAAAAAATGCATGCTACTGCGCTTCATGGTTTGGAAAATGACATATGATATTGTATTAAAGATCTCACAGCAATGCATATACCCAGGGGACAGAGTCTAAGCTATGGTGTGTAAACTTAATTTGATAATTTCCTGACTTGGCTGATGCTAACTAATTCACTTTCTCATGATGTTAATATTTATAGAGAGCATGTGTAAACATAGACTATATTTCATTCAATTTTTGTTTTAGTTATTTTCTATTCTAGTGCATCTGTTTCTAGTGGTATAATTCTGTCATAATTGATTAATGTTAAAAAAATTAAATACCTTATTTTATTTAAGAAAAAATTCCATTAAGAAATCTAATATTTGCTTATAGCCTGAAGGCTTGCTAAGCTATGAAAGGTGCTTGTTGGCATGCATTTAGGGGAGGCAGCAATGGAAGTATTTGCAGATATCAGCTCCTGTGGTAGCCTTTTGGTAGTCTTTTAAAACTGAAATTGATTTGACTTCCAAGTAAAGACAGGCACTGTTCATTGCTATTGGTGCTGTATGACACCTGGAATATTTACTGTGTTTTTTACCAATTTTGCATTCCATTTCTGCCTGTACATCAATGAGCCAGTCAGAACTACAACAACCATTTTAATGCTGCACTAACTATTGGAAAGGGTATTGCATGCTCTCTGTTCCCATCTCAAGCTCCAGGGAGGAATTTCTAGAAGAAATGGCTTCATTTTCTACCTGGTTTTTTCTGCTTTCTCTGCTTCGTTTTTTGACACAGGTCTAATCTTACTTGAGCTATATGCCAGCAGTCTGATAGAGGATATTAGACTTTCCTATAGTTTTATGAGTAAAAGTTTTGCAGTTGTTTTCCTACACAATTTGGAGGACCAGCTGGAGTGAGTGGGAGATGCACACCTAGCATCCAAACAAGGCTTGCTTTATTCCTTGTGCAAGAACTGGAATAGCCCTCTGATGCCACTGGAGTTCAGCCTCTTGAGCAGAACCTAGTTATTTGGTGGCCAAGTTAGCCCCTTGATGGTACATGTAGTTTCTTCTAAACTTCTTAGAGAAATAATTTTCAAGCTCATGACAGCAAATTCTAACCTTAATATTTTTTAATAAGAGTTTTTGACAGGAACCGTGAAGAAGTACTATCAAAAGCTGCAATTCAGATGGTAAGGGCTCATTCTTGTGTGTGGTTGAGTTGGAAGAGCAAAGCACAAGGAAATGTTTTTCTTTCGGGTAGTAGCATGGGAGAGTCCCTCCCTAGCACTCAGCCTCTTCTACCTTTCAAACTGATGTTCTTTCTTAACTCCATACATAAGCATGTGCTTTGCTAAGTTGAGCAATAGATTTAAATGCTCAGCGGCATTGCATACTAAAAGAGTAACCTAACTGCTATATGCACTAAAAGAAACAAGTTTGATTTTTTTCAAAGCAGAAATGGTTAACTGGAAAAACACAGCTGAGCACCACAGGCTCTCTATATGTGCAAGGGCTTTAATGACCCCCAACTTTTAAAAATTTGTCAGACATAAAAGCAGTACTAATCCGATTAGTAACTGTGATTGAGTAAATCTACTGTAAAAATGGACCGTGCCCTGTTTTGAACATGATACCATGCTGGTCATTTGAGAACTGCCACTGTGAAACATAAAAGTCTCTTTGATGGAATATTTATTTCATGAGTTGGAAAAAAGGGATAATATAGTATTGTTTGTTTTCAAAAATCACTTGTAAAATTTTATTAGCCAAGGAGCCAATATTCAAAACAATGAAGAAAAGACATGCTGTTCAGTAAGAGAGAGATGAAAGCTCATCAGAATCCTAGGAAATCAAGTGGTTAAGTCCAAGAATTGCTCACTCTAATTCTTTTTACTGCAGCACCCCATAGGAAGAAAAAGAAGACAAGCATTTTAGAAAACAGTATTTGCTCAGTTGAAAAAGTCAGCACTCTGTTGTGTGGCCTTGGAAACTCTCATTGAGTTTTCTATCTGCCCTCCAGAATATTTCTGCATGTCACTTTGGCAGACACAGCTACTAATTTTAAAGCAGAGAAGTGTCTTCATTCCTTGGGGCTCACATGCACTGCAATTAGTCTTATTACAAAATGCCAAAAAATCTCTGGCAGCTAAAATAAAGTCCAGGGAAATGTCCACACCACTGATGAATGAGTTCCTTGAAAAGAAGTAGGGGTGGGCACGAGCCACAGCATTTAGATCTTGATCCAGGTCTTCTGGAAAACCTGAGGACTGTGCTTTGGCTTGTCCCATTATATATATGTGTATATATATATATATATATATATATATATATATATATATATATATATATATATATATATATGGAGATCAGCAGCAACATTTGTATCCTGATTTCATCAAATGTTTATTTTAAGTACATATGTACACACACACATTTTACAGTTGTTACCCAAACTTCAAATAGAACAATAAATAATATTGTATACACAACATCTCATATTGCATTTACCCATATTTAGGATATTTAATTTCTGGTCAGTGTCTAAGAGGTTGCCTTGAGTCAGGAATGCTTGACCAGCCTCTCTTGCTCCAACACTAATGTTCTGTTTACCTAATTAAATGTTAGCTCAAGCTGTTTGCTTGTCAGAACATGTCAGCGATTGAAAGGAAAAAAACCCTACTTTCCTAAGCCAGAATATGCATTTTTCAGACATGAGATCTAATTTACCAACCCAGCTAAAAAGCTTTTAATTTTTTAAAAGAAAAATGAATTCAGCTTGTAATTAAGGGTTTTCATTTTATTCACCAATGTGAAAAAAAATATCATTTTTAGGATATATGGGAATCTGAATTTGTCCTGCAACAAGTCTCTTGCTTCATGTTCACTTTGTCTGCATTTTTGTAGAGAGGAAACACTTTAGACTCTATGCACAAGAAACTATCAGGACATTGTTCCTGCCTGCAAGATCTTGCCATAAACCAATTTGCTTCTGGATCCAGGCAGTTACTGAGCATTTGTGGGAGAAATCCCAGGTGCAAAGTCCTGAGACTTTGGTTGGGGCAGAAGGGGAAGTCCTGAGCACTGGTAGTGTTAACAAATGAGCCTTTAAACCCTGGCTGTGGGACAACCCTCTACAATGATTTTTGTTGAACCCTTGCTGTTAAACCTGCATTTCTTTGAAGAAAGTTCTTGAATTTAAAACTGACAGAACATTTTTGGTTGATACCATCGTAGTAAATATAGATAAATTAGTATTTCCCCTCCATAAGCTGTGCTCTGTCCATTGAGGAGAAAGAAAAATAGGTATTTTCAACCATTGTAGCCTCTGATTCAAGCTCTTCATAGTTATATGTACATACATGTGTTTTGATATGGATAGATGCATACTTATATTTTAAAGATATTTCCATAGACCATGACTCTTATAAAACCAGATCTGTGAAAATTAAACAGGAGACTAAAGAATACTTAATCTAGGCTGGAGTTAGATTTCTGGAGCATAAAGATCAGTATACTTTGTTCAAACCCCAACAACCTACATCTGTGCCATGCTTCTTTTTCTATTTTGAATCTTAATTGAATTTTTTGCCAACACTTCAACAGGTGCAAACTCTAAAAACAAATCACCAATTTGGCTTGTTATGATAGTTTTCATCAACAGATCCTGCTATAATAGAGGCACTCTAGGGAGGCTCAGCTTCTGAATATGAAGTAAGGCAAAAAGCAATTTCCTAGGCTTAAAAAATGGGTCACAAAAAGGAAGATGAATGCCTGGAAGAGTTGGCACACTGCTCCTCAAGACCACAAATAAAGGTCCAGTACAATTACTTTCTTTAAGTATTGTATGATTTACTCTGTACAAAAACCTCAGAGGCAACTGTGACCATAGCACACACCTATTATGATTCTAAAATGAATCTTTGGTCTTCAGAGAGTTAATTTATGACATAAATTTTCTATAAAGCAATTACATACATACAGAAGGACAAGGAGTAATAAATATATAATATTTTAGTTCAGGTAACTACAGGAGAGTCAAGGCTGGAAGTCTTAAGGACACAGCAAAATAGTCCTGGTTAGTTTGATCTCCGTGAAACATTATATCGTAAAAAAAAAGAGGGCACAAGTCAGGACTGTTAAAACACAATATGGATTTTTTTCACCACCATTTTACTTCCTGACAGAAACTGAACTTGACCCACTGTTTTTTACACTTTCAGCATACTCTATTCCAGTACCTTTCAAAATCAAACTATTTGCTAGAAAAGGGTCTGTTTGTATTGAAACACAGGAATTGCATATTTTCATCCTTTTGAACTGAAAAATCCCAAATGTATGGTGTCCCAGGATGCTTGCTAGGGATGATGGTTTGTGCACAACAAGTGATAAACAACTCTTTGTTTCATTTCCAAACAGTTTTATAGAGCTCATTTACAATCTCATAAACTTCATTCTATCCTGAGGCCTTTCTGCAGAGCTTCATTTACACACGCACAAATTGAGCATTTAAGAGGTTTACTTTAGTTTGATAGTGATCTATTAGGACTGATTATATACATATAAAAATTTGGTCTCTAGTACAAATATTCTTTCACATGAAAAAAGCATCACCTCATTTCACTGCAGTCTCATTTCTGGATGGGCTATCAAGTTCATAACATTACTCCAGGGCAAAGTGACATGGCCTGGAGTAACATGGTGTTTTGGAGCTTGGAGTCTTTAAAAAATACAGAGCACCAGGTCTTCATTATTTTTGTGGAAGATCCTTCTTAACAGAGGCCATAGTTGAAATCAGGTGACATTTTATGTGTACGTATATGATCTTATATGAGGTATGTATATGTGCGTACATGAGTGGAGGGGAACAGAGTTGAAAGGACAGTATTGGTAGTGGGGACTTGCACTATCCTTGTCATTTAGAAAGGGCATTCAGCTTGTCACTGGTTATTATCTAAGCTCCTTTGTTTTCAAGTTGTAAAATATCTCAAATAGCAATTCCTGATCCCTTGCCCACATTCTTTTCCTTCAAATTCCTTCCTAGGCTTCTGCCTTACAAAATGTTATACATCTTTCTAACCTTCCACATGCAGCAAATGGCAATCTCTCTGGCAGGACCCCAGATTTATGATAGTGGCTTGGAAGGTGCCCTGTGCAGAGCTGTGAGGGGGTGGTTGTGATCACTGCCACAGCACTGTTATTCCTTAGCAGGATGAGTCAGGCTGGGGAGAGAAACTGGGAGGGAATGGATTGAGGACAATTCAGGTTTCCGCCTTACACCAGCATCTGAGGTTGTCCAGCAGAGACAGCAAGGAGGAGGTAAGAGGAACATGCCCAACAGGAATAAGTATATCCCAGACACTGCACCTGCTGTCACGGCTCATGCTGCCGCACAGAAAAAGGCTGTTGTGATGGTGGTGGTTTGTCGCAGACATCTTTTCATGAAAATCCTTTCATTAGGATTTTTCCTGCTGAGAAGCTGAGAAGCTTCAGCAAGAAAATGTAAACAATGGTTATCTGCTGCTGTGGAATGCAACACGTCCATCTGTGATTGGCCCATCTTGGATGTTTACAATTAATGGCCAACCACAGCCCAGTTAGCTTGGACTCTCTGTCCGAGACGCAAACCTTTATTATTCATTCCTTTCTATTCTTAGCTTAGCTAGCCTTCTGAGATGAAACCTTTCCTTCTATTCTTTAGTATAGTTTTAGTGTAATGTATATCATAAAATAATAAATCAAGCCTTCTGAACATGGAGTCAACATTTTCGTCTCTTCCCTGTGACTACTGTCACAGTGACTTAAATTGGCTGGAAGGAGTCCGAGGGAGCAGAGGAATTTACTGGAGAAGTGATGAAGTGCTGCAAGGAAGAAAGGAGAAGGACTTCTCTAAAATTTTTCTCACCTGAAAAATATGACAAATATCACTTTATCGCTGAAATTCTCTGTTATCAGTGTCCCAAAGCTATTCTTCAGCAAAGGAGCAAAAGGAAAGTCTGGTCACCTGCCAGTGCCCTGGTGCACTTGACAATTCTATCAACCAGTCAAACAATGAAAATATTAATCTCTCTTTAAACTGTGCCAGACTTATTTAATATAGACTGACAGTGCAATATCAGCAACATATGAAGTACCAAAAAAGATTAATGCTATGCTCCATGTCTCCAGTGAAAACACAAATGAGCATGTTAACCATTTTTCTCAATCCCTCTGTGACCTAGCAGAGCAGATCCCAGTGAATGCTTTTCCTCTGGACAGTCCATGAGACCAGCTATAAGTGGAAAGACCGGAGAAAACAAAACAATTTTAGATTTTATGCCAAATCCAGATTGTACTTAAAGCCCTAACTAACTTTTTAACCAAGTTTTTTTGCACAGAATTTATTTCAGGTACGATACTGTACATTTCTGGGGCTCCACAAAGGAATCCACAAAGTATTTCCTGATTGGGTTAGTCCATGGATAGGTGATCATATGTATTTATAACCAGCACACATAATTATGGCTAAGAATATGGAGCCAAAAATACCCCCCAAACGAAAGGGTAAAAATAATTTTAAAATCTTATCTAGATTCACTTATCTTTTTCTTCTGAAGGACTTTATTTCAGGCAGGCATTCTGAGAGAAGGCGGCAATCGTTGGCTATCAGAAAAAATCTGATTTTTTGTTAACTGTTTAACTAACATCTATAATATCCTCACATGTAACATCAAGGATCAAGTCAGTCCCTGCATTCAGTTTGTTCTCACACTTGAAATGAACACCTTCTGAAGAAAGCTGTAGTTCACTGCTGCCAAAAGAGTGATATGGATACAGAAAACAACAGGGCTCCACTGTGGATAAATATGTAGTTGAGGCCCAACATTGCTTTCTGATTAATATACAGTGATCATTAGCTCTAAATATCACTAAGTATTGTAGACACTAAGTGTCTTCTTATTTCTGACTATTTACAAGAGCATGTAGTGACAGGACAAATGGTGAATGGCTTCAAACTGGAAGAGGGCAGGTTTAGAATGGGTGTTAGAAAAAATGGGTGAGGGTGGTGAGGCACTGGAACACGTTGCCAGAGAAGTTGTGGATGCCTCATCCCTGGAAGTGTTCAAGACTGGGTTGGATGGGGCCCTGAGCAAATTTTTATTGGAAAATGTTCCTGCTCATGGCATGGGATTTGGAACTCAATGATCTCTATAGTCCCTTTTAACTCTTTTAACCCAAAATGTTTTGGGTTGTTCTTTTGGATTCTTACATGCTGAAATCCAAGTTAGACGATCACCAGTTCAAGCACCAGAAAGCCTTTCTCACGGCATTCTTTTTGCTAGAGAATGTCAGAAGAAATAGGGAATCTTTTTATATTTTCTTTCTTCTTTGGGTAATAATCAGTAATTTTTTTTTCTGTTATTCTGTATTTCTGAAGGTACTGTCTGGCCTCTTGGAGTACTGATAAGAAAGGACATTCTAACTGCTTGCAGCAGTGAAACAAGAGGAGCATAAAATAACAAAGATGAAAATTGTGAATTGACCAACAGTTAAAGACCTCCTCAGTACTTGACACAGAGTATACAATTGACAAAAGCCTATAAGCACAGGTATCGACCTCATTTTGTGGTTACAATCTGTAAATTAAACCCTGTTGGTCACTGGCACCCTCAGTCCATAAACCAGCACTATCTTAGCTCCTCTCCTGGCCCAGCCGATGTGTTCCTACACGTTTGCTCCCGGAGGCCAGAGGCTGCCCTGGCTTTGTTCGCACCGATCCAGAGCCAAGGGGGCTGCAGCAGGGAATGCGCAGAGTGCCACCGTGCCCTGGCTGCCCTCGGTGCCACCGTGTGCCCAGGGCAGGCCGGGAACAGCGCGGGCCCGGCGCGGCCCCTCACAGCCGGCAGCGCGGCCGGCAGGTGGCGCTGCCTCCCCGCGGAACCGCCGCCGTCCCGGGGCCTTCCCGGGGCCTTCCCGGGCCTTTCCCGGGGCCTTCCTGGGGAAGCCGGGCGGGATAAAACCGGAGATGGGGGAGAATTCTTCACTTCGAGCGTGGGGAGGCACGGGAGCGAGCTGTCCGGGCAATTCACTGGTGCCACATATCTTGCAGTGTTCGATGGACTCTGGGCAACCTGGTCTACTGAGAGGTATCCCTGCCCACGGCAGAGGGTTTGAACGAGGTGATGTTTTAAGGTTCCTTCCGACCCAAACAAGTCTGGGATCCTATGAAACAGATTATTTTTTATTAATGTATTTTATATTTTAGCAGCCGATGCAGATGCTCACCCGTCAGACTGAATCTAACAATAGTCATCTAATAGTGATCAGCAAAGAGTTTTTCAAGCAATGTGTAGACATCTCTTACAAAAATACTCACTCCAGAGATGTGAGAAAGCAGGAGACTATTTTTTAGAGAAATCATGTCTACTGCATCAACATTTTCATATTTCTGGAAATTGTGACTTGACGCTTAAAACAAAAAAACCAAAAACAAACAAACAAACAAAAAAACCCAAACCAAAACAAAAAAAACCCCCAAAAACCCCAAAAAACCACCAAACTGGTGATTCCAAGACATTTCAATTTTCAGAATTAAAATACCCAGCATTTTCTGAAAAGCATATGCTGTTTCATACTGAGAACCCCAAATTACTGGTTGCTTCTGGAAAACTAAGCCCATAAGTGCTGAGCCTCTTACTGCCACTCTATTCACTGATAAAAATAAAGTAGCTCGTATTGCCATCTGAAATATTTTGGCCTTTGGAGCAGACACAGATCTGCTGTCTCATGAGATCAGGGCTAAGTCAGCAGTATTTATTCAAACCTTTGGTTTTTCACTGGCTGAGCCTCAAAGGATCTGTGTTTACCTTCAACTGTTAACAGCCACCCAGCTGGAGAGCAACATGAGAAATGATGCTCAGTGCTTGGTTTCAGACTCAAACACCTTCACAGCTTGAAGAGGAAGAAGAAAAGAAAGGTGATTTGGGTGTGGGTTTGGTTCATCCCTTTGTGCACAATGGGGCCCACTGAGATTTTTGGATCTAGATCCAAGCATCCATGAAATGTGGGAGCTTTAAGATCCAGGTTCTTGGTTTGGTTTGGATCTACCTCTGTGCTTTGAACTGTTTGTGTATTTGCTTGAAGATTGTCCAACTTGTCCATGTTTTTTGAATCTGGAAAACTGAGCTGAAAATGTGACCAACTGTCTTTTTTGTGGTATTTGACAATTTCAGTTCTCAGCTGAAAAAGGAAATGAAGTCTGAATGTTTCAAAACTTTGGGCACTTCAGCTGAAAATTAGAGTTGGTTGGTAACAAGGACAAAGAGGTGCAAATGTGAGCCTACCTGAATGGTCATGGCTGTCACCTCCCTTCTTTCCTAGACTCAGAATACCAGTAGTGTGAAATGTTCTTATAGGAAAAAGTATTTTAGAGGAGACAGTTAAGACAGCACATCCTCATAGATGCTTCAGTCAGAAACAGACTTCCCTACTCCTAGATTCCCACATAATTTCAATTTTGAACAAGAAAGTTAAATGAAACATGAAACTGTTACATGTGCCTCTAGTTTTCTAGGCATGTGAAACAAGCACAGAGCAGTTTTAAATTTTTTTTACATTTAGAATTACCTTAATTTTAATGCATTGCTTACTCCTCTTCCATCACTTAAAAGTACATTTAACTAAATTGTAATTAATTGTAATTAATCCTAATTAATTGTAATTAATTGTAACTAATTATACAATTAAGTAAAAATAATCAGAGAATCTGCACTGGTCCATATTTACATAATTCTTTCATAACTACAAATTATTTTTATTTGAATTCTTACTCTCTGTAAGTTTTCTTACCATGATAGTGCTCATAATCAATGAAACATGATTTTGAAAGTACCTGGTAGTCTGATATTATTTGAATGTTTAATTAAAATGTAGCTGTAGTCATGGCATCCTTTCATGTTGTTCATATCATTTCACTTCCTATGTACTCCAAGTTTTCCTAATTTATTACAAGCCTATTTGTGTCCATCTAAATCTACTTTTAATGATGGGAATCTACTGTGTTCACTTAAAATTGCACTGAAGCAAATATTTGCACAACTGGAGTACGAAGTCTTTACAGATTTTCCTTATGTAATTTATAAAGTAAGTTAGGGATGAAAAGTGAAAACTCCATGTTTATATTGTACTAAGAAAACCATATGTATCAGGTGGACTGTAGGCACATGCCAGGGGGGCAATGGCATACACAGATGTCACTTGTAGTCATGACACTGTCATGTTTTGGGTACCTGTGTTCAGCAGCTGCATGTGGAGTTAATTTTAAGAAAGCCTGCTGGAATTAAATCAGTGTAGCAGATCTCTGCAGATAGCAATCTGCATTTTCTAGTGTCAAAAGAGCAGGTAGTTTAGCATCTTTAACATGCAGAGTAAGTACTCAAAAGCTTTCTGGGAACTTTTCCATGTTACTGATGCTACATACCTCTCACAAAGTAGGTGAATGATGACTATAATAAGTCAAAGATAGTAGCTAGAAATATAAGAAACAGGGTCACAGCTTATTTCTCTCTTAAAACAGAATAAATTGCTTGATGCTTCAGGATGAAGAGCTTTAAATTTGCAGAGTGGATTTGCTTGAGCTGACAGCCTTTGAAGAGCTTGACCTGTAACTTGTATGCTCCTGTTCCACTGCCAGCCCAGCCCCATAACTCACCCCGAGAGAGAGTGACAGCCTCACCTATAAAATTATGTCCTCTCCTCACTAGTGAGCTCAGGATTAGTCTCCCTGAAAATGCTAACTGAGGTTTGAAGGTATCACATGGCTTCCTGGGACAGCAGTGGTGATGTTTGTGGAACCATTTGCTGTCTCAGGGCTAATCTCCAGGATAATTTAGATTAACCTTAGAGATCTCTGGAAACCCCATTCTCCATGATGGACTATCCCTCTTATATCCAGTCCCAGTCTTAAGGGTTTAACCCAAGCTGACATCATGATGTTATATCAAAAGCCTTAAACTGATATATATCTAAATAACCTTCCAACCTTCCTTAATTATACTTTACCTTTTGCTTTAAAGTCTCTTCACCCCCTCACATAAACACTATATCTACTGTGAATAATGTTAACCAGAGAAAGCAGGACATTTTGACATCTTCTTGTGTTTACTTTGTCACAAGACAGATCGCTGTGGCAAATAGATGTGATGTATCAAAGAACTCCCCCTCCTTGTGTTTGGGAAGGTTTTGAAATCAATCAGCCCAGGGTGGGAAGGGAGCAGGGGTTTTACCTTAGCAAAGGTACCTCAGGGGCAGCCTCTGGCTTCTGGCATGAGAAGCCAAATTATTCTCTGTTAGTGAAAGTATTTATAGTCACCATTACAACTTCAGCTGTGGAGTACATGGCCAAAAGCCATTAGAAGCATAGAGAAACATGAACTAAAAGTGCAATTCCAGTCCAAAGCTGGAGTAAAAGAAATAAATCATGCTTTGTAGGAATATTTTTAAAAATTAGCTTGTCAAAAATTATGCAAACAGTTTTGGTTTTTTCTTTTTTGGAAAGGTGCTTTGCTCCTGGAAGAAAGGAGTTTATGTCTCAGGGATTTTTACACAGCAGCCAGGGTAATTCTTACAATTCTCACAATTCTCAGCCTCCTGCAGAGGTGGCTGCCACCCGCTGCACTGACCCTCCTGCCCCTGCCCAGCCCAAGGCCAGCAGAAGGATGCTGCAGTGAAGAAGGCCGGCAAGGTCTCAGCATGGTTTGGGCCTGGAGAGATTCTCCTTACCTATAAACTTATTTCCAATGACTCCTTATCTGTAGGCTTATTTCTAATGACTCCTTACCTATAGACTTATTTCTAATGGCTCACCTGCTGACTTGTCCTACATCACCTGAGCCTTCTCACTGTCCCCTGCATGTTTACCACCAAGAAGCTTAGGATGAAGAAGTGTCAACAGAGTAATTCCACTGTTTTCTGTTGTGTATGTGGAAAATCTTGTAATAAATAGAATGTCTTGAGGGTGAGAAAGAGATCTAGGTGAGGTATAGCCATCTCTTTAGGCAGGTACCCCCCACCCCCCCTTTTCCATGCCTGTGTTTGACTCACACTACAAAAAAGGTGAAATTCCTATGAAAACAAAAGATTATCCAACTCCTTGGCACCGTTCAAGTTGTTGCTGCTCTCCCTGCATCATGGCAGAGAAGTTTTTACTTCTTTATAATTTTGAACATGTTGAAGGCCAGTTACAGAAAAAAGAGAAATTATGAACCCAAGAAAGGCAGGTCAACCATCATGTTTCCAGCAACTGTGAATGTTTTTACTTCCAACCTGCGTTTCTAGTGTCAATGATGGAGCAATAAAAGCAGCTGCAAAATAATGATGCAAAGAGGCCATGTGTCTTACGGTTTATGTACAAGACAGAAGCTGACAGAACATTAAAGAGTATAACTGTCTGGGAGGCACCAGCCTTGGGAGAACATTTTTTTGCATTTTCATGTTGGTTATGCCCTGGGGAGTACTTATGGTATTGTTTCTCTGGTCTCTATGATTTCACAATTATGCAATCTACCTCCAGGGATATGATCGGTTGACTCAAAAAAATAAAACAAAAATCTAAATAAAAGTGAGCACAAAGGTACAATAGAAAAATAGATTTAAGGAGAAAATCTGGAGATTTCCAAGCATTCCTACAAAGATTACTAAACTCAGTCACACATTTCTTGTACTTAAATGTAAAGCAAAGTTGAAGTAGACAGTGATGTGATTGCAAGTACTTGTAAAGCCATTCTGGTTGCCCAAAGCGGCGTTAAGCATAACCCTCAGCTCTTTTCCTCTGTGTCCCATCCATCCCAAGGAGCACTGATTTGTAATATATTTGATCTAGGAATCCTCTGGGTAGTATAACTTCCCTGTGATATCATCCTTGGGCATGCCTACTATGCCTAGTCACCTGAGTACTGCATCTGCACTGGTGATAGCTGTAGCTTCCTTATCTTTCTGTGCCAATGCAAAACCACTGGCAAACTGCTCCAGGGAGCAACTACAGGTTCTTTCAAACTATTTGCTCTGAAGTTTAGTCTTTTTGACCTCTTGGTAACTCTTGATTTGAAGAGCAGGAAGTCAGGTCAGCCCATACTTTCAGCTCTTGCAACAATCAGATGCTTTCAGGACAAATGAAAATCCAAATTGTCCCTCGATCTAATGGATGTGGACAACTGCTGTCTAATTAAATATCAGCTGTTTGAGGGGCTAGGTGGTCTGCTCTTTCCTTCAGACACTGTGTGACTCAATGGCTGTAAGTAAAAGGCCCTTTTAAAGTTAAAACCACTTCTCTGCCATGTTTCAGAGACTCGCTCAGTATTTTGAAAGCAATGAACACAAAAATCACACAGCATTTTCTGTCTCACACACATCGCAGATAATGAAAAATAAAAAAAAAGAAGTCTTTTGGTGTGAAATGGAATGGTGAAATGGAACGGAGGAGTGTGAAAAGATTGGAGAAGAGTCCTCCTCAGTGTTTCTTTTCTTTTCCCCATCAAAAGGTGAGGTTAGTCCCAAGGGCTTTATGTACACTGGCAAGAATCGGGCAAAAGCCCAGGATCTTGCTGTGCTCTGTTTTGGGGTTCCCAGCAGAGGAAGGACATTGACCTGTGGGAGTCCAAAGGAGGGCCACCAAAATTATTACAGGGATGGATCACCTCTTCCATGAGGAAGGGCTGAGAGAATTGGATTTTTCAGCCTGGAAAAGATAGATTAAGTGTGACCTAATTGTGGCTTTCTAGTACCTAAAGGAAGCCTGCAAGAAAATATGTAAAGGGACATTTTACAAGAGCATGTAGTGACAAGACAAGGGGGAATGGGTTCTGACTAAAAGAGAGTAGGTTTAGCTTAGAAATTAGGAAAAAATTCTTTACTAGGATGGTGGTGGGGCATTGAAACAAATTATCACAGAATTTATTGATGTCACAGCCCTTCAAGGCCAGGCGGTATGGACTCTGGGCAGCCTGGTCTAGTGAAAGATGTCCTGCCCATGGTAGGGGGTTTGGAACTAGATGGTCTTTAAGGTCCTTTCCAACCCAAATCATTCTATGATTCTATTATTCTATGATTTTGTGGAAGATGAATGGTCTGAACAGTCGATGAAGTTGTTTACTTGTGCTTTTTTTACAAAAATAGTCTTATTTCAGAAAGTGCTGACAATTTTCTTTCCCTGTGTTCAAATTCAACTCCTGACACCACAGGTACTAAAAATCAGCTTAAAAGACAAAAAGTCTATTTAGTCTAGGCATGGTTATAAATAAAGTGATAAATTTGACAGTCAGTATAACTGACATGGTTTCTAACTGCACTTACAAGCATCCTTCCCACCGCCTGCCCCAGGGATTCTCGCTGTGGTGCAAGTGATCTCACAGCCATTTCCTTCAGTCTGTGGTGGATTTGGCCTAAATTTCAACTACATTTCTGGTTTTTGTTCTGGAATCACTAATAGTGAGTCAAGGAATCAGTTCAAATGCCATGATTTATGTGAGAGTTAAATGCCTCTGAAAGGTAGAGCAACTGCTTCTCAAGACTGATTGCTGTTGCGATGTTTGGCGTTTTCCTTAAAAGTCCCAGGGAGAGTTTCATGAGAATCCAGTTACTTTAAATTTAAACTGAACCCCAACAAATTTATAGTTCCTCAAAAATTGTGAAGGAAACATTAAAAGAGAGGCTTTTTAATGGCTTAGAAGCCAAAGAACCAAATATTTAAGCCAAGGAACTGAATGTTTAGCATTTGAACGAGGATTTAAAACCCATCGCTGCTGCTTTTAAGATAATGATTTATGAAGGATTGCTTTGGTCATGCTGAACAAAGCCCTGAGCCCTGAGGCTGTATATCCTCTGTGCATGCTTTGGCCTTCAGGAAACACAGTTTTACTCCAGAGTTTAGAGGCTCAGAGGGATTTAATCTCGTCTGACTTTGGTGATTAGATAAATGTCTATCTGTAACATAGACGTCCCCATTATAGTTGTCAACCTGAATAACTACTGAGTGATGGCAGCCTTCTGCAAGATGGGTAAGACCTGTTGGAAAAGTGTCCTCATTGTGTACAAGAGGAAAAGGCTCATAACAACCACCTGCAGGCTGAAGGCCTGGCACTAGGACAGAACGCAGTTAAGGCAGGATGCTGAAGGAAAAGAGACAAATGGACTGACAGGAAGAATGGCTTGGGTACCACGGGCTGCAAACATCCAAGGTGGGCACATGGCTCGTGGGAGTCCTGGGGGCAAGCTGTGGCAAGTGTGTGTGTTTGAGGAGACTGTGGTCCTGAGGGCAACCCATGGCAAGGCTTGCAGGTGGGCTAAGGAGTTCACTGCCTGCACTGAATCACAACTGCTCCAAGTTCAATCCCTTTTAAAATTGCAAAACTGTATCCTGTATCGAAGGCAGGAAGCACCAAAGCTGGCAAGGATGGGGAAAGTATGGCAACCACAAGCTCGATGTGGTAATGCAAAGGAGATGAGGCCCCTGAAGAGCTATTTTGTCGTTGCTGGGATGAAAAGGAGTAGTTTGGTTTGCACTGATTTCATAAAGCAGGCCCTGGGAGGGAGATTCCTGAGCCAGGCACCTGTTGTATGGTGTGTGAGTACCTCTGGGGCTCGTCAGAGGGAAATCCGAGGCATGGCAGCGGATGCAGGAGTGCAGTTCTGCAACAGGACTGCTATGTTTCTTAACTTAATCTGCTTGTGCAGCTGCTCTTCATTGAATGAGAAGCAAGAATTAACAGCTTGGACCAACTGCGGTCAAGGCCATGCATTTACTGTCTGCCTTTAACAGTTTAGAGCAAATGAAAAATTTGTTTTGTAAGAAACATGCTTTATGTGTTGACCCAAATCTCATAAAATAGATGTGTCTGTAGAGTATGAAACAGTCCAAGCTGAAGTGGTGAATCCAGTTAACTGTTATTTGCAGGTTATGTCACCCAGGTGTTTTGAGTGCTCAGATGGCATGAAAGGCTATAAAAACTCTCAAAACTAAAGCAGTTCACCATAATTGATTAATCTTTTGGCACAGACCTTTTCAAGTGCTTTATTCTCTGGGTGCTATTTTTCACATTTTGTCTTCTTATTAAAATCTACAATCATCCAATCAGCTCTCAGAGACAATGACGTATGACTCATGTAACCATTGACAGACCGTTTTGGAACAACTCACAAAAAGCTGAAATGCATTAAACTATTCAGTTAATACATAAATAGAATACAGGGTCAGTTTGCAAGCCATTTGTTAATAGACTAAAGGGCTCCCTGCCCACAAAAATAATTTAAAACATGATTTATCCAGCTTCTTCCAGAGCAATTAATTCTTTCCAGAGTCTCCTTGATGTGAGTTACAGATGCAAAGGCTAGTCTGGCTATAGCAGTCAAGGACAACCTTTTTGCAGGTTTTGGATCATTTCTTATTGCTCATGTGCTTGCTATGAAGCCTAGCTGGCTATGGTAACCTGGCCTGCAGATAATTTTCAAGAGTATCCTTTCTATTGGTTCAATGGTGGAGCATACTGAATTTTGAAGTATTTGGCATTTTCTGTCTACACAGGAGTTTCTGGAGAGTTGTGGTGATCCTGGTTGAGCAAGCTGATAGAGAGGAAATTCTTTATATAAGTAGTCCAGATGCTGAGGCTATAATCAAGAAGTAGCCAAAGGACTGGATTTGACTGAAAGAGAATCGGAAAATAATTTCTACACATTTTGTTGTGTTGAAAAATCTTTTGTTGTTCTGAGTACATGCCAGATATCACTGTAGAATGGTGGAAATGCCACCTAACTGCTAAACTGCTTTGTCTGCCCCATTTTTCCCATTTTCAGTGCAGTTAAGAATATATATCAATATTTGGGTATCAAGGAGATCAGAGGCTAATTTATGCCACTATTCTGTTTTCAGTAGCATCAAATGGCAGATGCTTACAGAGATATAGGAGAATAGGGTAAATAGATAGTTCACTGCCTGTTTGCAGCTCAGGGTCTTACTCAGACAAACTATCTGGTTTTCTGATAACCCTCAATGGAGCTTTTTACCCTGAGTTGTACAGTCAGTGCTTAATCCCATGTAACCTCTCAGCATCCATTATGTTCTAGGGATTTACTAGAGTTAGGGCTAAGTTTCTTTTATTAATTTTGGGTATAATTCTAGATATTTTTAATTGATGTCACAGAATTTTACTATTGTGTATAACAGCAAACATTTGCTTTCCATTCAATGTCATATCACACAAGATTTTGGAGATTGTGATTTTACTTCCTTGATTGCCTCTTTTCCAGACTAAGCATTTTAATCTATGTTGAAGACATCTGATCTATCATTTGTATCTTGCCATCTCAACTTCTGATATTGACATTATGTCTCATTACTGGTACGTGTAGCTGAATGTGCCAAAAAATGTTACTCTGTAAATTTGATTTATTGGCTTTGTCTGATAAAGCTGGCTGCCAAACCAAAAACTTATTTGTCTGCTGACTGTGGATGCTCAAGCCTGCAATGCTTCCAGCCCCTCCACAGCAGTGGAGTAGTGCAGTGCAGCCTGTGCTGGATCCCTCTATACCAGGCCCTTAATGGTCACATACATTGTGCTGGCAGTCTCCTCATATTCTCTGCCACACATTTTCAGCCAAAATATGAGCAAACATAACTAAAATATGAGCAAACATAACTTTGCACCTGCCTGTCTGCAAGATGCAAATTCTCTCCTGCCCTGGCCCAGCAGCCCCTGGGCTGGCAGAGAGCACAGGCTTCAGGAGCACTTCCCTGGCCACATGCTTGGGAGAAATCCATTAATATCCATTATCGAGGTGTCTACAGGGAGGAACCCCCTGTTGTGCTGGGGCTCCCTCAGCTCTGCTGCCTTGGGCTCCTCCTGAATCTGGTGAGAGCCAGTGGGCTACTGGCAGACTCAGGCTGGGGGACTGTGGGTAATCTAAAGTGCAGATGTGATGAGGTGCAAACTGCAGCACGGTTTTGGGAGGACGGATGTGACTGGATAGGTGGAATACACACGTGGCATTATGTCACTGCAAACAGCTGGCCTTGACTGTATGGTTGTAATTTTGCATATAATTACATAAGTCCTTTCTGGTCTTACAAGGCTTTTCTTTCAAAGGTCACTCATGCTGTCCAGATATGTTTTTATAATGCTTTAGTGTTTAATTATGATATTACAGAACCACGAAGGATGTACTACTGAATTACCTATCAACATCCATCCTAAATGATCCATACTGTATACAGCAATATATTTTGAAAGGAAATATAACACTAAGAAAAGCAATCAGCTTTTGAAAGAAATACATTACCTTTTTGTTTTAAAGGGTAAAGGAAGTTATAAAGATTCATTATTTTTCACACATGGTTGTGCTTTAAAAGGCATCAGATGGACAGAGCCAAGTTTCACAGCGAGATGAAAATCACTGGCATCCTCTATAAATCAAGCTTTCCTTTCTTTTACTCTCCTGAGCCAGGTGCTCCAAAGGGTTACCACTAGGAGTTAAATCTTTCCAATGGGAAAAAATAGCAGTACATAAAAACATATAACTTGCAAAAAGAGAGAGTGTGTTGAGCTTTGTGCCTTTGAAAACTTGTTAAACAAAACCAGAGTTAAGGCTTTTCATTTCAACTGTAAACTGTGAGCTTCCTGGGACCACAGAGGTCACTTTGCAGATTCCTAGTCAAGACAGAGGATCTCTGAAAAATTCCTAAATAGAAAGTAGGAAAAAACTAGAAATGGAAGTGCATATTTTTGAAGGAAAGTAGTAAAATTTAATTCATTATTGAGATTATCTGATCATTATGGGAATAAATATGGGTGCAGCTGCTCTCTCCTATAACATTCTTACTTTTGTTGATAGTGAAAGCTGCATGAAAGAAGGTGCTGCAACTCCTTATCCCAGAGATATAATTTGTTTGTTTTTGGCATATGAAAGAAGCTCGTCACTTATCAATTATAAACATAACATATCTCCTCAGTCCTAATAAGTTACCTATTTAAGGTAAGGTGGAAGAAGTAGAAGAACTAACTGTAGGTATTTACAGTATTGGATCCTACTGATCACATGTAAATTAATTTGATTATACATACCTGTAACCATATGTATATTAAATGGATATATATATATTATGTTGACATATTAATATGTATAAAAACAAATGTCTTATAACATATATGGAAATTTAAGTACCCACCTCTTGCAACCTAAAATTCTAATGGTTATCAAATCTAAAACTCCAAGGAATCCCATCTGGATTTGTAAGTTAGGAAGATAATGCAGTCTAATGAGAATTAACCTTCTATTTGAATGTGAGTGCTATCATCAGGTATATCTCTTTCTAATCAGTCTCTGTCAGGAAAAGAAATGGGAAACATCTTCCTTATGGGAAGGTTTTAGGACAATCTAGAAAACATGGCTCAAGCCCTGTTTAGGTGACCCTCTTTAGAGCAGGAGAAGGAGGGCAGACTAAATAGCAGCTTATAGTCATATTCAGCTCCGATTTCAAACTCTATGAGAAGAACACCACAACTGTGTTGGATACTCCTCCATAAAGTCTGGCTGCTCCTCCCCAAAACTGATGTAACAGTATGGAGAATGCAATAGATAGGTTATGGATGGCCAGAGGAATTTTTTGTCATTTTTACTATGGTATTAGATGGACAGACAAGGTGAGGCACCAACACACACAGGCTCTTTCTCATCTTCAACATTATTAGAATTAAGTTTGTTCTGTTATTAATTCCTATGTGAAGCAAACATGTTCCTTATTACTGTACATTGCTTCTGAATTATCTGGAATTAAATATCCTCTAAACAGAACCAACTTGTGTGACACCTTTGAAATGAGGATGCAGTGGGTATTGAGATGAGCAGAGGCCTGGCAATGTGAAATGAATCCTTTTTTGATTTTGACAGTATTAACAAGGAATTGGACTGGATCATTTCTCTGTATTTTCTGATTACTTTTGATGACAGGGGAAAATCATTGTAGATTTTATCTGACCATCTGCTTCTTTTGTTGGTGAATAGATAGAGAAGGAATTGTTTTTTGAGTCTGATCTAATGTATCAACCATATTCCTCATATCTTTGTTATACTGTCCAGGATACAGAAACTCTCTAGACATTTTATGAAAATACCAAAACTTCATGGAAGCCTTCACTGTGGTATTTTTTAGAAGATAGCTGCCTGGGATTACCTACCTCAGATAAATCAGTGAGTCATAGAGGATCAAACAGTGGGGAAAATCAAATGCTTCAAGTAGCTTTAGTCTGGTTTCTTGGAGGAGTTAATAAGTGTGTCAGAAGAAATATGCAGTGAATGTAGGAGAAGCTCAGCTAAACACGTTGCAGTCATATAATAGTATGAAATAAATGATTGCGTGTCAGACCTGAAATGGTATTATTCTCAAGAAGTGCTTTAAAGTAATTTAAGAACTAATTGACTGAATGGGGACAGAAATATATCTCATAGACAGGCAAAATATTCACTTTCATAATGTAGAATAGGGGTCCAAAACAATTCTTGATGAAATCAAAGAAACATGTAAAGCACTGATTGTGTTTTTGCATGAACAAGCCTTCCTTCTGAGGCAACACAATTTTCACGTGAAAACCTGCTGTGAACACAAGAGATTAAAAACCTCTGTGTAGAGATAGAAACCTTATTTTATTGTTTCAGAATTAAATTGAAGTTTAAAATAGGCTGAATACACAGATCTTATTGAACTCTGTAAAAACCTTCTGTCCTCAAGCTAGCATAACCACACAGAGGTAGAAATAGGAGCTCCCACCCCAGCAGCCTGTGTCAGTAGTTTCAGTGTCATGTTTTGTGGGAAGATCATAAATTAGGTATATATAATTGTGTTAATGTTTTCTGCAGGAAAATAGAGAGGAAGTGGCTAATTTGTTGGCTGATAGCATTACACCTAAAGTTATTCTATGGGATAAACTTATTTTCAAACTATTGTTATTACCTGTAAGGAAATCTGCAGCACGGTTTGCTGGAGGTCGGTAGATACAGTGGGAACATGTTTAATGCTGAATGTTTACCAGGGGGTCATGAAGTGAAGAAACAGCAACTCCTTTATCTGCAAAAGCAATTAGATAGCAGTCTCACAAATGGCATGGTTGCTGAGTGGTGCTCAGAGAAACACACTGCTTTCTTTTCACACCTGTCCTGTGTGGCATCTGACAAACAGTAGTGAGCTATTAGCAGTTATTGACATTTGTCAACTCTCTGGTTTTCCAGCAGGAAAACGGAAATGACAGCAATCATGCCTAATTTAGTTTCTCATGATGTCAGGACTTCATGCACTCATGCACACATCAAGAAGCACCCAGAAAAGGTTTACAGATGTGCAGAAGGCAGTCAGCTATGACAGTGATGTTGCCAATGTTGCACATGGATCAACTAACGATTAAGATATCAAAAGCGATCATTGTGGCTTACTGACAGCGAGCTCAATTGTTTGCACCTGTTTCCCCTGCATTACACATGAGTCTGGAATGGATTACCCTGCCTTGTGCTAGACACATTTCACCTTTCCACACCGTGATAAACTCCAGCAACATCTCTGCTAAAGATCAGGCAACTCACTTTACCATAAGGACCAGGAAAAAGAATGGGACAATTTGTTGCCTGTTTTCTCCCTGGTGAAAGATTTCAATTGCTACGGTGATTTAAAAAGGACATATTGGCTTAAACGAGAACTTATTGCTTCTTCTCTGCAGAAATCAGGTACTGACTGCAAGCCATTCAATCAGACCTGGCCACTTAAACCCAGAAACAGGCCTGAACCAGGCCTCCCACGAATTAGAGTTACCACTTCTGCTTACCATAGTATTTGTAAAGAAACTGTGAACACTTTGTGGTCAGATATGTAGAATAGAGGACTGTCTGATCAACCACTTTTGATCAAACCAATCCAGCGTCAACAGAAATAAAGATGCAGCAGTTCAGATCTTAAGGGGAGCCCATAAATCTTAGAGCAGCACAATTTTCTTGGGCTTGGCTTCCAGGTTACCAAAACTAGTGAAATTTAAACCAGGTATGTCTGGTCATGCTGCCATCTGCCCCCTCTTGTAATATAGGCACAATTTCCATATCAGATGGGAGCAAGCTGCTAGGATCAAGCTGCTGGATGTATGCACAGATTTTTTTCAGTGATTATAGTGCAGAATTATCAGCCAAGAATTATGGCTCATTTGTCCAGAAGTTCTCACCACAAATCTGGTTCTGGTGGAGGGCTGGTGAGAAGACTGGGTTTGGGGGTCAATTATATTTGACTGAACTTCATCTCTTGCTATGCTGAGGCTTTTTTCATCATCTATTCAGAAACCAGGAAGACATCTTCAGGGAAAGCCAGTATCAGTTCAGAAATGGTTTTCTAAGAAAACAGGCTAAATTTACAAAGAACATTCAGAACAAATATGTGTTCTGTGTGTCATGTACCAAATGAAGGGGCTGACATGCCAGTTAGTAACACAGCTTTTGCTTGAAATCAGCAATGAAAAGGCATAAACCAAGCACAAAGAACTTCTCATTGAATGGATCATAAGTGTCACATTATTTTCTTGAGAAGCATCGAAACAAATAACATACCGGAATTTCTAATAATTTACATGGTGCTGCTACCTGTCACAGGCTTCTATGTGCTTATAATTAGCTACTGCTTCATTTTAGGAAGTGATTTACCTGAACAAAATTAAAAAAAAAATCCAACCTTAAGGTACTTCAAGTTTTGCAATATCAACACCTTCAGCTTACTGTGATAAACACACATTTCTGTTCCATTTCTTTACTTTGTGGTGTTTTGTCTTAGTTTGGTAGATCCCACAAAAATGGTATGGGACATTTGAATGACAGGACCTTAAAATGAAAACCCAACTATTTTCACTCATGCTCTTGTGGCTTCACAGTGCATAAATATCAGCACAGGCATTCTTTGAACACATAGGGAACACAATATCCTCTTTGAAAACAGATCATCTCTTCTTAGACTGAGCTTCATCTCTTGTTGGCTGAGGCTTTTTTCATCATCCATGCTATAGATATGCATGGCTGGAAAGCACCATCCTCCATTGCTCTGGCTGGTGTTCACAGCAGTTTGACCAGGTGGAAAGGCAATGCCCTTGGACTCAGAGGAGATGGATGCTATTCCCAACTTTGCTGCAAGCTGGCTGGTATTTTATCATTATAGATTACTCTTTTCCAACCTATGAATTAAAGGGAAAATTATTAATTTGCTACATAATAGGGGAAGAATGGATAAAAATCCTTGCAAGGTCTGTAGTTCTGTCAACTCTTAGAGAATCACAGAATGTCTGATGTGGAAAGGGGCCTCTGGAGGCCACCTGGTCCCACCTGCTGGTCAATCAGGGCCACTTAGAGCCAGTTGCCCAGCACTGTGCCCAGAAGACTCTGGAATATCTCTAAGGATGGAGACTCCACAACATCCTTGGGCAACCTGTGCCAGTGCTTTGTCATCCTCACTCTGAAAATGTGTTTCCTGAAGGTCAGAGTGGTTTTGGTTTGTGCCCTTTGCCTCCATTGGACAGGAAAGTGTCCTCTTGGCACCTTCCTTTCAGGTATTTAAATATATCAAAGAGATTCCCTGAACCCTTCTCCTCTCCAGGCTGAACAGTCCCAGCTCTCTGTCTCCTCATAGGAGAGGAGCTCCAGCCCCTTCATCACTTTTGCGGCCTTGTGTTGGACTTTCTCCACTACTGAAGGAACCAAAAAAAACCCAATCCATTTTACCATTTTACTTGTGTCATAAGCTGTCTCTGAACTGGAAAGGTTTAAATCTGATATGTGATACATACATACGTACACTTCAAATGCAGAAGTTGGCACATGCCACGATGTGAAATCAGCCACTATATCTGAGTGAGCAAGTACTTGATAAGATTCTCTGGCATGTGTAAAAATAATATCCCAGACCAACTTAACTTAAGACAATGAATTTGAATGTATCATTATGACTTAAGTAACAACAAAAAACCAACAATAACAATAATAAATAACAATAGCAAGAAGAGTAATAAAAACATTTACATTATTTCACCACTGTTTTTATTTCTGTTTAACCTATAAGATCCTGGGCAGACCCGGAGTTGACTGAAAGACAGACAACAACTGGACTACAGTGAAGATGGTCAAGAAAGTGAATCATGTTCAGAGTTTTTCAAAGGGGCTTTTTGTTTGGGGCACACATAGTTAAGAGGAACCAAGGATACCACCTGGAAAAGTGAATGAAAACAACAAAAACATCAGAGTAACAGTAATTAGAAAGCAGTATAGTAGTACAGCAGATATTTTACATTTCTGTGTTTTCTAGTAAAATAAAATAACCTTTTTTGTGCATTTTTGATCAATTTATTTTTTTTGTGTATATTAAAACAGAAACTGTATTTTAAATGGCAATACAAAGGATGTCATTTAAAGATCCCTCAAATACAAAACAAATTCCTTCAGCATATATGGTATCACAACATCTAGCCCTTGGCCCTTAGGAAAAAAATAAGCCAATAGTAAACTTCTATAGGGTTTTCTTTTCTTTCTTTTTCTTTTTTTAAAAGTCATTTATATGCAACTGCTGCTGATTGTTACCTAAAGTCATTATTTTACAAACATTAGTAAAGTAAGTGGGTCACAGAAATGGGACAGACATTAACTGAAGTACATGGTCAGATTACATAGATAAAGTGACATGCAAGAAGGCCTCAGACTATTGGGCCATAGTTCTTGGAAATATTTTTTTTACAATTCAGAAAGATGAAGCCACTATTAGTGTATAAAGAATTCCCTTTATGCCATGCCACAGGTAAAACAGAAAGGAAAACACACTATCCAAGTGGAAGTGCATTATTTATTTGGATGTTAAGAATTAGATTAGAATCTTGGTCACTAGTTTTCATACAGTCAAAATTCATGGTTAAGTCTATGACTTTAAAGGGAGTTAAGAGAGTAAAAGCTGTATTTTTACTCCTACACACATACACACACACATACAATGAATAATGGAACATGGATGACTCTCCTCTCAGAAAAATTAAAACATTAATAATGTCCCTTACAAATGTGTCCTACAGAATATTTTCTTACAGTGACAGGGGAAAGGAATAGCTCATTTTTAAAAAAAGTTGGCATGGACAGTTTAGCAGGTCAAGGTATTTGCAATGCAGAAAGAATTTGCAGGTCTTTTATATTCAGAAATTACCTGTCATTCACTATTATTATTAATAATAATTAGCAGAATCAAGATCTTCCCCATTAACTCAATTTTTGAGGTAGAAGAAAAGGCAAACTGGCATGGCTCAGCAGGGCAGCTAATGGCTAAAGCATAATTTAATGTAATTACATAAAACCTAGCAAAAAGGGAAAAGAAAACCAAGAAACTGTTGCAAATATTTTGTAAGATTTTTTCAAGAGACCCTGGGATCCAAAGTCTTCACTTAAATCCTTAGCAAGCTCTTACCTTTCACTACATGTGGTAGGAGGAGCTTCCAAAGATTAGCTATTTATTGTGTGTGTGCGCCTATATACCTTTTGTCTGCTTTAAACCTGCCACCTACTGATTCAGTTTGATGCCTTTTTGGCTGTGGTTAGGAAGAGTCAAGGAGCAGCTGATCTGTATCTGTGTCATGCCACTCTTTGTTTGGCAGACCTTGATCACAGTCTGCCTCAGATGCCTTTTCCAGGCAGAAAAGTCCTTACTGAATCCTGCCTGGGCACTCTCCTCTCCCTCTGAGTACCTTTGCTGCTTTTTCCTGAATATTTTTCCATTCTATAATATGCTGTCTGAGAAGGGGAAAGATGTGGGCAAACTGTGACTCCTGTCTAGGAGTGACCTCTGTCTTTGAACAGAGCCCTGAGAACATCCCTGGTTACCATCTTTGCTGTGAAAATGACTTCTTAGCACTAATTTCTGCTTCCATTACTCACTCTTGCTTATGCAAATGTTAGGGCACTCTTTTGAAATGCTGTAGTAGTTTTTTTGATGCATGACATTCCTTTACAAAAACTACTCACTCTTCTCTGGCACCTCTCATTCCATGATTTTCTGATGTTGACAGAAAAACTATAGGAGACACATCCCAGGAATGTGCCCAAAAGGATCTTGCACAGATGCAGAACATTTGCGTCTTAGGCAAAGCTGGGGATGGATTTTAATTCTCCACAGAAGGTAATACTTAAAAAAGTGTAAAAATTTTCCAAAGCTTGGCTGTTGCAAAATTTACTAAATAAAGACATTTACTTTAAATAAATGACACCCTAGATATGTAGCTGATACACACAAAACCTTTTGTTTATATATACTCACTATCTAAACAATAAATATAAAAAAATAGCAACCTCTTCAATGAAACCTCTGTATTGCAAATAGTTGAGGAAGTGCAGTTGAAACCACAGTCCTGCAAAATCTATACTTTCCTTTTGAACCTTCGAACCCCGGGACTCTGTATTTGTTCTCATTTATTTTCTGTCAGTTTTCTAAGACGAGATCCAGACTATATGAATGAAGTTCCCTTTGCTGTAGCTGGAATATCTATTTCATACGTGGGGAACTGAGGCAGAAAAAGAGCAAATGAATTACTGAAGGTCACGCAGGCCATGCGGAGCAGCAGGCGTGGAAGAGGGTTCACGTTTTCAGGCTCAGGTTAATGCTGAGCACAGGACCATGCTGCTCTCCTAAGTTAGGGCTAATTTCATCTACAATATTGGTAACAAAAGGGACAAAGGCATTTCAAAAGGGTAATTATTCCTCTCCAGCCCTATTCAAACTAGCTTTGTGAGCACAATCTAGTGATTGTGAACATTTACAGGGCTTCACTGCTGCTAAGAAAAAAAAAAAAAGTTGTTTGCCTCAGGGCTATTTGAGCAGAAAGAGAAATGTCTCGCAGTGTTAGGAAACAGTCTATCTTAGTCAAATGAATCATATATGGCCATAAGCAGTACAGATGTGTTGTAATCACTGCTTAATAATTGCTTTCAGATCAAATAATACTCAAGAGATTACCGCATCTGTAAGATGGTCTAAATAAAAGAACAGGACATTTTGTACAGACTGACTTAGAAAAGCAGACTGTTATTTCTAGGGATGGTAACTTTTTGTACTTTATTACTGATGCACAGAGAAGCAGAATCTACATTTTTAGCACAAGAGGAATATAAATAATCTCAGTACTCTTATGATTTTAATATTATTAGCTGAATTTTCCTCCAACATGGTCCTGATTTAGAAAGCACCTGTGAAACTGCATTTTGTGGATCCTCTTCTGTTCCTCCTGGATGATGTTTGTCATTCTGCACATGTGCTATGAGCATCAGTTAATTATTTCCCCTGATTGCTTGAAACAGTCTCATCATAGCCCAGACTCAAATTAAACATGTTGCATATGCTCATTTCTGTGAGTCCCACGTTGAGTTTGGGAGCTAACCAGCTACAAAAGTACCTACACAATAACCAGAGGATCAGCAGGTTTCAGCTCTGTGGCCATTAGGTTTGTTTTGCTTTTCTTCCCCTCTCTCCCCCTGCTCTTTAGAAACAGGTGGTATTTATCTAAGCAGCCTGCACTGGGCAGCTGGCTGATGGGTCCCTCCAGCTGGACATCTTCTCTACATTTAGCTCAACCACACCTGCTTCAGATAGCAAACAAAAATGTTTTTTCTCCTGTATCTAGAGGAAAAGGGTGTGTGTGTGTGTGTGTGTGTGTTTGAGATGAGATGGGGGAGGGGGTGTGAGGAAGAGGAGAATGAGAAATCCTGGGCTAATCACATCTTTTTCAGCTGTAATATTTTGTGAAGCCCATCTGGTCTTGTACCAGAGAAAAAAAGAGTGAAGTTCAAGAGCTTTTTCTTTTGCTCTGTTACACTACTCTTTTTAACACAGTTATTTCATTATCTCTTGCTATCATTTGATCAGATTTATCTTCCATTTAAACTTCCTTTCCCTTGAAGTAGACAGTGACATGAGAATGCATGCCTTTCCAAGCTTTTATTGTTCTGAATTAAGAAATGGTAGAATAGTCTAATGAAAGATTAATTACTTCCTGTAAGCATCTTTGTACCTGAGGACAAGCAATTACAAAAATATGTCCAAAAGAAAACAAGAAAGGATATTAGACTGTATTGGCCAGGTATTTCTTGGCAGACAGCAAGCTTAGCTTGTTACACTGCCAGGATATTTAGAAGTAAGGCAACTTCTGTCTTGATCCCATGTATCATGTTTTGTTTTGTACATTAGTAGCAATGTTTTCTTTTCAAGACAAACTCACACTCTGCAGATATTTTCCTTGATGCTTCATTGTACTTAAGCTGCCATTTCTGTGCTAGTACCTTTTTCAAGAGGTAGTTGCACTCAAAGCTAACCCTTAAGGCCTGAGAACAGTATATATGTCTCTGGAAACTATTTCATGCTTATCAATTCTTGTTTTCTTTCCTATATATTTTTACTCATGGAGGAAACTTTCATAATGTCTATTTTGGGCTCACTAAGAGACTTATGGAAAAAATCTGTAAAATTGCCTAAATCTTAAATAGTGTCTAAATACTGAAGGAAGCATTCACCATTTGATAGACTGTTGCAGTCTTTAGAGAGGTTGAAAACCAAAGACCTTCCTGTTTCTCTAATGAGAGTGCAGACTAATTGTTCTCCATTTATCCCACTAGTATGTTGGAATTAAATGGAAATACTGATGGCAAAACATTGCAGGGAATCTGAGTTTAACTTATAAAATCCAGCAGAGTGGAGACTCTTTACCACAAGTTCTGATCTTAACACATCCTCTTGGGAAGGGCAGTGCAGATGCCCATGGAATCACCTCTGTGACTGTCAGGTAAAACATTTGACAGGCGCAGCCTTTGCATCTGGCTTTGTTGAAATTATAGAGACTCCTGTAAAATCCCCACTGGTGGGTCTGCTTATAATGACATTGGATATATTTCCAAACATTTAAGGGTGATCCTACAGCTTGCCTAAAAAGATGGGATTTGACTGGAATTGGCCATGATGCACTTGATTTCCCTGTCCAGTTCCTCAGTATTACAGTAATTTTAGCTTAGATGTCTAGTCTATGTAAAATTGCTGAATTTTGTCATTTTCCTCATAACCAAATGGGTGTTAAGTGATTTAGAGAACTCACCTGGGAACCCGCATAAGCACATTCCTTAGAGACTCATTTTTCATTAAGTCTGAGATTCTTCATTGAACTGTGCTAAGAAGTTCACTTCTCTCCTTGGGAGAAGGTGCTATCCCATGCCCAGAGATGGGTGTAATTTAGCCTATTGTACATGGATAGGAAAATGCTGTTCATATTGGACCAGGATAGCACAGTGTATTTTGACATCAAAGCAGTTTTTGTGGTGAGTGGAACAGATGCAAAAAGTCTATTGCTCAATGGAAAGTAAAGGTGTGTTGTAATATTTTTTGTAATAAAAATATTTGAGCAAAAGCATATTAAAGAAAAGTGCATTTAATATTTTATTCAATGAGAGTTCCTTAAGTAAAAGCATAGCCTGCACTTGATGTACTCTAGAGAAAAGAGGATCATTGGTAGTAAAATTATCTTTAGTTTCAATGGGTGAGTTTTGTTTGTTTCAGACATCTGCAGTGGCACTGCTAAAATCTGAGAGTGAAGGTTACAAACCTTTGAAAATACAGCAAGCATGTGGGGATACATCAGCTTCTTAAATGCAAAAGAAATAATAACCTTTCTGCTATGGTCACAAAATTTAGGAGATTTTTCTCCTGACCTGTAAAGGCTATACTGGATGGGCTCACTACATGATAAAAAAAATAAGGAGGGAGAAAGAAAAAAAACCCCATAAGTCTATTTTTACAAGTGACACCTGAACTTACAGTATTAAACCTGCCTAAGAACTGGGTTAATTTTATCGTGCTGAAAGTGACATACCAAAATGAGGCAAAAAGACTTAAAGACAAATAAATTAAAATACTGGGAAAAACATTTATAAAGATAAATATGTGAAAATTAAAGCACAATTTTGACCCTACTTATGGGCCAATTATTTTAACCACTAATGATTTGTACATAGGATGGCCTTATAAAACCCTGCCCATTTTCCCTGTCTGGATTAGCAACATTTTCACTGCTAGTTTCCCACAACGAAATTATGTGAATAAAAACCTTTTTTCCTTAGAATGAAATGACACAATCATTGCCCACAAACATAAGCACAGGAGACTACAAAATGAATAGGGGTAAGCAGAGAGTGGTGTAGTCAAGGCAGAGGCAACCCAAACTGTCAAATGTTCAGGTGGGAAAGCAATTGCAGGACCTTGACTAGCTCAGAGAATGCCACCTTTTGCAACAATAAATTGACTTCAGCATGCTGGATTTGCAGTTGCTGGTCTCTAACCTTCCCTTGGTTGTCCCTGAAAGGTGCTGAGACCTCAGGGACTGTCAGCTGGTCTGAAAGAGTGGGAATGCTGCTAAAGGAAATTTCTCTGACTTATCATGTCTTTGTAAAATACCCATGGATGGAGCTCCCACTAATCCTAATTTTTGAAGCGAAAAAGCAAACATTGCTAAATGCTCACAGATTATCTGTTTTTATAAAGTGCTTTTCTTATATGTGATCTCACTGGCTTCTGTTTTATTCTCAGTTTCAGATAATTCACTTACTGTATTTTGTTTGCCAGTACCAATTCTGTTTTTTTTAATGCTACCTGTTCCTCATTGCAGTTATTACAATTTACTCAACTTTTAGGTTGGGATTTTGTTGGGTTTTGTTTGTTTAGGTCTATTTGTTTGTTTGTTTGAATATGTTACTGGCAGGAAAAACTCCAAGCCAGATCAGTAATCTTCCTCCCGAGTCCAAATCCTATTGCAGGAAGAACTATAATGGATAGAATAATTTTCTATATAGCTTTTGGTGTATCAAAAAATCTTCTGTGGAAGTGAATGCATAAGTGGACTGTAAACATGATGAATTGTTTTTTTTAGGGTGAGGTCATTCCCTGAATGCTGGGACAAGCCTGAGATGGTTATTTTCTTATCTTAAGATGTCAGGTGAAGGGAGGACTAATGTGGACATAGATACATTAAAAATGTGAATTTTTAAAGTCACTGTTTGCAGAGAAACAGAAAAGTATTTTCAGTTTCTGATTCCTACATGCATCATTCCTGCTATGGAAGCATGGCACTCTCAGCCTTGTTGCCTCCATTGACTGAAATCCTCATTTCGAGCCTTGACTGACTTCATGTAGGTCTTTCAACAATGGGATTTAACATTCTGACCTAACATTTAATGTATTAATCCTAATTTTATGCCGATACTAAGACTCTCTGCTGTATTAAATCAACCCAGGTTAATTTGAAATTACGTCTCTCCCACCCACTATCAATAGGTGCACTGTTTGGTTCACCAGAACTGACCACCCACTTTTATGAGAATCTGCAGTGAATTAGAAAATCTGTCATTGCTGGAGGAGCCGGACAGCTAGGATACAGCCTGTCATTCCTTCCATACAATACACACCCTTTGTCTGCTATCTCCTAAACTAACCTGACATAACTTAGCCTCCCACTCAATGGCATCTTTATTCTCTCCCAAGGAATGCTTCGTTCACCAGCATTATTAAGAAATTTCTGGACAATGTTTAGTGGCTGCGCAATCATCCAAGGTTCTATTAAAAAGCCATCTGGGTAATTAATAGCACATTTGTTCTCAGCCTCCTCCCAATTTGTCCATTAGTGGAATAAAAGCACAGGACAAAGGGTAATGTGGTTCAGTTATATTTTACAAGAATTCTTCAGGAAGTTGAAAACACATGATAGTTTTCTAAAGATACATATGTTTATGGGCACTCTACGAGAGCTGCAGAACTGCACGAGCCAGAGGCTCTCACCAGGCTCTCCCCCATGGGCAGCAGATCAGCCACGGGCTGTGGGCTGCCCCATGCTCGTGGTCTGCAGCCCGAGATGGGGAGGGTGCGAGTCATCTCCTTCATCTCAGTTCAACTGCAGCTGATAAAACCGATTCCAAGATCCACGTCAGGGCACCACATCAAACACAGCATGAATGACTTTTATACTCTTTTACCTGATATTTCAAGGCTTTTCTGAGGTTTCTTTTTAATGTCTCTTCTTGAAAGCAGAATTACAGCCTCAGGCTGCAGTCTCTGAGGTGGTTTTAGTATTTTCTTTTAATTTGCTCTTTCTTTTTCTTGTCCCTTGAAAGCACCTGAAAAGCAACACTTTGAGATTTCAGAAGTTTGTTGATAAAATTAGGAAATACTCATCTTAAGCTGGCATTTTAGTCCTTTTACTCTTTTTTTTTTTAACTCCTATGAATGAAGTATTGCTAGAGAGCTGTGCTTCAGCAGCAGAGATCTCTCTTGCATCACAGACAATTGAAGCTAATGTTTGTGTCTTTTCAGTTGAAAAAAGTGTGAGACCAGAGCTGGTGTAAACACAATGATGAGCTCAATAGGACTGTGATGATTTATGCCATGACTGGATCTGGCCTCTTAAGAAAATGGGCCTCAAATTCATCAGCCAGAGAGATTTTTCATATGAACTCTGTTGACAAAAAGTTGAATTATGGATGAAATGTGATTTTTCATTAAAAAGCCTCTCCTTTCTGCAGAAATTTTTGTTTCTTGGTGTTGAAAAATGAAATTTCTGAAAAACAAGACTTATTTATTTCCCTATATTGCCTCAGGGACTCGTGGGGATTATATTTCCGTTGTTTTCTTTGTCTCAGTGGGCTGTGCACTGCAGGGAAAAATGCAGCTCTCTAAAGGACTGTGACATGACATTGTCATGGTTTACCCTCTCATGGAGGTTGCAGCACAGAGAGCCTGTCTAGCCAGTGTGGTGTGTCCATGCTTTGGACATGTCCAGTCTACAGAGCACCATGACACTGTTTCAGGAACCACCAGCCTCTGCTTTTTTTGATTTTGATTCTAATTTTCTTGAGGTGAGGATGCTGGTTTGTTTTACTGTTTTGTTTTTGTTTTAGTATTAGCCAATTTCCTGGGAGGTGCAGCTATTCAGTGTTTGAGCATTTTTGGATGATGCTTTCCTTTCTTTGTTTCTCACACTAAGTGCAACCCTCCTTTGTCTTGTATTTCAGTGGACAATTATGGATCAATAACAAGCACTGTGTGAAATTATCATTTTCACCAAATCCGGTGAATTGTTGCAGCTAATGGGGTTTCCGCCCAGGTGGCAAGGAGCCACCTTCATAATTCTTTTCTCCGAACAGAAAACAGAGCTGTTTATTTTTATGACTTTGTTTGAAAACAGTTTTCCATTAAAAAATGAAGAAAACATTCCTGTTTATATGCAGCTCTAGTCTGGGAGGTAAAAGACTAAGTCCTATAGACAGCTTTTCCCCACCTTTGTGGAGTGGGGAGTGTTGGGATTTCAGTCTGGATTGGAGCCAAAGCAAAGAGAGTGTAGAGCACAGAAGCAACACAACACACACACAGTTGGTTTTTAATTTACTTTGCACTCCAAAGCTTCCCCTTACACTTGTGTGAAGAACCTCTTTCCACAGCAGTATAAATATTTGTTGACACTTCACAGCCTCAAGTGCTTGTAAGAACATTGTGTTTGTAAAGTAAGTGCTCTGTAAATACTCAAAGGATTTAGGTTTGGTATGTCTGACTGTGCAGCACCCATATTTAAGCTTTGTTGGCATGCTGTAGGCCTACCAACTTAAGCAGCGCTCTCAGTAAAGGTCACAAAAGCTGTTCAAGTTTGACTTTCATTCTGAGAGTAATCTCATTAAAATTAACAATGCAGCTGTAATTCTGCAGATTCCAGTGGACCTGCAGCTGCCTGTCTATTGCCACACCAGCCAGCAGGCTTGCCAAGCTTTTCTGGCATGACGTGGCTTTTCCTACACAAAATGTTCATTAATATCTCCATTCTGTACATCACACTGAAATATTCCTCAGTGCCTCTCTGGGTGATATTTCTGTTGCATGTGCTGTAGAAAGTGAAGAAACTTACCCCACACAGGGCCCTGGAAACCTGAGCATATCTTGCGGCTTCCTTGTGTGAAAGCATGTGCATGCTTCTTCATACATTCTAAATTAGAAGGGGTAGGAAGACCTCGTGGAGGAAGAAATGACAATGGTACCAATGAATCATGTTAAAAGTCTAAAATCACTTAGGTGCAAGGCACATGTAGTAGAGAAAGAGTTGAGGAAGATTTTGAATGCAGTTCCCCAACTTGCAGCCTCCACAAATCCCAGACATCACATTCACAGCCCCAGGAAGCTTCTGGGCAGTCAGTCTCTCCAGAGTTGCTAATGACACTTAATTATCAGTTGCATGTGCCCCAATTTATGTCTACATGAGCCTGTACAAGAGAAGCCTGTTGCCTTAGAATAGTACTTAAACCTATGCCAGTGTATGCTACTGGTGTTTTTAACACCAATAATCTCTGAATCCATAAAAGGTGCTGCTTGAATGTGGTGCTTACACAAAATGTAAGCACCACACAAAATGACTTACACAAAATTACTAAACTGATTTTGTCTAAAGTTTTGCATCCTATTATTTTTGTTCACACTTTCCCTTTGGATTTGATTTTCCATTGGCTCTCATATGAAGGATTCCTTCCAAGAGATTTACAGAAATGTTTTTTCATAGGGATCAAGCGAGTTGCAAAAAATAATTTTAAGTCTTGTTTTAGACTCTTGTTCAAAGTCTACTGATGTCAAAGTGTTATTTAACTTCCTCAGGTTGGTCTGCAAGCTCAGACAGAAGACTTTTGAGAGGAACTGGAATTCCTCTGGTTCACAGGCGAGACAGGCTGTGTTTCAGTCAGGAGAATGGGACATTTCTTATGTGTCTTGGCTGAAGCGACTTGAAGAAATTAGGCTCGCTTGCACCTGAGGTTTTTAACCAAACTCGGGAACTTTTCATGGGTGCATTAGGTACAAGACAAAAATGACTGGTTTTCCAGATCATATAACAGGACATTTTCATTCCATACCTCTTTTTTACTTACACCATCCTCTTTCACAATGGTAGAGAATTTTGTCTTTGCTTTTGTTTGTGAGACTATCTGTATACTGAAAGAAGACTGATCCTAAGCTACTTACAGAGGATATTTTTGTCCCATTGACTTTCTGACAAATGAGAGCTGCCTTCTATAAAACTTAAAAGCAGTGCAAGCTGAACAGTTTCTGACCTGTACTTGACCTACTTAGCTTCATCTGCTCTTGACAGACTTTTCAACAGCAAGCTCACAAAACTCTCTACACTTTTTTTTTACATTACTCTTGGATAAAGCCGTTAGGGCTTTTTTTTCCTTCACTATTTCAGTCTCATTGAACTTTGTGTTTCACTGTTTCGACTTATTCTTTCCTCCCCAGGTTCAGCTCATAAGAAAAGCACAAAGAATATTCATTTGCTATTCATAGCAGAGTGCATTTCCAAACTGTGTGAGTGTGCTGAGAGCCACACATAGAAGGACTGAACAATTTAGGAAAAAACCCCTCCTAGTCACTTCATAGAAACAGATACTTTAGCTGAACATGTACAGAAATCTGCATATGGTGAACTAGAAATGCTCCCTGGGGTACTCAATCATACATAGAATTGGTTGAACTGAGAAGGAAAAAAACCCACAATTTCCTCTCTTATGGTTTTCTCTATATCTCTCAAAACAAAGTGTTTCATAGTCAACAAAATTTCATCTTAAGCAGTTCCATTTTTAGTATTTTGAGTCCAGTTGTTTGACATATTAAGTATATCCTGTGAGATGTTGAATATGAAGGCAGTAGGACTTAAGCACTAAGCATTTCTTGGAAGGAATTTCAGTGACTTCAGAAGTATAAGAAAAGTTGAAGTCTTTTTTCTTTATTGTTCTGTTCACCAAAAAGAACCATGGCTAAGTTATTACTTTAGTTTCCTTTCCATTCATTTTCTGTTTATGCAGTGAATAATTAATTTTTCTTGATATGATGTGCTTTTGCATGGAAAAATATAAATGGGAATTTATCTATTTTCTGCTTTATACAGGTAATTAAAAATTAGGTAAAATAGATGATATGGAGTCACTAAAGAAACTATTGTACACTTGAAAACACTTTTATTTGCACAATAAGACAGCAACAAACTTGCCATGCTGTATCAGATCTCTGTAATAACTTCTTCCAATGATTAAAGGCAAAAATCTGCTGTATAGAAATCAACATGGTTTGTTCCTATTAAGGTAAGCTCATTAGAAAACACAGGATAGAAGCATATAGACTACATTCAAACAAATAAATTAGAGACTAAATTAATAGTATAGATCTACGTTGCCTTGTTCTACACTCATGAACTTCAGTGCTTGTGTGTGATACACAAGGAAGTCAAGAGGCCTGTGCATCTATTGTTTCAAGGAATTTTAGCTATTTGGATGAAGTACATTGTCTTGTAGTTTCTCTTTGTGCTTTACATACTTTTCCTACTCTCCATGGAAGAGATGGTCTCATGACAGGTGCTGAAATGACATCAAAGTAACATTTCTAAAGAATTCCATACAAAAGAGAGAGGAAAAAGGAAAGCCGATGCCTGCCTTACTCTTTGGTGCTGTCTGGGACAAGAAAATGTGTCTTACAGTCGCTGTCCAGTGAAAGACTGCAAATCCATTCTAGGCACAAACACTTTTTTTTCCCTTAGGATAAATGGTAAATTTCAATATATGTTTTTCTAATCCATCTTCAGTAGTTTTCCTGCCTCTCTTACACAGGATAAAATGCCTCTCTTATACAGGAAATCTGGAGCCATCAGTGCAATGAATAGTATGCTGAAACTCAGCATAAGGAGAGCCATCATCCCTGATGATGTCGTGATGCAAGTCTCAGTAGGAGTAGTGTGGGATGCTCAATTGTATGTAGAAAGAGAAAATACTATGGCTATGCCCTGTTCACCAGCCAAAGCTTTCCACTTTTTTCTTATGTTCCATAAAGACTCTTGTCAGGAAAGGATGGAGTACTGGGAGACCTGGAATTCTGGAGTCTGAGATGATAACTGAGTTAGATTTGTAAATAGCAAACAGATGATGATGAAGAAATTTTTTTGTTGCCTGATGATGAAAGCCAACTGAAAAGTGCAAAGATTAAATAATAATGTGTCTGGAAGTCATACATTGTAATTAATCTACTTGTCCTGTTCATTTACATTCCTTCTACTGAAGGGCCTTTGCCAGAATGTAGTAATCAAGAAAAAAAAATAGTTAATTCCCCATATCCCTACAGATTAATCTCCTGATTAAAAGTTTACATTTTTAACGTGACCTCTACTTGAGTCAGGTTGTTGAAAACACTTTACAGCATTAGTTATTTCTGTTTTGCAGTGCACTATAATTTTTAATGTAGATTGTTAAAAAAAATCAGGAATGTTATTCCCAAACCGATATATGAAAATTATTAAAAGCATTCAGATGTTTTTCCGACTTCGAGCTTTCCTATATGGTCTTATTATTGATTTTGTGTTTCTGAGTCTGAAGAATTCAGACTTTGGTGCATATATAAAAATGTGCTCTTTCCATTCAAGATAAGATTTCATTTTTGTACCCAGAGGCTCTGAGATGAGATACAGAACTCCCATTACCTATCAATTTTCCTTTAGGTTCTGCTGCTTCTTTCCACATCCTTCCTTGCTGGGATCCAAATCTTCTGTTCCTATCTGATCCCTGTTTGATCTAGCACCACATTTCCTTTCAGAACCTCCTAGCCTCTTTCACTCACACCACTTACCTTTTCAGTGTGCCTCTGGTCCTTGGGATTTCCCTTGGTTGTGTCCTCATGTCCCCTTCAGCAATTTCCTCAGTCTAGGTAGTAATGAATCTTTTTATATTAAGAAATTCAGTCTGCTTTCAAAGAGAAAAACCCTCTTTCCTAAGTGTTGTAAATATGAGTTCACTGTTCTAGAAGTGATTATAATGATTTTCAATTTCTCTCTTGCCTCTCAGGATTCTTGTCAGCTGAAAGGTTTAACATGGATGGCACATGGCTTCTGTACAAGTGACGTTCACACCTTCTGCTGCAGCTCCTAATTATTTCAGATGAATTGCCATAGAATAAACTGCACATACAGAGGAAAATCCAAGAATCAGGGTTTTGCCCCTCTCCATATAACTTCTGTGGAAAGTCTGTCCAATTGGCAATTCTGCAGTCCATTTCAGATGTGCAGTTCACTGAAGAAAATAGTGAACTGCACATCTGAAATGTGCAATACCCGATGTATTATATATCATATATATTATACATCAATACCCTATGTATTATGTATCATATATATTATACATCAATACCCTATGCATCTGGGTGAAAACAAATTTGCTTGCTTACTTGCTTATATTTGGTTTATTAGCTTGGGACTCTTATGCAACCATTTCTCATGTTTCTGCTTTTCCTCTTCCTAAAGTATCCTGGACACTGAGCTGCTTCCTCATTGCTCCTTTAATCTATGATGTGTTGGAGTATGCACAGCTTTTCTGGTGATAAAAATGGCTAATTTAGTGCTGGTATGAATGAGGAATCCATAGCAGGACTGTGCTTTCTGATCTGCCATAAAATCCTTTCTGAAAATGATTGCCTTGAGAGACAAAGCAAAAAAAGGAACACATAATTGGAAAGATTTTTTTTTTCCAGGGGGTTCCTCATAATCTAGATATTGTCATAGAGTTCCTTCAAGGCTGTGTGTTTCCACAGATTTATTTAGAAAAGCAGAGGGAGAGGACGGGTGATATTAAAGGCTAGGGTATTTGAAGATGTGTGATTATAGTTTCACATGCTAGGCTTGTGTGGAAGGTTTCTCTTAAGGTTTCCCTTAAGAGTCTGTAGAGGCTTTGTATAAATCACTTAAGAGGTATGATGGATCTTGGGGACTGAAGTACAGAAGCTGTCCATAGCTCTGTGCATGTGAAACTCAAACAGAAGTTTCAAAGAGAAAAGCATGACTGCAGCTGGGAAAGTAAAAGGATATTTTGCATTTCTGAGTACATTTACCTTTTGCAGCTAAAGGGTGTCAGAAAACTTGTTACACCTAGAATATGGAATTGAGTACTCTCAATATGAGAGAGGTTACCAATCTCAGGGTAGAAATCCCTATTTTCTTCTATATCCTAAAATGTATACCTGTTTGAACATCAGCATGGACTGCCATCATGTATTAGACTTCTTTTACCATAGCTCACTAACATAAGATAAATCACAGAAGTAATTTCACTGGTTGTACCTACCAGTGTTATTCAGCAGAAAGATTCCACTGGACTAAATGGACTCTTTATGTGTAACATTCTGAAGAATTATGAATCAGTCAAGCTTTACCTTAGAGCTCCAGAAAGATATAGATAAACTCTCTTACACAAAACAAAATTGTAAGCAATAAGGAATAAGAAACATTAATAAAAATATAATAAGTAATAATATGATGAGAAACAGTCAGAACAGATTGCCAAAAGCAGCTTAAGCCAAAGCTAGTTCTAAATCTAATTTTCTTACTTTCTGAATAAGTAGTGTGATGGATAGGCAGGAAACAACAATAGTGACATATTTTGCCTCTAGGAAAGTTTTATTTTAAAAATTCATGCTCCATGTGCTGTATCCATAAAGAATGGGAAAGGAGTATTTTGGCTTTCCTAGGTCAGAGTTAGGTCAAGATCAGTAGATGCAGAATTGCTTGAAAACCTGGACTCAAACAGTTCTTATTTCTGATTTTCTGTTAGGCATGTAAGTAGGATCCTGGAAGGATGACTTCAGCCAGTATCACTCAACATTTTCAGTATTGACTTGGCTGATTAGAGGTTGTAGAACATGTTTACAAAATATGCAAATAGCAAAAGTGTCTGAAAGGGTTACTTGTAGACTAGAAGAAAGGATCCGCATTTTAAATACCTTTGAAAAGTTGAGAAGTCAAAAATCAATTAATTAAATTAATTAAACTCAATAGGAAAAAATCAAAGGAAAGGAAAAAAAGACTTTTTCAATGTACAGGATAATTGGTTGAAGTAGTAATAAACAAGTTTAAAAAATAAGGTAGCAATAAAAGAGTGAAAAATAAGAGCCTAAGAGAAACATGGTTCTGGTTTTTAGTCAAAGACATTCTAGCTAAAATTCAATAAAAAATACTTTATTAGTGTTTATTGGGCTTTTTCTGGACCAACACTTCCCTATTGGCATTCCTCCTTTCAAAAAAGGTGTGGATCAATTAGTCCAAAATGGCAACAGCAAAAGCGCTTTATAAAGTAAAACCCACAGGAGACATTAAGTTAATTAGTGAAGATACATCAAGGAGATAGGAAAATATTAGCTATACCTATGAAAGCCCTGCTGGGAATGGCCTAGATGTAAATTTGAACCCACCTTAGAGTAAAGGCTTGACAATATTTTGAGACTCCTCTATTTCTGTGTTACATGGTTTTGGAGATGGACTCCGTTCACTTTGCAGTGGCATTTGTCATGTTTTCCTTTTTCATGCTTTCTGAGCTGGTGATTCAGGAAGCTGGGACAGGTCCAGGCATGCATTAGAGTTAATGGATGTTTACACAAAGAACAATGTCTTTGCACTTGAGGTATTCAAAAACAGATGAAATCAGAAAAAGGGCCTCCCTCAGTGGTACTAAGGGAATTTGGATGCATGTCTGTGTACTGTGAAAGCAGCCAGATCTTCCCCAACATGAAAGCCACAAGCCAGGACTGTTATTTATCCATATACCAGTCAATTATGTGCCAAAGGTGTTACCTTGCCCATATTGCTGCAGGTTTTGGCACACTCTTAAGACATGAGAACATCAATCTCTATGCACAGCCCTATGCATAGAGTCCAGCAGTAGTTCAAGTTGTTCCCAGACTCATCTTTATTTCTATGGAGTTACAGAGGGATGGACTCAGATGGCCACTTATAATTTCTGCAGACACTGGAAATGTGGCTCCTGTGTAGATGTGGTGACACTGTGCTCTGGGTACTGGGCGGGTGGACAAGGCATGGACCACATAAACTGTGTTGGGTCAAAAGTGCCCATAAGGTGAGCTGATAGGAATTGCAGAAATCACACAATTCTAGTGTGGCCCTGGTTTGCTGTTTCTCTGTGCTCATACATATGGACTTCTTGTGCAATGAACCTGATTTTGTTTTGAGAATGAAGGAAGGTATTTGTTGTGTCCTGGATCTGACATCTGGCTTGGAGTCCTCAGGGCAGTTTTGGGAGAAACTTTTCTGAGTTATGGGTTATGTGATGAAGACCATGTAACTCCTTAATACCTCATTTGTGATGCTGGAGAACACAGGGTAAATGGCACAAAAGAAACACAGAACTGTGACCTGATTCTTAAACTGATCTCTGTGGCTGTTGTCACAGAGTATCTTGATGGATGGACAAAAGCAGCCTTGTCCAGTTTGGTTCTGCTAAAGGAAATGCACAATATGGCATTTGTGTGGTTGCAGGAAAACTAGGCTTTGATTTCTTATTTTACTGAGCTTGATACCTTTTTTTTAATTAAAAAAATAGACCATCAACTAGATAAAGATAAGCATGCGACATTTTACTTTAGTGGTGCTGTGTTTTCCATTGAAGTCAGTCATTTCACTAATGATGAAAATACTCACCAGTACTTGCTACAACTGTTGAGATCAAACAGGGGTTGAGATCAAAGTATTAATTGAATAATGTATTGCCAGACAATGATATACATTTTCAAATAAGACTTTATACCTCCCCTCTCCCTTAATCAGAGGAATGTAATAGAAGTTACGGTGACTGTTTGCCACTCAACTGATTTGTTTTCAAAATTAAAATTGTAATGTCAGTTCATTAACTTATAGCTTGTTCTAATGTCAGCTACCAGTATGATCTGGTGTTATTCATGAGTCACTGAAGAGTACAAATAGGATATATCAGGTCATTTGCAATATCTTAGAGGGTTTTCATCCCTTCAGCTTTATTCAATGTTTTTTTTCATGCTGAAGTCCAGGTGTCCTTGTCCTGAGCAGCCAGAAATAGCTGTTCATTGCAGACATATCTGGCTCACACTCACCCTGCTGTCTACATGTCTCTGGCACAAATCCCTTCTCTCCCACACACAGTCCCATCACGCTCGACAGCGAATCCAAAGCCTCTAGTACAAAAAAATCCCAGAGCTTTAAAAGCTTTAAAAACTACCAGGCACTCTTGAAAGAGATCAAGATTCACTGAGGGTTTTTTCAATGCACCAGACTGTTCTTACTGGAAAGGAATTTGTTCGATTAAGTTATCTGTGAAGTTCATTTCTTAGCATAATTCCTTAGAGCTTCCCCCCATTCCCAGGGAACTGCAAACTCTCTTTCCCCGTCATAATCCTCAGTAGCTTCTGCCAATCTTTTTTCTGGGAAAAAAAGTCTTTTAAATTTACTCACAGGGCCTAACTTGGTCCCTTTTCCGAAGATTTTGTGTTCAGGTACTGAACAAAATATCTCTGCTATTAGTGATTGCTTTTATCAACATACTGCTATCACAGATGTATCTTTAAGTTTTATTTTTGCTCCACATACCTGATTAAACATTTCACCAGATGCAGTCATTGTTCATATTGGTGCACTAGGCAGAATTCTTAGTGAAGTATTAAATAGATTGCTATGGCACATTGAAATTTACTGTGACAAAAAGATAAAAAGCAACAAAGATTTGTAGACAAATTTCTGTGTAAGTTGTTGGATACAAGAGACCACAGTACACAGAGGCCTGATTTACAAATAATTTTTGTATGTTCTAGGCTAATCTTGGCTTTCAGTGTCTATCAGACTTACTTTTTACCTACAATCATTGAAGTTTTACCATTTACTTGCAATTTTTTCAAGTTTTAAATTTTATTTATAATCTCCAGATGGGTCACTACAGTCACTCCAAGTCTTCAAAATCATACTTCTTATATACTCCGCATCCCAATCCTTTCAAAATGGTAAATGTGGTTTTGCATAAAACAGATGCTTCCCTTTAAAAGTTTGCTACAAGAGAATAGACTTCAGGATCAAGGGAATTAGGTAAGCTGTGCAATTACCAGAAAATACATGCTCCAGTGCAACTGGAAAGCACCATCTGGGATTTTTCAGACTGTAGCAGTTCTGCAAAAATCTACTTGTTGAAAGAAATAGACACTGCAGGGGCATTTAATCATCTCACTTTCTTATATAAAAGGAAATCCCTGAACTCCTTTAGAATATCAGCTTTGAGTATAATTAGCCTGGTGATGATAATGTACTTCACAGGGAGGGGTGGATTTTTTGAAAGATTTTAAGTTATCTGAGAAACACATTTATCAGCAGATGTTATTTCTTGCCACCATCACCCAGTGACTTCAGTAAATGGAACTGCAGTGACAATTTCACCTTAGCTACCCTGAGAGTTGTTAAAGGAAAGGCACAGGACTTTAAATGTCTTTAAGATGCATCAGAAAATTAAGCTGGAACCATGTTTTTTATTTTGGACTGTGATGCCTACCTGCAGAATTCTCCTGGCCACAGGCTACATGACATTCTGCGCTAGCATGTAAAGCAAATTTTAAGAGGGTTATTTTCAGCAGCTGGGGTACACAGCTAAAATACCTTTGTGTCTTCAGAATGAAGATGGCATCCTATCACTCACATTGGTCAGGTGTCAGCCCAGTTCCCTCCTGCACTGTTTTGAAGAGAAATTAATTATTCTATAAATATTTTTTTTAGTTGAAAAGCCAGCTAACCAGTCTGCATCACTGATACTGTATTTTGCTTGGTAAGATGTATCTGTGTTTGACTTTGCTTTTCTTCTAGTGCAAAGAGAAGTATAATCTCTGATGCTGTGTCAGGGATTTAGCATTTTCATTTCTTTACATTTCTTTGTCACTTGGGTAGAAGATGCTAGGTCTTGAAATTCTTACTTGCTAGTGATGTCTGCTTCTCTATTGCAACTAGAAGAGACTGTTTCTCATGGGCCAATAGTTCCCAACACCTGGACTCCCACCAGAGCCTTAAGCTTTAAGATGGTGCTGTTTACTTTAATAGCCATGCAGCACACAGCAGAGGCTGAGTATGTGCAGATGTCTGAAATGTGGCTGTAGCACTGGGGCTATGCTGAAACACTGAAGCTGATATAGCATATGTCCTTACACTGAACTGCAGACAGACATGATCTAATGCTGATTCAAAATTGATGTGGCTCTTTTACTCTCCTAGTGTGTCCCACATGCAGCTGATGATGGCACTGTGCTAACACAAAACTGTGGATAGCTAATTTTGCCCTCTCCATCCTGCAGACACCTACACAAAGTATGGTGACAAGATTTCTGAGGCAGATGCATCAGCCAACCTAGCATCATTTACTCACAGATTACCAATATCCTTCCAGAAAAAAGTTTCTTCTGGTGACAGAAATAGTTCATGGAGTAAACTGTGGTCCTTCCACTGATGTGCCATGTTTTTAGATATCCTATGCTGCTCAGGTAAAACACTTGACCCTGTCTGAAGTTCTCTTTGTTCTAAACTTGAACTGTGGTGGTACAAGATAACTGGTGACAAAACTAAACCTAACTGGTAGTTAGGTGTCAGGGGAAAAAGCATCTACCACAGACAAGAGTCTTGCTGACAAGAACTTCATGTTGCTCCTTTGAATTTCTAGACCCCTCCCTGATGACATGAGAATCTATTTGAAGTGTGGAGAGGATATCTATAAATACACCCCTTTGTTCTCTGACATCTGCATTTTAATACCTACTTTGATACAAAATTTGCTCTAGGGTGACTACAGTCATTTGTGATGCAGTTACCAGCACAATTATATCACATTATGAGCAGCTTGAATACCAGCCAGGCAATCCCAATGCACTCATTGCCTAAATCTCACTCACCCAAAATAAACCAAAGTCTAAAACTTCTATAGCAGTATTGTGTAGGAAGGACAGTAGCTGGCATGCTTACTAATATCTTTTAGTGGTTGAACATGAAAGGAAATTTACACAACCAGTTCAGGCAGCCTGGGTCCCCCTTTTGAGGTGTGAAACATGATCCTAAATCATATGAGCAGGTATAGCAAAGGTAGCTTGTTACACAATGCCCGGCTTTGTTACAAGAGCAAGCTTGTCTTACTGGAACCTGAAATTTTGCAGTCTATGTGAGTTTAATCAGACCAACAGATGTTAATCAGCTGACTTTGCTTTGTTCACACGGAGAGTTATGTGCTGCTTCTGTGGAAAAGGACTTGCAAGAGAAAGCAAAGCACAGATGTCCTGCACTCTATGCCTTGGTACGAGACAATGAGACACCGGAGCTGCTTTTAGGCATGCTCCTTACAAAATGTTCAGTAATTAATGTATCTTCCTTCTGCTTAATGGACCAGCCATGCTGCTGTGTGCTTAGTCCCACAGTGCCATTCCACCAAAACTCAAGTCCTAGACCAAAATATATTATTGCATTTCTAAGCAGTGGCTGTTTTACTGGTGTGTATAAAACTGCATTTTTCCTTGGAAAACACCAGTTTTTGAGTATTTTAGGTGTTGTTCCCCGGCCTCTGTTATTCAGTAGGAGTCTCTTTCTACAGTATGGATTTTGAAAAACAGCTAGAACTTTAACTACTGAACATCACTGAAATGGAAAGAAATTTTCACTAATATTTTTTTGCTTGTTTTTGAAAAAATCTCAGAGTAGGAGATTAAAAGGTAGTCTCCCTTCCTAGCAATAAAGTTAATTTTCTTTGGCAAAATAATATTTTTTTTCTGTTACTTTCTTCAGTTTTTTGAATTTTACATACAATTATTTGTTGCTATATAAGAAGTGAGAGAAGAGTGAAGATTGGCATATTCAAGGGTCCTGATGCAGTACAGCACATGCACCATGTCAGTTCAGGTTCAGTCATTAATTATCACAAGACTAGACTAGTCCATTTCTTTCTTACAAAGAAGATAAAAAATAGGAAGAATTGTGGTAAAAAGGAAACAAAGATTAAAAATGCAGTTGAAACATAACAGAGAGGTGATCACTCATTGACAGTACACAAGAGAAGGGAAATGGTTGAGGGTATCAACTGAGATAATCAGTTGGGGTATGGTTTCCATAGCTTTTTCCCTTTTCAGCTGTAGTGGCGGTATCTGAAAAATTTGACATCAGCTGTTCTGCTGTCCCAGAATTTAATTACTTCTTACTGAGTTCTGGAATCACTTTTGACCAGGAAACACTCTGTGGTCTCCAGAGAAGTGGATTTTGTCTCGGGGTATTCCATGCTCCCTTGCACAAGGAGAGTAGGTGGGAGGCAAATAGCCACAAAACAGAATATAATGGAAGAAAATGAATTTGCTGTGCACATGACTGAACTCACAGGGCCATGTTCTCACAGTGCCAAGTCAATCTAAAGAGCTGTGTTAAGAAGTGAGAAATATTGGCAGAGTCTAATAGTCATATAACATGAATTGACATTAGGCCATGTCCGCCTTCAGTGTATTCAGGACCTATTTTGTATCAGCTGCAGTTTTTGATCCAGATAAAAAAGGCAGGATATGTTTATCTTCAGCAGGAACCTCCAGAGGGTATTTTAGTGGTAATAATGTCTAATGGTTCATATCTGACATAAGAGCTCAGAGTTTGCAGGAGCAAACTGCAGGAGTTCAGGTGAGTCTGTAGTGGAAGGTGTCTTGCCAGAAGAACAAACCTCAAATTGAAATTTTGTGGCAGTGGCTGTGAGAGTCTCCAGAGATGCTGCCCCCAGACTGTGCTGATTATCATAGTATTGGTCTTGGTCATGGTCTTACTGGTCTTAGCTAGGATAGAGTTAATTTTTTTCAGAGTAATTTGTATGGTGCTGTGTTGTGTGCTGGAAACAGTGTTGATTACAAAGAGATGTTTTAGCTGCTGCTGAGCAAATCTTATACAGAACCAAAACCTTTCCTGGTCCTCACACAGCCCTGCCAGTGAGTATGCTGGGGGTGGGCAAGAAGCCAGGAGGGCACACAGCTGGGACAGCTGACCCTACTTACCACAGGCATGTTCCACACCATATGATGGGATGGGAAAAGATGAGGAAGAGATAGGAAAAAGAGATGGGAAAAGATGAGGAAGAGGGGAAAACTCAGTTATGGTTTTCCCAAGTAAATATTACAAGTGATGGAGTCCTGTTTTCTTAGAAATTACTAAATGCCTGTTTACTGAGGGAAATAGCAAATTCCTTGTTTTGCTTTGCTTGCACACACAGCTTTTGCTTTGCCAATTTAACTGTCCTTATCTTAACTCATGAGTTTTTGCACTTTTACCCATTCCATTCTCTTCCCCAACCCAAGAGCCAGCTGGGATTGAGCTGCACTCCAGGGTTAACCCCCATAACCCAATGGGCTTCAGCACATTATAGTCAAACACAAATCAGACTGGTTTGGTGAATTCAGGCATACTGACTCTTGAAGTTTCTTGATCAATGATCAAAACAGCTGATAAAATTTATCATTTAACTTTGTAGCTCATCTTTTCTTAGGAACATTTGATCAGCTGTGACTAACACTCTGTAGCTGCTGTCATCTGCATAACTAGAAAATTCCACAAGAGAACTCCATTTCTAGCATTCTAGATATGCCAGATATCCAACAGAAAGTGTCCCTGCTCATCTTTCACCACATCACCTTTACTGAGATGATTGGCTTGTCCAAATCTTACACGCTGATAGAAAAGCCCACCACAAGAAAAATGACCTCACAAGTAGCCTCTGTAGACAGATCAGCAATCCTCATTTATGTCCAGGAATATTTTTTCTTTGCCTAAACTGAAGAATTTATCTGGTAAATCTAAATTACTATCCTGTTTGCCTACTCCTGCACTGGGGAAAGGTTTCCAGTGTCTACTCTCCATTCACTCTATGGACAACCAATCTTACATTTAAATGTTTGATGTTAGGTAGCCTAAACCTCCCAATAATATCTGGTAGTTCTTTTAATACTTTTTTTTCTTTTTCTTAAGAATAGAGAAAGCAGAAATAAGGGCAAATATTTTTTCTCAAGCACTGAAACCACTCATCTTGAGTATCATGAATGGTGATTCTGGAACAGAGCTGGTTTTAAAAAAAGGGGTCTTACATATCTGGGTCAAAATGGGAGTTTCTGAGCTTTGTATAGGCAGCTCACCTGTCATGTCAAGTTTGCTTTTCTGGGTTCAGAAACTGAAACAGAATTGGTTAACAAACACACCCCTCATCAGTGTCTGACACTGGCATTCCAGCACTGACATTCCACACCACCAGCAGAATAAGAAGATAGGATGTTGCCGAGGGGCATTCTTTTGATCCAGGCTGAAGACAAAAAGTTTTGGCTGTGCAGGCACAGTTTGTGACTATAGAAGTGCAGTTATTTTTCCTATCTTCACTAAATTATCCAACAACCACAGAAACACATGAATCAAGTTCTTTTGTTTGCATATTTACAGTATAATGTACTTGAGTTGCCAGACTAACTTAATGGAAAATTAGCAGGGATTCCAGCTCTTGCTGTGGCTCTGCCTCTACACTCTGAACAAGTTGATGCAAACGATGGCAAACAACCACCAGTCAGTTTTGATTATAGAGAGCAGATATTTAACTTGCAGAAATCCTACATCTTGTGGTAGTATCTGGAAAGCAGAGGCCTTGATTTGTGGGATAATCCTAAAAAACCCTGAAGACTGTTGGATCTATCACTATGCATATTATTTTAGAGCTAGTTCAGGAGAAGGATGAAAAACTGAGAAGATTAAAGTTTGCCAACCCATAAGTCTGGCTGTTCTTCTCTGTCATATATATCAAAAGAAAAACTCCAAGAAAAGAGAGAATATGAGGAAGCAGTTTGCTTGGCAGTTCTATTTTTGTTTCTGCCATGTTATATTCTGAATTTTATATTGAGTTCTGTGCTAGGAGATTGCATCTGTTATTTGAATTTTAATGAATGTATTTTTCCTTCCTGAGCATAAATTTTATTATCCTCATTTCCCTACCATTTATATGCACTCGTTTAATCAGTTTTAGAATAAAAATTGTTATTCAAACTATAATACAATTTTGAAATTAAATAAGATGTATAGACAGTATTGATTTGATTCCCTCCTTTGTGATATGCAAAGGATGCCTGAAGGTTTTGTCAGAAATATTTTTCCTCTATTATTTTACCCATGAATAGTTTAGACCCAGTCCTATTATTCCTAAAAGTCTTCAAGAAACCTGAAAGTCATTGTGACATATTTAAACAGACCTGAAAAATGGACTTAACTGAAACCATAGGGTATTTTTTTTAAGATGACACAAATGAAACTCCCAATTTTTTAATTAACAATTTGGACCAGAGGAAAAAAATACTTGAAAGAAAAAAAATATGATTAAAACAAAATCCTTTTTCCTTTATTTCAGTACTAAAAAGAATTGCCAAGATAGCAATAAGTGAATTTCAGTGAATTAGAATGCACCTGAATGTTTTTTTCTACTCAGTCTTCATATTCACTCTTGTAACCATTCTAGTTAACACTAAAGTCCATGGAAAATTAATTTTCAGTCCATGACAAAGTTAGTGAAGTATATCAAGTATAACAATCTCATGAGCAGCAGAGTTTTTTGTCTGAATTTCTCATTAGTGTTAAGATGCCTATCAACTCATTTTGGCAAGTGAAGGCATGACCGAGATAATGCATGCAGGTCATTGTTGCTTGAATTCCCTTCAGCCCAGCTGCACTTTTTTTCTAGATCTTTTTCCTGTTTGTTTTTTTTCTCTTCTTTGTGTGGGCTGATGCCTGGAGATTCAGCGTGAAAGGTCCTATAGATGTCTGACCCTGCTTTCCCGCAAAGACCATCCATGTTCATACATGCTACAATTACAACTTCTTTTTCACAACAAACCCTTCTGAAGGACAAAGAGAAAAATGAAAGCCAAGATGCCATGCAATAATCATGAGAATGAATCACCAGGGGAATGAAACACAGATGTATTTCTCGGGATCAACCTGCATACTGGAAATTTGCAAAGGCAAATGCAATATTCCCACACACAGAGTACAGAAGGTGAGATCCAGTGCAGCCAGACTTTAGGCGAGTTGGAGTGATGTAATCCATAACTGTTCCTATAGCAATCTTGAATATGCAACTAATCTTTGTAGCCAGTTGCACTCTGAATCAACAGCTGCTGATGGATTAATGGAATATTTTCTCAATGGTTATTTCAAGACATTTATCTTCTTTCTGCACAGACTGAAAACTTAAGCATTCAGATAGCTCACATACTAAACTGCATCATGCACAGACATACTGTCTCTTCCTCCTGTGGTGAAAAAATGTCACCCTACATCTTACATATTAGGCAAAAACACTAGGAAAAACTAGCTAACCTCACTGGCAATTTTAATAGCTTCCCTCCAAACAGCAGCATAAGTGCATGCAGGATGAAAGTAAATTTACCATTGAAGCTGTGTAGCTCCTCAGTAATTTTCTCACTCACATACCATTCAACTTACTATTTTGAAACCTGATGTATCATGGATCTAGAAGTACAGATTTATTGCTCTGTATTGAGACTTGCTCTTATTTTAGAACTATCCTGGCAACAACCTGCTCTATGCTGGAGCAGCTTCCTGAGATGATATTAGAAAGCGTCTCAATTTTCTGCCATGAAGATTGAAAATCTCATTCCTGAGAAGATTAATTGTTTCCTTTTTGAGCAAAATGAGACTTCAGGGACAAGAGAAGCTTCTGGGAAGCCTTCTTCCTTTACATCTATCTAGAGAAGAACAGAAATGTCAGTTCTAGATGCACAGTGGTGGGTATGTTGGCTGGGAAAGGCGATGGGGGTAAAGTTTTTCTCTAACCACATCTAATGTGGTTATGCCAAAGCTATGCCAAAATTAGGTTGAGAAGGAAAAAAAGCATCTGGAAAATTGCAGCAACTTAAAGCACAGTATTTTAGTGAAAGTCCTGGGGGACAGCAGGAGTGCAGTGATATTTATCAATAGCTACAACATAGAGTTCCAACAAAAAGAGAAGGAACAAATTGCTCTCTGCCCTTGGCATGATAATTTGCCTTCTACCTTCTGCATTTTCATATATTAGTTTGAAAAGCAGAGGACCAAAACAATCAACAACAGATGTTCCATACAATCAGTGTGGTACATGAATTCAGTTAGCATGCAAATTATCATCCCTGGGCTATTCATGAGGACTGCTGGGAAAGCAGGCAGCCTGCTTTGCAAAAATAGATAGAAGGAGTATGATTAGAATGTCTGGATTCAATCACATGTTTAATCACTATTTTAGCTCAGCTACAATGACTGGTAGCTATTATGACAAAAATTTGAAAATGTGCATGATGCACAGTGGCACCCAGGAGCCCGATAGGTGGTCTGTGCTTGATCAAAGTGATCAAAGCTTTGCTCTGTGTTTCCCTCTGGTCCATTTCACCACAACAACTTGGAGTGCACAAAATATGATTTATAGGAGGGTATTCTATACTTTCATTTTTAGGCCTGGGTCTTATGAGCTGTGTCTCAGTTTTTCAGGGAAAGTAATAAATTATTTTCCACCCTCCCTAAAAATAACAATACGTGACAATGTTGTCTATTCAGAGCTGGGTAATACAGGAGAATAGAGACTTCTAACCTGCCTACACAGAAATCAAAGGTGAATCCCAAGAAAAATTTTGGTGTGTCTGATAAAAAGCTTATTCAAACAATTCTGAAACTTAAGGGTCAGATAAATCATCCTTGTGCCATTTTGGCACTTTCTTTGTAGTTGTGGATGGATGCCAGAAGGGTAGGAAAAAGTAGTAGGAAAAAATTAGAACCTCGATTTAATTTTTTAATATCAAAGTAGGTTAGTTAGAATTTTTGGCAACAATATATATTATTTACTCAATGAATGAAATGGAAAAAACAAACCAAACAACAACAACAACAAAAAAAACCCACCCATGAGAGATAGACTGCGGAAATTTTACTCACTCTGGTAAGTGCTTGCTCATGTGAAGGGTTCTGTTGTTTTCAAAGGGGCCTTTTTTTTTAGCTACTCAAAATTAACCCAAATTTGCTTGAAAAGGAAAACTGTCAAGTGGATTGAAGACTGTTTATATTACACTGTATATTAGGATCACCCTAAATGGCAAAACATCAAATAAGGAGAAATTCTGTAATAGGGTGATCTGAGGATCAGATGTAGTACAGTACTGTATTGACAAAGAAATAAAAGCAAGTGACATTTTAAAGGATATTTCAGGACACTACCAAACTTAGAATACTCACAAATATGGGCAAGATAAGCAGAATTCCTCTAAATCTAAGAGAAGTTAGGAACTGGGATAAAATAGGATCTGACTTGGGAATATGAGTGCTATGAAAGCAAATGAGAAAGCAAACAGAAATGCATAGTGGCAGAAAACTGGGTGGCAGAAATGCCAAGAGACAGAACTGAAATGAGAGCCAGTGGCTCTACGACTGCTGCAGCTGGCAAGGTGAGTGTGGAGTTCATGACACTGGTCATGGTTATGGTACAGGTTTGAAATTTGCACAAGTGGGGAGATTAGCAAGGATTCATAGTTTTGAGAAACAAATGGCATCTGAGATGGCTGCACTTCATTGGCATTCTATGCTGGCCTTAATTACCTCTGACCTTTGCTGCAAACCCCTTTCATAAGCAAAGGGACAGGAGAGGTACAGTGAATTTAACTTTCTGAGGATGAAGTGGGTGGATGGTTTTGAAGAATTATGCCTTTCAGCCTGCCACAAATAGAACATCCAATAATCCTTGTGTCCTTCCAATGTGCCTCGAGCTATGACAGCCCAGCTTCTCCCTGGAGTACCAAAACAATACCCATGTGTCTTCCATTACAGAACATAAGTGACAGACAATTTCAAATACAGGGTAAAGAAGAGACATGGCAAGTAAATAAATAAAGAAGCACGATACTGCCTGCTAGATGTGCTAGTACACAGCTGATGGGCTATAAAGACAGCATTCACTCTGCTCTTGTAACAGCTCTGTTGGCAATGGGAGGCTCATGTCATTGCTCAGAAATGAAAGCCTGTAGCTGAGGCATTCAGATTAAGAGGAAAGACAGTGCTATAACAAGAAAAGTAGCATATGCCAGTGGATCAGATGCAATTTGTATATTTTAACATTGAAACATTCTGTCCTGATTAAAGTTTAATTGGTCAAAACACTGACTCTGCAGACTTCTTGGCTACAATGAACACAAATATTTAAAATGCACGGTTCTTGATTAAAACAGTGACTGTGCACCATGACTAGCATCATTATTATTTAAACAAAAAGGAAAGGAATGAAAATGTAGAATTTTACCCAAATAGAACTGCAGTAGTAATGGTTCTGAAGTTGGTAATTGTAGGTAATTTTCTTTTCTTTATTAAAATAAAGAGAAAGTAAGCACCCATTCATTTTGGTTTTTAAACCGGGCTTGGTTGGTCAGCTGACCTTGTCACTTTTGAAAAATGCCTCCAAACCTATTTTTCATACTTTTTATTTGTCAAGCAATTTCAATAATTTCCTGTATCCTCCAGTCCTGGAGAACAAAATTGAAGAAGGAATTCTCAGTTAGCTGCTAGCAAAATGGTCTAGAGAAGTTTCAAGAAATGGCTTTCACTTCCTCCAGACATCGTTCATTTACCCACCACATAAACAACCCTTCACCAGTCCTGCCTCTGGCTCAGGGCATTTTGAACACCACATTTGAAGATGGGGGCAAGAGGCTAGCAGAGAAATCAGCAGCTGTTACTCACAAAAGCTGATCCATTTTTCAAGTCTTTCCATCCCTTTTCATCAAGGAGTGTGTAAGCAGCCTTTCCCACCCAAGCCTAATGGCAGAACTCAGCAGTTCCTCTCACAATTCAGAAATTATGCAATCTACATTCTAATTTGAGGACTATTCATAAGAATGAGTTGTGGTTTTAATTTCAGATGATGTGTGAAATTTCCCAACCTCCTTTTTTTCCAGAAGAATTGCTCATTTTGGAGGAGCAGCTCTCAGGTTCTGGCAGGTCCCTGAAGTACAGAGCTACATGGCTGTTGACCCAAAATGTAGACATCCCTGGAGCAGCCCTCTTAGCAATAGAATTAAGAAGTGAGTCTGCCTAGTTGCATGTTTAATACATGAAAAACAAAAGTTGTTGCTTAAGATATTACATGGGAAAGACCAAGTAGTGGAGAACATGGCAGAACATTGCAGCCTGCTGAGCATTGCAGCATACTGAGCCAAAGGCAATAGGTCTTCATTACTGTAGTTAATTCTTTGATTTTGTTACATCTGAATTACCCACAGAACCCAAAGCACATAGAATGGCAATTGAGCTACAGGAGTAGAAAAGAATTCCTCTCTTTTCTGAGTGGAGAAATCATGCTGGCAGTGTCATGAAGTACATTGAACAGACACATATTATTGTAAATAGTGTTTTTTAGTCTGGGTAGAGGAAAAGAAGGAAGTAGATGCTCATTCACACATAATGTTGAAAAGTAGCTTTCTCAGGTCAGGAATCTGAAAGTGCATCTTAAAATGCATTTAGAAAAAGGATTTTAAATAAAAGGAGACCTTAACACATATTCCATTGTTATGTTAAAGTGGCAACAACCCGTGAAAATGAGTAAGCAGTAAGTTTCTAATGGGAACCAATGGCTTGTAAAACTTTTTGGGTAACTATTCACCTACAAAAGTGCAACCCCCAAACCCAAACCTTTGTAGACAGTAACTTTCTGTAAAAGTCATATTTGAAAACTACTGAACAAAAATGCTTTGCCATGAGAGACTACCATCTGTTTACTATATTAAATATACAGATCTTTGTGTTTTATTAGAAGACTTTTTGCTTTAACAAGGCAGACAGAGGAGCTTATACGTACAGTAAACCTTTTTACTGCAAAAATGTGTACAAGCTATAGTATTTAAATGGCATGTCATTTGGGGAAGATTTCAAATTCTATCTTTGAGTGCTGCTTAGAGGCAAGAAATACAGTTATATTTGCTTCATTCCTATAGCAGTGAATGTAAAAATCACTTGTCAGAGAGCACAAGAGATTTTTCTGTTAGCTCAGGTACTTTTACTCTCCTAGCAGACCCTACCAATCTGAGGAATTTAAAAGAAACTTCTTAGCTAAAGATTATTTTTAGCATTCTGTGCATTTGTCTGTGTGAAACCTCCTAGAGGTGTTGATACCCATGCAATGGGAAGTCATTCCTTATGGAGCTGACCAACTGATGTACCACAGCTGGACTGGAAGTGAACTTGGGACCATCTTGTTCACTCAGTCATGGACTTCAACACTTCACTAAATAAATGGCATTTTAATTGAGGTCTGATATCAGAGATTTGTGAATTGTAACCAGATCCAATTACTAATAAACATAGGTCTTGAACAGTATTCCTTAAAGAGATATTATGCAAGTACTACATTTCAGTCATTAAAGCTTTAAATTATCTATAGCAACTGTTTCCCCTATTTTACATACCAGAATAATGTAAGCAGCTTTTAAAAAGATTTTTTTACAGCACTATATTGTCTCAAATGTTTTTCTACTGTTGAAAGATTTCTTATGGGTGTTTGCTTGCTGTGATATATGTATGAAATCTGTACCAAGAAGGAAAACTTTGTATTTTAAAAAAGAAAAGATAGAAGGAAGAATAAAGATGCAAAAAAAAAAAAGAAGAATGAAGACAGGAAAAGGGGAGGAGGAGAGGGAGAGGAGAGGAGAGGAGGAGAGGAGAGGAGAGGAGAGGAGAGGAGAGGGAGAGGAGGAGAGGAGAGGAGAGGAGAGGAGAGGAGAGGAGAGGAGAGGAGAGGAGAGGAGAGGAGAGGAGAGGAGAGTGTTACATACCATTATTTGCAAGGGATAATTTTGGGCTAACTGATGATATTATATTGAATGTGGATTTAAGGCCAAATGCTGTGTTGAAGGAAATGGATAAAATTTCTATGATGTCAGTAGAGCATTAATCATTTCAATTGGCAGAGGCAACAGGACTGTGTCTTAGGTGGTTCTTTGAACAATTCACATGTGATGTGGATTATTAAAGGAAATTAAAATTCTTGAGTATAGCAGCCATTTTGTTACTTGTCCTCCTAACATATAAGAACATATAAAAGCTGCTCCATAGACAAACAGGACTATCTAGTACTATATCCCTGTTTAATACTCTATGCTGTGTTCAAGGGATGATGTGAGCTTTCATTGTGTTTTGTTTACTAGAAGACATGTATTTCCACTATGACTTTTGAAAGATCTTCCTATAAATGGACCTATACACAGTTCAGTGATTTTTAGAATGTTGTGGTCATCTCACATCTTCTCCTTTCTTGCTTTAGACTACCAAATCTCACGTACTGAGGTGTGTTTTACTTGAGAAGCATAATGCTAGAGATTAGTCATGGCACTCAGCCCAAGCTAATATGTCTAATAAATACAAAAGGTATAACCAAAGCCCTCTAAAAGTGCAGTTTTCAGCTGCAGATGCTGACTTGGGCCTTGAATTTTGTTGTTGCCTATTCTGCAGTTACCCTTGCATCCAGCAGCTGGAGCAGCCATAAGCAAACACACAGCATGGGGTCAGAGCTCATGTCAGCTGATGAAAACCATCGCTGAAAGTCAATTCAGCTGAGAGCATCTGCCCGGCTCTTCACAGCAGCTGTTCCCTGACCACTTTGCAGGAGCAAAGACACAACTACACACAGTTTCTTTAGTCTTCACTGCAATGTCCAAGCATGCCTACATTCTTGTCAGCTCAGTGGAAGGTATTTTATTCTAATTGTTTACTTATTCACAGAAGGTGAAAAGTCACATTTCTCTTTCCATGCTCACATTGGAGAATTGCTACACTTAATAAGTTGAAGAGGCTTTTGCATTCACCTACTGCCATGATATCAAAAATTATCTCTATATTTTCATAAGTCTGATTTGCTGTTTTCTGTATATCTCAAATATATCTCATTGGTATCACGTCTGTTGCATTGCTCTTGTAGAGCATCATGTGCATGTCATCTTTCTCTTTTGCTTCCTCCCTGTTTCAAGAGACTTTTGACTTATTACACATCTTTCAGAGTGTGTAATATGTTAACAACACAGAAATGTCATTTGGAATCTGAACTCCCCTCCAGCCATGTATCTATCATACCAAATCCAAAAAGAGACTGCAATTAGCACTCTGCTTGGTCTCGCTTGCCCTCCTGGCTTGACTGTCATACATATATTGCATCTGAACCAGAACCCACCTTCTGTCACCAGCTTTAAATCCTAGGACCATGTAAGGTCTTTGGATAATCTATTTCTCAGGTAACATGAAGTCCTCTGAACCCAGCACAAGTTTCTTCAAGATCCACTGCATAATGTTACAAGCACCCAAAAAAGAACAGCGTAGTGGTTGCTATTTTAGACTGGCTATTTCTGTTTTAGAAGTATTTACAAGAAAGTTATCAACTCCAAAGTGTTGGAAAATCCTGGCTTCCTTCAGACTCAAATTGATTATGTGGCAAAAGTTAAAAATTTGTGATGCAAAATCCCAAGAGTTTTATAAATAAATAACTGATGATTCCTTCATTTGTTTATTCTTGTTTTCTTACAGATATGCTATGCTATTGAGTAAATCTCTGAGAGAGTCTTCAAAACCAGAAAGTTTTAAAAGACAAAGTTTATTTTAAATAAAACTGTGTGTTTCAAATAATCAGGTGATCTAGGAGCAGGGCGCTGTAAAAAGGGACACAGAGTGCCAAGAAGAAAAAAAAAATTGATAGCTGAATAGCAAATTAAAACACTAGCTGAGCTGATTTTGAATGGGGAAGAAGTTGATTATTCTGATTATCACTTTTCACTCATTAATAATTGATTATTTATGCATTTAAAGTATCCTTACTTTAAGTAATGGTAGTTTAGATGGTGAGAACTATTTATTTATTTGAAAACTGTGACTAAGTGTTTTTTCCAGTATACAGAGCCTATGTTTTCTATTATTTTATAGTATAAGGGAGCTCTTTCCAGTTTTGTTACACATTGAAACATAGATTAAAAAAAAATCTTGTATCATCCATTTTTGATTTTCTGCAAAATAGGTACTTTCAATTACAGGTCCTCAAAATACTGCAAAGAAAAAAGTAATTTATTGGTGATGGGTTTTTGTGTCTCAATTAAGTAATAAAACAATGTTCAAGGGAACAATGTGATACCATTTCCTCTGGTTGCTTATTGCATTTCTTTAGTTGGCCGTGTCTTTCTTCACATCATAGAATTATCATCATCATCATCATCAAATTATTTAGGTTGGGGTCTTAAAGATGCTTAAAGATGTAGTTCAAAACCCTCTGCCTTAAGCAGGGACACATATGACTAGACCTAGTTTCTCTAAGCCCCATCTAGCATGGCCTTGAACACTTCCAGCAACAGGGAATCAACAACTACTCTCAGCAACCTCACAATAAAGAAATTCTTCCTCATACCTCCTCTAGACCTACTCTCTTTCAGTTTGAAGCCATTGACCCTTATCTTATCACTACTTGCCCTTGTAAAAAGTCTCTGTCCATCTTTGTACCTACTTGAACACTTATTTATGGTACAGTTAGAGCTACATTATTTATTTTCTAATGTTTTTAAATATGTGATATCTTTCAAAGAGGGTTTTAGCAGGAACACATTCAGTACTTGACCTGTTACAAGCTTCCTTTTCATCTTCCCTTACCCTGAAGACTGAAGGGCAATGTGCATCTTAGAGATGTATTTTTATGATGTGCTAAATCATCATTTGCAAATGGAGCTCTTACTGTGTACGTACAGAAGGATCCTGTTGGACCACTGGATCCTGGTGCAGATGGTTTACATCACCACTCTATGGACAGCAGCAGCTTCTTGCCACAATACAGGAACGTGATATCTGCTTGACACTCCCAAATCTGTCTCATCTGGTTGTCCACGGTGTGTCCATCAGTCTCCCTTTTGCTTGTCAGTCTAAACATCAATTTGCATCGTTTGAATGTAGCAGAAAGACAGTTTGCAGCAAATATAATCTGCCAGTAGGATTAGGACAGTGAGCAAATAAATATGGAAATACAGATTCACATGGATAGATGCTTCTCAGCCGATTCTTTCAGTTCATCATGGCTTGTCAGGTACAGCCAGAGACACATCTGGGCAGTTGGCTGAGCACGTGCACACACTTTTTCAGCAAGGCAATGATTTCACTGAACAGCAAGCAGAGGACCCAGGTGCACAGCTTCCCCAGAAACCTTCCCTCTTCGTCAGTGCATGGGGGGACAGGACTGGGACAAAGACAGAATGGCGGCTTAGGATGCTGCTTTCAACATCTTAGGTTTTGGCTCTGCTAGGAATGTCTTGCTAATATCCGTACTGGTGTCACCTTTGAGTGCACTGTTAGACTGAAATAAATGCAAGTATACAGCTACAATGCTACCTGAGGAACTCATCACCAGAGCAGCTCATATCCCTAATTGAATGGCCAGCAAAAATTCAAAGTGCACAGGCAACCTAATAATTGAGCTACTTTAAAAATAATCTACAAAAGGCTGTGTTGTCACTGACCTTGTTCTTTTGTGTGACCAAGATACAGAGTCAGTCTGTATTGAGCAAAACTAAAGGTGTCAGTGTAGCTTCTTCCTTCCATTGACAGAATCACTGCATCACTTAGTTTAGAAAAGAACTTTAACTGCAAAACCAACACCACAAAGTTGATCAGAAGAGGTGATGGAATGACTGAGCATCCTTCCTCAGCAGCTGTCTATAGTGCAGCTGGAGATGACAATAGTGAAGATAAGGGTTGCAATTTTTACCATGCTTCCCTTCTAGTGATGCAGATATTATTCATCACTGACCTCCCCAAACACCTGATGTGTTTGTCCCATGTGTGGTGGGACTAGCACAGACTGGAACGCAGCTGGACAACAATTTGCAAGCGTTGCACGTTGAGAGCTAAAGTAAAAAATACCTTTTAACAGTAATAACTTAAACTCAACTGGTGTGATTTTTTCATGTATGGAAGATCTAAATTTTAACAGTTACAGGCGCTGGGATGGAGAAGATAGCTCCTCACAATTCAAGAAGTTGTATTTAAATTTTTTCCAATTCCACATTGTGGTTACTTGTTTTGCATGGAGTGTCCTTTTACCAACTTTCATTGGGATAAAATGATTTTCATTCTGATTGTGCTTTGGTAAACATGTTCTAAGCACAAGAAAAATCTCTGCTCAGAGCCAAAATTTCTAAATATGAGAATGCTCAGGTCTAGGGATTTGACTTTCTGCCTGCTTCTAGGGTATACAGTAGTATTTATATGTGAAAGCTTTTTGCCAAATTTCTTTTACAGTATTTTATCCATAAAACAAAGTTTCTGTGTTTTAGAAGCAGCATTTTCCATCTGTGAGATGTAAAAGATTGACTGAAAAAGAAGCATCACACAAGCTATGTAACAGAGGAAATCACTTTCTTCAGAGAAGGAACTGTTATACATAAGGCTGCTCTGAGAGTCAAAATTGTAATTTCCTACAGAAAATAAGTCAAATTTCCCCCTTTCTTACTTTATCTTCTGTCATACCCAGTGTTGTCTCTCCAATGCTACTGGAAAGATCTCACTGGGCACTGCGGTTGCTAGAGAACAGCCTCTTCCTCCTAAAATACATCCTGGGTCACTTTGAAGTGCATAATGCAATCAAAAATAGGCATACTCTGTGTGTGTGCATTTTTCCATTTAAAAGGAAAAATGTTGCTGCATGTAAGCCTGCTCAAAGTCAGAGACCAAAAAGCCTGGCTCATGTTGTGAGAACCCTCAAGGTAAATAGTTGTTATTTTTAAACAGACCTGGCCTTCGTGGAGACTGCTGAATTCCCAAAGAAAGCTCATTAAAAACTCTGCTAAAGCTTTTCAGAGACCTCTAACTGTTTCCTGAATCACCTCAGACCCTGCTGACACCCAGGGCAATATCTGCCTCTCTAGCAGATTTGTAAAAAGCATCATTCCTTGGCTTATTTGCTGCTGATCACAAGATTAAGCATCAAAAATAAGAAACTGCTCCAACAGCCATTAACTCTGTGTGCTGATATCTAAACGCAAGAAAAATGAGTTTGACTTTCATATAGCTCAGAAGTTTAAAAACCTCTGAGTTAAACCATTTGAGAATGCTGTGGGTAGATGAGACAGAATTCACTGGCTGCACATAAAAACCATAACTAGTAAAATTGAGCAGCCCTTTCTCTTCCCTCTGCAGATTCTGCCATTTCCATTCTACAGACCAACAGTAGAGTAGTGGGCCAACAAAGACGTCTTTGGTGGATGGATTTAGGAAAAACCAGCAAAACCGATATTAATAGTCCTATTTGTTTCACATCATTTCCTCTGGGGTCAGAAGTTAGTAAGAGATCCAAGGAACTGGCTTTAGAGAGCCTTTAAAGGTTCCCCAAATTTCCTTCATTGGGTCAATTTCATTCTGTTTTCAGAGAGAAAGAAACCAAACGAAAGCAGAACATGGGAATGGCTAGAGACCAATGTAGAAACAATGGACTGAAGATGACAGAGGCATGAATTTCAAAATAGAGATGGTGAAAGACTTATTTTAATTGCCCCCCGTGCCAAAAGAAGAAACAAAATAAGACAAAAACAAAAAACCTAAAAGACCCTCATAACACAACAAAAAAACCCCACCCCAAACACCAAAGGCTGAAAGAAGCTACTGGAATAAATGAGGTGTGAGAGGTAAGTTTCTGACAATATTTTAGGTTCAAATTTTCTGCTCATATAGCTAAAACTTATTACACCACACATCTGCCTTTAGATATGGAGAACATAAAGTATACGCTGATTACTAACAGAGCTAGGTCCGTTTATTTTCAATATTATTTGAGACTGTTCTTTCTCAAAAGGAAATGTTAGTGATTACCCTTCCTGCAATTTTTATCCTTTCTTCCTTTTCTCTTTAAAAGGAATGCACTTAAAGGTTTGCCTTTCAAATTCTTTACTATTATCATATTAAAAAAACATGTTAAGAAATTTATATTCTCTACTACTCTGAATAGCAAACCTGGTGATATTTATTACCTGATATATTTGTTATTCTGTCATTCTGCTCTTGCACATACTAGCCATAAAAAGAATGTAAAGTGAATGGAAGGTTTTAAAGCCTGCTTACTCTTGTACACATTAAAAAAATATTTACTTTCAAAGTCCCAAATATAAAAATACTACTTAAAAGACATTCTGCAAAAACACAACTGGCAAGGTGGCAATGACAAGCAGAATGAAGTGGGAAAAAGGTTACAATGAGATTAAATATTGCATAAGAAAAAGACAGGGGAAAGTATTTGTAAGCGCCAAAATACCTGCCAAGTAACAGGCTATTCTTCAGCTGTGTTGAATTTGAACAGTTTCCCATTGTATCACATCATCCATTTTTAGGCCACCTCTAAGTTTCGAGTTGGCTTGTTAAAGTAAAGCACATAACAACAACTCAGTAAAATAGAGTAATTCCCCAGAATAATTTTCGGTTTCTTCCCTCTTCTTTTCCCCTTGCTGCACTCCTTTACAAAAGAAGGAAATTAAATAAATTTAGAGCCATGCTTTCCAGCAGAATACCTAGCAATGAATATCAGGTTTTTAAGACCTGTCACCTGCATTTCTTGTTTTAGGTTCACCAAATTATATTTACTGCAGTAGTTGCAATAGTTGCCATTAGAAGCCAAAAAATTGTGGTAGAATCAGACTGCAGACCATTAAGCCCACAGGCTTTTAAAGGTTGTCTGCATGGAGGGGTGAAGGCTGAAATATTTGTCACCAGCAAAACTTCGTATCTTTCAAAGTATTTTTGTTGATAATATAAATGAACATTCAACATTTATGGTGGACAAAAGGATTTTTTCTGTGGCTTGCTCCTGCTCTTCCTTTCTCCCTTGTTTGAGTCTTTATGTATTACCATGGTGATGGCACTGGAAGCTGAACTACATTCACTTCCAAAGGCTGTGGACTGCAGGTAATTCACCAAAGCATTGAAGAAGATTAATTGCTGAGAATCATGCAAATGGGAAAGTAAAGGAGAAGATTCCCTTGTTCGGAGCTTGTAATTGGCTCTCCTTTAATTGATGTTCACCTGATTGTTATTCTGTGCTGGTACAGGGCTGTTGGAGGATTTGGCAGCACTGTGCTAGAAGCTAAAGGGAAGAGTCGTTCTTGGGTTCAGTCTGTAGCAATGGGGTTATAGGGAAACTGGGGCAGGAAAAGCCCCAGTGGCAGGGAATGGTTTTACGCTAAAATTGCTAATATTGCAGCTCCTGAGGGCTGGTCTTGCTCTTCTCTGGAGGCATGACTGCATGACAGAGGCTCAGCTCAGAGTCATAAAAGCCTTCACATGTGTTTGGGGAGCACATTGAGGAGGGAACTGAAAGCTCATTCCCATTGAAGAGGGAAGCTCAGTACTGCTGCTGTGATCCTCCAGCTGAACAGCCTGGATGCACATCGTTCCTAGATAGCTCCTAACCTGCCCAGCCATTCTCCATCTGTAATTTAATACATGCCTGAGTGAGAGATGAGTTTTCAGTAGGGACTTCAAGGAGGGGAAAGGTTACAAGGCTTGAAGAGACTTTCAAGGCATAGAGTCTGGCACTGGCCCTCTGGTTCATTGCTCTTTGTACCTCCAGCACATATGCTGACAAGCCTAGAAAAGGAGATGGAGAGTTTTTTTGTCAGCTGAAGAAAAGATGCATGTCAGTGGATCAGTGTGGCTGTCTTTTTAACAGCAGCTCCTGGCTCCTGTTCCACCAGCCCTGTACTCAGATTGCTCACAGCCTTTGCACCTCGATGGCATTTCCTGAGCAGCCGAAACTCAGCAAAGCTAGCCTTCAAACATATTTGTGCCAGCACAGTGATGCATAGCTGCAAAAGAGTGGGCATCAAGTGAAAAGGGACAGTTGTCCACTCTAGAAAATACTAACTCTGGGACTTACAATCATTGCAAGGTGTTGCAAACCCAGTAGCACATCTTGGCTTTACTATTGCAGTTTCAACTGGGCCAGTGCCTTTAGGGGGAAAAAAAAATAAACACTCCCAAACTTATACAACTTTTGTTGGCTGAGTAAATGCAAACATTTTGGGCCAAGAGCAATCATAATGGAGCAATTGGCTAGTTACTATTAGATTTCTTTTTTGTTGTTGTTGTTTTCCAACCAGAGAAGTGCTTGCATGGCAAGTGGCATGTGAAAGAGACACCAACCAAAGGGAGTAAAGGAAAGGTGTACCTATGCAATTCTTCACAACACCAAAATGAAATATTCTAAGCATGGAGTTTTTAAAATTTATTTTTGTCCAAGGTGTGACTGTGCCATAGGACTTTATGACTGTAACCAGTCTGAGTAAAATCTTCTACTGCTGTGTCTTACATCAAAATTTTAGATGGTTCCTTTCTTTCCTCAACTTATGAGCAGCTTCCTGTAGCTTATGAATGCATTCAAAGACTAAAAGAACAGAAAAGCATCATTCAGAATGCATAACTGTCCCATTTACAGAAGAAAGGTAATAAGGTCACTACCTATTTGGAAGAGTGTCTGATTTACCAATGAGATATTTATCATTTCAAACAACATATGTTTTCTGGAATGTTGCAATTTGTTTCCCTTTACTAACTTGGTTAGACCATGACAAACTAGAGTTTAGGGTTCAGATTGGGAAACAATGATGGTGTCTGTACAGCTCAGGTTAATCCATTTTTAGAAGAAAATCTCCAGCTCTATGTAAACTTAAAAGAAAGCTACAAGCTATTGAAAAAGTCTTCTTTTACAAATTTTCAGAAGATATTTTGATGTACTGTTTCTTGTTTCATGGAACCATGATGTAGCAATGACAGGATTTTGTCAATTTAAGTTTTATTTTAAATACAGTACTTTTATGAATAATATGCAACTCTTTGGGGAAAAAAGTTAAGAAAGAAAACGCACTATGTTTTTACTATAGTCATAAAAAATAATGTAGTCTCCGCATTTCACTTAAAGTTATTGTAAAAAATAACTTTAAAGTGTAAAGTGTAAATTGAAACACTCTGGGAAATTCTTATTTATAATACCTTAAATGCTTATTAGTCATCCTTCTACAAAACACTGGGGTGGAGGCCAGGTAGTTTCAATATTTTCCATATTTGAATACTGCCATGAGAGTTCAGGGCTGAGATCTTAATTTATGGAACTTTGCGGAGAAAGGCAATTTTCCAAAATATGAATATAAATTCCAATTTAAGAACTGGCGACTCAGCAATGCAGGCTGTATTAACAATATACAAAGAACAGTAATCTTAGGAAAAATGTAATAGGCTTTAAATTACCAATTCTTGTCAAGGGAATGTAAGCTTTATACTAAGACAAAACTAGAACTCATATTTTAGATAGTGAAAATAAATTTACATAGTTTTACTTGCTTCTTGTAATTTAAAAGTAGTATCACCAGCTTGGGATAGGATTAATATCCATGCAGCCATTTGATTGCAAGACTTTGCTATAGGCAAGTAGCTATTTAATACTAAATTAAACAGGATTATTTTGGGAATATGAATTATAGTGTGTGGGGTCAAGAGCAAGAGAATATGAATCTGAACTCTGCTTCTGGAGTTAGAGGCCAGGAAGAAAATGTGATCTGGAGTTTTGGTACAAAGCATCAATGCCTCAATAGTTTTTAAAACAGGAAACACAATTTTTAATTTTTAGATAGACTTTGCCTGTTGTGTTAAAGCAATTTACCCCCACGCAGCATGCTCTATATTGTCACTTGATGCATCCTTATTACTTCTCCAGGTATTAAAGCAGTACGATATGTTTTCATTTCATTAATCTTCTCTCAGGGGGACGGTGATGAGTTCATCCAACTCTCTATTCTCAAGACTGAAAATTCTTTTCAATTAAAAAATCATCTCCACAGATGGTACCGACATTAGCAGCAGCCTGTTCTGTCTACAACAACAAATATTGAGATATTTCAGGACTTAGCCTATAAATCACTGGACATGGAATGATCTGCAGGATAAAAAAAAAAAAAAAAGAGGAAAAAAAGGGCTACCAAAAGTTAAAATGATGAGAATCTGGGCCATATGGTTTATTGTCTCTTCGATGTATCAGTTTCATCACTGTGTCTGGAGAATTTAATTGCATGTTAAGGTGAAATACAGTGAAAAATTTTACAAAGCTATTAACTATAAATACGTTATCCAAAACATTAGGATCACAAAGGTGATAATAGAAATGGTTTAAAGTCAGGGAAAATTCTCTGTTAAAGGGGATTAAAGAGGCCATTTATTGAATAGGATGGATTTCTTCCAACCCCCTATGTGCAGAAAGCATGCAATGCGTGAATAATTCATCCAGAAATTCTATCGTGAAGTTGTATCAGTTTCCACAGTAAAACCTGGTTGTGGAGGAGGAAAATACATCAACATCTGTGACAGGCCCTATGAAGAGACAGTTGCAAAGCCTTTCAGGCACCAGGAGCAAACCAAAATATAATAAATTCACCAAGTGTCAAATTTGTGTCGGCTGAGTAATGACACCATATGTCTGGGTTGCCGTGTCACTGCAGGCAGCCCCACAAAGCAGCCCCCACGCCTCCCGTTCTCACTAAGCCCCTTCCCAACCCCCGCCATGGCTTTATAAAGTGTGCTGGGCCAGGGGAAGTGCTTCAGCTACCGTTTTCCACCCAGAAGATGGATAGAGATCCACTTGATAAATATGACTCTTGGCCGGTCTTTTAAAGCCAAGCTCAACCACGTCTCTATCGCCAGCTCAAGCTAGGTGAAATGGCCACTTCCAGTCCAACACAAGCTCTCTAATTTATTGTCTGATGAAACAGAGGTATCCAATCCCACAAGGATGGTTAGCATTCCAGAAGACACAGGCTTTTCTCAGCCCAAGGGGCATGAAACAAAGCTTAAAACCTGCAGTCAGAGCCGGCTGACTGGGCTGGTGGCAAAGCATCACCACCCTGCAGGAGAGGCTCTTTCTTGGATCTAGTGACCATCCCTGCAGTGAATAAAGCCAATAAATTCTGGTCTGGTGCTTGTGCCCCAGAAAAAGGTGCTGACTGAACTGTTCCTAGTGTCTGATCCCTGCTGGCAACTGCTAGACAAATAAAACAGGGGAAAGGAAAGGGGCAGGGGGGTGGAGAGAACTGCAAGTTTTATGCGTTAAATTCAGTTTGCTCTACTTTAAAAATAGAGACAAAGAGACAGGTCTTGGTATTTCCCTGAACTGTCTGTGCTGACAGGTGAGACCACTCCAGATGACATATTTGACTCAAATCCCTGGAAAAGCACCTGAAGTTCTCTCCAAGTTCTGCTTAAAATCTCAGCTCTGCTAACTGCCTCACAAGCTGCCAAGTTGCACTTTCTTTTAGAAAGCTCTAGTTTTGCCATAAAGAATCTCCTGACTTCTAATGTTGTGATTGCTCTTCCAACCAGCTTTCTTTCACTGGTAGCTTTTGCAAGTTTGTTTCTCATAGAACTCATTTTAAGAGCTGAAAGTAAACATTTTGTGAGTATCATGGAATGATCCACAGAAAATAAAGTTGTTTTTTGTGGAACAACTAGTATATTATATGGGCTGATGAGAGAGCTAGGTATGAGCTCTTACAAGATATCATGAAGTCTTATTCTCTCAGAAGAATACTAAATAAACAAAATGTGAGGTCAGTTAGAATCAAACTTTTGAAATTTTATCAAAGTCAAAGAAATGTGAACCTATGCAGTAAGGAAGAAAAAAACAGTAGGAAACTTTGCTGCCCAGCAAAATTCTATATTTTTTTACATTGTTCAGTGGAAGCAATCCGTAAATCCCTAAATACACTTACTCCAGCGAAAACAAAGAAAAGTCAGTGGGAAAAAGCAAAAAAGAAATACCTGCTAGACAAGTGAACTCCACTGTGAGTTGTTCAGTTACAGACATCTATCTGTCATCATTGCTTTTATGAACACTGAAATCAATGACAAGTCTGTCAATAAAAGGAGGGGAAAATGAAACCATATCTTTAAAATAGAGGGGAAATATACCGTATATGTATATCTACAATTGTATATGTATATCTGCAGGCTGTCAAGCTAGCACACACATGGATAATGGAAACCAGAATGTCCTCTAAAGAGGTCACTGAAGTGGGAAGGACAAAGTCATAAAGTCATACCAGAATTGTTTTGGCTTGTGGTTTTTTTTCTCATTTAGCAAAGAACAAAAGATGTCCAAAAAACTTTGTTTGCAAAAAACCCCCAAAGCAAAACACAGCAACAACAACAACAACAGCCCCCTCATAAATAAATTTTATATTTGGTTGAAGACAAACTTGTAATTTTGCAAGGAATAACATTTTTGACAAAAATAGGCTCTTGCTGGTTATTGAAGAGCTGGAAAATTGCTCTTTGGTTTTGTTTACTGACTTTTTTGTGACTACTTGGAGAATAATAAAGTTACTAAGAAAATCTGCCCTGACTTTCTTATTTAATAATTAAATTTATGGAATTTTTGTCAAGATCTTCTAAGAGACAGAAGAAAGTATGAAAACCCTAAACCTTTAAATTGCTGGAGTTTACTAATCATACCTTTCCAGAGACATGGAAAGGTATGGTTCGTGAATTCCAGCAAGTTAAAAACCTTTTGTGATGTAATGGGCCCTTCCAAGAACACACCTCTTAGAAATATAAGTAAATGGCAGGTTGAAAAGTGAAAGAGTAAAAGAGTGTCTTTTATAATCTTATTTTTACAGAACAGTAGTATGGGTATGTAAAAAGACAGAGATCAGATCTTGTCACACTGATTTGAATTATTCCAGGTGAAGTATGAGGGATCTCTATAGACCTGAAGAATCGACAAATTCGATTTATCTAAATCCTTGTGTCCATATGAAAACGGACATAGTTTTAAAGACAAACAGCTACTGTTTCAGCTTGGACTAATTTAATGCTCAATAATGTTAGGTTTGGCAGCAAAAGTAGTAATTTTTCTCAGATACTTAATGTGTCTTCTGCAAGCCTCACGCACCTTTACCTGGTGCTTTCCTAACTCCTTGATCTGCTCTTTCCTTTTCTTTGGCTCCCACCTCTGTTTCTTTAAGAATTTTCTCATTTTCTCTCCCAGTGTTCCTGTTCACACTGAGAAGATGAAGATGAGCCTGAGGCTCCTGGACCACCTCTCTCTCTTCTGCCTTCTCCTTTGCTTGTTTTCCAGAGAAGTCTCAAATGCAAAAACACCATCAAGGTTCATTTGGTGACTACAGCACTGGGGTTCTGAACATGGCAGAAGACTTCAAAGTGGCACAGAATGCATTTCAAGTAAGTAGCAAAAACTGAAGAAAAAGCAGTTCTATCACCAATCTGTAAAACTTTTCAAAAGAGACAAATGGAGAAAGCTTCTTTTCTAAACTGCTTTTTTTTTTAGCATAGTCATGAAACCTAGCTGGTATGAGGGAACCCACTGCTCTTTGAAAAGTAGAAACAGTTGGCAATATATGGGGAAATGTATCTGTGAAAGTGACCTTTACCCCTGGAGCAGAGTGCTCTTTGATGCATAAATCTTATGGAGAGACAAGCGTAAGAGGCTTTAGCTGCTGATTAATCTCTTTTTTTCAGCAACAGTGGGACCAGACAGTAAAATAAAAGCCTGAGAGATGGTTGCTTAAGAGGTTCTAAAAAGTCGTTTGAAGGGAAGAATCCCCCCAAAAGGCTGAGGAAACTTCAGATTATTGACTGACAGGCTCATTATGCTATATTTAGTCAAGGAAAATAGCTAAAAGATCCACAACATTTGTACATATTTATTTTCTTAGAACAGATGTAGTCTGAACTTCCGCCATTAAAACAGCAGGCTGATCTGAGCCTTCTCAACTGTTTCAGGGTTTTATACAGTCACAGAGTACTCAAGAGAAATCATGGGAATTTTACAGTGCTGAGATAAAGCTGTGTGAAAGTGCCTATGCATCTCCACAAATATTTCAAAGCTCAGAATCTCAGGAGACTCATTTTGCACTTAAAACTGACACGTGAAATCTTGTGAGCATGAGATTTTGAGCAAAAGTGATCCATTTTCTTCAGTGAGCTTCATACAAAGAAAATCCACTGCCCGCATCTTAGTGACCCCACTAGCAGATCATTTAATTTAGGAAGGCTCTTAACTACTGCACCCTCAAATTTTGTGTAATAAATTAAATGCAGCAGCACCTTTCTGGGAACTGTAAAATATTCTTTTCTCCCTGTCAAATTTCTCATAGTCTTTCAGAGCTCTTACAGTCAGTCTCATGCATTTTGAGAGAGTTGGGACTGTGTAAATATGTCTGCAAATAAGGAGTTGATGGCAGGGCTAGGGACCTTGGCATTAGCCGGAGTTCACCTGACCTGAATGTCTGTTCTGAGGTGGAGGTTCAACATAAATACTCAAGAAAGAAAATGAAAACACCAGTAAGCTGAAGGTCAAATTTTTTCTTTGCTTGGCACTAAATTAAATGAGTATGGAAATATAATTGTGATGGAATGTATTATACAGCCATTTCTAGTGAAATATAAGAGCTCGCTGGCTAGGTAAGTCAAGTAAATGAAAGAAGTTAGTAGCCTGGAGCAAAGAAGGGCTTAATCCAGCCAAAGAGACCTCTGATGCCATAGATGCTTTTCTGGACAGTATCTTCCACCTTAAGAAATTATGCAAATGAAATGTGAAAATGTTCATTGTGAAAATGAACATGATTTCAATCTCTTCAATAACTGTAAGCACCCAGATCAAGTCTGTCTTTAGACCATTTATACCCCCTTCTAAGAACATGACATAGAAGGATATGTGAAATTTGTCATGTAGCTTGGACAACCAAGGGAAGACTGAGCGTTGCAGCACATGATAACAATGTCTGGTAAAAGAAGAGTGAAACTTTCCTGGTATTCAGATATGACATGCTAAAGTTACTAGCATTTCTCTTTGAATGCAATTGTAAATCTGCAGAACACTTTCTAGGGATATGTTTTTGAGGAAACTGTACACTTAAAAAGGGCAGAAAAAAAAGATAAAGAAAAAAGGAAGAGGGAAAGGTTTTCTATTAACAGAGATTTTTCTACTATCTCAATCTCTTGCTTTGGTGAATGCACTGATTATTTGTTATGACATTTGTCCTATGTCCAAAAGTCTTCCTAGTACAAGCTCTACCTTTTCCACTGTTGTATTACAAACCAGATTTCCACTCCCTAAACTGAGACAGATGTAAAGCAGAAAGTTCTAATTGCTATATGACCATCCAGCCTATTTTTCCGGATTAAATTGTATTTGTATTATATTTATATTTAAATAACTTTGATTTCCCATTCAGTGTAACAAAAACTAAAAAGGGAAAGACCCTATGTTATACATAGCATCACTGTTACTTACAGCAATTATAATCACTTAGTAGCCTTTATAATTGCCACCATGGTGACAAGTTGGATGGACCAATCTGAATAGAACAGCCTGCTCCTGCCAATGTTCAATAAATCAAATTATACACTCCAAATTATTAATCTATCATCTATAACCTGTCCAGTCAGAAGTTTCCCCTGATATTTTGTTGGACTATCTCCTGGTTTTGCTGCTTTACATTTTTCTGAGGGTTCTCTTTTTCACTTTGCACTAAATTGCAATTCACTCCATAGAGTCATTGAGTAATTTGGGTTGGAAAAGATCATTAAGAACATCTCATTGCTCTTCATATTTATTCCCTTCTCAGTCTCAATTGTCAAATGTCACCCTCCCATCCCCATATTACTGGATTACTCATTAGAAGTGGGACTGAATTGTCTGTCCAGGCAAAACAATACAAAATCAGCCTTTAAAATACACTCTCATGTTTAGACAAGATTATGTTTACTAGATTATATAGCAGCATTTCAACACAAAAGAAGCACACTACATGCGTATTGAACTCATGACTGCCCTGCTAGTGCATATAAAACGTTTAAAATAAATATCCAAAGCCCTATTAAGCTTCCATGATACTGTTTTTCTTTTTCAAATTCAGATATTGTTTGGACTGTTGAGGAAATCCAAATATCTTTCAAGGAGCTACTAAAAATTAAACTTTTCTATTTGGTTTTAAATAGACTTTATTTAGTCTTTGATACAGAGTTGCTCTCTCTTTTAACTCTAGCAAGAATCAAAAACCTATGAAGCCTGTGTGGACCAGAAATAACCTCAAGGCATCAAACCTGCAGCCTCAAAAACCACTAAATTAGTTTCTTTTTCTTTCATACATCCCTTTTACATGGCAAAACACTTAAAGTGATGCCAGAATCATAAAGAAGATGATCTGCCTCGTAAACTCTTGGCTACTGATGCTTGCCCTGGAGTCGCAAGCCCATTGTTTACCTTTCCTTTTGAAGCCTGGGAAAAAATATATCAAAGTATTTCAGGCTGCCAGAACTTTGCACACACAGACATTGGCATTGTGACAGGAAACCCAGATGAAAAAAGATGTCTAGGCTTAAATATCACACTCTTCCCTGAGCTCTTCTTGGAAGCTTAAAAACTAGCTTGCATCAAGGAGATGATTATAAAATCACACACAGAAATGGAAGAACAGTATGACTGACTTACTCTTTACATGAACCATCTGGGCCTGACATAATCAGGCATTTCTTTCCCCAGACTGCTATGGGAAAAGGCCTGAAGAGGGCCATTTTGTTTTCCAGCCCATATTTGGCCATTCCATATTATTTACCAGTGTTGTTGAGGAGAGAGCACCCGTTTGCAGCAAACCCTTTGCTGTGGAGCAGAGAAAGTGACTGTCTTTATAGCTTCATGTATTGATTTGCTAAATAGACATAGATCCATTTTGTGCTGAAAGGTATGGCACAACTCACAAACTGCATCATTCTAATTGCAGAAACTATGAGAGTGTCTTTTTTTTTTTTTTTCAGGAAGACATTCTCTTTTTCTCTGATCTTCCAAGTAAAGATTTTTACTCTCTGCTCCCCCTCTATCTATCTCTTGTCCTGGTAAATATTCCACTTTACCAGCTGAAACCTTTTGCTGCAAACCATATAGAGCTCATGTCTTTCTGTTACTGTATAGAATGTCTTTGGATAGCCATGGGTGTAAGGTGCTCCAGCCATCCTGCAGTTTAATTGAACTAATTATGCAGTTTAAGAGTTAGACCACTATTCTTCCTCAGTGTAAATAATAGCCAAAGAAGTCAAGCCTCCTGGGACAATTTCCTGTACCATTTCTGTATACCGAAGTTTTCCCCTAAGTCACTCCTCTGTGATGTGACGTCCAAGGCTTAAAATAATAATAAGATCTTTATCCTTTGTATGTACCAAGTATATGTAGTATGTCACCAGGCTAAAAGGAACAGCAGTTCTCTCTTTTTTGAAAAAACATTCCACCACAACTTAGAAATACCCTTGTACCGAAGAGGAAAGGAAAAGACACCCCATCAACACACAATTTTCTCTGTTCTGAAGTACCAGTCCCTTTTCTCAGCAGGTCTCTTCACAAACACAGACACTGGGCAACAATTGTAGATTCCTCAGGTCAGCTTCCAAGGAGGTTTAAGCAATTGGTTAATTTGTTTTTTACTAACCCACACAGTACATTTTGCTCTTTCTAATATAGACTATGTAGCCTTTGGGCAACAGAAAGACAGCAGCCATAAATAGGCACAATAAAAAAGAAAAGGATAAGACAGAGCAAGGCAACGATATGATTCCATGTTATGCATATTCCATTCATTTATCCCCACCTCCACTGCAACATTCCTTCAGGAGACCACCCTGTCACACCATATAATAAGATGATACCTTCTCCCATCATTCCATGGGATTTCTCTTTACATAACATCTTTGTGTTCCAGATGTTCCACTGAAAATAATTTCAATAGTATAGTGGAGACTAAACTGTTCCAAGATGTTGGCAACTACCAACCAAAATTCCAGTAACACATAATTTTAACATCAAGATCCTCTGTTTGTGCAATCTCTTTGCTGTGGGCTATATTCCAGCAACACCCTTCTCCATTGTCCTAGCAGCAGAAATAGGAACTGTGAACATGCAAAAACCTTGGGGACAAAATCCCTCTGGGCCAGCAGCTCCCTGTTCTATGAGAAGACAATGTTTGCAGATGTTCCTATGAGGCCGCTTGCACAAAACACACGTCTCCCCAAGCCTACAGGTCTGCCTGATGAAGTGTAGCCCTGCCACAAGAAAGATTTCTTTTTTATTATGAAGAACCCTTGTAAAAATATGTTTCATTTTTACTAGAATTTTTTTTCTAATAGAAGCAAGTAAAAAAATTTACAGGTAGCTGAAAAGGAATATTGTTCAGGTAGTTCAATACTTTTTTCTGTCAGAGACTGACCCGTCTCTCTCTCTGGTGTTTGTATTTCAAGCACTCATTCATTCTGTGTCACTATGAACTGAGTTTCAAAATGCAGCTCGAGTGACCGAAAGACCATTTTAGAGCCATTTTTACTTCAACAGGTTCCCAGCACAGCTAGGGAATAAAGTCAGTTTTCCTCTTCCATCCCAAACCATGTAATAATTTTGGTTACATGAAAATAGATCTTTCGTACTACTGGTACAGCCCTGTAAGACCTTAAGTCTGACTGGGAACTCAACGAGATCTATGCTGGTGATATTTTGTCTTGTCATTGGAAATTCCCTCTGTGGAGCATGCAGCTGAAGGTAAATGACCTCTTTCTGAAAGAGCTCACGTTGCTGTTGGTCCAGTTTTCAACTCATCACCATTGGCTGTGAGTTTGCCAGTTCATGCTGGAAATGGTCAGTGTGCACCAAACTCTCAGCCAGCCTCATAAGCAAGCAGGAGACACATCAGGCCTTCACCAGTAATGTTGGAGATGTCCTAGAAGAATGACACAAACCAAACCCAGAACTCTCACCTTGTAAACACCTCTGTCCACATCTTTTGGATCCATTTCCAACTGCTGAAAAACACTTTTATGATCAGGTTGGAAAAGATGAAAATTTTCTAGCTCTCAGTGTAACTCACCTAGGTAGGATATACTGAATTCTTTAAGGTTAAACAGTTATGGCCTTGTTTTTTGTGTTTTTCTTTGAATAACTGGGAACTGTGAGACCCCACAACTAGTTGAAAGCATAGTTATGCTTTTTTAATACGGTACAATCTTCAAAACAGTAATCCCAAAAATATTGATATGATTGTACCTGATCTTGCCTTACCCCACCAAATAAAACCCACCCCTCTGTTGACTTTAGAGTATAGTTTCCTTTTCCTTATACTTCCCAATATTTTTATTGCACTTCGTTTAAATGTACAGCCAACGCCTGAAACTACTCCAATAAAAACTCAGAATCCACAATCTCTCCTTATCCTGTAACGTTTTCCTGAAGCAAGCAATTGCAGGAATTACACGTCTTGGACTCATTCTTTATGTGTTGCTTTTTTAAAAGAAGTATTTAGTCACTGAGCACAAGCTAGATCCCACTAAAAGCCCATAAGAATGACAATTGCTAGAAATTCCCTCCTCATTTGTCACTTCCAAGACACCAATATGATGTGCTAGCAAGGATGACTGCATTTAGCATGGATCAGACATGCTCTTGTCTGCTATTCCACCTCAACAAAGCAGTTATTTCAAACAGACCATGTGTTTTTGGGGTTCCCATAATGTTTTTTCAGTGGATGCTACAAAATGACATGTGAGATATTTAGGAGAGTTTCATAATGCATTTAAGTTTCAAATTACTAGTGTGTGGCCTCAACCCTGGCTGAATTTTAATGTATGGTTTTGTAGTAGCATTGTCAAGATCAATATTTTATTATTTGCATCTTTACCTATTCCAGTCTTTGTAAGGAAAAGATTTCAATTTATTCCAACCAGCTACAACTTTCTTCCTCACTTGTTCCCACCTTATCTTAATATATATTTTATTTGTCTGTTTCAATCACGGAAAAAATATGGATAAAGTTAAAATTATATTATTACAATTATTATTAGATTTATTCTCTCTTATTTTTTTAGGTTTTTTTTTGTTGTTGTTCAATTCAGAAATATTTAGCAAAAGCAACAGAAGAAGCACAGAGCAAAAAAGGTTAAGGGACCCTTTCCTGGCTCAGGAATTTGTTTGAACTTGCTGACTTAATAGCTCCCAATGATTGAGCTGTAAGAAAACCACTTCATCCCCAAGACAACAGAAATTGTGAGATAAACTCTGGAAACAAATCAAGCATTTTTGTGGGGAAACTCATGTGGTCCTGTGGAGCAAGAAGAGTTGTAGGAAATGTCTTTGAAATCAAAGTTTATGAATCACTAGTGTCTGTAAAAATTGCATACAGATGTTATAAAGTGCCTTTTCAGTTTTGATTGCCAAGAAGGTAAACTGAAAACACAGTAGTTGTAAAATGAAGGCATAAAAAGCTGATCAGTGTCATAAATATAGAGGAGAAAACCTGTTTTTTTAAATACCTTTTTTATTTATATCATCTACTGATGTAACTTTTGCAGCTGTTATCAAAATACAGATATAACAAGTTACCTCTTGATTCAGATTTGCTCTTCTGCATATATTCTATGCTCTTGCATTTGCTTCTGTATACAATGAAAAAAAATCCTATCAGCATCTCTAACCCTCTCCAAGTCTGCAATCTACTTTGTCAGAACATGTTCAAACCTGTTCTCAAATCTTTGCACTACTTCATTACTTTCTTTGGGGTCTTTTGCCTCCTTACACCTATTACTGAATGTTTGGGAAAGAGTGCACTGCATTGTTTTTTGATTTTTTTTTTCTGAAAACAATAGCCAATTGGAAAAAATATTGAAAAAAGTATTACAGATGCCAGGTGCCATGTCTGCTTTTCAGCCATGCTTTATCACTTATACAGAGATTCAGAAATACTGGAAAAGTTCTTATCTGGATTTATAATTCTTAAAACCTCTGTGGCAGCTGGCAACATTGGCCTTGTGGGTGCTGAAGCAGAGCAAAGCATCTGTATTGCATGCCAGGATTTTCCTCTATGTCCATTTGTTAGCCCAGCTGGATGTTCCTGAATGCCAGGTACACTGATACTGTCCACAAATGTCCACAGAAATACAAAAAGTCATTCTGCACAGATAGTCTAGCATCCTTGTCGGATTACTTTTTGCAAGCCTGAAGAAATTTCTTCAGTGAGTTATAATAGATCTTCACTTTTCTCAGTTTTCTAGATCATATATTTAGAAGACAGGAATCATCCTGAGACCTCAAATTTTGTTTTAGTTAAACAAACTCCATGGAATATATTTAATGACAACAGCACTGAGAACACAAATATTTTGGTTTTATAGTTATGGAAATCTTTTTTTCTATAGTAGAAGAAGAGACATTTCCTTTGCTCTGCTTCTCACATGGATGGTTGAGTACATCAGAAAATAAAATCTGGCTGGGAAATAATTCACTGAATTTAAGTAAGTGATGAAACAGCATGATGTATAGACTTAACCTAATTGGTCAGGCATGTGCACATAATGCTTCAGATATGTAACAGAACATTAAGAAGTCTGAACTTACCAAATAAAAAAAATATGGTATATATTACTAACCCACTTCCCTGAGTGTCTGTATCAAAGATATGGCTTTATGACCCTCATTTTCACTTATGCCACTGAATGCTCTGTGATACAGGGGGGAAGAAGTCAAGCTCAGCATTTCCTGTCCATTGTTATTTTTAGAAAACTGAGGTAGTGTATACATCTGTGAAACTGCTGTGTCTAGAAAAAGCACTTTGTGCCAGGCTGCTGTATTATTGCATTCAGAGGGAGATGGAAGCATGGGTCAAAGCAGGTGATGGTCTCAGAAAGACCTCCAGCTGGAGTTAAATGGGAGTGAGGAGGGCACAGGGAGCTCTGGTGGAGATGGTGATCATGCAGAGCCCATGAGTGGACTCCCTACTTACAAACATACATACATACATACATACATACATATATATATATATGTGTATATATAAAATTGCTGACCTCCATTTATAATGACTGAAGGGGCAGAATTGGAAGAGCCTGGGCTGTTTTCCAAGACAGTTTTAGTGATGTGCTTGGAAGAATGATAGTTTCACATTTTCTTTGCTTGTACTGACTAGCTCAGCTTCCCGGTTCTGAAATTTGCACATAAGGGACAGGACACAGGGACAAGTACCACAGGATGGAACAAATTACATCAGCATTGAAAAAAAGGTTACCTGCCATTTAAAGTTCACTATAATTTTAAAAGGAAACAGCTTACAGATGAAAATAAGATAAAGGGCTCTGGGGCTTGGTGTCTAAAGAAAAAGGTGGCTCAGTGAGGGACAGCAGCTCTCCTACAGCTGCAGAAAAGTAATGTGCTCAGACAAACAGGCTGAAGTATGCATAGCTTTAGTCCTCATCTCACTGAGTGTGCTTCTATCTGTGGTCTTCAAGATCACTATCCCAAATTTCACATGACTTGGGAGATATTTTCCAGCCCTGTGACTATGGCTGAGCTTGTGATTCCTTTCACCTGCACCCCATCAGAAAGTTCCCATAAACAATCTGAAGTGAAGTTACCCAACTGTCTCTCATCCTGAGATCCTGAGGCATGATGCTTTTCCCACTCTCAGAGTCAGATTTTCCAGTTGTGATGGAAGACAATGACTGCTAACACAACAAACCTAAAACCCCCTACACTAAACACCTACTTAAACTACTCGTGTTTTACTCTTCAGTTTACAGAAGTCCACCATTTCTTTCCAAATGGGCTTTCAAAATAATCCTGCATTCATATTAATTTTGCGTAACATAGCTTTTAATTTCCTTGTTTCACTCATTATATGGTATGCCTCAAAAACTACATTAACACTCTTACACATCCCCCTTTTTTCTGAATTCTGATTACACGAGCAATAACTTAATATTTGCATGAGTGAGTGTTGAAAATCAGACTTTCTGAAAGTGTATATATTTTTGTTAATTCTTTTGAGTTCTGTGTTGTGGCCAGGACTCAATAATTAATTTCTGCTATTATCAGGTGCCAGCTTCAGCTACAGTTTGAATCAATGAAATGCCCTACAAAATGTCTTGCAAAGTGATTTTCCTTCCACAGAGGAAAAAGGTAACTCATTCCTAAACTCCAGCCATGGCTGAATTACCTGATGTTGGCAGTGGTTCAGAGACAATCTACAAACAAAATTATAATCACTAGGCCATCGGTTTCCATAGGTCTGGCCAAAAAGGATTTTTCCCCCAGACCTTATCCCATTTAATCTTATTTCTTTTGTCTTCAGCGTTTCATTCCCTTCCTCATACTTAATTTCTCACACTTCTGTCTGAGTCCTTTCCTCAATCTCCACTTCAGTTTCCCTTTCCAATCATCATCCTTTATTTGCTTGATAACACTAGTGCAAAAAAATTCCAAATGAATCAGATTTGGCTCAGGTCTTGGGATTTTTTTTTTTTTTTTGTTTGATTGGTTTTTTTTTCCTATTTTTTTCTATTCTAAATAAAGCTGAGATAAGATTTGTAGTCTGAAATACAGATACTAAAATCTGATTGATGAGTTTTGACTCCTACGTCTGTATTTTGGCATCTAAAATAAAAGTGGTTCTCCAATAGCTTTGAATATCTGCAGTGGAAGTGTTAAGTGTTGCATTTAGACATTCACTTAAAAATGTTTCTAATTACAAAAATTAAAAACTTTTGGTGGTTAAAGTATTCTGTAAGTGAGCTAGTAATCTTGTCTAGAAATAAATGCTTCATAGTAGCAAAGTTAAAAGTGGTGCATTCCAGTCCTGTGGAAGCTTTTTTGTTCTATGGTTCCATAACGCCATATTTTTCATATTATGTTTAATTATGGTATTTCTTAGCCAAGATAATAAGGGTTCAAAAGGAGCTGCAAGAGCCTAATTAATAATAATCCCCATCCCAAAGACTACAGTGAAATTTGGGAAATTAGTATGAATAGAACCATTGGTCTTTCTAATCCATCCTTTTTCTTTGGACTGCTACTCATCAGCCATGCCCCAAAATGCTCTCCACTCACTGCTCTTCAACTCCATGCTGTTTGAATCTTCATCTGTTGTTAGAGTTTTCAATACCCTAATTATGTTTTTAAGGGAAAAATCTCTCATTAAACCCCAACCTAAACCTCCTTCTCATTTCTCATTTCAAGTCACAGTGGAAAGAAAACAATGACCATTACAGATTTAGCCCTTTTTTATGCAACATTTGTTACATTTTAAGTTTTCCTGTCAGCACTTTTTTCAGACTGCAGACATTCAACTCCTCAAAACAAGCTATGGCTGTAATATAGCCAAAGGCAATCGCATCAAGGGAGCTTCAGTAAACACCTTTAGAGAAGCTTTTAGATTTGGAATTTTCCTTAGCTTAATGCTAATTACTTAGTTATTAATGACTTTATTTTTGTAGACCTGCTAGGGGAATATGGACAGCAAAAAGGCATCTAGTATTAGTGGCTGTGTGGGTTTTATATCCCTATTTGTAAACATGAATTTTTGGTTCCTAGATCCAATCTCTCTCTGAACTAGAGGTCAAGAGATGAGTGGAGGAAAAGGTAGGCAAATTGCATTTTTCCCCATTAAAAGTGATGAAGAACTTCCTTATACAATTTAAATGACATGTCCATGGTGGTATGTGAAAGATTGTCTCCCCACAATGCATTTTTCTTTGTAAACATCCTGTCAAGGTGTCTCAGTGAGTTCTGAATTGTCTTATCTCTGCCTCAAGGGGAAAAAGACAGTTGTCTTTATAATCCTGTGTTTTAGGATGCTTTAAATGCTGATCCAGTCTGCAAAGATTAGGCACTCTGTGGCATGTTCCTTAATCTGGGCCCCAGTGAGGCTGTCTTCAAAGCAGAGCACATTTTGGGAGTTGATGCAGGTCCCTCCTGGGCTCGGCACCTGTGGAAAGTTGGGATGAGGAAGAAGGCTAATATCTGCTTGGGACTTCTGAAATGGATTTGCAACACACAGACCTAAACATTCGCATCATGGAACCGCTTCTGGGGTCCCCTACAGCAGTCATAATGGAAGCATAACATTTAAAAATTTTAACAGATGCATGTAGGAATGTTAAACACTTCCAAAAAACATGTTGCATTTGAAACAAACAATTGTCTCTCCATAGCCCAACTGGCAAATGATTAAACTTTTAATACTTTTCTCCTGTGTGCATGCCATCAGATGCAAAGTGTACACAAGGGATTAGTGGGTCACTGAAGAATTTTGAAATGAAGTAGAGAAGGAGTAAATAAATAAAATTCCCAGATGCTGTGAGGTGCCAATTTAATCTGTGTCCTCAGAATATTGCAACATGAAGTGCTACTAACCAAATTAGTTGTTTTTTAGGTACTATCAGTATTTTGACATCTGTAACCCACTTGATTGTGAGGAGTTAATAGGTGTGGGGTCTGACTGATATGGTCCCTCCATGCCCTTACTGAAGTAAATATATTACCACATGCTGTGAAAAATCTCATCATTCTGCTTATTTACATGTCCCCTTACATGTCTGTATTAGATTTTTGCACTTACATGGACTCTGGAGGATTATGGGTATATCCTATATTTGATTTTATAAACCATGTCGCTGTAACAGCAGATGTAAACTGACAATTCCCCAACTGGCATGTACAGGTGACGTTCCATATCACAAGTTCATGTGAGGACCAGTTCTAATATCAGCATACAAATCTCAAAATATCATACAAAACTAGGTGACAAATGCTTGGCCTTCCTCCACAAGCTGGTAAAGGGTAAAATAGAGCTTTCTAGGTAGTTGTTTTTGGATATCACACCAGTCTGGACATTCCCCAAGCATCTGATCTCGGCTAGAAATATTTGTTCTTTAATTTGTTCTGATCTCTATGACATAAATGTATCATGAGCCTCTTACTAGATCCCAGGAGGGAAACTCTTTCCATTTCCCAAAACCAGGATAGGAACCTTACTTTAAACACCAGCCAGCAGACAAACCACAAGGGACTAGAGAAGGTGACCTCTCACATGCTTTGGCAACTACAGCCTCCCACCATCCTTTCCTGTCTAGGGCTTAAAGCTCTTAGGATTGTGAGCTATCTTAAAAGATATACCTGTGACTTTCTTTGTCTTAGCAATAGTAAGCTGATAAGATAGAACACTGGTGTAACTAAAGAAAAAAAGAATTGAAAAGTTGCCTGAGAAAATATGGGTTCAGAAGCCTGGGACAAGATTTGCAGTGAGACTTAAGCAGCTCTGAATGACTTACAGTGAACAGACTCCTTAGTAACTTGCACTCTTTCTTCCTGTGGATCAGTATTAAAAAGAGTAGTAGAAAACAATAATAACAAATATTTATTTCTTAGTACTTTAAATAAGAAATGCTTTTACTGTTTGTTGCCTTTGGGAAATGGAGTTGTAAGTGTTCACACACAACTGTGGCTGGGGTCAGTGGGACTCCAGAACAAGATTTGTGTTAGCTCAGTTTTTCATGTGCAAAGCTGATGTAGCCCTGACACCCTCAGAGCCTGAAGTGGTGTGGAGAGGTAGCGGGTGAAGGCAGAAGTAGGACTGCTGCTCAGTACAGCAGGATGGCTGCAGTTTTCTTACAGGACAAGGCGCAGTTATCCCTGCCATGCTGAGTCACACAGGCACCCTGCTCCCTGACAGCTCAGCCAAAAAGACTTGCATGGTTCTGGGCTACAGCTGAGCACAGCCAGCCTTTGGCTACTGAAGTGCATACACCAGATGCCACTGGTAGAAATAGGAGCCAGATGTGTGAGCTGGATGTGTAAAATATGTGAACTGACTTGTCTGCTGAGGTCTCAGCCCCGTTAGTCCACACTGTGCAAATCCCTCAGTAAGCCCAGCCCAAGTGGCAGCCCAAGCCTGACCTATCAGCTGATTGTCTCTGAGTTCAGGTGCTCTGGAAGTGCAGACAAGTTGTGGGTGCTGACCACACTGTCCACCTGGACCATCAACCCTGCACATAAACCAGAAGCAGTTCCTGGGAAGGGGAGCTGGGAGTGTTCCCTCAACAACATGCCTGGACCATGAGAACTGCCTCTGCACAGCCTTGGTTGAATTGGTTCTGTACCTGCACTGAGAGCTGGTTCACTCTTGTAAAGCAGTTCGAGGAGCCATCCATGGCCTCGGAACAGACACCATTTTCATCACTATCTTTTAATTTTTAAAATTTTCTAACTTTTTTCAAATAAATTGATTTAAGCAAATTATATACTGGTAATTAAGCTCTTACATTTATGCCTCTCTTGGAAGTTAATTTTGTTCCTAACTCAGATGTAGAATTAGGCTTTTGTGAAACTGTGTTTTCTGTGTGCAGATTAAGACCATATATACAATAGTGTGTATTTGGACTTTTTACATATTTTACTACTTTTAAATATTAAAGACTGCATGTTAGAAAATGGTCCTTTGAAGTCTTCACTATCTATTTGTATGGGTCTCTTGCTATTATTTATGTAGCAATACTATGATATAAAAGCACACATATAGAAAGCACTGTATAGATTTTTTGTTCCTGTCACTGTACATTATATTCTCTTCATTAAAACAAAGCATCTTGTCCTCAGATGACTCTCAAGAGAATCTGAGCTCTGTGCTGTGATCTGAAGTGCTTGCATTATACATTTGCCTGGAGCTTTCATTATTAATAGACCCTCCTTGAGCACCTCTTAGCTAACTGACATTCATTTGAGACCACTGAATTCCTAAGCTTCTCTGACCTTGCTACATGAACTCAAGATCCATAGACTCCAGTAGAATGGATGAATCAAATAAAATATTTTTTGTTATGAGGTCTCAAATGTTGACAGCAAAAGAGAATAAAACTATATTGAAAAATATTTTTCTAGAACAACATGCTTTTATTACTCAGTTTATGGTATTTTTCTATTGTGTCAATTAAATTGAAACAGCAATTTCTTCACTTCTAGCCAGTTATATTGTATTTGTAGTAAAAGTTGAATAGGAAGTTTTTCAAAAATTATTTTCATGAGTATTTGAACAATCAAAATGAGATCATGGATTTTTTTACAGTAGCATTAGTCCTTGCCAGCTATAATATGTCAGTCAGTACAACTGTAATATGAGACTCTGGTAGGAATAGGTATTGGATTTGTTTTATGTCAAGGTTTCTTTCAGATTTTTCCATACAGTCCCTGCAGAATGAACTTTCCTGTGTTTTGAGTCACTTACTCTAAGCATTTATTCTTTTGTTTCCAGAACTTTGAGAAGAACAAGAAGAAAGGTCACTGACAGAAAAAAATCCCAGCCTCACTGCAGAAAACACAGGACCCTCTTTGGGTTTTGGGGTTCAGAGCATGACCCTCAGCAACATGCAGCAGGCAGCCTTTGTGGAAATTTGCCCTTTGGTGTTCTTTCTACTACTGAAGTTGAGGTTTGAAACACAAAACTTGCTACCAAGGAGGGTGTTTCCTGAACCTTTGTTATATATTGAGCACACAGTATATGTCAAAGCCTGCTGGGTTCATTCCCTCAGCACATCTGAGTTTCCAAGTGTCCAAGACTCATCCCCTAACAAGCAGTTTGTCTCTCATAACATTTCTGCCAATTCAGAAGAGTGTAAAGTCCCAGTCCCAGCCCTAAGAGAATTTAATCAGCAAAAGCTCCATATGTGTATGATAAATCAGAACAGTTAACTAACACCATAGATGTCTTTGCCATGTAGATAAGAGGAATTCTGCAGAAATATCTGGGGAAAATGGAGCTTTCAGACAACTGCAGCCCTCTGTCCAGGTGACATAAGTTTCCCAGAAACTCTCTTTAAAATCTGAGGAAGGAGAAGATGAATAGATTTGAAGTAGTGTCCCAGCTACATGACTAGTCCTGAAATCCAAACAGTCATGTCATATTACTCTCTCTGGATTATTCCTTTCTGTTTGAGGGATGTGATGTAACATGTTTTCAGAAATACAAGTCCATAATTTTATTTTCAATATACTATTTTTTAATAGATTATTCAAAAGGTACTGTGTTTAGACTTACATCTATCAAGGCACTGCAAAAATAGAGATGCTAAACTGTGCAGAGTTGCATACATAAGCTCTCTGAATTTTCCTTTGAAAGCAAATTACCACCCCAAATGCAAATAAGAAGGTTGCATCTGGTGTGCCACCTTTGGAACCTAATTTAAGTGATTTGAATATATGCTTGGAAGTATCTTTTTCCACTGACTACAGTAAAAGTCCAGGGTAATTGCCTGGGATGAATTATTCACTAAAGTTAGGTTCCTGAACTTAGGCAGTATGATTCTCTTTATTGCCTATTTGTCCTGTCTTAGTCTTTAGACTTTTAAAGGTGAGCAATCAGCAGGTGGGGATGCAAAGCCATAAGCAATCATATCTAGTCAAGGAGAAGAAAGTAAGTCAAAATGTTTACAAAGTCCCTATTTTTAATAAAAAATCTTTTGAAAAGGTTCTGAAGATTTTTCTTATTGTGAACATTGTCTTCATACTACCTAGAGAAGAGCATTGCTTCTAGAAGGGCTGCCTATTTCAATTTACCTGGGAGAGAAAATGACACCTCAGAAAGTTTTGTGTGATTTTCAGTGTCTGGAAACCTTTCAGAGAGAATGCCAACTTGCAGACAGTTGTGGTAATATTAAAGCAACACAGAGATACTGATCAAGGACAATACTAGCTCCTTCCTAGAGGTATTTGTGGCGAATGATGTCTGAGGTGTTTCCTCTCCCCCTGACTTGCAGCTGCCTCAGGGATTTGGGCTAAGGAGTGAGGGCACAGAGCAAAAGCAGAGCAAACAGGAGGCAGAATAACCATTCACAGCTCTCCTCACGAGAAAAAGTGGCAAATGTCACAGTTCCTGCAAAATTTGGACCACTGGACAGATCTGAGGGTTTTGCCTGGGATGGGATATAAAGGGTTTTACTTTGTTCTTGTTCAAGTGGAGAACAAACCACCAGGACTATTTGCCTGTCTTTGGAGAAAAGCCAAAGGTTTTATCCCACGGGGAATAAATTATACACATAAAATATGAGGCATCAGGTAATGTAATTAGCTCAATTTAGAGGCACTATTGACATGACACTAGTGCTTATTACTAATGAATACACTGCTAGTGAATCATTAATAATGGGAGTATCTAACTACCATGCTTATGAATGCTTTATTGTGGAAAGGTAGAAAGTTCATTTAGGCTGTTGGATTTTTGTGGGCCAGTTGTTTGCTTCACTTTTTACCTTTTTTGATGAGCTATTCTCACCTGAGTTTGTGAGTTAAAAGAATATGAGCTGAGTTTTGAAGGAAATTTGGTGACAAGGGTAATGGGAAAGTATTGAATACCTTCAGTACATTTTCTTTGCATCACAGTTGTGGCCAGGGTACAGAAAAAGGCACATAAATCTAGAAGAAAACTGAGAAAGAACTGAATTTGCAACAAGCAGATCTCCTTGGTGCAGAGGATGTGCTTGCTGGAAGAAGAGCATTTAAACAACGGGGAAGACATTTTCAGTGAGGATTTGCAAAGGTACAAAGACAGTCACAGAGGTGTGGAAGTGGGAAATAAAACAGCTACAGAGGTCTGTTTTGCTGCATAGCCATATCCCAAGCCTCACTCAGGCCTTCATCCTAAAAACAGGATGTGCTCTGCTAGCTGCACTTGTGGGAACCAGGACTTGGAGCAGGGACACTCTGCAGGTGTGTGGCACGGTGGAGGATGCGAGCAAGGGGCTGGGCCTCGGGCAAGCTCCTTAAACTTCAGCTGTGACTTCTGGCACCAGAGGGTTAAGGACAATCCCTGGTGCGGCAAACTGCTTTGCTTCAGGGCAGCTCAATTTTTTAAAGTAGAGACCAGGGAGATTTGGAAGCCTTTGCAGCGGTGACTGCTGCAGGGCGGTCACAACAGCTCTGGCTTTTCTCAGGAGGACACCAGCCCTGCCAGCAAACCCTGTCCATTATAGCCAGAGGTTTTGCTCCTCACCAGATACCCGGCAGTGCTCCATGTTTCAGGACTTGGTGCTACATCCCCAACTCCTCAGTGAGAACATTCAGGGAAATCCAGGTGCATCAAAACTGCATGGATAACAAGCTTTATGTTGGAAAAGCTAGCTGGAGCCTCACCAAAACTGGAAATATTTTACAGGCTGTTTGGAATCTGAGCAGTAGGATGCAGAGATGTGGTGTCCTGTGACAAGCTGGCTCTGGCTTCTGGTATTGAAGCAATTCAACTGATGAGATTTTGCAAGCCCAGAACCACTCTTATTATGCCTTTGCTAATTGATTGAAGCTGTTCCAATACCAACATTTTCCATATAAAAATGAACATTAAAAAAAAAAGGTCTGCCTTATAGGAAATAGAGTTTTCAAATAAAAAGAATAATTTCACTGAATTTTCACAGTCACATTTTGTCCTGTATTCTTAGCTATAGATCAGATTTGTGTGATCAGGATTGTACATCTGTGTCAATTTCACCCAAAGGACAAAGTGCTCAGGATGTTTCATGACCCTGACCTTCCCCTCTGAACTTGCTTTATCTCTTTGCAGAACCAAACACAAAATAGATGTGCTCAGACTTGCTTGTCCTTTTCAGCCCACACTTTGCACCCTACACAGCCTTTTTGCATCTGTTTTCCTCCTTTCTTGATCAAGATTAGTCATGTAAAATGTAGAAATCAGCTATCCTTTGAGGTACTGTATTTTTTCAAACTATTTTGAAAAAGATGTCAGATTTTAAAACAAACTGAGACAAAAATCACACAGTATTTATGATTTGTGAGTTGAAATTCCTCTTGGATGGATAATTTGCTTATAAATAAAAAAAAACCAACCCACAGAAAGATCACGCTCTGTAAAAAATGAAACCATAAGTGAATATGTAGTGCATTATTTTTGACAGATTTCATATTCATTTAGCACAGTTACATGAATTTGCAAAGGAAAATTATTATTCTTTGGGAAAGAAAAAATACTTCTAAGCTAGAGGATTTCTGCTCTGGATTGTCTTTCTTTCTTGAATCACAGTATATTGCAGGGGACTACAAGTGATTCTCAGTTCAAAAGGTGGCTACAGAGGGTAAAATAAATCTCCTGGAAGCCAAACTTCCATTTTTTTCTGGCATGCTGTACATCAGGTGGAGTGTTACAATCTGGGCTGCAGCTGATAAAAATGGGACTCTTCCCATCCTTATAAAACATATGAGTATTTGCTAGCACTTACTATGATTATCCCCAAGAAAATATTCCTGTGTGAACATGGAAACAAATGTCCCCAATCTACAATCAGATATGGGACTATGGAGCCTGAAACCCCCAAGACTCTGCACAAACTACAGCTCTGTATCCATCCCACGGTGGCTCAGATTTCAGGATCAATGCTCTAATTATCCCAAACTTGAAAAGTATGCTAGGAAAATGGTTTTTGCCAAATAGAGAAGGAAACGGAAAAGACATTTCCAGTGTGAACAGACATGTCTATGCCATAAAGACAATTGGGGTTAGTTTCAACAGAGTTGTCAACTACCACTGTCAACCCTGGGAGTGTTTAATCACTGAGGTAGTGATATATCCTTCAGTATGGGAGGCGCTATTAAGGTGTTGCGTTTCCTTCTAAAAGCTTCTAGCAATCTCATTTCTTAGAATGACACAGTCAGTAGTTAGGAGCAAGCAGAGTACTTACCATTCAGATTTTCAGTGGGAATTTTGTGCTACTTGGGTCATGGAAATGTCTGACAGATGAGGGTTGTGTCCCCAGTTTTGCCCTTGCTCTTCTTTCAGACTTCTTGCCTTTCCAGTTTCAGTTCTTGTTTCTCCAAGTTCTGCCTCCCAAATTCCCAACAATTTCACTCCACAGACACAACTGAATGTTATAGTATGCACAGTAAATCCAGTACTTCTATGTCACATTAAACTACTGCACATGTGCACATACTCTGTGTATGGTGAAAGTGCAGAGTCTGATGCTTATTTAGAATGCTATGCTCCTGGAACCAGCATTTGCCAGCCCATGCACCCATATTTTTTCATGGCCAATTCTCGATTGCAGAATACTTTCCTTCCTTACCCATCCTGCTGTCCACTGGGGGACAGTTTTCAATAAAGCTGTTTCCATTCTGGAGCCTCATGAGGACAGCATGTTGTGTGATCAGGATTGTATCTCTGCTGCAAACTGAGTTCCTGTGACAGTCTGCCTGCAAACATGATATTGCAGGGCTTCAGGAAAACAAACTTCTGTATCTTCAAGGAGATAATCAATAAGATACCCTGGAAGACTGCCCTCTGGGACAAGTGGGTGAAACAGAGCTGGCAGATCTTTAGTGAAGATGAAGCACAAGAGCTAGAAATTCCCAGGAGCAAGAAATTGGTCAAGGGAAACAAGAGATCAGTGTAACTTATCTCTTGGTCAAACTAAAGGGAAAGAAGCAAATGCAGAGGCATGGAAATAAGGACAGATAACCTGGGAAGAGTATAGAGATGAAGCACAGGTGTACTCACAGGGATGGGGTGAGGAGGGCCAAGGTGTAGCTGGAACTGAACCTGGCAAGGGATGTGAAGAATAACAACAAGTATGTTAACGAGTATGTTATACAAGTGCGTTAACCAGAAAAGGTCAAGGTGTTCCCGGCTGAGAAACTGCTGGAATGCTGGTAACAGCAGGTGAGGAGAGGGCTGAGGTAACAATTTTTGTCACAATCTTCACTGTTAGCCTCTCTTCCCACACTCCTTGAGTGGATGGACAGCGGGATGAGGACTGGGGGAGCAAAGATCCTCCCACTGTAAGAGAAGATCACTGAGGAAGCTGATTGTACTTCAGTCCGTATGACATCATGAGCTGTATCCCATAGTCCTCAGGAAATTGGCTGACATTTGTCAAGCCACTCTCCATGATATTTGAATTGTCATGGCAGTCAGGTGAAGTCCCAGGTGACTGAAAAAAAGGGAATTATACCCTTCTTAAAAAATGGTAGAAAGGAGGACCCCAGGAACTACTGACCTCTGTGCCTTACCTCTGTGCCTAGGCAGATCATCCAGAACCTGGAACCAATCCTTCCAGAAACTAAGCTAAGAAACTTGCAGAACAGGGAGGTGATTTGCATGTGAGAAGCATGAAGAAGAAACCCAGGACAACACCCTGTCCCCTCCATCTTGCTTCCATCCACAACATACTAAAAATCCCAAAACCTAAATTTCTCATGTAAGTGATACACCTACACTACTCTCTATAAGCTATTTCACACTTTTGTGGATTCTAGTCTATCTTGAAGTCTAGGAAACTTTCTCCATGCATGAGGGTCAAAGTCAGTGTTCCCCTGGGGGTCAGGACACCCCAGAGCAGACAGAGAAATATTCCCGGTGCCCTGGGTTTCCACATTTGCCAACCTGCTTATCTCTGCCAATTTAGCTGTAATGCCTCAAACCCACATGTATTTAAATTATTTGTATTTTGCTCACTTTGCTCAGGAACTATGTAGAGGATCTGAGAAACATCCACCGAACTGACAGGTGTGACAAACCTTAGTTCTCACTTTAATAGATTTGGAAAAATATTGACTACAGGGTGATTTCAGAGCTGTGCTCATCACACTATGAGTGCACGCATCTCTGAGTAAAATACACATAAAGGTTCAGGCTTCTACATAAAATTCCTTGGGTCCTGTAATCACATGCTGAAAGCTGAGCCAGGCTTCTGACAGAATAGTTTGCCTGCAGCCATAAATAGTCTTATATGGCTTCCTATAGGAGACTGTTTATTACCCACAAAACCTGGACAAATCACAGACATGCATCTTTTTCAACCATTCCCTAATATTTCACACACTGCAGAAACCAAATCTGTATTATGCATACTGAAAATTTTATTTTAGTACTTAATTATCTCATTATAAGAGAGATAAAAGTGAGGGACTTCTCTCTCTCTCCCTTTTTGGGGTGGGGTGTCTTTTGTTGATAGGTACTCTGATTATGATAATATAAAGGCCTCTTTATGTGTAGGAACATGTTCATCTATTTTGAGAGACAGTGGCTCCATTAGATTTAGATTTTCCATTGGTGGCTCAATTTCCATTTAGATTTGCATTGGTGAATATTCTTAATACCAATTTATGTGCGTGTGAAGGTGAATATTAAGACAATTGTTTTGGAGTTTTATATTTGATAACCTTTATATGTTTCTTCATAGCTTCAACAATGCTAGAAAATTTTGCAAACTTTTCATCCTCCCACTGCCCCCAGATTTGCCATCTTGTGCTGTTCTTTATTCGTGCTCATTCACCCCCTTTTGAGAAAATGGATTTCAAATAGGATAGTGTTCTTCCAGTCTTCAGGAATACACTGCTGAGCTCATACAAATTGGTGGGCTCTACTTCTCTAGTGATTATTTAGCAACACAATGGCTCACCAGCTTTTTTTTTTTTTTGCTGGTATAGTTGAGCGCCATTAAAACAGTTTTCAGTCACCTGAAGCTGACTTTCAGCCTAATTCACAGCATTTTTGTGATTAACAATCTTTGCTATCCCCTTTGTTCTTCTTCATTCCTCTCCTTTTGATCACTTCTTGACAACTGAAAAATGGGTTAATATTGATGTTTAAGCCTAACTCTCATACCTATCATGTCCAAATTGATTTGAAATTGGGGAAAATGAGTTTTTATGGCCCAGCAAACATGGCTACCCTGCAGAAGGGCCTGAAACTACCCATGATAATTGTTTTCATATTATCTCTACTGTAACTTTCCAGTGATATATTTACTGCCTGTTCTGGCGGAGGTACAACAGCACTAGTGGGCAAGTACATGTCAGACATTCCTGTATTTGTAATTATGGTTCCTTGCACATGCCAGATGAACTGAAGCGTGGCACAAGTGCCTGTGTGTTTCTTCAGTCTAAATCCATACACTTGCTCTAAGCTTTTACCAGCCTGGCAGAGGAATCTCTTGTTTTCAGCCTTTTCTCTTCAGCATATAGAAATTTTTATTACATTACAAGAGCGATGAAATGTTGAGACTGTCTTCTGCAAATCTGATACAAATCAGGAGGCCAAATTTTTATTCACATGAGCAGTTCAATTACTTTTTGTGGGCATGGCACATAAATATTAGCAAAAATTGAGACTTGAGAGTTTTATTACACTTGCTGTGAATGAATGTGACATAGATTAAAAAAAAAAAACTGGGAAGTGAACTTAGTAAAACTGTTTAGTATCATAAAGAATACTATGAGGGAAATCCTTGTTCCAAAGGAATTAATGGGAAGCCTGATGTAAAGGACAAGCGTCAGAAATATGGTGTATAACCACAAGAATTCTCAGGCATATGCTCTTAGTTAAACAGTTTAGAGGTTTTACTTCTTACATAAAATCTAATATTAGGAATATTTGTGTTAGTTTAGAGCTGAAATAAGTTGAAGAGGGCTTCATTTCAGCAGATTACCTTTCACACAGTGGGTTCTCTTATTTGTGGTGGAAGACTAAAATTTGTTTCCACTGGAGAATATAATTGTGTTCTGTGTGAAGTACTGTAGGTGAATTGGGAATATATGATATTTTTTCTAATTAGAGCCAGGTTTTTGCCTAATTAGATCTGAGTAAGGATTTCCAAACTTGGGTCTGACAGACTTTGTGTGTGTGATAATTTTATTGTGGCAAATAAATTAGTTTCAGGCCCATGAAGCTACATTCACTGCAAGAATAGAGAATGGGACAAAGCCAATACCTTTGCAACTCCTTGTGAAACTTAGTAGTCTCAGGTATATGTTGTAAATATAAACCTATAGTAACCTATGAATAATCTAGGGAAAACCTATGAATGCCTGTGTCCACGTTGAGTTGGAAGTTGGAATGGTGGATCAGAGCTGCTCCCAGATTTTTGAGCTATTTCCCTTTCCCGGCTAATCCCCTTCAACTGATATTGGCTGAAAAGCCCTGGGGGGTCTGGTTTAGCAAAAACATGTGAAATTCCTATATGTTGGAGCCTTCCCATTAAAAAAACCACTTTCTTATGCTGAATATATGTGTGTATATATATATCTATATATATATCTATATATATATATCTCAGTGTATTCTGATGAGTATTTGAGCTCTCCTTTCAATAACCAGAGAATATTTACAATTCTTTTGAGTTCCTCATAGTCTAAACAAATATACTCATTAGAAACAACTGAATAATGAAAACAAACATGCCCAACCATGTAAACCAAATGCAAAAAATCTGCCAGTCATTTGTGAAAATGGTTTTAATTTGACTATATCTAAATTGGTCATGGTATAATTTTCCCTCAGGAACACTGATGTGGTTTTACATGGAGGGTTTAATAAAAGAGGTGGCATTTGAGAAATGCAAAAAAAAATATGTCAGGGTTGTTATTTTTCACATCAAAATATTGAGACAAAAAAAATACAATGAACACTGTGGATTTTACTTTCTTAAAAATGAAATATACTCTGTACCATCTTTTGCTCGAGGAAATCCAGACCTACAGGAATAAATGCTCTACTACTTTCAGAAATACGTAACATAAATTTTGCTCTAATACTCTATTTTTCCTCTAGCACATATGCAGCTTACTCTGAGTTTGAGCACAGCTTACTCTGAGTTTGAACACACCAAGACCAGATTATGAATGCTTCCAATGATCTCGGTTCTGTAAAACACAAATTTTATCAGCAGTAGAAAATACATCTCCCACAGGAATCTCTCTTGGAAAAAATACCTGTTGGGGTTTTTTTTGGAAGTTTTGTTAACAATTTTATCTCTGTGTAAATTGCAATATAGTTCTCTGGTTCATGTCAGAAAGATAATTTGGTTGTTGCAACAGGTCCATTAAGTGATACTTCATTATTTGTTATTATTGGACCAAAAGTAAGAACAGCTGAAGTATTTAATGGTAAGAGAAGTGCTGAACAATTTGGGCTTTTGGTCCACCAAGAAGGTGGACATTTTTGTCAGAAGACTACTATGTTCCTAAGTAAGACTATCATATTTTGAATTTATAACAAGACCTTGTTTTAGATAACATTACAGTGTTGCAATTCAAACCTTTATTTCAAAATAAATACATTGTCTTCAATTTGCACTGAAAAAATACTATTTAAACATAATGAGTTGCAATAATTACTAGCAAGTACTTTTCAGCAAAATACTGTATTCTGTGGAGCAAATGGAATGGTTAAAAATGTCAATTTGTGCTTATTCTGTGCCTAGTATCTGTGTTTCTATAACTTGTGGCTAGCTTTGATTACAGTTTTCCAGCACTGTATGCCAGCACTGTACAGCACTATACAAATTAGAACAAGATTTAATTAAGTATATTAACGAACATAGAGAGACAAGCCTGCACAAATCTGAAACAAGATTCACTGCCTTCCGGGAAGTCCATATGGATTTACACTATTAATAACAGAGCAACATTTGGCCCTGCTTCTTTGCTATATCCATGTGTGTAAATTATAAATCTCAAATCTGGACTCTCACAGCCCCTCCACAGATTAATTTCTTTATCCAATCTCACAGTGTTGTCTAAGGCTCCTCACTTGGGATACAGAGAGGTTTCTGATGCAGAAGTCCAGAAGGTTGTGCTTATACCTCCATCCTTTAGAGGTCTGAAGGGGCAATGATGCTGCTTTGCAAATATGATTCATTTTCAGTGGGACTGAAAACCAGCCCCTGCTCTGCTTTGCAGGCTCTTTGTGTAACCATGGCTGTCCCTGGTTCATCTCCTCTTCCCCTCACGCCGTCCCATTGGCTCTGTTTTTCTAGAAGCCAGCACTCAGCAACTCTCCTGCACCTTCAAGACACAACAATTATATTTGTCATCTTTTTAAGAAGATTTATATATGGTTTTCTGCTATGGAAAAGTGAAATCAGAACATCACATCAGAAAATGGATTAAATACCACAGCCTGTGAGACAAACAAATCCTTCCTCCTTCAATGGCATCAATGACTTCCAGCCAAGTTAATGCCCAGCTGCACATGTCTGCAGTAAATCTTCACCTTCTTCAACACCTCTGCATGATTTGCTGTCTTTAGGTACACTGACACCTTTTCTCATGTGAGAACTTTATGGCTTGATAACCATAAAGGGACAGCTGGCCCCGCAGAGTGGTTACTGCTTACACTCACCTCCTAGTTAGTAGGAATCTAAATATATAGAAATGCATGTACAATTCTCACTTGTAACCTGATCTATGGGAAATGTCTAAGCTTATTACTGCAGGGATATGTGCCTTAAATCAGCAGTGGCTTTGTAAGCGCCTTTGTAATAATATAGCTATGGCTCAATCTGAGCAGCCCTGAGCTCTGAAGGAGGCTGAATGTAGTCCTCAGTCTGAGCCAATGGGCTGGGGCTAGTTCCAGCTTTGGCTGCCTCTGTTCATGTAGAGAACAGAGTACAGAAAAATCAGTCATAGGTAGGTATTATTTAGAAGAAATAACTAAATTCACTGCACTGAAAATGTGTTTGTGGCTGATTTTGTAAATAAGGGGAAAATCAAGACATTAAAAACATTCTCTTAATTTCTCCCTCTTCCTTTTCAGTGTTGTCTTGAAGATGTTAATTTTGGAGGTGATGCATTCAGAGCCCTCTTTTCATGGAGCTGGGATGCCCTGTGATTTCCTGTCTGCAAGTAGAGCAGACTGTCTCATCTTTACAGGCCAGGCAGACCTGTAGGGACAGTGACTAATTACCTTCATTTATCATGCTTCCTGGCATCCTTTCAGATAATCTGATCAAAATCTCTTATTTGACAGTGACTCAGGAGTCATCATTTCACAGAACCACCAGAGAAAAGTACTGAGGTTTGGGGATCCACTATTGCTCTGGCTGATAAGGTATTTAAATACTGTAACACATAGGGAAAATATTGCATGTGTGTCAATTGCTAATAAAACATATGTCTTTAGTTTTACCTTTATAAATCCTGAATTCAAAGTAATTCTAGCATTTGTGGTTCCCTCATTTCACTGGGACGGGAAAGAATACAGAATCTCCAATACAGGAGAACAGTTGTTTTCTGGTAGCTGGGAAAGAAAGGATGAGGGAGCAAGCAGACAGAGGCAACCTGCTGCTAACTGAGCTGCTTTCCTTTAGCTTCCCATCAAAATTAAGGCATCCTATGTATGGCTTTTTCCACAGGGAACTGTGAGGACCAGACACCACCTCTTGCCAATGAGATTCTGTTGGAATTTTCCTCCTCTTCTGCCACTGAAGAGAGGTCATGGCTAGATGGAAGGTGTTCAACAGGGCCATAAAAATTGGCCTTCCTCTCCTGGGGTGAGGAAAGTCACATACATTGGATGAGGATTGCAGCTGGAGTGCATCCACAGTGGCTTCCTTATCATAAGAAAGCCTTTTCCATATTGCCACCTTTCAGCTGGATGAATGATGGAGAATCTTCAAGGAAAAAAGAAAACCTGGAGGTAATGAGATGGAATAGCTAAAATCAGAAGTGTTATGTTTCTCAGAAATCAGAAAGTTATCACCATTTCAAGCAATTACAAGGACGCTCCACAATATGATAATAAAATTCTCATGACTTGAGAAGAGTTAATCTTTGTTTAGGGAGAGTTTTTATTGTGCTCATTCTTTATACCACCAATCTGAACTTTCCCCCTTGTAATCCATTATTTGAGCAGAGGACTTTTGCTTAGAAAGATATCAATTTTCAAACATGAAAATGAAATTATAAAAAATATTTGTTTCCAATTGCAATATTCCACAAGAAAAAAAAAAACTCAGTAAAATTAATTATTGTTCTGAGAGTTTGTACTTTTCTATTTTGTACATTCTTGGAATGGAAAATGAATTTGTCCATTGACCTAAGATCCAAAATTTCATTTATTTAATCTTCTAGAGCTCTGCTAAATATATCCTCAGCCATGTCAGTAGCAGTGTATGTCTATGGTTTTGCAAGTCATGCACTGCATGGTATTGTGTTACCTCAGTGCTATATTTTGAATCCCACACACATCTATTACTGTAAAATGGGAAAGTACTTTCCTTTTGGCTATGCTCTTTTAGATATTTCCTTACACTTGACTGAAACTCTCAAAGACTTGTTCTGTTTGTTAAATACATATTTATAATTTAATAATACATTCCAAGAGTGATCACTTAAAGCGTCAGGTACCTGGAAGGTTTGCAGAACAAAGCCAGTACATACTTGTACACATTTCATGACCATTTGCCAATATACATTTTGCTTTCCTTCACCTATTCCTTGCTTTTACAGCTTAAAGCAGAGCTTTAGTGAGAAAAAAATGCTTCTTTTTGGGATCATCTCATAATTTGGAATCTTATCCCTTGTACTAGAGTGGCTGTTTGTCTCTTGCTGATTTTCCATTTCTTGAGTAGGTAGGAACTCTTTGTGTCAATACCATCCTATGTTCCCTAACAATGATTCTAATGCAATACAAATTATATTAAGGTTCTATCACTCCCAGGCTTTTATATAGGAAAGAAAAATGCAGCATTAATCACACTATTGCTAAACCTCAGAATGGTGACAGCAATATGACATCAAAAGAAGACAATGAAAAAGTTCCCCATTTCCAGGCAGAGGGAGGGGAAAAGTCTGTGGTATGTGATTATCTATACAGCTCATTTAGAAGGATATTTTGCTATTACCTGGCCTGTTTTCTCTTTGATACAGGCAAAATTCCTAAAGAAAACTGAAGTGGCCAAGAAAAAATAATAAAAATCAATGTGCAACATAGGACTATGGTACAAGTCTTTTCCTGATCTGTATTTTAACTGACTTAATGAACTTTTCTCGAATCTCACTGGAATGTCTGCAGTCAGTAGGGGCTGTGCATTCACAACAATTTATGGCATGAAACAGAAAGCAGATGCCTTTTTGTGTGATTTTATGGACAAGTCAAAGTTTTACTGATTTTAGAAGAAGCTTACTTCCTGCTCCCCATCCTACCATTCCATAAACTGTCCCTGTCAATTTTGTGATATCTCATGCACAGGGTTATACCAGGTAATCAGTGGGACAAGAGGACTTTTCCCTGTCCAGCTCTGCAGGGCAAATTTATCTCTGAAGGAGAGCTTAATAATTTTTGTACATGAAAAAGGTTGTTTAAAATTTCTCAGAGTGGTTCTGGTTGTTAGAAGGAATTTTAGGAAAGATGGATTAGTGGATATAATGAAGCTAGCGACCAATCCAAAGTGTGCTTTATTCCTGAGGTAGATCTACAACCCCTAAATGCAACTGTATGTTTACAGGCGATACCTTAAAACTGAGTCACTTTTTCTGAGTAGGCATGGCTCCCAAAGTGAATACATTTGGCCTGAGTTTACATTTTTGGCCTGTGAATACATTTTGCCAGAGATGAGGCATTCTGACAGGCAGTCAGGGAAGGGAAACCCATGGCTTTCAAATAACAAAATGCCTGTTAGTAGTGCTGCTCAGGTTTTGGGTGGAGGTGAGGGGAGCAGGGTTGGGGTTTTATTTTCACTTTTGTATCAGAGAACGAGAATAATTCTCCTGAAGGATGCTCAGCAGAAACAATTGTGCTCATTGCAAGCAGTCTGAGCCAGGCAGGCACTGTATTTTGTTTTACTGGCAAGAAGCAGCGATGGCTCACCACATCTGCTGCTCCAGGAAGGGTAGGAGACTCAGGTCAAGCTGTGGGAAGGCAAGAGGCAGAATGTGGTCAGGGTGGGGATGCATCCTGGGAATCTCACCCAGCCTCTGCCAACTATGCAGCTCAGACCAGTAGCAAGGTCAAAGATTTGGAGACACCAACCATCACTGATGGTTTAATTTAAATTCACCCATGTGGGCGACTTCTTAGGCTTTGTGGGTGATTCACAGATAGATCACTATAGTCCAGGGGCCCTGAGATTAAGAACCATGAAATAATCTCTTCAGATTGGAAAATAAAAGCCTGAAGCTGTGTGAATCTCTGCAGAGATTGTGTTTCAGGACTCAGATTGCGCCAGTGTTAATAGTCATTAGTAAGCTCCCTGTAGGTATCACAAGAAAATTTTCCACTATAGAGAAGAACTAGCAAGGTTAATTTTTAGCACTGAGAAATCATCAAGAAAAAAATAAGTTGGCAAGTACCTGTAAACACTCCTTGTCTGCAGGTGAGATATTCTCAAAACACTGTCAGATAAAAAAAAAAGCACAGCTATGAGAGAGCTGCACTCAATTATTGCCACACAATCCCAGAAACTGAAATTGATTTGACCTGACTGTATAATTTGTGTTACTCTTCAAACACATCTTTTTCTCACTGATAACACTTTTTTTTGGAGTTTGTTCATCAAATTATAATTATTTTAATGTATTGAACCACAGGTCGTCAGTAGGTTAACCACAGGTTTGTGACTGTGATAGGCAAATAAAGCAAGTGCAGCAGCTTCCAGAGATTCTGCTGTCCCTGGAACTGGTTTGCAGGAATGCTTGAGCAGAGTCTGGTCAGTACCCCTCCATTGCTGTGGCTATGCAGATCCTCACTGATGGGACAGTGCTCCATGATGGTGTGCTGAATCCCGGGAGTTACTGCTGCAGCAAGGAGACCTCCAAGTAGAGCAAGCACAGTCTGAGCAATTCCTTGTGAGAGTTTCTCTTCTCTCTGTTTTATCTTCTTGTAGAGTTTCTTTTAAATGTACACGGAACAGATAAGTTGGAAAGGACCAGACTAGAGATCACCAAGTCATAGAACAATAGACTAACAGAATAGTTTACTTTGAAAAAGACCTTCAATGACATAGATTCCAACTGTTAACCCAGCACTGCCAAGCCCACCCACTAAACCAGGTCCCCGAGTGTCACATCTACATGTCTTTTAAATACTTCCAGGGACAGTGACTCAACCACTTCTCTGGGCAACCTGTTACAATACTCACCAACTCTTTAGGTGAGAAAATTTTCATAATATCTGATTTAGATCTCCCCTGATGCACTTTGAGACTGTTTCCTCTCATCCTATTTCCTTCCACTTGGGAGAAGAGATTGAGACCCTGCTAGGCCTTCTCCAAGGCAGTGCTAGAAAGTGAAAACCCAATGTTTCCCCCAAAATGGTGTAGTCAGACTTTGCTGCCCCTTTCTGTAAATATTTGCTTTGAGTTAAAGAAAACTCAGAAGAAATCTACAAAAACTGTTAAGCTAAATCAAAGCAGTTAAATACCTGCTTTGAGATATTTTGATTCACTAGCTGAACAGCTCACTGACTGTAAGAAAGTGTCATTTCAATAAGCATTTTGGGAACTCCAGGTGATCAGAATGACTTGGCTTTTGGTGTGTGCAGGCATGAAGAACATGGTCACTCAAAAGGGGGAATGTCTGGCTTCTCTTCTCTCATGGATGAAGGTCCTTGAGGCCCAAGACAAAGGTACATCAAAGCATGGGCAGGACATCAAGTACACGAGCACTGCTGTTGCCTGCAGTGGGACTGCTCCTGAGCTGGGGGTGAAACCAAAGTTAAATGCTTTCCTGGGCTTCTGCTTCACCTTGCACTTGTTTTTAAGGCATAATTTAATTTTTTTTAAGCAACAAACAATACTTCATGCTTTCGCAGGCTAATGTAACAAGACGGGTTCACTTTATACACTAAATTAAAAAAATAAATCTATCCTCAGTTTTCACCTGAATTTGACATTTCCCTTGTTCTCTTTGTGTTTAAATTTAAAAGTGGTAGCCTAAGGGAAGGCGTTTCAAGAATTCTGTGTTTATAAATGGTCTGTATTATATTTTATATATGTAGGCAGTAGCTATAGTCTTCCCTTTTCAGCCTGAGGGGAAAGCAATGGTTTCCTGCATGACAGAGCTGCAGCTCCTGTCTGTAGGCAGGTACACAAAGCTCCCTTTAACTGCCTGGAAGGAGCGGTGAGATGAAACATGCCCACTGATGGTTAACAGATCTGTCCCTCAAGACTGCTTTTCACTGAACATGGCATTTGTTTACACTCAGCTAAAGCTTTTAGCATTTTTGGGCCTATAAGAGGATTTGGCTGGTAGCCCTGCTGCTGATTGTCATATTCCCTAGCTAGAAACGTCAGTTACCACTTCTCTTTCTTCTTCCGTTCATTAAACTTTTTGTATATTTTCTCTGTCTTTCCCAGGAATTAGTGATGACATGTTCCATTTGCATATTACTGTAGTTCTTCCAGGGGATGTGAGTGCACACAGAGCTTGCAGCTTTTAACCCACTAGGGATTCGGGGACCAGGAGCAACATAATATCATCAGAATATTGTTTGTAGCATCTTGTGCATAAAAAAAACCCAGTGAAAAAATAAGAGCTGTTCAGCTGGAACTGAGTATACACACATTCTGCTTTTCTTTCATGACCTACCACTGAGCATTTTCTCTGCAGATGACAGGAAGGTATTTCTTGAAATCTGTCACAGTATAACTATCTGAGAGGAACTCTGAGCTAAAATTGTTTAAAAACTCCCCTTTTCTTACTGCATGGTGCTGAGTTGTCACACTGGCAAAGCAGCTGATTTCTCAGATTTGCCATTGAAGAATCTTCATGGGGTTGTTGCTTCACGCTGCCTGCCTGAGGAGTTACCATGAGCTGTCTCTGCTTCTCCTGTGCTCACATACAGGGGAGAAACACTCTTCCCCCTTTCCTTAGGTAAGACAACTTTCATAATACTACAGAATACTCTGCCATGCAGGGCTGAGACTCAAGACCACATAATTAAAACTTCAGTCATGGACAGATGATGTAGTCCAGCTGCTGCCGATTCACATTTGATGGTTCCCACCCCAGAATGCTCCGTTCTGCCATTTTTTCTCCTTGGCTCATTCACAAGCCCGGAGTTCATTGACAATTATTTACACAATCAGAACTGAGGAGGCAGTAGCCTCAGGGAGGTGGGTAGGAGCAAGGAGCTGGGCATCAGTAGCAGTTGACTTAATTTGCCTACCATAACTGTCTTGGCTTGTTGCAACAATGAACTGGAGGGATTTAACCACACCAGAGTCATTTCACATACTTCTACCTAGCTAAAAATTATAAGCTTGTCCTAGCTCACAAACTAAGTACCTGTTGGTGTCTAGAAAAGAGACAAGCACCTCCAGAGGGAATTTCTTCTTAGATGCTTTCAGAGCTGCTCATCTGACTCTGTCTCCCTGGATGATAGTAAAACCTATAGATTAGGGCAACTAGGCTGTATGGATTGGCCTGGAATTTCCAGGGATTGAAGAAAGCTTTCAAGATATTAGCTTGTCCAGATTTCAGTAGCATGAACTGATGCCCTGAGAGGAATATTGCAAGAGATTCATCTAGGATGTGTCCTCCTCCTTGATACGAGTCTTAGCAACTCTTATTTATTTCAAACCTGCATCAGGACAGGAAGATTTCTGCCCATCATGCTTCCTGACATGTTTGCCATTCCCGTTACAGCTGCTAATCCTGTGCTCAGAGTCAAGCTGTTGTATTGCAGGTGTGTAGAATAGACTACCTTGGAAACTTCAGGTAGTTAAAATCCAGGGAGATTAACTGTGGTATAGATATGGCAACACTGGCTTTAAAATGGATAGCTTAGAGAACAACAGCAAATAGCTCTAACAGCAGGGTTTTTCAGTTCATGCTGAAAAACCTGCCTTTATGAAAAATTTTATCAATCAAAACTCCATTCAAGCAGGCCTGCATCCACAGCAGTATCAATGAGCTACTCAAAGCCTAAGACTGTATCACACAAGTTACCTAGGCAGTAATGAAATGTGCATGATCTTACTCCCTTTTCTTCTCAAAGGAGACTTAGTCTTTGACAAAGGCTCTGGCCTAGAAAGGCTGTCCTTTACTAAAGACCCACAGTAACCCCAGCTCAATTTGTGGCTGGTGCTTGGCTTTTATCTATGATGAATTAGAAAGTGGGATGGCTCCTCCTCACACTACAGGTTTCATTTTACTCTTCTCTGTGAAAAATTCCTTCCTTTCAACCCACAGACCTGGAAAGCATTTCAAAGCCTGTCCTGTTCATGTGATAGTTTGGTAACTCCTCAAAAACTGGTGAATTTAAGAAGTTAAAGTTCCCCACGTTCAATTCTGAAGCATATCTCAGGACCACTTATGCTGTTTCCTTTTTGTACCACTTCTGGAATGTCAGAGATCACTTCTTTGGTTTTGGATGGTAAAACAATGTAACTACATTTCTAATAATTCAACTGGACCAGCTGAGTACCTTCTCTGTCAGCGTAGATACTGCAAGGAAAAACCCATACAATAAATTTTTTCTTGAAAATGCCCTACAGGACTGAGGTAATTTCAAGTATATATATATGCTTACTTTTTTCAAACACACGTTGTTTATTTTATTTTTTTTCTGTGAAGTAGTCCCTTAAACAAAGTCCTCTAACTGGTTTTTTAATTGCAAACTGTTACGTGCATGCCAGGCTGTACATCCTCCTGTTATCCTCTTGACAGTCCAGTGAAATCTCTGCTAGACACACAGCTGCTGTGGGATCCAGTTTCATTAGCCACTTCCTGTGGCTCTGTGCTGTTGCTGGGGCTCTCAGCTATTCTTCTTCCCCTTCTTTCAGCTTGCTCCCCCCTCATTTATTCTCAATAGAGTCATATACTGTAAGGTACATCAGCTCTGATGTCTTTTCTGAAAAGTTTTCAAAAGAGCTGGCACTCTTAAAGCATGCAGAGATGAATGTATCTGGTTTCACCAAAGTACACATAATTGAGGGAAGAGGGAAGTTTCGGCAATGGCCTCAGTTCCAGCAGTAGCAGGGCTGCATTTGTATCTTGCACGTCAGCGAATTATTTACACAGCCTGAAAGGGCACCAAGAGCATTGATGTAGAAGGGAAGGGACTGCCATAGTTTTAGAGCAGGGACACACAATTCATGTGAAAATTCAATAATTATAGCATATGCTGAAACTGGCCATATTCTGCTAAGATACTCTGCAAAGTTATTAAGTTGTACGCATTTCACAGAATGGAATTTGGCTAACTGTATATGAATTAAGTTGTTTGCAGTAGCTTGCTACCTTTGGATAAGGATGTTGTATTTGGTCTGTTTCAAATGGGGACTCTTCAGTGCAAATGGTCTTTTTTCGTGAGTGCACAGGCTTAACCCAGTGGAAATGGATGGCTTGTCAATGCCATGTGATAAAGAGAGTAATGCTACTGATTTAACAGAAGCTTACAGCTGATAGGAATTTTCTTCTTTTACATTTAATCTTTCAAGCTGGATTAGACTTCTGAAGGAATGTTTTGCCTTGTGGTCATTTATTTGTCCTTTTCTTGTTCATTTATGAAAATTATTTATTTTTAAATGCACAAAATAATATTTTATAGCAGATATTAAGATTCAATTTTCAAAACAGCCAAAGCTTCTAAGTATTTATTGGATGAAGATTTGGATTTGGCACATAGGGAGCCTCATGGTCTGAAATCTTTCAGCATTTCAACAACCTAGTGAAAGTCTATTTCCTTGTGACTAAATTATCACAGTTAAGTATATGTGGCTTTTGTAGAAAGCACAAAGTGATTGTTCTCCTAACTAACTAATTTTCTCCTGCCTCCATGCTTGCTTGTGTAAGTAACCTTAGAGGAATGTTCAATCTCTAAGGGTAGGACTATTCTAGTAAATTAAAAAGGGCAAGGGATGTTCCCAGGCACTGTGCTTCAATTACATTTACTTCTAAATTTTTTAAAAAGTCCCAGGGATGGTTTTGGCTCACAATAAATATCCAGACATGATCTGAGGGTGAGAAGGGGATGGAAAGCCTTCCCAGTGGCAACCTGAATGCAGGGACCTCACTCTGAAGGGCAAGAGTGTGACAACATGAACCCAAGTACCAGCTGTGCTCATTGCCAGAAAGTGGTTCCAAGCATGTTTAATTTATTAGTTCAGATACAATTTGAGTGGTATTAAGGGTCATCTACCTCTTTGGTATTTGAAGGGCATTTAAGGTACCTCTCTCATTTCAAAGGAACTGATAATGAATCCGCAAAACCTTTGATATACAAAGACACTTAACCAAGTAAGCAATTCTCTGACAGTCAGCAGTGTAACTCATGGGCTTGAGGTCAGCTCCATCTTCATCGCATCTCTGGGTTGAAGCCTGAAGTACATATGTTTGGAGCTGTCTGGCCTCATTGAAGTTGAATCTTCACAGGATGGTCTCTTGTTACATTGTGAAAAGTATCTGAGGAGATACCATTTCAGCCCAATTTCAATTATTAGGCCTCTTTTTAGTACAGCCATGGTCTCTATCCACAATGAAATATTTAGTTTCTGCCCACTTGTACAGTTCCTCTTTATCTAACCTACATGGTGTAGGAACAGGAAAAGGCACCAGCTGGTGCCTCATGTCACTTGTCTCAGGAGACTGATGACAGCACCAGTGTTGCCATCCAACTTAGCATCTTTAAAATAGCACAGCTTAGGGACAAAAAACATATAGATGACAGCTAATATGTCTGAATCAAAACTTGCATGTGCCATTCACACCTTAAAGATAAAATGGAAAAGTTGGTACCTTTGTCATTGATGAAAAGAGAGAAAGTTTGTATCCCTTATTTTTACCATCTGAAAATTACATCTCTGACCTAACCTAGCTTAGGTTTCATTTAAGAGACAAACAACACTAAAGACACCTCAAAGAGTGGTCTTGAAATGAAAGGCTCCTGAATGTACCTTGAGGTTGTGCATTAATTAGCTGATTTTACATAGCTAAAATAGAATCCTACCTTAACTCCTCACATGAGGAGTTTTACATCTTTCTGGAAAATAGATGCTGGTTCAGTCATATACAATGTATCTGGAGTCATATAGTGAAATTCTGTCGTCTGTGCTCATATTAGAGGAACTTAACAGTACCTCTGTGTTTAAAAGCTATGGCCTATAAAATCATGCAGAGATGACACACACATGATGACAGAAGCAAGACTTAAGTAGGCAGACTATACACAGAGATGGCTTTGCATGGTTTTGCCCACCACAAACATATGGATCACATATTCAGCATCAGCAGTTGATATGGCATCATTTGGTGTTGGACAGCCTTTGTGCCAAACTGCCCTAATGACAATCTTGTTTTCAATGCAGGGCTTGGTTGTCTTCATTGTTGCTTCATAACGCTATGAAGTGTTAACAGAAACTTTGCCATGACACAAAGGGATTCCCAGAAAAATAACAAAGCTTTGTTGTTTATTTATTCACATCAAGCTCTGGATGTAGTAACAATTCCAGCAGAATCAGGGTAACCAAGCCCTCATTGCAGTAACTAAGCGATACAGCTCAGACCAGGAAGTGGGCATCTCGTGCTAGGATGGATTAGAAGGGTGTCTGAGAAATCTGACAGAAGATTTGAAAAGATAAACATTATTTACCACTTTTATCATCATTTATCAACAATGACAAACCTCCGAAAAGTAAACTGTAAATCTTGAGTCCCCAGAAGTGAAAAAATAAAATCCAGGGGGAAAAAAAATCTGGATTGCCTACAGGGAAGTCCGTTGGTCAGGACCAAAGGTACAAGGTTGCTATGAAGGGATTGCAGATGGACTACCTTTGTCAAAAAAAAGCAACAGAGTCTGACTATTTATTCAGACTAGAGGTAGCCCAGAATATTGTAAGCTAGTGTGGCATTGCTATGAGGACCAGGCTGGTGGACATCCTCAGCGCCATGCAACTTCTGTCAAGTGTGCTTGCAATAATTTCCATAACACCAGTTGCAATGGGAACAGACGGTTAGTTGCACAGAGGTTACTTGGAGTACCTATCATAGTAACAGGATACCAGTCCAGCCTGATATAGTAACAAGCACACAGTAATTAGTCTGGGTGTGAAAAAGAAGCCCTGCCAGAGTTGTATATCTTGACTATAAATAGGTGTGCACATGGACTTCTAGTACTTATTGAAGACATTTTACCTCTCCCTCTTTGGATTAAAACCATCAAGCTTTAGGAAAAAAATCACCAGCAACTAAGTCAGGCAAGGATTTTTGAGTCTAGAGACAACAAGAGCCTCAAAGTGGGAAGCAAGAAATTTAATTGCTGCTTCTCTTCTCCTAGCCCTTCCCGTTGAACAATTTGTCATATCTGATTGAGGCTGGCTGATTTTATAGTGCAGATGACAGGTCTAGGCAGGCAGCACTGCTTGTACAGTAGGACCAGGAGGAAAGCCCAGGTAAATCTGTGCCAGCTCATGAAGTTAAAACAGTTTTGCATATGAAAAGGAAACCATAACTAATTAACACCAGGCAGGTGGTCTAGCTGGAAAACTAAAATCCAAACTAGGTCACAAGGGAATATGGGACTTGGCAGATGAAACTGTAACTGAAATCATCTCCTAAGACCAGCCAAGTGAAAGCAGAGCCAACTACCCTGATGAAAAAATATGCCTGTGCTAGTCATTTCTGGGAAAAACAAGCCAAGGACAAATGACTGCAGCTCTCAGAATGAGCATGATTACATCTAGTCTTCAGGGCTTTGTTTCTAAAAGAGTTTTTTGTTAAATGCTGATCTTATTTGGTCAGATTCACAGTGAGATCAAAATCAGTTTTCATGGTGCTTTGAGAGAATCAGCAGGGAAGATGATTGAGGGTATCAAGTATTAAAACAAAGGGAAGGGTGTGAAAATTTTATGTCAAATTTTGGTGGGACTTGGAGGAAGCAATAGACCCTGCTGAGTTATGAAAGAAAAAGCAGATATCAGCCAAATACAGAGCTGGCTATGTATCAACTACGGTATCAGGAACTGTAACCAGAACGGTGGGAGAAGGTTTTGTTTGGAGGAAAGAAATGGAGAAAGTGAGATTTGTGAGGTGAAAGATTCTGTTCTTTCCCTGAAAGTAATGACTGAACAAATACAAGCACAGCGTCTTAAAACTTACCACGAGTAGTGTATGGACTTCAGGAAACTGAACACTCAGATCACATATTCAACTGGTGGCCCTTAGGGAAACCAAAATGATTCCGTCCCCTCAAATTCCTGAAATGTAATCCTATGACATACCTAAATGTTAAAGCAGACTGATGGAGACTTACCCACAAGCTAAAGAAATAGGTGATAGATTTGCACTTTTAAAAGCTTATGAAAGCTTGCAAATGTGTAAGGTAACAATGTGTACAAAGTCCCAGCTATTCCTGCTGCTGCAGGTAGATTATTCCACTCAACTCACTGTACCTGTGGTCAGAATATGTCTAGTTCTCCATGTGAAAATCTTGAGCTGTGCATTTAAAACACACAACAAATAGAGCCTGTAAGATCAATTGACTGTATTTTAATGACATTCTTTGGCAAGCAATTCAGTGAAGAGCTAATTGTAATCAGCAAGCAGAAGTAGCTCTTTAGCTTTAATCAGCCTCATGGTACCATTTATACTTCCTACTATAAACACTATTATGGTAATTCTATAACAATTCTCATTCATGCTTCACTAAGATCATGATTGTTCGGCTTTACACAGCAACACTCACACGTAGTCACTCACATATGTACAGCATTATACACATGCCTAAAATACAGAGACCTGGTCAATAATGGTGGAAACTACTGCTGCCAGGTTAAGCCCAGACATTGGCATGAAATCCCTGCCTTTCAAATATTTTTTCAGCCTTATTTAAGTATGTACAAGGCAAGGCACTTGGGATCACATTTTGCTTGTAAAGAAGGTCAGGGCCATGGAATGATGCATTCTGCCAGATCAAGCTAGAGTACTTGAATTAACTGTCCTCATTTCCCCATTGCCAGCTCACTGGACCTCCTCTGAGCCTTCAGATCCACACTATGAAGGCCACCCAGGGTAAAAGAGCCCAGATAAACTTCAAAACTTATCAGTGTGGTTTGAGTTAATCCACTAGCCCTGTGCTGAAGCAGATTAGGCGAAACTCCCCATGCTTACTGCTGAGGCTGTGTTGGCATAGCAAAAATCTGTCAGGGTGAGTAACATCTTCTGGTACCACAAGGTTTGCAAGGTAAATATGTCATGAATAAGAGAAATGAGCCCAAACATAAAAACTATTAGGAAGACAGAAAAGAGAAGTGATTTGTCACAAAAGGCTTAGGAAACTATTTCATCTAGAAGACAGCAGCATGGAAGTGGAAAAAGTTAAGACTGGGAGGACATAAAAAGGGCAGAGCTGATAGCAGAAGTTAGAGCGGCAGCATGAGAATATATTTTATAGCTCTTAGTGCATGAGAAGGGCTGTCACGCTTCTGCATCAGACTGGGAATAGACCATGCAGGAGCTAGAATCCATTTCACCAAGACAAAGGGGAAGTTTAATCCCCCTTCATATCATGTTCTCACTAATTAACTGCTCTCAAGACATTGCCCTGCTAACTTCTTTCTTGTGTTCCTCCAAAAGTCTTCAGTTCATAAAAAATAAGCAATTAAAAAACCAAAGAAAAGACAAGTCTGACAACTGAGCAGCCAGAATCTCTTTTCTTTACACATTCTAGTTTAAGCAGTACATTGTCCTTCCAACAGGCAAGAATATTCTCTGAATGGGAGCCTAACCAGCTGAGTACCATTGTTTAAAAGCTCCATACCATCACAGACCTGCTGCAGTAAACTGTCTCCTCAAATCATTTGGGAGTCTTCTACAGTCTGTGCACAGAAGAATGACAGACTAATTGATACAGTCATCATAATCTCTATAGAAACATTTCTCATTTTCTTGAGGGAAACATATCTGAATCTGTAAGAACCTTTATTATTTATATTAAAATTATTCTCTTGGATAATTATCATATTGACTTGGGTAATTTAGACTTGGGCATTAAGTTGAAACCAAGTTATTAAGAAACCACCCTGAGGTGTTTTTTTTGTAAAACTTTTAATTATTGAGTTAAATAAAACATCAGTTGTCTTTTAATGAAATATGTCACTGCATTCAGCCTTTCCCTTGGGTTTACGAGGTGTGCTCAAATGAACACTCAGACACAGCTCTGTTATTATAATTTTTATATTTATAGTGCCAGATAAGTGCTTGTTGTAGTCTAGAGAGGGACAGATAGTAGTCTAAATACGCTTGGACTACTCAGCTATGCAAATGAATATCACAGGAAAAGAGGTTTTAGGAGAATGAAATGGAAGAAAGTCAGTGTTTGGCTTCCATGGAGCAAAGCTGATAGTCTCTCTTGCAGACTCACTGCATGGCTACAGGAGAAGGCAGCACTTTCATAAGAACAAGTGTCCAGCCTGGGTCACCCCAGCAAACCCTGTTCCCAGACCAATTGCAGGCAGGTGCCAGACCTGAAATACTCCCAGACTCCAGGAAAGGAATGCCCAGGGCTAGACTATTCCTCTGCCAGGGTGCAACTGCTGTTCATATGGCAATGAGCCCAGGCATACTGAGAATCCCATTATGGCTTTGTTGTGCATGCAGTCCAAGGGAAGGCAAAATGGCCTGGGAATCACATTATGGAACTTCACGAGATTTGCCTCAGATGCTCCCATCCCTGTCAGGGCACATGTTGACTGCACATGTTCAGGGCCCTGACTGCTGTCGGGGACAAAGGCAGCACTGGAGACAGCACCTGCTTTATGAAGCAGGAGTGGTCCTTGACAGGAAGAATCCTGTTTCACTGTCATAAAGCATCTTCTCTGTCCTTAACTAGCAGCACAGTGACAGGGTAACATCTTTGTTATCAGAGCCCTGCAAAGTGTTTTGTAAGCACTTAAAGTGAAGACAATGGGTACCCTGCAAGGGAAGCAATAGAGGCTTAGATGATACATGGCTTACTGCTGGACTTGGCCCAAGGCACACTTTGGGTGAAATCAGAGTCATCCCATTGGCCTCCCTGGGATTTGAATAATGCCAGTTTGGCTCCCTGACCACCAGGCACAGTTTGTACTGTTCATGCAGGCTATGTTGTTACCCTTTTCAGCTTGATTAGCTATGCCAAAAAATTGGAGGCTTGAAGGTTATTCTCTTTAAGAGGAGAAATTGATGATGGAGTCAGATAACTTGCCTGCAGGTCTCTCTGGCTGCAAGCCCTATGTTCCTAAACCCAGGTAATATTAAGCAGTGGGAAACAACTTCGGTTTTGGCCAAACACATTTGAGCTTTTGAGCATGATCTTACACCCCTTTGAGTAGAGGCACAGGCTTGTGTTCTGTTTTGAGAGGCTGCTATCTTTTCTTTTACACACTTCCACAGAGGAACTTAATAGTTCTTTTTCCAGCTTCCACCTAAAGAGGGGTGGCAGCTTAGTCCACTTCCTTCAGTGAATTCATGCCCACCTCAGTTCAGCCTGCCTGTTTCACTGTAACCATTCCTCACACCGCACGATTTTCTCTCTCCATTGCTCTTCCAATCAGTATCAAATTTTCTGCACATTTTGTGTATTTTATGCACAATGAAAATCAATAAAACAGGTTGAGCAATGAAATGCTAATGAATAACTACTGAGAGACTGCAGCTGTTTCATTTTAAGATGCTTTTAATCTCCATTACCATAGCCAACAACATGCTTTTCAGTGACAACGGTTACCAGGGCAGATGTATTGTCCTCATCACTAATGATAAATCACTGAAAGATCTACTCAGCTGCAGCATTGCTGTGAATGATCTGAGTCTACTGGTTGAAGCTCCTACACCAAAACCTAGGGGTCTCTGTGCAGCATCACTTTCAAACACTCAGATCTATGGAACTGTTCCATGAAGTGACTGAAGCAGTGCAGCCCAGGCTCTTTCCGTCTTTGCTGGTCTGCCTGGGACACAGGGGAAAGTTAAGGCAAACCAGCTCAAGGTGGGAAGTACTGCACATAAATTACAGCATGCTAATCCCTTCCACAGATGCTCTCATTTAGGTGTAAAATGGTTTAAGGTTATTGAAGTTCCATGCCACTGGGATTTATTTACATTTCCTGTAGGAGGCTGTGGTTTCATGTTACAAAATGGACAACAGTGATACCAGCTTAAGAGAAATTTCCCCAGTTACAAAAGGAACAACAAAAATCCCCAAAAGACCCAAAGCAAAATATAGCCCAAAGTATTTTTAACTGATTTTGCAAACAGATATGTTCACCAAACTTATTCACAATGAAGTCACACAAATAGCATGCTAGAAGCTTTCCTTTTCTTTCTGATAAGGTTTGTTCTGGAAAAATTTATGTTTTATGTCCATGTTTTGCTGTTAGCAGTTAAGGATAATTCCATTGTAATCAATTTTGTTCAGTTCTGCCCTACTAACTAGCACAGTAATTGCAAAAGTGATTTCAAATAACTGTCTTAATTAGCTAAATATGTACATGCATAGTTAAGGCTGAAACATGAGAATATCTATTCAAAAATTTCCCTCATCATCCTGTACTTCTGCAAATCCTTTAAGTATTTGCACAGTTGCCATGAAGCTTAACACAGAATTAGTGAATAAATGAAGTCAGTGGACTCTCTGGTTTGTGGGGTACAATCCAAGAAGAATAAAGCTCATCTTACTGAGATTGGTGCCTTTGGTCAGTAGGGACCCTGGTCTGATAAACAGAAAATACCTGGGATTACAAGTGTCTGAAAGCAATCTTCTATCTCTGAGGCCTATGTGGAGATAGGAAAGTTAGGACCAGAAAGAGAAGGCTTGGAACCTTGAATGAATGTGTACAAAGTGGAAGGAAAGAGTGTGAGACCAGTTTTGAGTTGTAGTACTTAAAATCCCCCTAGGAGCTCTAGGAAATGGGACAGGATTTGGCAATCTTAGGAATGAGACCTAGAAGCAATCTCTAGACATGGGGATGGACTTCTTCCTGTAGTAGGAAAAACCTCAGTAACTCTACAAAAATGCAGTAGGAACTACTGAGTGGTACTGCCCAACCAAGTAAGAAACAATGATCTTTATTCTGCACTTTCCCGTGGTTGGACACACTGGATAGATACTGGCAGATCTGCTGTGGAGGTACCTGGGACAATTCAGAAATATTAATTTCCATTTCTAGTGAATGAGTCAATGCAATTCCAATGTGCCTAAAGTGTTTGAAACTCTTAAAAAATTTGCTTTCACTAAACCTATTGTCTATTTAGGATTACATCAACATTAGTCAGTAGCATTCTTTGAATAATAAACTAGAGTCCAGCTCCCTGGCAAAACTCACCTTGATCTGTATTATCATTTAGACCGCACCTGAAAACCTCATTAATTTAAATAAGCAATAGAGACTGAAATAAAATTCCATTCATGCTTAATTCTCCAATGTGGTTTTGAAAAATCTTTCTTCTTTAGCCAGTCTTATGTTACATGCTGGATGGTCTTTGCTTTGACCACCTCATAAAAAAAGGCCCATAAATACTTTCATGTGTTATTTAAACTAGCGATACTCCCTGAGGCACCATGCTTTTATTTTTAAAAATCCTTTGTGTATTCCTAAAACATTTCTAAACCAGTAGCAGAGGTAAATGTGTATTTTAACCCAGGCAAGCCACCTTCTGTCAATATCAGAACACAAATTTTCTTACTCCATGCTGATAAGAATAAAACATTTTTAGCAACTTCCGCTTGATTTATGTACTTCCCTCCTAAAAGTCAGCAATTTCTCATTATGAGTGTAAATAGCTGAAATTATTTTTCTTGACTAGATGCTTTCCAGAACAGAAAACGAACTCCTAGTATGCTATAAGCCACACACTGGGAGGGTCTCCCTTTCTGCTTGGGAATGCTTTGAAAGAAGGAAAGAGGTATAAAAGCAGCACCTGGGATGGATGAGAGCTTGCCTGGAGAAGAATGTCATTAGTACAGGTGTGACTGTAGGCATGTGGAGCAGGTGGAGAGATGGGAATGCAAAATATCACCTGGCATAAGAGATGTTTTGTTTTCCCTGACTGATGACTATGGATAGCAGTAGAATTAAGTTCTACTGCGAGCAGAAGTACTTGTACTCACAACATGTGGGCAACAAAAAATATACTGATATATTGATGGAATATCACATTTTAAAAAATCAAATATATAGTCGGATTTAAACCAAAAAGATTAGAAATTACACAGTCAGAATAGGCATCAGGCATTTGGATAAACCCAGATATTCCAGAAGAGCTAGAATGGTTCTTCCACATTCCAGTTCTGCTCCCAATTTATCTTTCAACAGGCAAAGAAAACCCCAAAAAAAGGTTTTTTGGCTCGCAGCCTGAGCATACACTTGGCAATTTATAACCTATGAGTTTCTTTGTATTATCCTAAATTAGGACAGGAATGACATCATCCTGAGTGAGACAGGTATTGTCTTAAATACCTCCTTAAAACACCGAGGCTGTAGTGCCCCCACAAATATACTGACAATAAAATCAAGAGAGAGAAGATTTCTAGATCTTTTCCTTAGATTCTGCTGTTGTGATGATGCATTGGGTTTACATGGCAGGTAGAGGGGGGAGCCATGAGAGTGCCTTCCATGAGAAGCTGCCTGAAGGTTCCCCAAAATCTGGTAGAACCACATGGTTCCAGGATGGATGTGTTGCTGGCCTGAGCTGAGTCAATGAGAGATGGTGGTAATGCCTCTGTGGTAACATATTTAAGAAGAAGGAAAAGTTATTGTGCAGATGTAATTGTGCTCAATTAAAGGAAAGAAAGGAGTGAGAATATGTGAGAGAAACCTCTCTACAGACACCAAGGTCAGTGCAGAAGGAGGGGCAGCAGGTGCTCCAGGCAGCAGAGCTGAGATTCCTCTGCAGCCCATGGTGAAGACCATGGTGAAGTAGCTGTGACCCTGCAGCCCATGGAGATCCATGGGGGATCAGATATTCACCTGCAGCCCACATCAGAGCAGCTGGATGCTCAAAAGAAGGATGTGACCCTGTGGGAGGCCCACACTGGAGCTGGCTCCTGGCAGTGACTTGCAAACATTTGGAGAGAGGAACCCATGCTGGAGAAAATTTCCTGGTAGAACCTGTGACCCTGTGGAGGACCCACAATGTAGAAACCTGTTCTTTATGGGCTGCATCCTGTGGGGAAGGACCCACATTGGAACAGTTCATGGAGATCTGTTCCCTGTGGGATGGACTCATGCTGGAGAAGTTCATGAAGAACTGTCCCTGTTGGGAGGGACCCCACTCTGGTGCAGGGGAAGGAATCTTCTCCCTGAGCAGCAGCAGCAGCAGAAACAATGAGTGATGAACCAACCATGACACCCATTCTTCATCTCAAGAAGACAAAGCCCAGGAAGAATTCTGATTGGTAATAAATTCAATAAATATCCACAAGCTGCATCTGTTTTGCCCATGATGGTAATTAGTGAGTGATCTTTCCTCGTCCTAATATCAAGTCCTGAATCTTTTGCAATATTTTCTCTCTCCTGTTGTGGAGAGGAGTGGTAGACCATGTTTGATGGGCACCTGGCATCTAGCTGGGGTCAACCTGTCACAGGTGGAATCTCCTTGGACACATGAAGATCAGCTGGTACAAGGGACAGATAACCTTTTTGTTCATGCAGTTCATGTCAGTGCCTGACAGGTCTTTAAGGTTCCCATTTCTTTAATGGATGAATTCCTATAAAAAAATTTAAGTTTTTCAGGAGAACCTGCCATGCACTAATTCTTGCTGAGATGCATCACTAAGACTCATGTACAACTTTAGAAATAGCCAACCTGCTAGATACCATATTTAAGAACCAGATACCATATTTAAGAACAAATATCACAGAAAAGTGTCCACATGCTCTTTTTAACAGATGTTTGATCAAATGCTCATATTGTCAAGACTTCCTTTCACTTATCCTCACAGTTTTCAAAAAAGCAGACACTGAGGAAAGCAAAATAAACTGCCCCGATCCTTGTCCAGACATCTCAATTACTGGGTAGCCTATCAGGATTAAAAAAAGGAGGAAGAAAAAGAGGTTTATGAAGAGCTGAGAATTCCATTTAATAAGGGAGGGAGAAAAGTGGCATTAGAACTGGTCTAATAATACTGGATTTGAAGCAGATTTTTCTATAAAATTATTTCTTCCTCCCTCCCCCACACTCAAATAATTTCCTTCAAACAAAAGCAAACCTTTCACAACACCTTTACCATTCAGCTGCCACACTAGCCCTAGGATTCAATTCCAGTTCAAATGTGAAGGGCTGCTGGACTGTAATTGTCTGTTACACACCTTGACAGTAGCCAGCATGGGAGCCATGGTCAGGAGCAGAAGTGGAGTCAGGAGCTTTGCTTGTAACAATCTTTCTCCTCCAGACATGTTACCAAATTCAACAAGAGATGAGGTTCCTCCTTCCCGGCAGAGCCACCACCCTTGAATTTAGAGGGGTGGGAGAACAGGAAATTTCATCTCCGTATATTTTTGTGGTGTGTTCACCAAGGATGACCATTTTCCTTACCTCTTATTGCACCCTATGCATCATTTGGAAAGCCAGAGTTAGGCCACAGTGGTACCCTCTAAAGGGTCACAGAAATTCAGGAGAAGGAGAAGAGGGAATGTCTAAAACATCAAGTCTGTTTGACCCACTGGGATGGAGTAAAGAAAATAAAGCAATTGAAATAGAAATAATACTACGAATTAAAATGAAAATATACATACAATAAAATATGGACAGCACTGAAGCCATTTGACCCTTTTGTCTGTTGGAAAAATACAGAGTACCTCACTGTATCTGTACTCTTCCATTGTCCCAACACTGGTCTATGCATGATGTTTTCCTTACTAAGAGGCAAGAGACATCATATACAGCCAACAAGTCACTTACTTCCCATGACATGGGGAAATCAGAGGATGCAATCTGGCTGTCCTAGACGCTACAGCTGTACTTACACTCCTTCCAATACATTGCTGTTGACCCACAAGATACCAGCTCAAACTGGAAAATGTATTTCTATGAGGTGCATTGGAGGTCAACAGTTGAGAAGGATAAGGACTTTTTGTGCTAGCTATATACACACTTTACTTTCCTAGGCAGCATCCAGGGGATGCACACGCTGTACAACTCTGCACAGGGTTCAGTATTTTAGCTCTGGTGCTGCATGGGCTCAGCTGTCCCTGCAAGAGCAGCAGAGGTAGAAGCGAAGATCCCCAGTTCAGAGGAGGGTCATACATGGCTGTGCTGCTGTCGGACAAGCTTGGCTGCTCCTGCCATGGAGCACTGCTTGCTCTTCTTTCCAGGGGATTGGTTAAGCCCCAGCCAAATTATGACAAGATATTTCAGATAACATGCACTCTGAAATGAATCACAAATGCTGGCATGGCATGCAATATGCTCTCTAAGCCAAAGCACATCTCCTAGCCTGGCTGATCCTTTCTCCCAGACTGCTGCCTGTCTTTTAATTTTTGAGAGACAAGTAATGATGTTTTTCCACCAGTTGTATTATTCAACCTGTTTTTTAACCTAGCCTATCCTGGCCTAGCCTTTTATTTTTAAAGATCCAGAATGGTTGTTGTACACCGTGCATCCTAAACTACTCTTAAATGAAGGAACACTAGAATGCTTGCACTAGACTGATGCAGACAGCATCTGGCAAGCTTAAAATCTGTGGCAAAGTAGCAGACACCACATGTTAGATTTGTGGGCAGAGGTTTTTACCATTATCATATTTGGTTTTGGGGCTTTGGTGTTTTGCAGCTGTCCTGGTTAGTGTTACTAAAGCATGGTTCTTTTAGATTTACTGTCCGTGCTGCAGACCTGAAGATTTGGGGAGTTCTGGCATAACTGAGCATCAGTGCTGGTGGATAAATAAAATGACTCAGTTGCACACATTCAACTTTTGGCTTTGTAGCTTCAAATCATAGGAGTGTCTTTCACTTGTACTTGTTTGCTTTCCTCTTTGAAGCAAAGAAAACTACAAACCACTGTAGATATATAAGAATACATAAGGATATCAGAGTTGGTTAGAGTCTGACTGCTATGGTTCCATAGTTAATTTTTTTAATAGGCTGTATCACTAACATCACAGCTAATCTGTGTTTTGGAGAATTGATGATTAATTTTATTTATAAACATAATGCAGTTGTTTCTTCCTGACATTGTATCTGTATCTGACATAAATTTTGCATGCTGTTGTTAAGAAGTACTGTAATGAGTTTGAAACAAAGCCTTTCTTCTATCCATAGACATAAATACACGATATTCTGTTTATTTTACCCAGGCTGCCTTTGGGAATCACTGAACATGAAGACAAAACAGAAAATTCTCCTTCAAGTGAAGATATAAAATGAATGAGACATGAGGCCCTGATATGTGACTCAGTGACTTGATTCAAATTTAATTTATAGGAATCCAACCTGGGTAAAAGAGATAATATGCCATGACAACAAGACACAGCTCTGCTATTTCGTGTTAGCATTACTACAACAACTGGGAACACAAGGAATTACTATTACATAATATCAAAAGACCATGGCCAATGGGGCTGAGGAATGGACTCTGCAGATTTATGAAGTAGCGCTGCATATGGAATAGCTTGAGCCCAGCTGTGGCAGACCAGGCCCTGCATACCTGGCGTTGGGGCTGGTAATGAGCAGCATGGGCACAGAACCATCTGCTGCTGCTCTGGTGCTCCATTCATGGCGTCACCTCTTAGAAAAACAGGTGATGGGTGGCTAAAATACTAATTTCTGCATAAACATGGAATCAAAACAGAGTATCTGATGATGGGTGAGCAGGACCCATGGTGGCCCTAGGTGCATTTGGGAATTCCACTGATACTGACCACAGTTGATGCTAGAAATGAAATCCAAGTGACAGGGAATGAAGCACACAGGTTAGAGGTCTGGGGAATGCTTGTTACATGTGTTTCAGCATGTTCATGTGCCAGTTCTGATGCCTAGAGAGGCTACCTAGAACAGAGGCTAGACAGAGTTAGAGGAATAAAGTAGGTATTTATAAAAAAGACTTCAAAGGAAACACCTTGGACAGCACAAGATCCTGACTGTGGCTCTGCCCAAGACGGACCCAAGATGGACAACTGGTCATGAGTTTTTATACTTTTATAAGTTTTGGTCTACTCACATACTGGGGTTAATTGTCCAATTACAGCCTCAGGTTATGAAGTCCCATCCTCTCAGATTGCTCTCCTCAATTCACTGTTGCTTTTACCTTTTGGGCCCAAGGCTGCAATGGTGTCCTTGGTTCTCAGGCTGGAGAAGGATGGTTTTGTCTAACTACACTGGGAAGAGAACTTGCTAACAATTTACATGAAGTTCAGAGTCAGACTCTAAAGCAGTACAGCTGAAAAATATGAAAGCTAAAACTTAAGGCATCACTTCTGCCACAAGAATACTGTATCTTTCTTAGCTTCTCTCTCTTAGTTACCCTCTTGCATATTAAAAGTGATATTTGGTTATTTAGGTGGATTAGAAAACTTAAAGGCCAAAATCCAAACCTCAATCTCTCTACCAAATTGTGGAAATAATGGGATTTAACCTCAGACTGCGGCTGTCCTTTATTTTGATTCAAAGGATGTTTGAAGGGGGTCTACTTTCCATTTCCATTTAGAAAGGAGCGGATTAAATTATTTTTTTCCATTTTTTTCTATTTTTATGAGACCCAAAATCTCCCTATACTTTAGACTTCTGAATGAACAGAATGTCAACTCACAAGTCTATGGAAGTGTAATTAACAGACTGATTTGAAGGAAGCATTCTTAGCTCATATTCACATTCATGTTACACAACGATGCATTTACAATGGTCTATTCTTCTTTTACATAACAATTAGGTCATAATTTCAAATAAGATTTTTATTTCTACAAAATTGCTGGCAATTAGTTTGTCATCTGGATAGTAAAACCATCTGTCCAGAATTATTCCCACCAGGAAACTGAGGGTTTAGAAATCCCATGTACTTCCACACTTTAGAACGATACCACAAATATTCACCAGAAAGCCACTGTCTAAGAACTAAACCAAGTGCCTTGTGGAACAGACTCCTTTTGCCAGCATGTTTTCAAAATTACTAGAATGGTTTTAGAAACCTGACCAGAGACAACATAACCATTCAAAATCCTGCCAGAGACCTACAAAAGGTTTGAACATCAGTCTATATTTGGTACAGATGAAAGAGTAATTAGAAGGCTGTGGAAAATATTAGTATCAAAACTGTAACTTTTTCTCCACATTTCAGGTGCATCACTCTCCATCTCAGAAGAGAAGGAAATGCATTATGTACTATTATGGAAGTGTCAAATAACTTCTGTCTCAGATGTCAATGTTTAAAACTTTGGTGTATCATGGAATATGGAGGAGGTCATTGCATGGATTAGGACAAAGTTAAAATGACAAGAATAAGGTCATAAAAGATCAGTTTTTCACAGACAAATGTGGTAGAAAATATGTTAAAAAAACAAGAAAAGAAAGGAAAAAAGGAGAAGCATGAGATCAGTATCTTCTCTCATCACCCAGTGTCCCGGCTCAGGACTTGGACTGCTCAGCAGGAAGGAGGATAAACACCAAACCACATTTCCAAGCAAAACATGACTCAAGAACTTAATAAAAGTCTCCAGTCAAAGCTCTGGCTTCAGGCTGCCACAGCACTCATCACGTTTTTCTTGCTCCTATTCCTCGTGGAAAAAAAAGAGCAAATATTAAGCAAAAAGGCCAGTAAGCTTTAAGGGTCTACTACAGTTAAAGACCTGCACAGTTGCCTATAACTTTAACTGAAACCAATGGGCAATCCAATGCCTGGAATTTTTAATAGACAATTTATCTTCAGGTTTTGATGGAAATGTAGTCTTTGACTTCAAGGAATCCCAATTCTGCTTATCCGTAAGAAAGAAAATCACAAAAAAAAATTGTTCAGAAATTGAATTTCTCAATTGTCATTTAACACACACCTGTTGCCTGTGTTAAGCAAGAACAGCCAAAAGTAACAAGGGCACCTTCACTCCCAAGAGGTACTAACATTGGCTCTGTTACCTTCTTGGCACACCCATCAGCTGTTTTGGTTCTTCTGCAGGGAAATGCCCAAGGACAATCAGCAGAATCTTCATATCTGCTGGTTCACACTGCTACTGGAGCAATGGAAAGAGGAATCGGGTGGCATAAGAGCAAGTATTTGAGAAATTCTGGACAAAAAGCTTACAGAACAGTGGATTTTAGCTGGACTATGGAAATATCAAAAAGAATGCTAATATTCACAAGAGCTGACTTTCCCCCCCAGCATAACTGTTGTTTAAAAGGGGTATTGCCACCATCCTAATTTTATTTTGCTGAGTTTTCCTTGTCTTCTAGAGAGCTAAGTATATAGTTTAGGGTTGCTTTTTTGTTCCAAGTCCCCTTTAAAAATTTTCTGTCTTAAAACAAAAGGGCTCCAGGAAGGCTCTTACCAGGTATAAATCTGTATGGTTTAAATTGAATTTCAAACTCTTGGTTTATAAGAAGGCATCAGGAGCAGTCTGAGAGGATTTACCTGCTGTGTAGTGGAAATATTACTGAGCAGACCCCCTGTGACCCCAGATTAGTGACAAATACCAAATGGCATGTAAGTAGACCTCTGATATCCATGATACAGATGCTCTACTGAATTTTAAGTGAGTCACATATAAATAATGACTGCACAGATAGATTTAGGAGCTGGAACATGAATTTAATGCAAAGTTAATAATCCCTTCTGGAGTTATAGCATTTCTTGAGGTAAAGGGGAATGTAATGGTTTTATTTCTATTCAGTTGCTTGTCTTGGTACTGAGAACTGCACTTGTTTACTCTGGAGAGGTGTTTTGCTGTTTTTGGCTGGGATAGAGTTAATTTTCTTCGCAGTAGCTTGTATGAGACTGTGTTTTGGATTTAGGCTGAAAACAGTGTTAGCAATTCAGGGATGTTTTAGTTACAGTGCTTGCACAGAGTCAAGGCCTTTTCTGTGCCTCACTCCACCCCACTCCAGCAGTGAGCAGCTGGGGGTATGCAAGGAGCTGGGAGGGGACACTGCTGGGACAGCTGACCACACTGACCAAAGGGATGTTTCCCACCATATGGCATCAGGCTCAGCATATAAAGATGGGGAATGAAGAATGAAGAGGGGGGATATTTGGAGCTATGGTGTTTTTCAAGTCACCATTATGTGTGATGGAGCCCGGCTTTCAGCTTGGAAGGCTGAACACCTGCCTGTCCATGAAATTGTGAATTAAGACCTTGTTCTGCTTTGTTTGTGTGCACAGCCTTGGCTTTAACTATCAAACTGTCTCCATCTCAACCAATGAGTTTCCTCTCTTTGACTCTTCCAGTTCTCTCCCCCATTCAAATGTGAGGGGAGTGAGTGAGTGGCTGCATGGGGCTTAGCGGTCTGATGGACTGAAACCACCGGCGGAAGGAAAACAGGTATTCAGTCCATCCAGTGGATTTTTCTGAGGAGAGCTAAGCGCACACTGGATTTGATGGTGTGAGCACATGCCTCAGGGACAGGAGCCCTGATTTATGCGCCAGCTCCCAGCACTTTCTGTACTTTGCATTAAGCAGCTACAGAGAAGCAAAGTGTTTTTGCTCTGCAAACGTCATCCTCGTATGCTTCACTGAGAGCCTGCACATTTGCACTTCTCTTTTCTTCCTCCCCCATGGAACTCCTCCAGCTCTCTGAGAGGATTAACAGCATGCAGCTCCCACATAGCTCTGGATAGGGTTGAAAACAGACCTGGCCTAAAGTCGCCTGTATCCTGTGCAAGTACTCACTAATCACTAAACTTCTGCAGAGAGGGTGAACAGTGGGTGCTGCACAGGACACGGACAGCTCCTGCCATGTTCCTTAGCATGGGCAGCCGCTGTCCTGCACAGGAAAGGATTCCATCCATCACTTTGGGGGCAAGATGTTGTGCCCAAGCTCCTGGTAAGGGCAGGATTTTGTGCATAGTTCTGGTTCCAGTAGCTGGTTTCAACAGCTCCTCACTGAGGCTCCCAGTTCTCTCTATGGAGAGCATGCTGGACCAGCTGAAGCCCTGGATGTCCTGCAGGTGGCCAGCCACAGTGACACTTAGCTTTACTGAGCCTGAGTCCTAACAACTCCTGGGGTGTTCTGTGGCACAGCCAAGAAATTAATTTGCCTTCCCAAACATAATTTTCTCCATTCTGGACAACTCAGCATTCTTCCTCACTCCTTGCTTTGCATTATTTTCTCCCGGATTTATTATCCTACGTGTTTCAAATCAATTTATGTTTTGTCATTTTGTTTCTAACTATTTTTCACCTTCTCTGCACGATACCATCTATCACTGCAGTCTCAGCTATTAAACTTAATGTGATATCTAGTTCTCACTTCACTCCCATGTCAAATTTGACATGACTTGGCAATGAATGAAATAAAGCGGACTGGAGCTTCCTGTGCAAATTATTCAACTCCCACTTTAGAAAACAATGCACCTGTGCATAAGAATGGAAACAGCACAGTGTCAAAGACCAGCCCTTCAGGAAGCAGCAGAGAGCAGTCCATGCAAAACATTTCTAAGTGAGGATGAGAAAAAAAACCCCAAGCCACAAATATCTCTTACCAGCTGAGACGCTGCCAGTGCTGGTGAAGTGATGGGAAGGACAGATCTCTAATAGTATACTTGTACCTATGTCTGACTTCCACATCAACTGGCAACATCATATGGCTTCCATGAGAACTGGCATATGTGTATTTAGCTTTAGATAAATCCATATATTTTATTTTTCTTCTGCTGTTATTCTGTTACCATTAGCAGGAACAAACAGCCACTTAAAAACCAGAAATGGCACTATAGAATATTAGTAAAAAAACAACTAAAAAAATCCCCTGGTGGAAGTTTATTTATACTCGCACAAACTGAAATGCTGACAGTTACAAAGATGGATGATTTGAGTAGCCAAATGTTTATTTATCTTCATTTATCTTTCATAGCTGTGCTGGAGAACAAGAGTAAGGGGCATTTTATATTGGAAACCATTAACATAAAGTCACTTAGGCAACAGGTTCAATGATACACCATTTTATTTTGCTGTCATAACAAAGCTCAGCAACAAATATGCCTGTCTATATTTGTGTATCTAGCTATATATCTATATGTATGTATATGTATGTGTATGTGTGTGTATATATGCATATATATAGTACAGAAAAGTTCACACAGTTAAAAGGCTGTGGAGGGAATTCAGGGCATGTACTCCAGAGATTTCCATCTTTGCTGTGTCCTTTCTGGCACATGCAGGTGCATGCCAGTTCTACAGAGGCAATGGGGACAGGGCAAGAGTTTCAGGAGGAGCCAGAAGAGGGATGGCAACCAGTCCCACTTTGATTTACACCGCCCTCCCCTGAGGCCCATATTGAGCTATGTGCTGCTGTCCACCATGCTGCGGCCAACCTGCCATCCACACCATGAAGTTGGTGGGATAGGGTAGCCAAGAGGCTGTGGGACCTCTCACTGATCTCTTGTCCCATCAAATTCCTGAGCATAATCCTGAGAAGATGCTGGGGGCCCATCTAGGAGTACTGGGTGCTCCACTCAGTGACCCTTCCTGGTTACCTGCAGATCCTCTTTGCAGTTGCAGCCTTGTAATGCTCAATCCTCTTCTCTATGTTTTTTTCCAACCTGGGAGATGACTGTCTTCCCCTGGATTTTCCCATTTCCTTCTAGCCTTTTGCCTGCACAAGAGAGCTGGGCAATTTTGGTAGAGCCAGTCCCCAGCTAAGAAGAGAATGGCAAAAGTGGCAGCTGTGCAGCCTTCCCATTGACAAAGGACAGGAAGACTGGGACAGGCCTGTGCCTCTCCCTTGGCATATGACACAAAGAAACGTGTCTCTTGATATGCAGGGCAGAATTCAACACTGAGAGAACCAGAAAACTGAAGAAAAAGGCAAAAAATAATTTCTAACAATATTTTATTTGCTTGCATTGCAAGCATTTTTGAGACAAAGGTACCACTCACTGAGCATGCATTCCAGTCATGAGAGACATAAATAATAATAATTACTTTTTAAATTTCACTTTCTTGGCACTACCTCAAAGTTACATATGTGTTATTCTTAGAATAGAAACCATTACAGCTGAACATTTTTATCAGTGAGCATCTAAGAAATGGAAACTTCAAGCAGTTCTGACATGTTTCAAAAAGTGTACCGCAAGTTTATGAGCTGCCTACCTTATCTCCTTCACTCTATAGGACTCCTTGCTTTCATACAAGATTTTGATTTAAAAAGGGTTTTCATATGATGCTCCGTATAAAAAAATATTTTTCTGAGTATTTAGTTGCTCAGAAAGAAAGACACTGACTACAGGGGGCATTTAAGTGCTTACTTCATCACACTAATTTCCAGCATGATTGGTGCTGTGCTGAAAACATTTAATTCAGCTCTGGGCATGCAACTTCCATGGTGGTGCCAAGTATGTAGAAGCAGGTCCTTGGATTTGCTTCCATTTGTTAGGTCTCACTAGACCAGCAAGTGAGAGTAAGGAATAACCTGCTGGCAGCCAAGGGTCTCACTGATGGGCAGAGACGCAAAGAGGGATCTTCACCAGACCATGAGTGTACAACAAAACTATAAAACTGCTATAAAATGGTGGTCACTGGCTTTCTTCCCAATTTAAAGGGCAGCCCTGCTCTGTGCTTGGTAAAGTTAAATGCCACTCCTGAATTCCCAGATGTTCAGGCCTGTTAAACCTTAGAGGATGGGACTTGTAGCCCTGAGTGAGATGTCTGAATGGCAGACTCATCCATTCATATGGATTGCTTTGGATGACAGAGGCACCATGAAGTTCAGGCATTTGCTGTAACTCAGAGACATTTCCAGGACACCAAGGCCTTATTCTGCACTGACCTTCTCTAGCTGCTGCACATAAGCAAAACAACTGCTGCTCATCTGACCAAGCCTTCTGTAAACTAGTTGCAAGTATTCTTTAATCTGCTTTACATCTCTGCTGGGCACCAGAAGGTGAATAATTTCTGTGTCTTGAGACAGCAAAGAGATGAGAGATGTCTCCTCATTCCCAACCCAGAGGGCAGAAATATCACAGACTTGCATACAAGACAATTGTTTAATACGTTCACAAATCAATTTTATTAATTTAAAACAAAATTAATGAAGAAAAATTCTGTACACAATTGTGGACACAACACACTTTTTGTACAATAAGGCCCAGATAAACTGTTGTTGTTTTTCAGTCCGCAAGTGACTAAAAATTGAAAAGAGCCAAAGAAAAAAAAAGACAACCAATCCCCCTGTCACTGTCTAATTTGCTTGAGGAAAGAAAAGGCTAATGATAGTCTCAATTCTAAAAACTATCCACAATGTGCTTTATGCACGTATGTGAGTCCAGCACGAGTTGCAGAACTCATACTGGGTAAAGCACACGTGCGAGTCTTGGTAAGATAAAAACCTCTCTGTTGGTACTAAGGCAATCCACAAATTTTTTTTTCTAGCAGCAATATGATTCCTCCCATAGAGAAGGGTGTTGATTTGTAGCTACATTGGTGCTCTGTAGCTTTGCAGGTAGCTGTTTCGAGGCTGGTGTTTTTTTTAAAAAAAATGAAAGAAGAGAAAACCAGAAAATTAATCACAAAGGTGAGGCTTCTTTTTAATAAGATATTTAACTGGGCCAAGGGAATTGGTACAATTCAAGCCAAAAAAAGTCAGACTAACAGTTTATTTAACCAAGTAGCTCAAAGCTTTCAAGATCAGAAAAGTCACAAATCACAGACAGACACGGTCTAGGTTTGTCCTTTAAGTTAGTACAGACAAAAGCAAATTTTAACTCCTTGGCGATAACCATTTCAGCATTTCCATTGCCGGCAATGGATGTTATATCTTAGGAAAATCTGACTCCTGGTGGAAGAGGATTAAAAAACTTAAATGTATATGAGCATTCTTGTTTAATTTTTCCAAAATATTCCCATTTCTAATTTCTAAAAATATTAGTGATGATAATTTCCTTCATTTTTGGATGAGACAAAAGCTATTCAGTACCAAGGTTCCAGTTTAAGTTACATCTTAAAATATATTTGTGTTCTTTCTCTATTACTTTATGGAATGACCTCCTAATTAATTTTTTAATACTCTAAGAAAGAGTTAATATGTTACCTTTAAAAGAGGAAACAAAAAGACAATAAAGGCCTCCTCTTCACTTGGGTTTTATCTGTATTTGCTTCAACCATGGGGGACACACAAAATCAATCTTTTCATAATCAGAGGGGGTGAGAGAAGAAAATGGCAGAGAAACAGCTGAGAACAAAACCCAATTCCTATTGACACTTGACATCCATGCTTTTGGTCTTGACAAATTTATCTAAAAAAAATCAATTATCTACATATTTATATCCAACACATTGATAAGGCACTGCACGAGTTTGTGCACATGTGGCCTCATTCTTCACCAACAAGGCATTACTATCTTTCAATAGCATTTACCTTAACAATATGTAAAAGAATCATTCATTATTACAAATTTACACAAAAAATTCTTCCTGTACATGATTGTCTCAGTGATGTACCTATTAGTTTAAATTAGACATATTTTAAACTACTCTGTAATGTGCTAAAATCAAAAGTAGTTGCTGTACCATAAGGCAAAGGCTTATAATAGCCTTTTATCCTATTATACATATCCTCAGTTATATGATGTCAAAATACAGTCTGTTCATAAATAAGTAAAGATGTACAGAGTACCCTGGGTATGAGAAACCAAAACGTAAACCTTCTTTATAAGAAAATTACTCCACTGGTATTTTGTAAAATCTCAGTCTTCATTGTGCAATCAAGTTTGCTGTGTTGAAGAAATTGTGTGTGTCACATTGAAGAGGCTAAAAACTACAAAGCATTTGCAGGTCCTTTTTCTTTTCTTCACAGGTATGAACCTCTTATTTCCTTTTATTTTCTTCTTCTTTTTTTTTTATTTTTTTCCCATTTTATTTTTTCCTTCTCTATTTCTTTTTGGTAGCATATGTGGTAAAGATGAGTTGTTCAAACACTCGCATGGCTTATTTTGTTGGGCTGGCAGTGCCGGAGCCAACAGCTGTTCTGAAGAAAAGGACTTGCTCCTCTGTTCACTGAAAGGGCAAGGGTTAACCCCGACTGCAGCTGTACGTCAACATGCTGAAATCACAGAGTTCTGTCGTCCAATGCTGACACAAGACACAGGCATCTCATCCACGGGCAGAAGGAGGCTCCGAGGTTTGAAAGTGCTGCTAAGCTGCTACAAGTACTCCAGTTCCAAGGCATGGTGAAGGGCCATAAGGTCAGAGTGGCTCGAGATCCTCCAAAATGGCATAGCATGCTGTGAACAGCACAGACAACATGAAAAATAACCCCAAGCATTCTGGTACTTAGACACACCCTTTGTCTTTCACGGGGATAAGAGAACACTTCGGGAGAGAGAAAAAGAGCTCTTAAAACCTCGAGTCCTTCATGTTTATGTCTGGTTCCTCTGACCCACCCCCTAAGCATAAATTCTCAATAACAGCAGATCTATTTACAATAGGAACTACAGCAAACACATCAGGAGATCATAAGGAAGGGAGGGGCTTCTAATCTCTTAATATGAAAAACAGATTTCAGAACACTGTGGAAGAAAATATTACTTCTGGAAAAAAAGAAATTAAATAACATACACATAAAGCATGTGGGTAGTTTCAGGAAGGAAACAGAAAGAAAATAAAGAAAGTGAAAGTGTTGTTTACTCTCAAAATGTATTTGGTCCTTGTAAAAAACTCCTCTTGGCAGAAGAGTTAAGAACAGAGAAATGGTGATTCAGAATAACTCATGTGTTGCTCACATCACTTTGAAAAGATTTTTATCCCAGTGGCTTGTATAACATTGGTCATTGCTAACACTGATCTTAAAGCATCTTTTCCATGTGGGACATTAAAATAAACACATCTTTTTTTCCTATTACTTGTAATAAAATCTGTCTGGAGCACAAATACTTCTGCAAAGAACCTGAATAAACCAAAAACACAAATCCCAGGAAAAAGCACAGATTACCTCATTAATGAAGGGTAAAAATCTGCTTAAGAACTACCTTCATACTTGAAAATGGGGGTTATAATGTCAACAAGAACTTTTGCATAAATTAAAAAATAAGAAAAAAGAGCTTTTGTCAGGAAATTATTCTCTAAATCCAATAGGAAAATAGTTTCAATTCAACAGTATTCTGAAGGCTAACACTATTATATTCACCTTTTCATCGGATCAGTTTGTGTCCTGACATCTTTAGGAGGCAAACCACAAGCAATTAATTATCACATTAGCTTCTAAGTTTCCCAACCATTTTTATCTATGATTTTCCAAAGAGGCTTTCATCATCCTACTTCAGCAGCTCCTGAGTAAATTCCTAATTCCACTGAAATCAGTGGCAAAACTCCATCTCCTCTGTCACTTTTATTCTGCTCTCCTTTTTTCATTCTGGTCTTCTCAAATTCTAAGTTAGAGAAAAAATTTGAAAACAATGTTAAACCCACTGATTCCAGCTGCAAATTTAGTGTAATTTCTGTACCTGTCTGAGAAGGCAAAGACCTTAACACTCAGCCTATCACATCCTCTTTGATATAACACTCCTGATTAGAATGAAGATGCAATATGTATCAACATGTACCCACATTCAGAGTATGCCCAGCTTCTAGAGCAAAGGAATTTCCTCAGGAAGAAAACAAAATGACCCCTAAGAAAACACCATTGTAGCAGTTTCTGTTCTGCCTTGCTTTGCTCTAGTGTGTTAGAAAGCCTTGAGAAACAGCTGATTGAATTTCAGCTTGAAGATAAATTCATGAGTGATGGCTGACAATGGAGAGAACAAACCAAACAAAATCCAGAGACACAATAGAGGCATTAAAAAAAAAAAAAAGCTCATGATATTTCCAAAACACTTTTATAGATGGATCTTTTCCTTAAGAAGGAAATGGTAAACACTACAACATTTTTTTTCCCTACATCTTCAATCTGGACTTCCACGGTACTGTCTCTATGCTCCACCAACTACAGAAAGCAGATGCAGTTAGCTCACTCAGTTACAACTCCACGTCCCAGGGTCTTTCTTCCCTGTTACATTATACAGGCAGCCTACCCTCTGTGCTCTGTCAGGCCTGACACTGCTGCTTTCCAACTCACAGATTTCCTAAAGATGAACTTCTTGCATCATGTTCAGGAAATGAACCAGCAAGAGCAATACGAAATAAAAATTGCTAGTCATGCCATTCTCTGGATTTTGCAAAAGCTTTTGTGCACCTATCTGTAACTTAGGCTGCAAGATCTCTCTGGCAGAATTTGAAATATCTGATAGAGATACTACATCAAGCACAAAGAGTCATGGGTTTGTGCTTGCAGCAGGTCCATGCTGTGTTTGCCAGATGACTGCACAGGCCGGCGATGCTCAGCAGTGCTGCCTCCTTTTCGTGGGAGGTGGCAGCTTCCCTCTTCTCTCTCAAACCCCTGTCAGGTGGGACACAGCTGGTCTCCCTGACAGCCAGCCATAGCTCCCTGCTCCTCCTCTCAGTCAGCTTGGCAGCAGGTCTGCTTTAGCCACTGGGCCAGGGAGGTGTAAACAGCATACCTGTGATGTGGCTGGCAAAGACTTTAGTGGACACCTGCCTATGCAAAGAGTCTCTGCAGAAACCAAGAGTCAATGACATGGATGCCCTCCAAGGTCAGGGAGCAAACCAATGAATAGGGAGAGCTATAGGAATAAATTCTTGGCTTCCAGCTCCCACTCCATGCAGCTCCAGATTTATACTGCTTCCCTAGTAACAACCTCAGCAGCACAGAGCATACACATAGCAGGCTGATAGAGCAGTTAAAGACTCTGATTGATTTAACAGAAGGTTTAGCTTCTGCTAAATCAAATTACAGCACCTTGTGCTAGATGCACATGTGCAATATCGAGTTTTGGATTACCCTGTTTATGGGTCAGCTGTTGATGGTCAGATTTTAAACCAAAACTGTTAGCAGTCATTATTTTGACCATATATTTCTAGCTCAAATTCAGTTAAGTGTCCTCTGCTTTATTTATGTCTATCTGTCTGTCTGTCTGTGAAAGGAGTATACCTAAATTTACTCCATGCAGTTACAGCAGCGAAGTGTGGAATGACAATAGAGAATCTCATGAAAAAAGGAGGTTGTGTAAATCTCAGGATTATAATTATTTTCAGTTCTCCTTCATGTAGGTCTAAAGGCCAGCTGCGCACTCCTGAGAAATAAAGCATGCCAGGAACATGGTGGCTGCATGGGGCTGGAATCTGCTCTGATGTCCTCAGCATGGCTGAACGTGGCCAATTCAGATTTCTATCAGTCTGACCCTACACTACAGCCTTCAGAGCTGTGAGGAGGGGAAACAAACCTGATACAGCTCTCTATATATCTGTATCTTTGTGTGTATATATAGAGCCTCACGCATACGTGTTCATATATATGCCTGTGTTTTCATGAGGCATGTATGATAATTTTCACTCCATCTAAGATAATGATTGTATGAAACTAGAACCTTTAAAGTAACAAAATTATCATACACAACCTTATCTATTATTCCTCTATTAACATGCATTGTGGATTCACAACTATTCAGCCACGTCAAAAGTGGCAACACACCCATGAGATGGAAGTACATTTCCTCTTGCCAAATGATTTGAGCTCATTTGAGAGAGCAAGAGATCCTTTGTATGTATCTGTACTAAATATTGCCTTTAAAAAGCCATCCCTGCCAATACTTAGCACACCCCTGTCATGCAGAATGCTTCTATTCTGAGCCAAGCAAGAAATGCTAATCTCACATTTGCTGCTGCAGGAGAATGGATGACAAATGCTAACCACTAATAAATAGGTGGTGAAACCGGATGCATTCGTATCTAATGGAACCCTAAGTCTACTATTTCAACATATTCCAAGTAAATATGAAGCATTTGTCTTTTAAAAATCATGAATTGTTTGGCAGATGATACTGAGTAATAAAACATCTATGAACTTTTAAATTATTTGATTTTGATGACAGTTTGAAATTAAATATGGTGGCAAAATTTTGGTTTTAGTGTAAAAAGCATAAAAAATGAAACTACAAATTTAGTAAGCCTAAGAATTAGAGTATTATTAAATAATCTAAGACATTAATCTATTTTATTTCTGAAATAGAAGTAATTTTATTTTCAGTGTGTAACTACAAAATGTACAAAACTTCAGCTATTTTACTCCACAAAATAGTGTTGCTATTAATACATATACAAAACAAATCCATATTTTGATAGTAACACCAAAAAGTCCAGATTACACTTTATCCTCCTTCCTTTAAATGAATACATATTTATGCAAAAAAACTTACTCCTGAGATTTGTGATGGATTTGAATAGAAAACTCATCAGTTTTTGTCATCTTTCACGGTATTTTTATTGTATTCCTGCCAGATTTGCTAAGCGGCTGTCTTTACTTCCTACCCCAAACCTGACCAGCACAGTGTGACTCTGAGCTTAAAAGCAGTGGCATATTGGATACCCATTTATATTCTATTTATTGCTCCACAAAGATTTATGATTTTTCCTCCCAGGCAGCATGACCATTTTGGAGACAAAGGAGAAGCCCATTTGCCTAGGCTCTCCCGAATCACCTGATGTAAAATCCAGCTCCTCAGTGCAGAGGAGCCTTTGTCTCATCTCGCAAATTAGAAATCCTTTGGAGAATTCTCCTAAGCAGAAAAACTCAGGAGTTGGGGTTTTTCTGTCTTATTAGTATTTCCTGAATGTGTCTCCAAAGGCAAAGGCAAAAGATGAGCACAAAACACAACAGAACAAAATAACCACCAAAACCAAAACACAAAACAAAGCAAAGCAAAATGCCGAGACAATGGAGTCTCTGGCAGAAACCCCCAGACCCTTGTACTGAGAACAGCTGTGTCACCACAGTGGCACTCTGAGGTGACAACACTGGTGTCAGTAGCTCCAGAGCACCCTTTGGACTTTCACACTGGCTTCTCTCTGCCCTCCTCTCCCTCTTTTCCTGGGGAAGCTGATATGAAGGTAGCAACCTTTGTGTGAGTGAGCCCTGGTGTTACAGCCAAGCTCACGGGCTGCTGCACTGACCCAGTAGGGTTCGATCATTCCTCAATCCACAGTGCAAACATCCCAAGAGTTTAATTTTCTCATCAAATATTTTGCTGGAAGTGACAGCTAAACAAAGGTGTCAATATCATAGTTTGACTAATGCTACCAGAAATGTAACAGTGTGCAGTTTGCTGTGTATTATGTTTACTTACATCAACCAAAAGAGGCATTTTATGAACAAATTGTTTATCCCAAAAATGTTTCTCAATAAAGCAATGATCTTTTAAGTGGCATTAAGAAATTTTTATTATTGAATTTTTATACTAATGACAATAATAAAAAGATTTTAAAAGTTTCTTTTATATTCCTACCATTGTATTGACTCAATATTTTCCATGAGTGAAGGACATACATGAAAACCTTGTTTTATGATGAAGGAATTTATAAATTATTGGTAAATTATTTTTAATAATTTAACCTTAACTTTCTTACCTCCTAAGCTGAAAGTTCAACCTCTTTTTAATCCACTGAATGAACATAGAATAAAAAAAATCTCTAATTAAATAGGCTTGAATTTATATGCTCACTTGAAAAGACTCATTACAGTTTACATGTAAACCATGAAGTGCTATCCAAAGAAGGTTGTACTGTTTATGGTCTAAATAGTGTAAAGAAACACACATATGTTAATGGCTTCACCTCAGGCCAAAGCCCTACAGAAAACTGCTGTGCAAAGGGTAACAGAAGACCTGTATCTTCTCTGGAGAAGGCCACAAAACCTGACATGCTGACGGGAAGCAGGGCAAAAAGGAACCAGCTACCAAAATCCAGGGGTAAGCATGACAATCGGGTACATCACAGGACAGTTATGCCACTCTGGATTGAGATGCTTTGGGTAGTTTTGGAGAGGCAAAGCTTCTGTTTTGTTTGTATGCTCACCAGAGAAGGTTTCTACTCCTGCAGGATGTGAAGGAAAAAACTAAAAAGGCAAATCCTGCATTCACAGTGTGAAATGGTGATTTCTTATTTGGTGGAGTAAGAAGCAGGACAAGAATCACAGAAGCATTACTTTATGCAGAAAGGCAGGGCTGCTGGTCTACTTATTGACTTCTCTGGCATCGCTGCAGCAGATAATTTAATCCAGAGAATCTAACATGCTTTCAACCTGAAAATTCCTTCCACCAGGAAAGAATATACACAAGTAATTGCACAAAGGAACTTTCTATACTGCTACTCCTCTTAGCGACTGGAAAGGCTTTCTCTTATGATTTTCTGAATCATGTTTCCTGTTGAAAAAAGCATTGGAATAGATAATGTTACCAAAAGGACTACTCCTGCCATTATCATATACAACACTATTTCACCGAGCAACAGAAAAGGAACAAAGAGAAGGAATTTTTTTTGCCCCCTGATCTTAAATACAGCTTTTAAAATGTAATCATTTGCAGCGGGAAAACATTTCTCTGCAAAGATGAAAGGCATTTCTGAAGGAGAAAGGAGCAAACTGTTCCCGCCAGTCCGCCAAAGGGATATATGAAACTGAGACTCTGCAAAGTGGTGGGACGAGCCGGGAACCTACCCGCCAGGCTTCAGGGACACAAAACCCAGATTTCATGAAGCAAAACCAGTCAATGGTTGTTAAAACGCCATGTGGACTAATTAGTTTCACTTCTCCAATTTAGAAAGTCACAGTGGAAAGAGATAGAAGTATCACAGAGAGTTTTGTGGTGAAAAAGCAGCTGTGTAAAGACAATTTATCTGTGAAAGGAAGCAAGAACAAAAATGCCCATTTTCCTACTCTTTCTCCTATTTTTCAAATAGCCAAGGTTATGCCTCATTCCTCCAAGCAAAGAGTGTGTATCTGCAGACTACCTAGGGTAGTTTTGTTAGCCAGTCTACAAATAAAGTCTATTATTTGTGAATGGGAAGTGTTGCTTTTTATAAGCTTAATTCACATTGAAAAAAAAAGTGAATTTTTCCCTTCTTCTCAGTGGGAAGCAAAAAATAATAGACAGTCAAATAGTATCCTCTGCTCAGTTATCTGAGATTATGAATGCATGCCAAGCCACAGGTTGTTGTTTGAATGACGAATCAAAATTATGGACACACAAGAAAACGGAAATTCCTGTCTACCTACTCCAGTCCTACATGTCTTTTTAAGGTGTGACATATACGTGTTTCATACAGTCAAACAGCATACTGCCTTTGATCACTAAGAATCACCATATTTTGCTTACATTCATAACATCCTATGTGGTATTTTGGGTTGCCAAGGAAAACAGAACTGTTAGTTCTTGGCACAAAAGCCAGGGCCCATTTTCTGGCCCCTTTTTGAAATGCATCAAACATACATAGTTTAATGTGTCTTTTGGAGAACAGCAGGGCAAATCATTATCTATAGCCTTACCTGGTTTTCTACTAGATAGAGTCAACACAGATTTTATAAGGCAAAGATATCCAACCTAAATGTCAGTGCATGCTATGCCATGCTGAAGAAAAGACAATTTTCCAGACTCTTGAAACCAACTCTCACCAAAAGAAGGTCATTACCTTTTTTGCTCCTTGTTCTTCTTCGACACCATCTCCTATAACAACATACACTACTTTTCTTCCAAATCTTTGCATTATTCGCTCAAAACAGCTTTCCTTTCCTGAAAGAAAAAGATCAGACTATTCAGGGTAGATGGTGATGGGATGTCATCAAATAAATAACTTTTTAGCCTGGATCTCCCCAACCCTTGGAATTCTTAAGTAGAGCTACAACAATGAGAAGAGTCTGTCCCTCAGGATGGCGTATCAAGGCTGGTTGCAGCATAAACAGCATACTAGAGGTGCACAATATGACCTTTCTTGTCTCATTCCCTAATATGACACAGGTTTTGTGGGGAATTTCACCACCAGGAGAATTATCTACCATTTGTTTAAGACTAGTAGCATGATTTGAGTAAATTGATTGAAGCTGAGTTGAAATTCTAGCTTCTTCTCCAAAATCTGTGGCATGATTAATCACAGCTCCTAAAACAGTAGTACCTTGACTTGGAAGGCCATTCAAAAGATTAAGATTTAAAAGCCTGTAATCCAATACATGGGCCATGTCCATGATCCTGCACTGGGATCCATTCATATAGGTCCTTCCTTCCCTGCACACACCTAGGGAAATGATCTCAGTGCTCCAGCCCTATGCACAAGTACCATAGAAACACAGAAATGTTAAGGGTTGGAAGGGCCCTTAAACTCATCTATTCCCCTGGCATGTACAGGGACACTCCCACTGTAATAAGTTATTTAAGGTTATCCAAGGTTATCCAGGTCTTCCAAGGCCTTACCCCACCAAGTCTTGAACACTGCCAGGGTTGTGGCATCCACAACGTCCCTGGGCAACCTGTTTCAATGCCTCACCATCCTTACAGTTAGGAATTTCTTCCTAATAGCTAACCTACGTTTCTTCTCTTTCAATTTGTACCCATACTGGAAAGTTTCAGGTATGGTACTGAGAAGACAAAAGAAAGAAAAACCCTAAAATTGGGTCTTCTCAAGTGTCCCCATTATGAAAGGTCACTTTAGTCTGGCCATGGGACATGCTAACCAGAGTGTCTACAGCAATGGATGGAAAAACTGTGGTTTATAAAATAGTTATTTCAGCTAAAGAAAAATAAAAGTGTAAGAAAAAGTAGGCTGGAAAATAAATGAAGTTTTCTAGACATTAAAGAACCCAAACTACTTAATGATAACATTTAACAGTAGCACCAGGGATAAGAAACCTCCAACACTAAGTTGAAACAGTGTTTGAATATTACTAACCACACCATGTTACAAAAATCTCATGGTTTCCTGTGACAGTCACTGACAGAGCACATTTTACCAAAACCACCCTTCTATCCCATATATGTGAAGTCACAAGTGAAGATTTATTAAAATATGTTTTAATTAAAATGTGTATTTAAAGCATTATATTTCAAAGCTATAATTTACTATAAAGTTTTGATAGAGGGCACTATAACTTTTATATTCAGGAAAATTTTTAAATATTTTATGGGAATGCTTGCAAATTTCTCTGTAAAACTATGAAACAATTTTTGTTTTGTCTTGTTTAAAAAAAAATCAAAAATATCCCCCATTTGAGTTTGCTGTATTATACTTAAGATACTTGAGTACACACGAAAAATGTGTTCTTGTAGCCCACAATTATGAGGGAATCTGAGACAGAACAGATATGTCATAATCACATTAAAACTACAAACACCATTGCCATCTGGTCTGAGGTACTTCTACATACTCAGAATAACATCTTTTATACTGAACCAGAAAACAGAAATAAACATTTGCCTGGCTGAAGCTTATTACAGTCAGTATGAAGAAACTTAAACAATTACATTTTGCAGCAAAACATTCTTGCTTCTGGTAAATTGTTTACCAAAATTTTCTCTGGAGCCCATGAAAGCAAATAAGCCAGGGCTTACCTTTACAGAATTTCTCCTACTGCTGCTCCAGGGAGACTTCAGTGTTCTGTACTTACCACCTATTAAAAACCCTTCTCAATTGCTACACAGCCCCACAGTTTTGAGAAATGATGAAAAAAAAGCATTATTTTTAACATTTCTTCCTAACAGAGACTGTACCACTGTTAATAGAGCTATAAAAAGCTTTCTGTGCTGGATCATCACACATTCGAAAAGCACTTTTAGGATGCTTTAGCAATGTTTCATGAGGATCGGGTGTTACGAATCTCTGTATTTGCTACAGTAAAAGCAAGTTAGAATTAAATATAGACTACAATAGCTTTTCTTTTTGGAAATACAGCTTTAAATGTATCACAACATGATGAAAATAGCTCACCTATTTTAGTTGCACTGTAAATATTCTCTATGGGAAATACAACCCCTAGTCCGTACAACAAGACTTTTGCCAGAGCTGGAATTAGCTGAGTAGTTGTTACGAGAATGTTCACACAGTTTGTCCTACAGAAGAGAAAATGCAAATATCCTTTTTTAACAATACAGAAAGAAACCAAAACAAAACAATAGAAGGAAAATCTTACCCCTCCCATCAGAGCCCCTCAACATTATTATTACCACTTAAAAAGAACATTTTTTTTTTTACCACTGTATCGAGGAACAAGGTGCAGCACGGTCAGATCAGAATAAGAAATGAGGGTAAGGTCCTCCAGCTTCAGCATTTTGCCCACCACACCGGACAGCCTCTTCCAGATCATCCTCAGACATGCTAGAGCTTCCTTCCTACTCTTTATACTCACCTCGAATGTATGAGGGTGAGTGCTTTCAGTGCAAGTGTTAACCAAGAATCTGTCAAAGCTTCAATTTCTGCTCTCAGTTGTAACCAAGCCTCTCTTTTTGCTGGACCAAGAAGACCTGTGGAGTAGACAAGGGCATGTCTGCACTGGTATTAAGCAGCGCTCTGTCATTTTCCTTTGCTTTCACCAGCTCAGACAATTTCCTGCACTCTGCAAACTAAGCAGCTCACTAAACACTCCTAGAAAGGAGTAGAAACCAGTTCCTCCCATTTACCACCTAATAATCCATGTTTGTTAGACACTCCAGAGTCACTTGCCTCCAACGTTGTTTTTGTAGGTGTTGTATATTTCTTTTACTCGTCTGTAGCGGAAGGCCAGTTTCCGCATCCAGTCCACCCCTCCGCGCACGCCGGTGGCCAGGCACAGGTTGGCGCTGGTGGCAGCCGCGGGAAAGCCGTCGGTTCCGAAGTTATACGTGCTAGGCAGAGATAAAAAACCCCACGGATTAATAAAAGGCAACAGGCTGCATTGAACCACCAGCTACCCACTTGGCTGGGTTGCAAAGAAGACAGCTAAAAGAGAGCCAGGCTACTGTGAGCATTCCAGCAGCCCATCCCTCGCCCAGAAAGGGATTTGCAAAGCAACTTTTTATCTTAATGAGTTCTTCTGTACCTTAAGTCTTGACCGTTGTCATCCGAAGACACGTCGTCAATGTGAACCTGGTCGCATTCCTAAGATGACAGAAAGATTTTATAATTTTCTTGAGTTTGCAGACCTTGACAACAAAGCTATAAAAAAAATCTATGACCAATCTAGTCATCAGGGATATTTTTAATTGTGGAAATCAGTAGATGGCAGTCTTGTTAAAACAACTATTTTACCTATTCCTTGTGCTCATTTCTTAGAATAAATGCACACTGTCATTAGCTACTACTGTTAAATGGCTTTCCAAAAACACATTTTTGTGTTTAGAAAGGAAAGTGGTTAAAAACAATTAGCATATGTGTTCCATAAACGTTCTTGTAGCCTTTCAGGTACCTTAAAACATCATGCTGCTCAAAGCTGACTCAGTCAGTGCATAAGTGTAACTGAAACCAGACATTTTGGTAAATGTAACATATTAGAAAAATTAAACCTGATGCTAACCGCCAATGAAATTATGACCTCTGATTGCTGTTGAGCCACACACCAACACAGCCTGAGGCCAGTGTTTCAGAGGAGTGCAGATGAAAAATCTGTTCCTAGTTTACCATTCATTTGAGAGTTGTGAGTTTCCTTCTCTCTCTTTGGTCTTAGTGCATGAAAGCAGCATGCAAAGATGAAGAAAATCTGAACAGAAATACCCAAACCAAACTATCTTTCTTCAGCTGCTTTTCTGCAAACTAACACAATATATTAAAAATTAGCTTTCTCCATCACTAAATTAAAAATTGCAATGTCTATCATTTATCCACAAAAAAATCCATTAAAACATTACTATTAACATTTTAACTGTTGGCAGGAAAACAAATAAACCTCTGACACTTTAGATCAATATCAATTCAATGCTTGTAACAATAAGGGATTTCAATTATTTTAATAATTTCCTCCTCTCTCTCCTAATGTGAAGTCCTATAACAAGTATGATCTATTTTAAAGATGAAAATGCTGCAATTCTTTATTTTTGTGTTGCTTTCCTCTGAACAAATTTTTCTCTCTCCATGGATTTGTGAGGAAGGGAGGGAAGATAGAAGTGGAAAGAAACTCAAACCAGCTGTTCCCTAACAGAATTAAAATCATGACCCTCAACCCTTTTTCTAAAACATCTATTTTCCAGCCAACCCTCTCCCAGCAAGCAGCAAGCTCCAAGGAGGAAAAGACTTTGACCCTGTAACCTTCTCCTCCTCTCCTGAGGTCAACAACCTCAGATAAGAAAAAAGCTGAAGAAGCCTATGTGGCCTCACATGGTGGCTGTGGATTCTAGATTTTTTAAAACATTGGTTTACAAAAAAAGCCTCAGAACCTTGAAATGTTTTGAAGAACAAGGTGTGGTCTTTTGCACTTGTACAACATATTCTTACTGTAATGCTTACTCTTCTGTATTTTATGCATAGGTAGCTTCTGCTAAAGAGAGACGTAGGAGTGACAACCAGCACAGGAGAGACAATACTAGATTTGCTCATATTTAACCAGCATATAGTGAATTTCCCCCTTAGGCAGACAAAATGCAGTAGATCTACAGACACAGCTGAAACTGCAAGTGTGAGCATATGCTGCCAGGCTTTGAAAATCAACTTGGCTGAAAAAAGAGCCAGAAGCTTCTTCAGCAAGTTATCAAATTCACACAATTTTTTACTGTTTTTCTGTTTAAAACCTAGAGTAAATGCCCATCCAAATGCATACCACATTAACAATTCAAATATGAGCTGAGTATAAGCTAAAGAAGCAACACCCTCCTGAATTCATTAGTTTCCCACTTTAGTTACTCTTCTATTGCTCAGTGATTTCTCCTTCCCCAGCTTAGAAACTATGAATGACAACTGCAGCAAGCTGCTGGAGAAGAGGACTCAAAATAGAAATCTGTGAAAAAGAAACTTTTTTTTTTTGTAACCACAAAACTAAAGGAAGGAGTAGAAGCTCATCTTCTCAAAGGAGCAGATGGAAGAAGGAATAACTCAAAAAACTTCCAAACTCAATTCTCTCAGGGAAAAGACAGAGGAAGGAAGAATGAGGCCACTACATCTTAGATACCACAGTTAGAGAGAACCTGGGGACTTGGAGCTTTAATTCACAGTGCAAGATCTTGGGACCATCACAAGCCTTGGATCATGATATTCTCCCTTTCTTTCTAACCACTTCCATGGGTACGTAGAGAGAACCGCAGTGATACATTAGAAATAGAAATTGTAGCATCAAAAGAAAGAATTATTTTGGAGAGAAAAGCCCAGAAAATAAATCCCAGACTAAAATCTGGTAGGGCAAAGGTATAGAAACAGTGTCAAGAAAGCAAGAAAAAGGAATAAAATGTCACAAGCACCAGAAATTTCAGACAAAATACTGACTATAATAAAAGAGAGATAGTGTCCTCTTTTGTCAGGAATAAAAGAAGGAAAAAAGGCAGGAAGGGAACAAAGCACAAGAGATACATGTTATAATTTGGAAAGGATTAAAGCCCAGTGTGATTGACACTATGTTACAGCTAAAGGGAGGTCACAAACAGTGCACGACTGTTTTGTTCCTTTTGAGTGGCAGGGCACGGCTTTGAGGCTAAATGTGAGCTTTGAGTGCCCGGTATTTTTTCACGCTGTCTAGCTGACTCAGACTTTGGGCTAATGAGTGATGGCTGCATTTTTCCACCCTTGAACATGGTGAGGAAAAACATTCATTTAGCATTTGCTCTTTTAGCAGGGAAGTTATTGAGGAGTAATTCTTCAAAGAAGCCAATTACCCTCCCATCATTAATTGATGTGGTCCATTCTTCCATCAGAACCCCTTGCATTTGTTTCCACCTGCTTGGTTGGTGTGGAACACTCTATTTGTGAGCTACCTGAGACACTGCTCAGTCCTCTGATTAGCTATAAGCAAGCACACACAGAGTCAACAACTTAAAATAGCAGTCAGCTCAATATGCACCACAATCAGGGATATGGTAAAACTGCTCAAAAAATAAAGCATGCCCTTCAAACCAGAACATTTCCCCAAAGGTGTATATATACTCATAGACTCTAAAATCCTCGAGTACTTCTCAGAAAAGCTTCTGAGAGGGAAGCTGACTTATAGCTAAATGGCCATCCAGAAAAAAAAAGGAAAAAGTTTGTTTGCAGGCTCATCATTTCAAACTTTCACAAATGTATTTGACATTTTTGTAAAATTTTCATAGGAAATACAGTACTAGAATTCTCCCCCTAATTCTCTGGCAAAGCGATATCTGAAACCAATACTGAGAATCCCTGTAGAAACACTGTTATTTATGCAGATGTATTTTATTATGACATGATCAGTTCAGCAGTCAAGTCCAAAGCAGAAAATGAAAATTGTGGGATTCTCTTAAAATAGGCTGAATTGGCAAATAAGGAGCAAAATATCCTGTGGCTTACACATAAAGCCTATGCAGCTAGCGGTGTTATGCTCCTAAACGTGTTGACCTTGCAGCTTCAGTGTATCCAGTTTGAAATCTTCAGGAGGAACTACAAGTGCTAACATGTTTGTACTGAAGATTTGTATTTCAGCCAGACAGGCTGAGATGCAGCTCTGCACTTTCAGATCAATCCCTGGAAAGCAAAATGCACTTGGTATTGTTTAGAAATAACATTTTGAGGGAAAATGGGATTGTCAGCATGTGTAACCTGGCAAATCTACCAATAGTAGCTTAAGAAGTTCCTGCCCATGCTGTTTTTTTTTGCTCTTTCACACAGCTGGCTTGCATGGATCCATGTGTTTGTGTCCCTCAGACCTTTCTGTGCCACAGCTGGTAGCTTAGATTGAATCTCCTGCAGCAGCTCAATTAAACCAACAGATGTTGCATGGAATAGCTGAGATTTGTTTCTCCATTCCCTTCTATCAGCTCTGCTTTGGGGCTTGAAGCAGCAGCAGATATGTGCTTGCAGAAGCAACTTAAAGCTGCTGCAACCATTTGATAAGTGAGTATCTCCAGTGAAATGCAGCAAGCCAAAGACAAACAGCAATCAAAAATGAATGACCAGGTGAGTCTAGCCTAAGATTTGTACAAGGAAAGCTTATGTCTTCTCCCTCCTCCATTCCCAAAGCATTTGTTAACTTCTTCCTGCTGAGCTTTCCTCCTTCTCTTTTCTGTTTTTGTATGACAAGCCAAAAACTCCCAGAGATGCTCCACAGTCATCATTCACAGCTCTTAAAATGCCTGGACCTATGTAGCCCTCTGGAATCATTCCTTTAAACTAACTTAGGATCTTTATAAAGATTCATATGCAAAGCATTAACTTATGGCAGAAATGTTCTGCAAATATTTATATTACTTTGCTCCTTCACTACCACCCGTCAAGTTGTGTACTTCTGCCATAATTATGTAAAATATGCTTCACTACTCAACTTACTGTAGGAAAATTAATAACAATAATAATAAAAAAAGAGATTAAGGCTGTTATAATAGTTCTCTTATCCGTGCCAATACTACATGCCAAGTGGAGTGACGCAACAGCTTAGCATGCTGATCCTCTACATTTCTGTGTTACAAAGCTAACAAAAATAAATCTAATAATTCTGCTGCCTTTGAATAAACACTGACATAAGGTAACTGTGGAAAAGTCTGCACATTATAGAGAGGAATAATGTGAATAATATTAACACAACCTCAGAGGATGATGAAGTATTACAGTTTCAAATCTGCTGATTGTAGCTAAAATACATTTCCACATTTGGTTAATCTGCTTAATTTACTGTGAGAAAACTAACACCACACTTCCAACTAATTATTCCAATACCTTAGTCTGCAAAGTCAAATGAGCGAGGGGAAAAAACCCCAACCAACAACTACCCTTCAGAATGAGCTATTTTCATTTTGCCTTTACATCAGCGGGCCCATTGAGACATCCTGGAAGCTGGCCAACTCACAGGAAATGATTGCTGGGATTCTCTGTTCCTCTCATATCTGTCATTACGCAATTATATCCACTGCTTCATTTTCCCTACTGAACAGTAGAGAAATTTGGTCATGTACATGTGAGAACAGATCTAGCAAAACAAGTTAAAGATGCAATCCTTTATAAATGTGAAGTATCTGTAAAGAAAAAAAAAATCCCCAAGTGTACACTGCTGTGATTTTAATGCAGCTTTTTATGACAGCAGTACCTCTGTTTATGTCTTTTCCAGCAGTTGTATATACCCTTTAAGACTATTATCTACTCCACAAATACTCATCACTCCTATTAGCCATCACAGCATGCTTCTTTCGGAATCACAGAATTACAGATTGTCAATTTTTTTTTTTCCAGGCAACACTTAGGTATTTCAAAGCTGGGGTGTGAATGCCCCATGCCCCCATCTTTTTACTCATAGTTGTGACCACATGCACCAACACTATTTGCCAGCATTCACTAAGCTTTAGGAGTCAACCTCTGTTTTCCACTTGACTAGAAGGACAAAATCCCTGGTATATCTAGGTTGGAAAATTGAACGATGGCACATCTACATCCTCTGTGTGTGTGTGTGTATATTTATATATTTATATATATATGTAGTATGAACTGTACCTAATGCTTCTCCACTGTACTTCTGTGCTGGCTAAATACAAAAAATCCTCTGCACTTCCTTTCAAGCCAAGGCAACAAAGGCTGAAGTGCTGAGCTCCCTGAGCCATCGCCGCGGAGCGCCTGCTAAGGCACAGCACAAACCCACGTGAAAGAGCAGCACTGCTAAGGCACAGCACAAACCCATGTGAAAGAGCAGAGCCTGTAAGGCACAGCACAAACCCACGTGAAAGAGCAGCACTGCTAAGGCACAGCACAAACCCACGTGAAAGAGCAGCACTGCTAAGGCACAGCCAAACCCATGTGAAAGAGCAGCTACTGCAGTTCACAGCTTCTCAGCGCTGGCACTCCATTGGCAGGACCTGTCATCTCTGTCTAGCCTGCACTTTGTGACCCTAACATTTTCTCTTCTTTCCCACCACAATTATTCGGTGCTGAAGAAAAAAGGTGCAGATTACCTGTGGGTCAGGCACAGGATATGAGGAACAAAGAGAGTTCTTGAAATCCACTTCATTCTGTCTGACAATTTGTGGATGAACAGTCAAGGAATTAAATTGGGCTGTGAAGGCTTTCAAAATGTTCCCATTTTAAACTTAAGACTATAAAGAGAGGCTTATAATGTAAAAAAAGCCCACAAAAACCCTACCAAAACCCACCAAAGCCTATCGTTTATTGTTAAATAGAACATCAGAACAAAAAATTAGTTTATTAGCTATATAAACTATTATATATTATCTATATAAGCTGTTATAAACACTACGGACTAAGAACCGAAATTATTTGCAAACTCTTTTTCACAGCCAATGACTTTAAAGTACTCCCCTGCACTGAACATGTAACCCTTTTATAGCACAAAATGGATGCCATTTTTTTTCTAATAGAAAAGGTGATGAAAATCCTATTTTGCCTGCTCACATCCAGAAATGCATTTGGATCAAATATGATACTCCTAAAGTAAACAGTGTATATTCCAAAATAAAGGTCTTATTCTGCAACTTGTGTTTATTGAAGTAGCTATGCAAAAAACAAAGTTTACATTTTCATTTCAACTACACCTTGTAACTGGAAGAATCTAATTTAAAATAAAACATGACCTAAAGAAGTATCTATATGGCAACTGCAGTGGATAAAGTGTCTCTCTAAAAATCAGTTCTTGCTCCAACTCTGACAAAGTAATTTGTTCTTCTTTTCTGTTATGTTATTCTATTTCTGTATATTTTGCAGGAAGGGAAGAGGAAGGAAGAAAGGAAGAAAGGAAGAAAGAAAAGAAAAAAGAAAGAAAGAAAGAAAGAAAGAAAGAAAGAAAGAAAGAAAGAAAGAAAGAAAGAAAGAAAGAAAGAAAGAAAGAAAGAAAGAAAGAAAGAAAGAAAGAAAGAAAGAAAGAAAGAAAGAAAGAAAGAAAGAAAGAAAGAAAGAAAGAGAAAGGAAGAAAGAATTTTACCAATAGATAGAAACAGCTAAATAAAACTCAAGTGAATCTGCTTGAAGGGTGTGTTTTATTCCTGGAGAGAATGGTGTTAGGTTTAAAGTGTCAAATTAACTGTATTTTAAAAGGCCAGCACTTTGCATGTGCTTTCACATACTTTTTTTATGATATGATTCCTATTATCTGCTAATATATATTTTTGCAAAGAGAAAAAAAATTCTATGATTAATGGGAGACAGTGAAAATGAAATATGAAGATATTTTAAGGAGAAAAAAAGCCATGAATCTCATCAGAATATAATGAATTATTCTCAAACTCATTAACTTGAAAGTATACTTTTAGGAACATATACAATTTGTTGAAACAATACACTAAAGATTGTTAAAATATATTTAAATTTTCAGGGACCTAAAATTAAACTTATGAAAAGAATGATTTTCCACAAAAGCCTTAAAATGTCTCATTTCTCTGGAAACAAGGGGTTCATGTGGAAATTTTCACAAGATGACCTAAGCTGTGTCTTTCAGTTCCATATGACCAATTAATTCAAACTTGCAGGGCCTTGATGCTGTTGATAACCTTCTAAATGCATGTGTTTAAAATGAAAGTTGCAATACTTCGAGGGAGTGAGTCTTCCATCTTTGTAATTGTCTACTAATGAGACAAATCCAGGGTTTAAAATTCTCTCTGCTAACCTTGCCAGTATGGACAGCAAAAACATTTTCTTCTATGGGCAGCCTGAAGACCTTTCCACAACACTTTGAATTTTCTCTTTCCTTTTCTTTCCCACTCCCAGTGTTGTGGGGCAGTTGTTGGCCCTTGTGCCGCTGCTCAGTGGCAGAAGTGGGGAGTGAGCTGATCTATCACTGCCTTGCCCAGCCAGAGAAGAGGACAACAATCCTTTGTCAGTGTTCTAAGAGTGCCAGCTAGAGAGACGAGTTTTTGTGCCACCTTACAGCCTGTGATGGCTTAACCCCAGCTGGCAACTCAGGGAGAAGCAACAGAAAGGTGAATAAAATGAGAAAGTGATGCTATGGCACGGTAGGTTTCTGGGTATTTCAGCTCAGCTGTACATCTGCAAAGAACAATCCAGGTGATCCTCTTGAGAAAGGAAATTGTATAGGCTCTGTTTTTAGTGGCACCTAGCATGAAGGTACTTGTCATTTGCCATGTGAAAGAAATTAAATGGTTAATAAGTTGCATAAGCCTATAGGAATGGTCTTCTCTAATGAGCAAGGAAGGTATTTGTTATTCTTTGTAGCTCTAATGCTCAGGAACTGCAGCAGCACATTCCACAACAGCCAGGCATCTTGCATTTCAGATGGGTTGAGGCTTTTAGCTGTGTTTTGCACACACCAGCAAAGCCACAGTTCTGCCTGAATGAAGACTTTGATTTTCATTTTTGTTCATTTACCTACAGCTACATGAGTGATGTAATTTAGTCCCACATTCATGAAGTGGAACTTGATAAACTTTCTGCAAGTCACCCATGGTAGTAGCATCACAGATGAGAAACAATTTCCAGTCATTCCCTCACACACATATTAGGGAAGACTCTGTGCTGTGATTTGTATTTCCTTTCTTCTCTCTACCCTTCCTTCCTGAACTGCAACTGAGCTGTTCTTGAATTGCTGCTGTGGAAAATTAAATGCAAATAGATGGGCTTTGTGTCTCAGTCTGAATGTGCAAAGGGAACTGCTCTGATACCTGCTGGAAGGGAGTTCACAATTGTTGAAGAGTTCCTTAGAAAGTGAACTTGTCTTTCCAACTCTTCATAGAACTTACAGTACTTTAAAAATAAGTACTCTTTATATCTCTAAAAAATAAATTTAATGTTGTTAAAAGCTTTTGGAATAATTACATTTGGCTTACCCAGAACTCTCTGTGGATGAACTATCAGAAGTTGAATCACATGCTTCTCACAAAGCATCCCTAGCCACTATTTGGTCAGGAGGTTCCCACTACAGACATTGGGAGGTGGTGAACTCTTATTTCAACCAAATGAGAAAAGTAATTTTTGAATAGATATTCCTCTGATGACTCCAGTCTGGGTGACCAAAGATTTGTTCAGCTGCCATCCTTATGGTATTTGGGGGTGGGAGAAAAATAATTCAGTCAGCTCTGTTTGAAGCTTTCCTCTCCCTGAAACCATTGCTTGGGTCTCACCAGGAATAAGGCTTATTCAATAATCTGTCCTGTAATTTTTTTTTTTTTTTTTTTTGAGTCTGACGGCCCAGAAATCTATTTTCAGTATGTTCTACAGTCCTTTCTATGTATGGTGATTTTTTTCAAGAAGTAAGCTCAGGTGTTTCTTATTCAAAATCCAGGTAACCAATGAGGAAATGAAGAGCCAAAGTTTTGCTAAGACTTTCCAGGATCCATCCTCCAATCACAGCCAAATCAGACCCATTCTGCCAAAATCACATACGTGATTTTTTGCCTCAAGCAAAACAGATATTTCTCACAGCAGTAGAACTAGACCTAGAGGTCTGAATATGAGCTTCTGTCCATTGTTTATTGCTAAATGAAGGTCATCTGGCAGAAACAATCATGAATGATTACATTCAACAATCACCAAGAGCTGATTCCACTTTCAGCTCATCTTTAACTATTTTACTCTTTTGAAAACTCTTCTCAAGCAAAAAGTTTTTCTTTTGTTTTTAAAGTATTTCTATTGAAGAAACATTTATTAGAATTTTAAAGAATGCACACGCTATTTTTCTATTCTGAGAGAATGTGATATGCAACTTTCTAAGAAATTTATTTTCTTTGGCATCATCTTGGTCAACATTTACTTTTACGCTGGTAAACCTATCCCTTCATCTCAACAGTGGTTGACCTCCACCTATCAACAACACAGTTGCTTCATACTGGATTTTTTTTCTTTTTTACTAACATTGACACATCTAGGTTGATTTTCTTTCTTGCTGGCACATCATTGGTGATCCCAGCACAACAAACCAAATTCATGCCATAAGGAAAAAAACAGGTTTTGCTATGCTCCTAGACAAGTTTGCAAATGAAATATTTTAAATAGAACTGGGGTAGTAGTCCATGAGAAAAACAAAGAGCAGGAAACACTCTAAGGAAAGCTGTCATGTTTACTTCTTGAAAGAGCTGCTACCTTTTTCATTAAAAAAAAACCCAAACAACCAAACAATACAAATAATAACAACCCCTTTCATATTCCAACAACTTAACTTAGGAATGGTGGAACAACTAAAATCTACTAAGTTGCTCTATGATTGCAAGAGAATAATTAAATTCTATGTAACTTTAATCCTCATTTTGAATGGAAGACAAACCAGCTCTACTGGTGGTGCTGCAGACTTAACCAGTGGGTTAATCTTTTCAGCATTCTGAAAGCTTATCACAAACCAAATGTAAATGGGATAACTGTTAATACTAAGTTCATCAATATTTTAGTGCATTCTCCATCACAATTTTCTTCTAATAGTATCATTTCAAAAACCATAAATACGTAAAAAATAGACAAGTGATACAGGAAATAATATTGTTTACACAAATTATAAATAAAGTAAGTCATTATAAAATTACATTAAATTCTAATACAGCTATTTTTTCCTGTCTCCTGAATTATTTTAATTCATATTTACCAATATTTTATGTTCTGCCATGGACTTTGGTATAACTTTGAGGTAATTTTACTGATTTCTGAGGCATTTTTTCATACCCCTGTAATTGAAAGCCTAGAAGCCTCACTTGCTTTATGGTCAAAAGAAATGAGCTATTAAACAATACTCACAATCACAGGTAACTTGTTTTGGAACAGCAGCACTTAGAGAAGCAATACTCTGATTTACTGTTGTTCTGATTTCTTCTTTTTCTATGGGTTACCACATCATTTTGTAAACATAATTTGTCACCAACACCAGCCAGAGTTCTTTGTAGCTACTTTTTGCCTTTCTTTCAGATCTGTTATTCCTGCTGAGAGAATCTACTAAAGAAGAATTTTTCATACTGACACCAACTGTAGTCTTGCTGTGAATAACCACATTCCCATAAAAATCATTCCATTTATTGCAAAGTTGTTGGCAGACCCTAGGAATAATAGTCAACTCAGGAAACCTTTTATCCTGAAATCACACAGCTTAACCCTTTGCATGACCACATGTAGTTCATACATAAAAGCTATATTACCACACTGCTATTTAATTTCATTGTAAAGGCTTTTCTGGTGTCAGCAAGGTTTTAAAATTATTTTTTTTTTACAATACTTCATTTAAGTAAAATTTAAATAATAATTTTTTAAAAGACTGAATTTGAATTATCCAAGCAGTATTCAGGGTTTTTTCTCAGTATATATTGTTGTATTAAAAATTAGATACTTTTTCCCAATACATGAAATATTACATACCATTTGAGTGTGGTTTTGATTATAAAGTAAAAAAACATCCATACAAAGCTTTTTTGTTTTTTCTACCCTCCTATGGCAAAGAAAGATTTATGAATTTGCAATATAATTAAAAAAAATAGAAATAAAACCTGTTTGCTTTATGATTTTTTTGTGGAAGATACTTCTGCTAGTTATTATATTTGCTATGTTAAATACCAAACTAGTGGAGATTAGATTCAGGAAAGAGATTTTAGTTCTGTTAGTTAATCCTCTTGACAGTTTGGGAGTCAGAGGTTGTATTGCTTGCATTCAAATTTCTGTCTGAATTTATTAAACTGATGGAACAAAAAAAAGGTGGTGTATGTCTGTTGTGTTCTGCTTGTAAATCCTTGTTTGTAGGTAACCACAGCTTGATTTATGCTTTATTCATTTGACCAAGGCAATAATGGGAGTTTTGGACTTGTGAACAACACACCTTTGGGGAAAAGGTTCCATTTTGTCACAATAAATGAATTTAAATATTTGGATTTTTAAACTTTTCAAAGTCAAAGAAAATTCCTAGAAACTGTCTCTCTCATGTTCTAACCGCTGCTACAACTGTCTCTCCCCCTTGCCCAGCAGTGCTAGGGAAGCAGTGATTCCCCTGTGTATCCATACTTTACATTCCCAGTGTTAATTATACAAATATGCAGAAGAAAAAGATGAGATCTTTCCACTGATTGAAGGGATTTTCTACAGTCCAGAAAGCATCATTTGCTCAGATAAAGCTGATCTTTCTCGTGACAGCATTTCAGCTGAGCCAGTGCTCAGCAGTCTGCTCCTGCTGTCAGTGAACACGCGTCAACTCTCATCTCCTGCCTGCACAGTGCCACAGGTAACCTTCGCTTAATGCCTGGACTGACTTAAAAAATAAAATAAATGCTCCATTCCTTCAATACTTCATTGTTTCTTTTGTTAAACTTTTTGTCTACAATTTTTTAAAGTCCTCGTTAAAGCCTCATGCTTTAACAGCACACTTTAGGGTAGTTTTAGTCTACTATAGGATCACCCAGCCTCTTGAACATATCTAAAGAAAAAATTTATAAATGCAATTAACAACAGTCAAATCTGACCCTAAACCACAGAAAAATAGAAGTGATACTGCAATGAGTAAAGGAAATAATGCTCTCCCCCTTTCTTTACAGTTTCATTAGACCATTGAACTGGATGAAATTCAGATAGAGGCCTTATTGTAACCATGCTGAAACAGTAGAAATCTCCTGAGACTGTGAAACTCAAACATTTTGGGAACCAACTTCAAGCACTCTTTTCGTGCTTTTAAAAGAAAATGAATGAAAGAAACTCCTTAATTTTTTTCCCTGTGGAAACATTTTAATATAATTGCTACCAAAACCCCCAAACAAACAAACAAACAAACAAACAAAACAACCTAAAACCCCAGCACAGATATGTTTAAAATTCATATGTATGCATATTTTCTTAACATTTAAACTTCAATCTCAGGACTCACACATAACCACACCAGCGCAAATGGCTTTCATGATATCAAACAACTTGTAAACAACTCTGTAAATCCATGCCAAATTTAAACCTAGGCTGACAAGACTGATAGAAACAACCTACCATGCATATTGCTAACATGCTTAAGCTGTGGTTTCAAATCTTTGTACTTATGTGAGGATTGTGTAATGTACTCACCCTGCAAAATAGCATGTAAGGATGACACCTAGTTTCACCTAGCTTTCCTAAAATAATTACATTACGCAATTTTCAGAGATTAATCCACTCAAAAAAACAACCTGAATAATTCAAATATGAGATTTTAAAATGGTTCCTACATCAATCAGGAAATATTTTTTCTAAAGGTTGACTATTACACTCTCTTCAGTTTGCCTTCTGAGTTTTTGTATTGGAAGAGTCCAATGAGAAAAAAATAGCTTGCCACAAAGTAGTGGAATCAGCACAAAATAACTGCATTACGTGAATACAAAGGGCAGGCTGGGAAAGATATTTGAGTGTAAATTAATGTTGATCTTAGCTGGAATAACTTGCACTCTTTAGCACTTGCAGCTGCACCAGGGACTTCACTGGTTATATGAGATTTTACACATCTGTCAGCTTAATCAGAGACCAAAACACCAAATCTACTGTTCAGGAATGTTATTTTAATTTATAAAACTTTTTTGATTGCAAACTAATAATGGAATACTTAGTGTTATGAACAAGTCTTGACACCTATAACAGTAGATAGGATTTTGTTCAGTGTTATCAAATTAATAATATTTAAATACAATGTTAAAAATAAATTGTTCACATTAGTTCCATGAAATATTAAAAGCCAAAGTGAAGCCTCTCTACACCAGAATAAAAGGAAAACAATACCATAATTAGTACATTAACTGCTTTTACTGTTAGCATCAATGATTTATTAATTTATTTGACATTACTGCTCTATTGTTTCAGATAATTCAATTAATAAAATGAACTTATTCAAATCTGAAGTGACAATTCTGGCACTAAGGGGCCTTCAGGATGAATCACATTATTACCTAGTTTGGATCTAAAACGATGAACCATCAAGCAGTGTATCATATCTGTGCTTAGGGAATGATTTGCATTGTAGAAAAGCTCTGTGGCACATATCAGCAACTTTGCAACCTCTCAGAAAAAAAAATTCATTAAGGGCATTTTTTATGTGTCAGCAATATAATATAAGACAGTATTTTGAAACCTGCTAATGGTTGCAAAGTTCTCAATCTGTTACATTTCTTGTAATGAGTTTTGCATCTCTTCCATCAAGTCTTAGGCTTTTTCAAACAACTTTATTGTTTTATTACTGACTGTAAGGAAATTTTCAAAGTGCTGTCTCATGTCCTTCATTAGGTAGCAATGTGCACGTTGCCTTTCAGAGCCTGCCTCTGCAGCCCAGCACTGAGCTTTCTGCTGCAATTGAAGCTGGCATATGTGCGGTGGATCTGGGATTCCAGTATCAGACCTGCCTATACACAGCTTTCATACAGGTATTGCAATGGCTTCCAGGTGCCTTACCACTGTCCTTCAACACACTATCCCTGACCCAGCTGATCCTAAATCTGCTGTTTCAGACTCTGCAGAGCCTAGCTGTAATGGCGAGGTACAATTGCTACCTGGAAAGCATGCCAGCAGTTGGTATTTTTTTTTCCTGGGAAAGGGACAAGAATGTTAGCTCTGTCACTGGAAGGAACACCTTTGAATATCTAATTTGGGAAAAGACATAGACAAAACATGTTTTGACATTTTGATAGAAATTACTTTAAGTGTACCATCATGGAGATGGATCTCATACCACTAAAACCTAGCGTGCTGCCTACCGCAAATGTTTTTGCACTAGCATGTATTCCACTGACAAGTAGGATGCCATCCAGAGGGACACTGACAGGCCTGAGTGGGCTAATATGAACTTCATGAAATGCAATAAAATGCAAGGCATTGCAGCTGGACTGGGACAATCACCCATATCAGTACAGGCTGGGTGATGAAGAGAGAGGGTAGCTCTGTTAAGACTTAGGGATTCCAGTGGATAAAAACCAGTGGACGTAACCTGCACCCCAGAAAGCCAACAGTACACAGGGTTACACCAAAAGAGGCATGAAGTCTAGCTGAGGGAGGTGATTTTCCCCTTTCCCCTTTTCTGCCCTGGTGAGATCCCACAGAGAGAACTGCTTCCAGCTCAGGGCGTCTCAGCACAGGAAAGAGAGGCAGGCTGTGAAGTCAGCCTGAGAGAGCTGGAGTTGCTTAGTATGGAGAAGAGAAGGCTCTGGGATGACCTAATTGTGGCTTTTCAATATATAAAGTGGATTTAGAAGAAAGATGGGGACAGACTTTTTACTAAGGTCTGTATTGATAGGACAAGGAATAAGGGGTAGTGGTTTGAAAGAGGATAGATTCAGATAGGTACATGGAAGAAATTCCTTCCTGTGAGAGTGGTGAGGCACTTGAACAAGTTGTCTAGAGAAGTTGTGGATGGGGATTCCTGGAAGCTGGACAGGGGTTTGAGCAACCTGATCTAGTAGAAGGTGTCCCTGACCATGGCAGTGGGGTTGGACTAGATGATTGTTAAAGTCTCCTTCCAAACCAAACCAAACCTTTCTGGGATTCCATGAAATGTTCTATACTATACGGGGCAATTTGCATGTCCATGTATTTCTTCACAAAGCATGCCTGCCTAGCCTTTAGCTGATTTATACTACAGCAAAATCTAGGTATCCCAAACAGAAGCCCTGGTACCAGCTGACTACATGGAATTCCTACTAGCTACTAGCTCCCAAGTACACATACCTGAAACACTGCCGTGACTAGTGATGACTGATGCCCTTCTGCTCTAAATGTTGGGGTGTTTTTTTAACCTGTGACTTTAAAAATCAGACCTTACCTGAAATGTATGAATATCTCAAACTGGAACAAGTACAACTTACAAAAATCATTAAAAACCAAACCAAAACAAAACCATACAAAGCAAGCAAACAAAAACAAAACAAAAAAATCTCCCAACAGTAGAAAAGAAATTAAATACAACAGAAAACTGGAAAGCTTTCTTGGCTGACTATTTGCAATTTTTTTGTATGTTTTTTCTTTTCCCTTGTTTGAATACCCATATTTCCTATTTGTGTCAATAGAGTGAGAGGTTGTGCCAGTATGCTCCTGAGGACTAATATGTTAAAGAGACCAAGGTAGAGCTTTGTTAGAAAGCCAGCTACAACTGCACACAAAAACAACTGCTATAATCACCAGACCTGCTGCTTTTCTCTCTTGAGTACTTTATGACAGAATTATGATCCTTGTATCTGTAGATATCATCCTTACCATCACCATGATGAGAAGACTAAGGTACAGCGATGAGGAACTACAAAGTATTGGCAACCACAAACACAGACCTTGTGTCCTCTCACCTACATAAATGTTTGTAAGATATGCTCTAGACAAGTGATTAGTACCTAATGCCAGCAACGGCTCACCCTGTCAACATTCAGAGGCTGCAGTACAGCTTTAGACACAAAATGACCTTGATCTGATTTTTATTTTGTGGAGAAGTTGAGAAAGCTTTTCTCTCTGGTAATGGTGTTTCACAATCCTCCTTCTGCACTTCCTTGGTCTGGCTGCAGCTCCCCCAACTCCTGTCACTGATTGTGGATCTCTATAAATCTAGGCAATGTCATACCTGCTGTGTCTGTCCAAAGCTGGCTCCATGATATTTCTACAAGGTGTGGAAGAATAAATGATGGACTTCTACACTGCTAATAGTGGCCAACCTGCTCTCCCAGCTTGCTTTGGAGTTTGCTCAAAGTCTGCACTTAAGAGCTGGCTTGCATCCAAGCACTTCATTTGTTAGATTATTTGAATCTAGGACCAGATGTGCTAAAATGCTTTCAGAAAGAAGAGCATTTTACCCTACAGTGGTCATGGTTCTTTGAGATGTGCAATAACCTGCATATGGAAAGCCTGATGAATGCAGTAATGAATTCAATTACAAGAATTATCATAATGCCCAGAATCCCAAATCATCCTTTGGAGTGCTACTGTGCTAAAAGTTACCAGTCCGAGTCTGTGGCGTATTAAAGGAAATGATTTCCCTTTCTCCTTCAGATTAAAGAACCAGAACATATGGCTGTATTGCTTCAAAGGCATTCCTACAGGGCACTGTGTGGTACACTGGGGACATAGCTGTGTGCATGGTCACTGAAGGACCTGAGAGGAAAGTCACTTAGTCTCCTGTGGTGTTACTGATACCTACAAAGGAGAAAATTTCAGGCTGATGAAAAGAGGATATATGTCCCTGTCATGAAAAAAGGTCTCCTTGAGTGCCAGAAGTGATTTATAGGGTACATTTGCTTCCAGCAGCAGGGAGGCAGCCAGATTTCACCTGTAAGAATTGAAGGCAAAGGCCAAAAAGGAACTAATGTTCAAGGAGCTCTGCTCCATGATCAGGCTTTATGGATGCTGTCCTGGGTATTAGTTGTTCCCCTTCTTATCCCTGAGCTCTGACAATGAGCTCCCATCTTGGAAATCCCTGTAGTGCCAGGTGTTAGTGCAGAGTGTATCCCCATCTGCTTTAGTGACACTGGAGTCTGCCCTGCAGTGTGGACCTTAGAGGTCCTTTATGTTCCTTTAGGGAACAGAAGGGCTCAGCATACTGCTGGGTGTCAGGCATCTCCATCACATTTCAAGTGAAAAAGCTGTCCTACACACAGTCTTGAGCTTGAAAAGGAATAAGAGGGAGAGGTAGAGTTGATAAATACTCATAGTCTAATGACTGGGGGCCACAAAAAAGAGCAAAACTTCCACATAGTAAATTATAGAAGAAACAATCCACAAAGAGCAGTTTTCATTTAAAAAATTTTCTAGTTAATTTCTCCCTACCAACTTCTAGATTTGAGTAAATTCAAGCTAGCAGTTACAGACTTGCAGGAAGGATTTATTGCCCTGTGGGTGGAGGGAGGAGGTTTACAAACCAAACAGAGAGCATGAGAGTGCAGGAACATAAATGCTGTTTATTCTCTGCTTTAAACTGTGAGAATATGCATCTGTGGAAGACAGCATCTCAATGCTCCATTAAAGCAGGAAATGTTCCCATATGTGTAAAATGCAGGATTTGTAAAATGTCTCTGTATTAATCTAACTTTATTTAATGGAGTGAAGAGGCAGAGAAATGGGCTGCTCTTGTCTTGCTCCTTGCTGCCTGAGGACTGGCTAACCTTGGTGGTGGCAGGTGGGCAGGACAGAGGAGTGAAGGTGCTGCCTGGTAGCCAGGCTGGGCTGGGAGCACCTTGGGCACTGCCTGCCCTGGGCTGATGGGCCAGCCAGCTGTGGTTAATGACAGAGCTGCATCTTATGGAAACCATGTGCAACTCCAACACAGGCAGCTTTCCAGAGGGATCCCTACACAGAATATGCTAATGTGGGTTCATGAAAGTGAAGTAACACCCCATTCTTGATGTCATAGCAGTTATGCAGCTCTTTTTAACATACAGAAGAGATTGTGCTCTGAATTTTTATCAAACATAATGTAATCCAGACTCATAAGCTCCCAGCCAGCTCTTCATCTATCTCCAGGCAATGCTCCATGCACTCCAGCATTGACATCCATTGACACAGAGAGTTACAGGCCCTCCTTGTCTACCCTGCCTGTCCTTCCTAAACATTCTGCATGTTTTTATTCCAACGCTCCAGTCACAAGAGTCATCCCACTGGTCTCTGCGATGCCAATAAGATCATAGACCTGCAGGCATGCACACGCCTCTAACTCCTCTTGTTTACTCCCCACGTTGTGTGTGTTTGCATAGAAGCACTCAAGATGGGCCTCTGATGAAGCCAACTTACTGGCTGGAGTGGCTGGAATTCCTTTGTGCTGTTCTTCAGGTGCTCTTCTGCTGACCTGTGATCCCACTCCAGACGCTGGACACCTATGGCTGCCACAGATATCAGATGGGTAGGAGTGGGATGGATTGAGGTTCCTCTCCTCCAGCAGTCCTCCAGTTTAAAGAGTTTAAACTCTTCCTCAAGCCTATGACTGAAGATGTTCTTCTCCTCTGACAGATGGAGCCAATCAGCCCCACCAGACCAGGTTTCTCAAGCAAGTCCCATGCTCTAAAATACCTGAATGTCTCTCTGGGGTACGAGTTCTGCAACCATTTGTCAATTTGCCAGATTTGACTGGTCCTTTCAAACTCCTTTTTTAAGGCTGGGAGGATTGATGAAAAAAACTACCCACACTCCAGAATCCCTTACTGCTGCTCACAGGGCTCTGTAATCCCTCTTGACTGTTTTTGTTTTCTCAGACTTTATCACCGGTGCCCATGTGAAATAACAGCAGCAGACAGAAGTCAGAGGACTGCATGAGGCTTGGTAGTCTATTGGTGACATCCTGTCTTGGGGTCACACCCCAAGAGAAATACCCCTAATAAAGGCTCTGGCAAACATCACACCTCTCTAAAGAGCACCTGATGCTGGCAAATGAGACTCTCAGAAGTGAGTTACCTACTACTATCACCTCTCTCCCTCTCTTAGTTGCTGTCATTGTTATATGGGGGGGCTATGGGGTCAGGCTCCTTACTCAGCTCCAGCATCTCTCCTGTGTGATGTGTCTCTCCCTTTCAGTCTGCACAGCAGTGAAGCAGTTCTGCAGGGGCATCTCAGGTTTTGGGGAGGTGTCTTCCTCCTGCAGCTCCTTGCTTACATTCTGCAACGTTATTGCTCCCCCTCCCTTCTGTGTGTGCCAGTGGGGGAAATTTTGGCTGTTTGGCCATGGGCTGTGGGTCTGCTGCAGACTGCACTTGGAAGTAGTTATGCAACCCCACTGAACCAGCTATACAACTCCTTCTCAGCCACCCCAATGCTATGCAGTCTTCCTGCTGCCTCCTGCAGCTCAGCCACCTGCCACAGGAGCTCCTCTACCTGGCACACCTTGGGCAGGCAGGTCTGCTGTCCTGTCCCTGCCCCAAGAGAAGCCTCTATTCACTTTCTGCAGTGTGAGTTCTGCACTGCAGTCTTGTCCTTCATCAGCCCTGCCTGCAGGGAGGCATTGGCCACTGTCAGGACAGATGGTGCAGATCCCCCATCAGAGCTGCAGCCTTTGCCCTCAGATGAGTGCCCACCATTCTGCCCTGGGAGTCAGGTGGGACGAGTGCCCCTGACCTGTGCAAATGGCTACAGAACGGTGCTTGGCTGCTGGTAGACTTCACATGTCTGCACTTGGTCGGTGGATGTCCCTCCTCTGCGTTGTCACCCTCCCTGCACACCCTGCCAAGCAAACTGCCACACCATGACCGGTCTGCCTGCCCTGGCCACGTACTCCTGGCCACAGTGCTCACTAGGGCTGCCTGCTTTGGGAACGGGGATTGGCCACCATTACTCCTGGCCTCACACATGCCAGGAGAGTAAGCCACTCTCGTAAGAGCAGGCGGTTCCTGGTGGAGCCAGGAGTCTCTGTGCTCTCCTGGGGCTTCCCTGGCTGAGGAGGGAGCTCACATTCCCTGTGAGCCACGGTCCCCTGCTCTGCTGTAGAACATACCTGCACCAGAGCTGATCACCTCTGTGGATGTCACATCTCAGTCCTATCATCAAGTTGCTCATTTCCCTAAAACACTGGAGCATACCTCCTAAAATACATAATATGTATAATTGCTCCATATGCACCTTTAAAATATTATACCTTATTATCCCTATCACAACATAATCAGCATGCAAAATCAAACACTATTTTCAGATGAGATAACTGTGGTTCTCTTGAGGGCACTACATCAATGTAGTTATTCCCGCTTGCACACAATTAAAACTCAACTATAAAACAGAGAGTATGAGACATTTACATAAAAAACTTCAATACTGAAAACCAAAAGCTCTTGTTTGGAAACCCAAATGCAGATTTTGGAATCTAAATTTTTAGAACATTGCACTATCCTCTACTATTTAGCCTAGTACACTTCTATAATTTCATTATGAAATTACTGCTAATGCATGAAAATACTGTTTATTATGGTACTTAGATTGAATTATACATAAGTAAACATTAATATTTTTCTTTTCAGTATGTTGAAAATCTTGTCATATCCCTTTGACATGCTGTTAAAGGAATATCCCTAAAGATTGAAAATTGTTTGCTATTACCTCACTTTGGAATTAATTACTCCAAATAAATCTGTGAAAAGTGAAAGAAATAAGCAATTTATTTTATTTTTTCCAAAGCAATAAAATAAGAACTAGTACAAGGGTGCAAATCTAACTGTAGTTCACACATCCAGAAACAGAATACTGACTTCAAAGTTAGATAGTGAGATCTGACCAAATTTTTTCAATGAGTTTGAAATTTTCAATTACAAATATTACTATTATTACATAAAGAACAACATACATAAAAATGGATTATTCATTTACCTGGCTGTACCCCCTACTAAATTCAACTGATACACATTGGCATCGGTTCACTTTACACAGCCTAAAAATTGACTGCCAAAGTTCAGAATTTAACCTAATAACATTGCTAAATCTCCAGGCTGAGCTTTGAAAAGCCAGTTAGGTCATACATAAACCAAACTGTGCTTCAGACATCATTGCTGCAACTCTGCCCTTTGCATTCAAAATGTTCAATCAGTCTTCAGCATTTTATAAGACGAAAAAGTATTTTCACTTGGATAACAAGAGAGCTACTCTGATTATAGAGTTTTCTGGAATGTTGGATGAAAGATTTTTTTATTTAAAAACATTAACTTGTGGTATCTGGAAAAATGTGCATCATAGGCCAAAGCTATGACAGATGATTGCCTGCCTTTAAAAGCTGCCTCTCTCTGTTCCAAGAAGGGTTCCCTCTGAGCCTGGGTGAGACAGAGGGCATCAGCTTTCATGTCCCCACTTTGAATTAAGCCTAGGCTCAAAGACACATCTACTCTGTGGGTTAGATATGTTCCAAATCCCGCTTTGCCGTTCTTCATGCGACAGCTGGGCATGGATACCCAAGCTCTGCACCTCACAGGCAATGTGCCTACAAATGTTTTCAATCCCAAGAGCCCAGATACTTGTGCTGATGAACTGGAAAGCTTAGACCTGAGCTAGATCTTTCAGACTCTGTTCTTCATCAGTGAGAATAGATGCTTTAAGCCTGAGGCATATCCAAACCAAACTGTCCACAGTTTTGCTGGAAGCCTGTCAGGCTGTGAGCAGCCTGAACTTCCAAACCACCAAGCAAGGACTTTTGAGTTTCTGAGATGGATGTGAGGAATCTGTCCTGAGGTTACAGCCCTTGGGAAACTGGCAGGCCCTGCTAGTTCAATGGTGATGCTCACAAGAATGACAACTGTGGCTCCAGGAGGACATGCTCCTTCTCCTTCAAGAACACCACATTTCTGTGACATGTTCAAAAAACTGTGTCACTGCTGGTGAACTGAAAGCCCCAGTCTGTGATGAGGCCTAGTCCTTACATGCAGCTCCCCACAAAGTACAGGCTCCCTTACACACTTTTACTGTGTGCTCTGAAGGCCTGTCTATGCACACTGAATGTGCTCCTCAACCCTTGGACAAGGCATGATCCTTCAGACTGGAGCTCATTCTCCCCAGCCACAAGGATTAGGGCTGGTGTACAAGGACAAGCACACAGCTGCTCACTCCTGGGTGCCTCAATGTGTGAGGAAGGCAGGCCAGGGTATAGACACCAACTATTGCACTTTCAGTTTGGACATGCAACATAAACTGGCTTGCTATGGTGGAAATGCAAAGAATCAGGCTTAGCAGTGAGCTCCTCTGCCTCCATGAACCAGCAGCTGTTTTCTCATACACAGCTTCAAAGTTCTTGAGTGAACGAACTACTGTGTGTATTGTTAAGGCTGCAAACATGTCTATTAGCAGAAGATAATCTGCCACCCCTAACATGTGGTTGATTAGCTTCCATTAAAGTCAGTGAAGTTGACAATCCTGTATGAAGTAACTACATATCTGGCTCTGCATGGCAAATGAAAACACACTGAACTTTATTAAATATACTTAAATACAGAAAGGGTAGTACTCTTTCATTCTGCTCTGGTTAAAATGAAATATAATCAGAAACAGAGTTGAAAATAACTAGCATTGTTATATTTTTAGATAAGTCTGAAAAATAAGTCTTATACATGCAACTCATTGGTGCTTCTTATATCCAAAACAATACCTTTAAATACCACCTTAATGGAAGGAAATGCTACTTTAAAATTTAAAGAAACCAGTTATTTTACTGTAAGTATAAAAATAAATAAGGAATGGAAGAAAAAAAAGCATGTTCAATAATTTCATTACATTCTAAGATGCCAAATCATCTGTGAGTGGTTTCTTTTTAGATGAAAAGAAATCAAAATATAGGACAGATGTTGGACAAACCACATTTGAGGTCTATCACACACTGGCATTTTTCAAATTATTTTGGCTCATCTATTGAATAAGGTGTATTTTGCTTGATTTTGAAAAGGGAAACATCAGGAAATATTTAAAGGCCAATTGCTGCCAATTAACTTTGATCAGCAAAAGTTGCATTTGAATCTTTTAGATTCTTTTGCTGTCTGGAATAACACACTATTCTAAAATCTAGCAAAACAACAACTTGATGATTAATGTGTGTTGGCAGCCCCACCACAAGCTTGCTTAACAGCTGGATTTTAAATAAACAGCTGTCTTCACTATGATGGGAAAGAAATCTGACTGTTTTCGTGCTTTTGCGTTATTAAAATGTGATCAGAAATTGTTTTTATTCCCTTTTAAGATGAAACAGCCAGGCAGTGACAGTCTCTTTCAGCAGTTTGGAGAGCTTTGGAAGGATCTCCCAAGCATTGCCAAACCATAGGCTGTGTAAGCTAAAAAATCCCTTGGCAAGGCACCCACACCTCCTCACTGCAGGCAGAGGGACCCTGGCACAGAACACCCCGTGCCTGCTGCAGGCACAGCAGCCCCAGGAACAGCCCACAGACAGCCCATACAACATTTATCATGTCCCTTGGGGCTAAGGTAACACTTGCCCACTGTGGGATGTAAACAAGAAATCTGTACCCAGCCATCAACTGTTTATAGAAGCTGGAGTTTAATATTTAATGGCCTGTGCAGACTATTGAATTCTGTATGTTTATAGGCTCCTTCGGTGTATCCACTTCTGAAACTTGTCTACTGTCATCACAAGTGCTAAAACCTGTGAGGACAAAACTCTACCATTTAAACTGTAGTAACCTTTGGAAGCCAGTGCAGACATTTAGTGTAGATATTATTATATATCCTAATGACTAAATGATATAGCTATTTTCTAAGCATTTCTGTATTGAAACTCTGCAAATAATTGAGAAAGCATCTAACAACACATAAAACCAGACAAATATTAAATAATAGATCATCTCTGTGTGTTTTAAAAGAATGAACACTTACTTCTAAATCGTTAAAGAATAGATGTGTGTCCGCCAAATTGAAAATCATCTCTTCCATTCGAAGTCCAAGGGACACAGAAGTGGGAGGATCCTTAAAGAAGAAATTAAGCAAGGACACCATCAATACTGTGCCTAACACACATACCCAAACACAAACTGGAGGAACAGCTTTTCAAAACATACTACTTGTATCAAATGCAACATCTGCTTTGTCAGTTTCAGTTCAGTAACTGCCTTACCCTGTGCTACAAAACTTCCCAGTAACACTCAAAAATATGCCTTACACTCAACTGACTCCTTGATTTTGCAGTGGGACTTCTGGGGTCCCCCTTCATACATCTCTGGCACTGGCTCTTTGCTCTCTGTGCAGAAAGGGCAAATCCATTTCACCTAAAACTTCTCCAGATTCTACAACTGTTCATAAGTTTTATGATCAAGTAGGGGTATGATAATACTATTGTTACTCAAAATAAACTGGTCACAAATGGCAGGATTCAGCCCTGGGAATACCTAGTGACTTAAAAGCAAAGAACTATTGATGTTTTATTTGCAAATGGTAATTCTATTTAAAACCACTCCTTGATTGTCAAAAAAGCTTTAATTATGTTTCCAGTTTGGCCCACCCATGCAGAGTGAACAAAACTATTGTTTGTTATTAATACGTAACACACTTTAACTTCTCTACAGAAATTACCGTAACAACTTACTCCTTACTGAGCTAATAAACTCAAAAAGCATGTTCAGCATTGTGGTTACCAAATGCATTACAGATGTTTGTCTTGTTTTGATTTTTTTGGTGTTTTATATATTTTCAATCTGAAAAATCGAAAACAGAGCCTAATACATACATTTGATATAGAGTTTCTCATTTATAATGCCAAGTCTATCCAAGAGAACAGGAGCATGAGTTTGAAAGAACAAGTTATATTATCCCATAACAGCCTCTATTAATAATGTTAGTTTGTTAGGAATTATATTTTAAATAGAACTGAAGGAGTGGCAACCCATATTTTACTTAAAATAAGCTAATATTCTAAACTTGATGACAAGCCACAGTTAAAAAGCAAGAGATGCAGCCCTTAGTTTCTTTTTCCACCTCTAAATCAAATTAATAGATGCTTCAACATGATCTCTGAACTTTCAAACATTTTTCTGTAACTACTGGTTAAAAAGGCAAAATGCATCACTAGTGAAGAGCTGGAAAAGAATGGTGATTTGGCAGCCTGTTTGCCTTCTGGAAATGCCAAAACCCAAGAACTGCTATCCAGAGAAAGAATTTTTGAAATTTCAAAGCAAAGCTACACTGAGCAGCCAAAACATCTATTCTTGAACTCACATCCATTGAGAGCAAGTTTTTTAAAATTAAAAAAAAATAGCCCGTATAACTGGGGAAAAAAATTGCATCATGCTATTTTGATTAACTTTGCCCTTAAAAATAAGTCTTTTATTTAAACTGGCACAGCAAAAAAAAAAAAAGGAATATGTGGCTTCTTAGTTCAAATGGAAACACTTTGAAATATGAACAAAAGTATTCTGTCTCTCTGTGTCTCTCTGCTTTAATATTGCTCTATTTGTAGACCTATGCCTTCCTCTGCTTTACTTTTGTAGGCATTTGAGGTGGAATGCAGGTGGTATTTTCTCTCTAGCTGGGGCTGAGGCTTCTTTTCCCGTTGACATTTCTGCTTATCTTTGTGCCCAGTTAGCAGCTCATCATCCTACACAGCTCATCGGGCTTCTTTTTTTTTAAACAGACAAAGATTTCTGTTGTGCCTGAGCAGTAACAGAAGACACCTCTCAGGAGCCTCTGCTCTAGTTTTTAAAGGAATTAGATGGGCTAAAGGTCTAAGATGCAAATGAAGATCACTAGCTACATCTTGAGTATCAACTACTAATGCAACAAGGTAGAAATAATTCCCTTCTGACTTCCATCCCTAAATAGGAATATCATTTTGAAAAGCAGAATAAATGGGGAACAGAGCATGATACTGGTTATGAACTCATTTGACTCATTTTGCAGCCAGACTAATGGCTGCAAATATATATTTTACATTTCAGTGTACACGACTTGCTTTTATTATTATTGAACAATTTTATCACATTTCTGAGTCTGTAAAAAGGGGGTTTTGGCTGTAAAAAGCTTTCTACCCATTTTACCCAAGGTATTTTTACATGGCAGAAGTAAAACAGAATGGTTTTCTCCAAAGTATTACTAAAATAATGTCATTTATTAGGTTAATTTAATTAGGCAGAAAAAATGTAAGAAACTCATTGGCACCTACTGGAAGTGTCAGATTAAATAAATCCAAACTAAATGGATTGCTTTTCAAAGAAAGCTTAACTCCTAGTTTAAATACAATATTTTTATATAGGAAGCTCTACTTAACACAAAAACTATGTTAAACTGTGGCTCTCGGTAGCTACATATTCAACAGAAGCAAAAACCTGCATTAGCATTTTAAATATCTGTGTAGTCACAAACTTGCAACTACTCTAATGAAAAGCACAAGAACCTTGGTTTAAAGCATCATAGTATATCAAACTCTGCCATCAGACATTACAGTGGGGGCTGTAAACTTTAAAAAAAAAGACGAGGCTAGAACAAGATTTTAAAAAAATAATCCCATACCCAACCTTCTTTTGCAATTTTAAGCCACTAATTGCTAACTAATTATTGTGAGGTGTCACACAAGGAGTAGGAAAGCTAACAATCTCTTCTTGTTGCCTGGGATTTGCAGGTTCAGTCAGTGTCTTTTCAGGTATGGTCAAAATCAGGTACAAATCTCTGAGGGAGGTACAGTTTGACTAAAGAAAAGAAATACCAATGTCAAACTGCTTAAGTAGGCCTTTTGTTTTGAATACTGGCATTGGAGCCAAAACACTGCCTGTATGTCATTTCTAAATTCTACCTACTTGATTTCTTTGTTTTGTGGAGAAACAAGAAGCTGAAAAACAGGAAAGTTCACTTTGGGTACCAGGCTTATTTTCCACTTAAGCCTACAGGTCACAAATGAAGGGTTAAGTGAAACCAGGCTTTGTTTTTCTCTATCTCTAAAGTATATTAAACCACAATAAAATAGCTTATAATTTAAAGGAAAATTCCTTTAAAACATCTGCATATAACTGCTTTCACTGGGGATGGAAATGTATGTAAAGACCACAGTATTCTGTGCCAATGCTGAGATATATTTTCACCTGCTCCAAGATCTTAAAGGGCTCCAACTTTTTCCAAATGCCAAAACTTAATCAGCCCTAATGTCAATTAAACTAACTGATAACTTTATATTTGATCAATACATCTCTCTCTGTACATAGTTAAAAAAATCCAAAAGCGAATGAAAATGTTTTGGGTTTTTTTGTCTAATCTTCTGGAAGGGCATATTCTTAGAGTTTCATACATTTCCATTAAATTAACTAAATTCAAATAATCCTTAAATAAAAATGAAGTGCTTTATGGAGTAATTTTTGCCATGACTGCGTAAACTGAAAAATAAAGGTGTTATTATGTTACAACAAAACTGAAGGAAAAAGGCAGGAGGAAAATAGAGCACAATAGCATCTAAAGGAGAGCAGGTGATAAAAACTGATTCAAAAGTAAGGAGATACAGAAAAAGGTGGCACAAGGAAGAAGTTAGGAAGAATGAGGGAGAGAATTAGGCAAAGAAAATCAATCCCTTCAGCAGCAAGGCCAAACATCATTCATAGTCATTCACCATGAAACTCGCTCAGGCATTATGAAAAGAGCTGAATGCCAAGTTGCCAAATCCCCTATTATTTAATTAGGACATTTTTGTTTGTTTGAAGATCCAGCTTTTGTATTTTAATGATTATGTGATCACCCTAGATTTAATTTTTTAAAAGGGCATTTCTAGCCCTCACCATAGCACAGACTTATAAGAGAACATGATGTTGGATTGCTCATAAACAAGAATACAGGTGAAAAGAACAATAATTCCCCTCAACTTTCCTTTTTTTCAGATTAACTAATGGTCTGGATTTCTGATTTTAAAGGTCATTAATCAGAGGCAAACCCTCTTTTAAAAACATGCACCCTCACCTGACACAAATAAACCCTAAAATCCTCATGTTTTAGCATGTTTGCCTTGAACATTTGACATTGTCTTTCTCTAACATCCTTGGAAATTACTAACTGTTGTCTGAAGCTGTCAATAGCCCAAGAGAAATTCTGATTTGAATGAAACTTAAGAAAACAAAACCAGAATGGGACAGTTTCATGACATCATCTGGGAGCCACGGACAGGCACGTTGCTACCCCTCACCAAAAAGATTTCCTTTTTATCCAAAGATTAAGCAGCAATGCCATCATTCCCCTCACCATCAACAGTTGGCTGTCATTTAGCAGTGCAGGAATATTGTGCCAGATGCCATGAAACCAGAGCCAGCTGGGCAAAAGCTGCATCTTATGTAAACAGTATCAACAGTGATGGAGCTGCAACCAGGAGTCAGCCCCCTCCTTGCAGCACACGTATTTATATCTCTTTGCAACTGAATGCCAGCCACTTTCCTCAGCTTCAACAATCCAGCAATAAAGTGTTTATGTTCAGGTCCTAATTAATGAATCCACTACAGGGAACTAGTAACAAATGGAAAAAATATGCTCACATTAGTACTTCTATGGCAGTGACTAATTAATTAGGCTTTTCCAGCGCTACTCTGCTGGCCAAAAGCCAGTGGTGAGATTCTGTTGTCACTGAGCTTTTTTGTGAGCACTGGGACTTGTTCTCCTCATTCTGAACTAAATTGTCATAGATTTTGGGATACCACACAAAAGCTGGTTTTAGTTTAAGAAATGGAAAACAACTTTTCGTAAATATTTAATACTCTTCTATAAGTGTTTTTTTCCATACATATCCATACAATAATTGTTGAAACATTTAAGTTCTAGTTTCTTTTTGCTATCTAAATAGAAACTAACAACACCTAGGAAACCAAGGTTACTGAATTAACTAAATATAAACTAACAACCCCTAGGAAACCAGGGCTGCTGAATTAACTTGCTTTTCTGACATACAATGAAAAAACTTAATTATATTCTTCAAACAGGTACACTGTTATTACAGTAAACATTTCGGCAAATAAACCTTAACTGAACAAGCAAGAAAGGTTGCAAAGTAGTATTGCTTTAGGTTTGTATAGTGCAAAAAGCTATTGAGAGAAACTCAAAACCTGACTCAGGCACAGACTGAACTGGAGGTAGCTTTGCCCTTCACTCATCTGGGTGTAGGGTAAAACCTTTTAGTGCTAAATAGAAGCTTTACAAGAAGACACAGGCATTACATGAAGCCAGACAAAGCTATGTAGTTGTTCTTTACACGTAGAAATTTTTAAGGCTAAAAATCACATTGCAGTTATAACTCACAGGAGGTGAACATAAAAGGCTATAACAGATTTTAGCACAAGCTGTTAGCTTTCAAATACAATCCTGACAAAAAGAAGTTTGATCTCAGAAGGACATTCCTTTCATAAAATGTCCTCATTCACCTAAAATCATGCTCTCTTCTGAGAATTACAAGGAAATCTGCTGTCTGTAGACATATTCATCAGTTCAGTTATGATTTATAGACTGTGCATAATATAAAGATTTGACTCATAAGCAGACTTTTGGAAACATCAGTCAATATTTAGTTTAAAAAAAATCAAAGGTAAAAAATTTTAGACTAATCTGGCCATGTCCAAAAGCATTCTTCCTCTTTCCCTCTCAATACAGAGCACAGCCAATCCATCATAGCAATCATTTCTGGCACTCTCTGAGAGGATGCAGATCTTTGCTGATTTTGATGATATCAACAGGTTTCAGACAAGCTGTATCTACAAACCAAACTTCAAGTGGTCAGACTATTAACTTGGAGTATCCCAAGTATCAAGTATCCCAACATTATTTAAATATGTACTGAATACAAGAGCTGAGCAACTGCAAAGCCTGGACATGTGAAACAGCTTGATTATTTTTTTGTCTTGTAAGGCCAGTACCAGTTTGCCTCTAAAAATCAACTAATATTCTGGTATTCCTTGTGCATCAACCATAAACCAGCAAATATTACTGAACATTTCCATCAGTTTCTTGACACTTACCCTTCCATATCTGTTAGCATAGGACCCTGTAAGCAAGGAATGGAAAATGATGATTGTCTCATCCAAATCCCAAATGAATACTCTCTGTAAAAAGAGAATCAAATCAATGTGTTCCTTTGTGAAGCTAATACTTGAAATGGAAAGTTAAAATTTGAATCATTAAGCACAAAAATGAGAAAATTGTACTGATATGGTTGCATATTAAAACCATAGCTTCCCTGCCATTTATTTTCAAAACAAATTTTTTTTTTCCAGGGCAGGATAATACAATCTGTTAGCTTTTTACTACAATTGCTATTATATCAAATCCCTCTATTAGAATAGCATTATAGTATAGTCAAATATACACAGAAAATGAGACTGTACAATGTAATTTTTTGAAGCTTGATGTGAGATAGAAACTGAAATAAACAAAGAGAAGCATCTGAAAATTAAATCTTTAGGGTTAGAATTCTGTATTTCTGCAAGTCTTACCAAACAAAAGCCTTACAAAAATTCATGTAAGTGCCCTTGAAAATTACCTTTAAAACCAAAAAAAAGCAGATTGCTGCTAAGCACTTTATTTCCCTTAGCTTATGTTAATTTTAATGCATTTTAGGCATCTTAAGAACAAAAACTATGAGCTTGGATGATGTATGCATAAAACTTACGGCATCAGTAAATAATTCTTTTGCTTAGAGACAATGGAAAATACATGTTTTAAATTTGTCTTCTGACCACACACAAAATGATAACTTAATGAAAAATAAAGTGTTCAAATACAAGCATTTAAAATCCTGGTGAGATGATTGTATTTCCCATGATGACAAATGGGGTAAGCTTCTGGAAAGGAAAAGTAATGCAGTGAGGACACTCATAGCTGGGGTGTGTCATTGGAGATGTGTTCTCAACATAAACCATGGGCCACTGGGAGGAATGTGAACAGGGCATGGGAGAACAAACCCCACTATTGTGCCAGAAGCGTCTCTTGTCCAATTGAAAACCTTTCTTTGCCTTGGGAAAAGATTGCTCCTTTTTTTTCTTTTGGGTTTTTTTTTTCCCCATTTGGTTTGTTTTGGTTTGTTTGTTTGTTTGCTTTGTTTAATCAAAAGGAGAATGAAACACCCAGTATTTTTCCAAGGAAGTAGAAGCTCTTTCTGAAGAAGATTCGTTAGAAGAAAAATCCTATTTTCTATGAAAATACTGTTAGGAAAAAGAGAATTTCAATGACACTTTATTTTTGATGCATAAATAACACTTTGTGCGAAATAATGATAAAAATAAAGTTCTGTAACAGGCCAAAGACATTTAATATATAGTACCTCCAGATCAGAGTCGGGTGGTGGTGAAGGATTGTTGTTTCTTCTGCCACGTCCACGTGATTTCCCATCTGAGCTCCGACGCAATCTATCTGAGTCTGAATCTTTAATGGGGGTGGATGGACTGTGGATTGTGCTGTATTCTGTCACAGTAAAGAAAGAACACTTTTACTCTGCAGTTCAAGGTTCAGAATGTTCAACTTACTTGCTCAAACCCAGTCCTAACTAGAAAAATTTTCTCTTACTAGTCCTAACTAAAATAATTAAATATAAAACAGTAAGTGGTCATATTGATTCATAAATGAATTCAATCTAGCTCAAATTATATGTAAAAAGAATGATAAACTATTTCAGTAAATGCCTATAAAAGACTTAGGAGATAAAAACTTAATTGCTTCATTCCTTCAATTATTACAAGATTAAGCAAACAATTTTAAGGAATAGCAGTTTTTCATAAAACAACAATAATTTAACTCTAGCTTTTTAAACTTAAATACCTAAAATGCTTTAAAATAACTGTCATGGTGACGGGTAAGAAAAATCCAGCCAGGTGTGAAAAAAACCCAGATATATATAAATTGAAAAATTTTCCAAGACTCTTTTAGATTGCTACATTTCAGCCAGAAGAATAGAATTATTCCAAGATATAGCATAAACCAGAATATTTATTTTCCTATGGCAATTTAAATTAATAAGTGTTAAATATGCATCAACTATGACGATGATATTTCTAGTATTTTTCAAAGGCCTAATCAACACTGAACATTTCCAATGAGTACCTTCAACACAGGATAAAATCTTTACAAACAGTATTGCATGCTAATTATTATGGTCCAGCAACATTTATTTATAAGAATATTTACTGGTTTTGAATAGGTGCAAAAAGAATGATGATTCAGGTAGTTAATAACAGCAGAGTTTTTCTGAAAACATGCAAATTTGAAGATATTTTGCTACTCTTAACATCCATATACTCTATCTTAGTGAATGCTTGTACATTAACAAAGCATACACTGAGCATCAGTTTTCCTTCCCATTAAGGGAATTAGCAGTACCATGGTCCTTAGAAATGCAACAACACATTTTTAAATCTCTTTTGAAAACTTCCTTTCATAGTCTGAATTTCACAAATACTTTTATTTTGATGGTCACCATGATTTCTTTCTGTTTTTCCTAAAAACACTACTTTAGTGAAGGCAGCTGCAACTTTTATGTTTCTCAATTTTACTACTCCGTTAATATTAACTACTCTTTAGAGTTCAGTAGATACAAAATTTTTAATTTGAATCTGCCTACACCACAACATTCCAGCTTGGACAGACAGGTATACTTCTCACACAAGGGATTCTCTCTCCTAGGAAAACATCCTGTTGAGGTCAAAGGTTAAATTAGGGAGGAGACTCTGGACATCTGTGTAACACCACATATGCACAATTACTCCAAATAATAACAGTTACTTGTGCTGAATGAAAGGAAAAGGTCTTGAAATTCTCATGCTCGGCCTTCAAATCTACGCTTAATGAGAATTAGCATAGCTCACATATTTCACCTCATATATTTACCTAAATATTTCAGACTACTTTGAACAAAGCAGAACAAGTTAAGATGTAACTCAAAGTTAAGCAGAGAATCTTCTGAAAACACTTGATCTATACTAAATCACCATAAAATAAACAGACCAGAATTTCTTCAACAGGTATACTGGTGATATGATGTTCTAAATATGTACTTCAAAACTTAGATGTAATGAAAAATTGCATTTTCTATTGACTAATTTAAATTTCAGCTGCCTTTGCTCTCTGACACTGTTTTTAGGAGTTTGGCTTTAGTGCCCAGTTTTAGAATTTTTTCTTACAGACATGCTATGCCTAAAAGTTTCAAGAATTAAACTTGCTGGAGTAATACTAAAACGAGTAGGGAACAGGTGAGATGGAAAGAGTATAAACAAAACTCCATGACAAATAAACAAACAAGGAAACCTGAACGAGAGAGGACACAGAGCAGGGCATGGTGGGGGCAGGGAAGAAAATCTGTGTGTAAGAGGTATCCAGCTCTCCATCTTTGCAACACTTCCACTGATGAATACTTCATTCAAAATTTTAAACACAGGGCTGCAGGTTTGGGTGGAGGCTCATTTCCATTTCCTCTTCACAGATAATCTGTCTGGATGCACCAGACTGTCACCTGACAGAAAAACTCCCAACCCTGCCTCAGGACCCCTTCTTGGGACCACTGTACTTCCCAAGAAAATTTGTGTGTCCTGCTCTTATGGATCTCTCCAAGAAATCTCTGCTGCTTGGACAGCTGCACCATCAGAACATACAGCTTCAGCGTTCATTACAGCAGTAGAAGTTTAATCTGTGAAAGTGGGGGAAAAATTACTCCCTTCATTGTATCTGCATGCATTTGAAGACTGTTCACAGATCCCTTTTGTTGTTAGATTAACCCTTCCCTGTTAATCTTCTTTGCTAGGCTGTGATTCTCATTCTCTAGAGTCTCACCAAACTGGACAAAATAATGCAAAGCAAAGCTTGACTTCCTGAATGTTCTGCAGGCTATCCTCCCCTGGACACCACTTGACTGGAAAAAATTTGCATTTTCTACAACATTTCCATAAATATTAGATTGGGCATTCCTAGATCATCCTCTGAGGAAGAAGTGACATTGAACTGGTTGTTTCTTGAAGACTTGGCCAAACCTTGCACATGACTGAACAAACAACACTGCTGATACCTGCAGCTTCTGAGTCTACTCAGGAGATCAGTGTTACAAACAGTATGACAGATGGCATTAACCAGTGGGGGAAACATGACATTGTGTGCAAGAAACTTTTTCCATGTACGCGAAGGGAAGCCTCTGTGTGCATGGCTGTGTCACCAGCTCAGTGTCCAATGGTCACTCTCAGGGCCTCATAAGGAAACCCAGCTAAAGAATTCAGTGTCCACCTGAGCCTTGAGCCTTGACAAGCCCAGCCCTCACAAATTCTAGAGAAAGAAAAACAACAGTGGCTGAGGATATTCTGTGTGCCACTAATATCTGGAGTACTGAGAGGGCTCTGCAGGGAAAGGTAGAGCCTGGAAGAAGCTGCCAACATTCCCTGTCCCACATTTGTGCAGTTCATCATTCCTGCCTAAATGTATACCTCACACCTGCTCCTATTCAGATCACATCGCCATTTTTTGAGTTCTCATCCTGTCTCCAAAGGCCTCACAGCCCCTCTCAGCATGGTGTCATCTACATATTTAATAGGCAAACACATTCTGTTCCGTCACATAGTGATTAATGAAAATGTGGTCTGGTGCTAGGCCCAAGGCAGACACTGAGGAATGCTGCTGCAGCCATCCCTCTGTTTTAACAGTGAGCTCTCACTGACTCCTCTCTGGACATGATTTCCTAAACAGCTTTTTATCCTTCTGCTGTAATTCCTGCCAAACTGCCTTAGCCTAGCTTGCTTTTAAAATTGTTAAGTGAAAAGATTTAACTGGGGCATCAAAAGACTTGCTGAAGTCAATTTACGTAGCCACAAATCATGTTATCACTATAGTCATTGCTCTATAATCATTGCTAAGAGAAGGTTAATTTGTTCAACTTCAGCTGACTTCATGGTACCAGACAGACTTTAATACTAGCAAAGTGAAATGATGATTTTTCTAAAACACTGAATTCAATTTTATCCTGTCCTTGAGCATCACAAACCCAAGTAAGTGCAGGAGAAAACCCTGCCCTCCACATAATCATGAGCAGAGAAGAGGGTGAGATCCATCACCAGTCCAACAGAAAAGCATGATCACCAAAGGGAGCTGGCAGCAGCCTGGTTAAACACAAGGAGTTCAGATAAAAGCTATGAGATTTGTACACATTTTGCCAAAAAAACCCAACCCATGCCAGCATTTCAAAATCTTACATGGGTTCAAGAGGGGCCTGAAGACATCCCTGGAAGTGAAGCATTCAGGGGTGCTACAGCTGCACTACATTAGCAAGTTGGATCTGTGGGATCAGGAAAGTGGCGGCAACGACATCAGGCTCTGCTGGCTGTTTCTGAGAGGTTATTTCAGTGCAAGTGCATTCTGATCTGAGCTCCTGGGCACTCTCAGAAGGGGCTGGAGCAATTGGGAGCTGTTCTGGAGGACATTTTCCAGGTTAGCTTTGACTGGAAGGACTCCACTTGGGTGCCGTAGTACTGCTCTTCTGAGCCAAAGCTTCACACCAAAAAAGACCCTACTCAAAATTAAAATGCTAATGCAGGCACACCCTAAACACACAAACAATAGCAGGTCTGGAAATCCCCTGAGACAAAAATATCTGGGATCTGGAAAAGTGCTTAGGGCAAATCTTACACAAGCCTAGTCTGTCTCTGATGCTCCTGGGGTGCCTGCTGATGGCCCCTGCAGCAGGCAGGGTACAGCCTGCTGGATCCATCAGTCTAGACTGCCAGTGCAGTGGCTCTGTGTTGCCTTCACAAATTTTTATTAATAGCAAGAGTTAATACACATTTGTACTAATAGCAACTGTAGAAACAGTTCTTCTTCTGCATCCATGGACATACACATCATTTTAGATCTCCCTGCTATAGCAACTCTCTGCACTTTGCTGCAGGCAGACACTAAATTTTATAGTTTACTTCTGCTTCACCCTCTTCTAAACCTTGGATAAGTATAAAAGACTCATTGTTGACTTCTACAGTCATCAAAAATATTTTAAGCCTAGATTCTGTAAATATCTTGTTTTCCAGGTATGAGTGGTACTCCCCTGCTTCTGACCTAGTAGCATACAGTGACATCAAGCCTGACAAAAACATAACTGTGAGGAATGAAATATGTTTACATTCTGGCCTAATTAAAATACATGAACCAGACTGTATCAGGCTTTCCTCTCTACTTCAAGGCACCATAACACTGCAACTTGACATGAGAGTTCATCAGCTTATACTTCTCTGTACACATCACTCTGGGCAGTGTTGATGGTTTTGTCACACAGGACAATTTTTCATCATCTCAAAACTAAAACCACCTTGACTATTTATGAACTAACAGTACAGCTGCAGAGAGAGCATTTGCAGCACCATATTCTGTAAGTCATTTCTGTTTGTTATGAAAATCCCCCCACAGTAATTGCTGCACTTTCTTACTGTTGATTTAGGTGGACAGCAATAGTGTTCAGTGACAAATCTGGGCAAAATGGCTATGCCAGAAAGCCCAAAATCAAGTGAGTCTCTGGGTAAATCCACCTGGTGTGTGTGTGGGTAGAGCTTCTGCTGCTGACAAAGGCATTGCAAATTTCATCAGACTGTTTTCCTACTACACTGAAAGGTTATGCAAAAAAGAGTAAACATACATTATCAAAGTAATCATATCTCATGTCACAATGTAAATCACATGGATAAGGTGGGTCCAGGGTACTTACTACAGTCAAATGTCTCTACAAGTACCTACTGTGACGGTGGTCACAAGGGTGTTTGGGTGAAGGAAGAGACGTAGATCTTTGACTCTATTACAGAAGACTTGATTTATTATGTTATGATATATACATATACTATACTATACTAAAAAGAAAAAGAAAGGAGAGTTTCCAGAAGCTGCTAGCTACTTCAGAATAGAAAGTAAAGAATGAATAACAAACCAGCTCTCTCGGACTGTGTCCAAGAGATCTCAGTTCTGGATTGGTCATTAATTATAAACATGCAAGTTGGGCCAATCCAGACAGACTTGTTGCATTGCACAGCAGCAGATAATCTATTGTTAATGTCTTGTTGCTGAAACTCTCAGCTTCAGCAGGAAAAATCCTGAAAGAGGATTTTTCATAAAAGAAATGTCTGTGACATACCTACGTACAAAATATTTTCAATTTAGATTGTGCCCAGATCAATGGCTCCCCCTTAAATCTTATACTTCATTTTGCCAGTGTTATTTCAATTCCTGTGTACCAGAATAAAAATACAAAATTCAAGCAATTTGAATATGTCAGTCTCACACTATGATTTTCTTACTTTTGCATAATTAAAGTTTCCTTTTGCATAAATAAAACTAAACACAAATTCCATGAGCACCTATACAAACTTCTACTTGCATACAACTGGACCAGGATTAAACAATGCAGCAGAATCAAGTGTATTGGTGGATATTCTTTTTTTATTTGTCTATTAAAAAAATAATACTGTATTAGCAGTAAGTAAAAGCACAAATAAATATTGCAAGAAATACAATAATGCCTGCTGTTGGGATCACAGAAGTATATCTCTAGTGCTGTTTTGACAAAATGTCAAAATCTTCACTTGAAAAACAAATTTAATGTTTGTATATTGAGAACTAAAAGCATGCTATTATAAACTTGACAGAAGCTCTCAACAGTCTGTTAAAAATAGTGGCAAAAATGACTATTTATTTCAAAGCCTGGTTGAGGTTTTGATTTAGTATTGCATATTTAAAATAATGACAGAATATAATATATAAGAGTATTTATAAACTATATATGACTACAACTGACAGTGGTCCAGATTTTTGTCCTCCAGCATTCTTTATTGAAGAAAAAACATGAAGCAATCCATAACAGACCAGTAATACCTGTATCCTTGCTAGTTATTTCTTCCTTACTCATTAGTTCAGTTTTCAAACAATTTGAAATCATTGTTACTTTTAAGCCCACCAAAACCAATGATAAGCATCCCAGGAGAATAATCATTATGAGAAAAGCAAAACCAGTACTGCACTTTGCCATTCATCATTGTATCCAACTTAATTTCTGTTTTTACAGAATTTTCTGTGATTTTCCTTCCTTGTATAATATATCCTCTAGATTTACTCTTCATTTATAATTATGAAAAAGAACAAACTTTAGAATACCAGAAATGTACTGCAAATAGAGCTGCATTTCTTTCCATATAGGAAAGAAAAGTTGTCTATATAAACTATTTACCCTCTTTCACTTTTCTGTCTCTAATTTATTGTTATGAAACATGATAAGAAGAAACTGTAAAAGTTGCTTTCCCTTTTGTAATACCAAAGATGATATAGTACTCAAGGAAAAAGAAGTTTAGTCTTTAAGAGGAAAATAATGGCCTATGTCTGAGACCAAGTTTTGCTGGCTGGCACAGTCCTTGTGAGGTTTTTAATCTGCATTGTGAAGTATGTGAGTAATATGAAAAAAAAACCCCAAACCTTCCAGTAATATATTAAACATGCTTATTACAGAAACCAAGAAAAATGAAAGAGATTGAATCTCAAGAACAATGCAAGTCTCTCTTGTGAGAAACACTGTTTAATAAATTATAAATACATCATCATATGAAATAGAGGGATAAATTCAGCCTTCCTGACTGAATAAAAAAAATATTGCACAAACCAAGATCTTTTTATTACCATTTGTGATGATGGAGTTGAAATATTCCAAGAGAAAATTATTATGGCTTTAGAAAAGGTAGTTTTTTTCTATATTAACTCCTAGAAATAATGTTATGAATGTTACACTATGAATTTTTGAGCATCAGGGTAGGCATAGTGGATGGGGACATAACTCCATCTCTCCAGGGTAGGTTTCAACATTGGCAAACAGCTGGAAACTAAGTAAGAAAGCATAAAAAGGACAGACATCCACACAGCACTAATTCATCCCCAGTCTCCAGTGATCTGGTGCATCAAAAATTTCTTGTTGTCTCTGTAAATTTAATATTTGAGCCTGTCAAAGTTATGCTTGAACTGGCATAAACTTTTTGCATCCACAACATCCTGCAGCAAAGAGCTACACAGCTTACCTACATGGAACATAAAGAAATACTGCTTTTGTTCACTCTCAACCTACTTCAATGAATTTAAATATTGGAAGGGAGAACAAATATTTGCTCATTTATCTACTTCTATTTCATAATTTTAATTCTCATTACTTCTCTTAGATATTATAGCTTAGACAAAAAATCAGCAACTTTCTGATTACATCACTAAGAAAAATACAGGCTTTTGTTCACAAGAAAATAACATTAATTTCTATATCAGATTTATGGATACAAAGACTATAAACATTTGGGCAATGAATGATTTTATCCTGACTGTGGTACAAGAAAGTTTCAAATCCTGAAAGCAAAGAGAAAGAAGAAACACTGAGGATGGAAAATCTCAGGTTTTTCTGCAGGAATTCCTGCATGTTCTGGATTGCATGGCAAAAACTTTCAAATTTAACTAGTAACCGAGGAAAATCATAAAAGGATTATTTTAAATTTGGACAAGGAATCAAATATATTTGAAGTGAAATTATCTGAGATTTCTGAGTTGGCAAAACTCTACTAAAAATGTCACAAGAGCACATAGTTACTTTCTCCCTTACATATTTTTCTTACCAGACTCTTCTGTTTCACTTTTTGGCCCAAATTCATAGAAACCACCTATGTCTGTCAAATTATTCTGGTGCCTCTGTAAAGTCTGAAGGCTGTTCTGTGCTTGTCCTGGCATAGTTCATAACCACATGGATTACATGTTTTTTTTTTAAATATAGAAGATGTCTAAGGATAGACAGCTGCAACTCAGCAGCTGGAGCCCATCCTACAAAATGTGATGGCTCTGCACTGCTCCCCACCATCCCTCATATGAAACATTCCGGTTGTGGTAAAGAATCAGCAGCCTAACTTGAGCAGATGTGGCAAAACAGCCTTCAGAAATTTTACTAATTGTAATAAAAATTTGCTGAATTTGTTCTTTTGTTCTGTGTTTTTGACTCAACTACTAATTTCCTTTTGTTGAATATGCCTTCCACTTGTCCCCACTCCACCAGCATTCTCTTCCTACATGTTGATCCCTCTTTTCTTTGAGCCCAGCCTTGCTTTGTCCTGTCCCAGACATCTTTTGTGAAAATACTTTTCTTTAGGATTTTTCCATCTGAGAAGCTGAACCCTCAGAAACAAAATGTAAACAATGGTTATCTGCTGCTGTGGAATACAACAGGTGGATCCGTGATTGGTCGCGTGTGGATGTTTTGATTCATTGACCAGTCACGGCAGAGCTGGCTCTCGCTCTCTGTCTGAGCCAGCTGCTTTTATTATCATTCTTTCTATTCTATTCTTAGCTTAGCTAGCCTTCTGAGAGGAAACATTTCCTTCTATTTCTTTTTAGTATAGTTATAATGTAATATATATATCATAAAATAATAAATCAAGCCTTCTGAACATGGAGTCAACATTCTCGTCTCTTCCCTCACCTGACAACCCCAGTGACCACTGTCACATTGTCCTCCAAGCAGGCTGTGCATGAGCTCAACTGAGGGTTAGCAATAAACCTCGACAAGAAAAGAGGACAACCATTTACTGTCCAAGGAGAAATGGCAAGCACAGCACTGGATTCACTGATGGTTCCTTCCTTCCTTTCTACCAGCACTGAAGGTGAGGCAGCAGAAGATTCTTGCCTAATTTCTCCTTAGGAAGCCAGCACTGGTATGTCAGCCACTTTAAACTGCTTTCACACCACTGGAGATGCTTTGGCATCTCAGGATTAAGACTGTTGTTAAACTGAACTCTATTTAGAAGTGTTCATCTCTCTCCAGGCAATACAGAAGGAGCCTAAATGGGCTTGATCCTAACCTAGCTGCATAAAGAAAAAAACTGCATAAAGAAAAATGGAGAAATTTGGCCCTAGACCTTCTGCTGATTGCAACCACATTGATGGAGATGACTTTCATCAGTTCCTCCTAATAGAGTGGTCCACAGGAGGTACTTTCCTAAATGTGTCTCTGCCTCTGGTAGAGGCAGCTAGCCCATGATAACCCCATAGCTACATTAAGAGTTGTTATTTGCAAACTGCTGGAAGGAACAATTTCAGAACTGTTAAACCACTAATGTTAATGTCTTGGGAAAAGAAATGGAAGTCCCAGCAATGCCAGAGGAGGTATGCACATGTCTGAGAAAGGGCTAAGCAAGCAGTGGTAGGGCATCATGGATGTGCAGCTTTCAATACATGAAATAACAAATTAGAAGAAGGATTAGGTGCAGAACTCATCCATGAGAAAGCTCACCAAATTATTTCAAATTTTTAGACAAAACTGTCATAACAAGCATATGGAAGATGTGAGGGAGAAAATAAAGACTTCTTAAAAAGGAACTGAGAAAAGTTCTGTTCAGGCTTATAGGGCACAGAAAACTATTTAAATAGGAGGACAGCCTTTAAGCCACTAGCCACTAAGCTTGAACTTGAGAATACTATACCTCCTCTCTTCATATGCACATTTACTGCAGCTTTTAGGAAGTAAATGCTATAGTAAAGATCAATTACAAAAATACATGCAAAGATTTTGCAAACGATCAAGACACAGATGATACAATGATTCAATTTTAGTATCTTGATAACAGCTAAAACTGCTAAAACAGCTAAAACAGCTAGGGTTTTGGGCTAAGAGGACCTTAACTGCTTCCAGTTTCAAAAAGAAAAGCAAACAAAATCACAAGAAAACAAAACCAAAAAAATTTTAAGAAGTGAAAAGCAGGATAATTATGCAGACATCAATATGCATCCACATCTAAATGCCACAGACCCCAATAAGCACTCATATATTTAGAAAGATTCCTTTCTCAAATACAGTGCACACACGTGACCTTGTGTATATAAATGCACACACCAGCTGTATTTTCTTCCCTGCTTGCAGCAAATGTCTCAAAAAAGACAACACTGCATAACATTTTCTTCAGGTGCACACTCATGCAGAAAAGCAACAGAGGCCTAGAAAATTGTAGTAAAATTTAGCACTGCACATGGAAGATCAGACCCATCAAGTGCTTCAAGAGAACTAAAACCAACCTCAGCCCAAAAAAGCCAGAAACCAAACCACTTCATACCACTGCCAAATCATAACTGCTTCTTCCTGCATTATTAAGAAACATCTGCAACCTTGGAATTCCTCTCTGACAGACTTCATACCTCTGCCATCTACTAATGACTGACACACCTGATCTTTTTAAAAGATGGATTTTAACTTTTTTTAATAATGAGAAAAGTATTTTTCACCCCTCCTTTCCAAAAACAGCTGGAGTAGTTTGGCATAAATGTTCAAAAAGTATCTCAACTAGTAAAGGACTGCCAAATTCCACCAAGAAAGGTAAAATGACTGGGAAAAAAGAATAAGCCACTGAAAATCTTTTCTTAAAATGGAAACACTTGTGCAATTTCAACTCTCCATTGCAAGCATTATTATGTCCTCTGAAATAAAGAACTCAAAAGCTCTCTTTCAAGTAGACAGTTGGGTTATGGTTTGAAGGCCTCTTGATTTTAGTTTTATTTAAGAAAAATCAAAGGGGTTATCTTAATGAATACAGAGCTTAAAAGCACCAGGTTCTTGCTCACTGTAAAGACTTATTCATACCCTGCAATTTTTAACACACTTTACAAATAAATACAAACAACTTGCATTCCAGATAAGCTTTAAAACTCTTACTGATCCTCTTCTTACTTTACTCTATTTTCTGTTAAAATCTGTCCAAGATATGCCACAGGCTCAGGATTAAGAAATAATAATAAAAAAAATCAACAACTACACAAAAAAAATCCAATTCAATCCCCTTTCAACTTACAAAAACGTGCCTCATAGGGACCATAAAATCCATGTAATTACCTGCTGCAGGATCTGTAACTGCTTGACTGGTGATGCCAGATGGTGGTTCTTGAAGCTGGTATGTAGCATTTGTGGAGGGTGTCGTAGGGCTGGTGTTGCTGTTTGTCATGTAATGTGAAGGGTATGGTGAGCTGTTATAATACTGTGCATATTGGCCCTGGCCAAAACTGGGATAGGAGGGATATTCCTGCAAGACAAAAAAGTAACTGAGTGGTCCATCAAAGTTTTGCTACTTTTCAATATAAATTCCAAAATATAACTACAAACACATGTCAGACTTTGAGCACGTATGATTCTTGGACTGGATGCTGTAGGATCTAAAACTGTGAGGCAGCAAAATGAAATCTAAATTGCACATAATTTAGTATGTCTTCTCATACAAGCAGTTTATTAGACACACTGCTGAAGATGTGTGAATAAGAACATCAACCTCTGACAATTAGCTCTAAGATGACAGATTGAAGAAAAACATTTATAAACATTTTAGTTTAACTTGAAAGATGACAATTTCTTTCAACAAACTATTTAAGAGCTACATTTTTTCAGCAGATGAGAATTCTAAGTTTGCCAAAGTTTGCTGAACTCCTATTTACAAATTTACCTGCTGTGAACTATTAAATCCAGTAGAATTTGTGAGTGAATTATTTCCTGCATATATTCCTGATGATGTTGTAAAACTGCTGCCTGAAATGAAAGGAAAAATTATGTGAATTACTAAAACAACATATTGGAAAATAACTTCTATCACACAATTATATCATAACATTATGGCATATTTGTAATATTTCCCATATGTTGACTGATTCAGCTCTACAACATGTTAATACTTAGAAAGTGATAATTCATAGTTCTTACACTCTGTGTTTCATTATTACAATAAAAAAAATCCCCTTGAAATTTAGACTGGAATTTTGGACTCACCTCAGGTCTAATTGAAAATTCAGCTATTGCACCCCTCTGAATAACACCCAGCACTGTGGAAGTAATGAGGGTTTCTTTACTTCTTTTTTTATTTTTCTTTTTTTTTTTTTTTTTGGTTGAACAATAAGGGCAAGCCTTGTCTCGAGAGACACCATCTCCCCTCATGAAAGCCTGGTGGCTCTGTTTCTCCTGCCACCTTTGAGAACTGTGTCCTCTCCCCTCCCTGAGTCTCAACCCCTCAAAGGAGCAGCAAAAGCCATAACTCCCTGCTCCAAACAGCTCAGCCCCACTGCAAAGCCATTAGGACTCACTAATCGATCAGAGACAGCCTTGGGCTGCAAACCTTTCCTCTTCTGACAGAGTGTACTGGGCATGACACAAAAGAAAAAAGTACCTCTCTGAAAAGGGAGACCCAAGACGGAATTTAGCCCAGAGACTGAATTACTGCCTTCATCTCCCTCCTCCAGCTTTCATGAGCCACCAAAAATAGACAGATGGGGCTCTCTAATACCCAACCTGAGAAGCTGTTCCACTAAAAGGGCAGCAACCCCCTTTCAGCTGTCTTGCCCTGGCAGGCTGTAACCCAGGAGTGACACAGCCACCAGCTGAGACATATGGATGCACAGGGTGAAGCTACATAAGCCACCACAAAGTCTGTAATGAGGCAACCTATTGAACTCATCCAGTAGGAGAGCACCAGTCAGCACAGGTTATTAAAGTGCACAGGTTGTTTACAGCCTCCCTCACCACCAAAATCTGCCTCAGTGCAAAGATATACAGAGACTTGGGAGTTAAACAGGTGAGCAAAAGAGACAAGGAGGGATGAAAATCAACAGGGAGTCAGACACACAGACGCACCAATCCTCCAATGTACCTGACACAACTCAATTAATAACCAAACCCAAAAAGAGGTTACTCATTGGGAGAAGCAGCATTTCTTGCAACTCCAAAGAGGACAGAATGCAGGCAGGGGTCCATACTTACTACAACCCCTGAAGGACATTTGTCCTTCAAAATGCTACTTACTTTTCTTAAATAAAAAACACCAGACCAATAGATATTGTAGCTATGAGAAGTCAGAAGGAAAAATATTTAAATGTTTCGACTGCAAAAGTTACTAAAACCACAAACAAGTTAAGTCTCAAAGAAGTAGATGAGAAGTTCAACAGCAGTGGGAGTAAAGGATGAAGCTTTAACTTAATGTATGAAATGACTATAAATATTTATCTTCTATCTTCCACTAGTGCAAAATCTCTGATTGTTGATAGATGCTACTAATCCTGTGAACTAAAATCAGATTACTTCAGCAGAAGAGTTGACATCCAAGTTTAGCAGATAGTACAGATAAACAGTACTAATGAGAAAAACATGTTTTAAATTTAATTTAAAATTGGAAAACAGATGTTATTTTTTTTATTGTGACAAACACAAAATCCAAAATACATCTGAAAAGTATTTTAAATTGCAATTTGAAATAATATTTTATTTCTAATAGTGCTCTGGCTGGAAAAATATAAATCACTGTGTCTCTTCTTATTTCTATAGAGTTTTTTGCAGATGCAGTAATACATTCAAACCCAGGTTTTAAAGGCACACAGTTTGAGCCACTCTAAAAAGATATAAAAGGCCTCTTATAAGTAGAAAAAAACCCAGACTTTGTTTGAGGAATATATTATCTTTTCTCAGAAAGTTTGGAAAATAATTTGCAAGAGCAAATGAGAAAAGTAATTACATGCCAGCCAGCATCTCTCCCTCTCAGACAAAGACACACACACACACTAACATGCAGATCTCTCTTTCATCTCATGGTCAGCACTGGCTTCTATGGAGGAGGGGTAAGGGTCTCCCAGACCGTAACAAACATGAAGCAGGTTTCGCAGAAACAGCTCTGTGGGCCACCCAGAACTACAGGCCTGAAGTTGTTTTTGAAATACTCCTGATTTTGCAAATTGGTTTTTAAATATTCAGCCATAACATGGCATAGAGCCGCTATCCTGCCTTATCCGAACAAACACAAAAATAAGAATCACTACAAAACATGCAAGATTTACTGCCCTAAGTTGGCTGGCTACATAGCTTTAAAATGTGATAAAAGCTGTAAATTGCAGGTCAAAGGTCTATTTTGCAAAGAGCTCTGACCCACATTAAAGCTGGGAATCCCAGTCAGCATCGGAAGGCGGCCGGACCCTGCTGGGAGTAGGGCGCGCTCCAGGTGCGGGGCGCGCCCTGTGCCGCCGCAGGCACGGGATAAGGTCCTCCCCCGTGTATTGGGACAGAAGCCCATTTGCCTTCCTAGCTCAGTCTCCTTGCCATGGGCTATGTCTATCATCAGGGTACAATGTATGTGGCAGAAGTTTAGTGCAGCTCTCTTGGGAAAGACTCAGACGGCCAGATGGGCTATTTAAGCTCAAGGTTTCTTCCGTTTGCTTACAATGCTTAAAAATCCTTGGCAAACTCCCCCTTGTTGTCCTAGTAACTGCTTAGCCATCCAGCACAATATTTTTATACTGTACAATAATAACCAAATACCTTAACGTTTACTTTTTTACGGTTGAATTCCCAAACCAATGGGATAGTTATGCTCTATCATCACAGCCTCGGTAACTAAAACAACGCTAGTGCTCATCGCAGGTCTAGCACCCTTCCAGTGGTAGGGTACTCGGGTGGAGGGTACAAGCCATGCTTTTTATCACAATCAAAGAAGACCTAAATAAGACATTTGCAAATGGAGTTCTTTCCTTGCTGTTTCCCCCAGCCCTTCTCCACTCCATTTATCCTCACTGTGCAATCCTTATAAATCTGCCAATATAGGAACAAGGGCCCATTCCCACAGCCATTAGTCATGTAAGTGGTCTTTCAACATCTATGAAGCAACTTATATGAAAAACAGCTTAAGGAACACACTCATTAAATAAAGTAAGGGGGAAGGGGGGAGAGGGGAGTGGGGAGATGGGTTACAAAACTGCCTGAGTCCTTTTGTCACCCTCTCCCCTATGCACTCCCTTATTGAGATTATAAATTTGTGACAAACAAAAATCCAGTTACCAGAATAAACTTAGCAAGGAGTCACAGGCAGCAATTCTCCTTACAATTTTCATAAGTTGGCAGCCTCTCTCCCCACTATTGTTCGGTGACTAATGATGCTGTAATTTTAGCAGGGTCAGGAAAAGCACTGGGTTTAATTGGCTGCACACGCACCGCGAGGCAGCGTCTCTGCATTGCAGGCAGACATCCATCCCAGGGAGAGGAACCAGAATTAACTCCAAAGCTTTGGAGCACGAGGTAACCCCAGTCAGGGAACACGAGCAGGACAACTGCAAGGCCACTAGGAAATCCCCTTTGCCGCAGGCAGGAATGCCAGCAGGGCCCCGAGCCGCTGTCATGTAACGCTCGGCTGCGGAGTAGGTTGTGGGATCCATTATCTCCATTTAGCAGCTCAGCAGCTGCACGCAGGAGATGAAGAACAGCTATTGCAGGCTATGACAAGGCTGGGGCTGCAGCCTGCTCATATACTGCTAGAGGGAAAAGGGAGAATAAACTCATTTTCCTCTCTGGAGGTTTCTGCACAAACAACTGAACAGCAGCAGCAGTAACCCCGTCTTCTGTCATGAGACTCAATTTTGTCCTTAAATAATAGTTGAAATTATGAATAGGTTCTCCTTCTGAAATTAAATCAGGAAAGAGAAACAAATGTTCCTATTTACTTTCAACAGCTGTTCAATCAAAAGGAAGAATTAAGTCAATTTAGAGTTGTTTTAAATACACAAGTTTACTTAATGAAAATATTACAAAAACATATATTCTCATGTGTAGTACAGACATATATTGTCAAACATTTAACTGCAAGAAAGACCTGTTCAGAAATGTGATTCTTTTCTACTTAGCAACTAACAACTCCTCCAGTCCTTTCATTTGAAATATTCTCCTTATTTCCAATCTTATGGTCTCTTAGGTTTCTGTAGAAGCCCAGTCCTTCCCTCACCCACAGATTGTGCTGTTTATGAGCACAACAGAAAGGACATACACACCACAGGGATGCTCCAAGTCTGACCTGTGGCTCTTCTGCCCAAGCCCGACTGTCAGTGATCCATTGACTTCCACAGGTGGGCAGCTCTCAGCCCAAGCACAGCACAGCTAGAGCACAACCCAGAGTAAGACCCCCCTCCCCTCTAAGCCCTGTAGACAATTCCATCATTAAATCAATGCTTCTGATTATTTTCCTATTAGAGCTTCCCAACTGGGTCATCTTTAACATATTTCTTTTTGCAGAATATTTTAAGATCCTTGCCTCTCAAAGCATACAGATGAAATGCTTTCCAAGATGTTACTGTTCCATCTCTTGACAACTGTCACCCTTTGCTGAGCTTGAAAATTCTGATCTTATACAAATTTTGCATATAGCAAAGGAAAAAAAAAAGCAATGCCCTTTATGGCAGACTCTATGTAGCCTATTGACAGAGTCTAGGCTTTGCACTACTAATGCCAGCATTCACATTACTTACAGCTTTCACTTAAAATTTTCCAAGCACTCTCTACATTATCCTTTGCTGCTCCCTCTTCCCTCCCTCTGTTGAATGAGTTTCCCATAGACATCTGCAAAACTATTTCCCTGTCCTCCCTAAAATCCCTTTTTATTGACATCCCTCTGCTTGAGATCTTTCAAAAAACACCTTTAGAGCTGTTAGATAACCAGCATGGGGTGCCAATTGTTTATTATACATAAGCTGTGTCAGCTTTATAGTTTCATTAGGCTCTTCTGGTCTGTGTGTTTAATTTTAGCCTCCAACTTCTATGGACTATATTTTTATTTGCCTGTAGAAGTTAACACAACAGGATCCCAGTATATGACTGTGGCATGAAGGCACTACTGCAATAGAAATTATAGGCAGCCCAGACATGATTTTTCAATCACACTATTTCCTAGCAACTGTGAATTATCAGTTCCTTAAAAGCTGAAATGTTGATTCAGAAGTTCATTTTAGCTGAGGCTGGCAAGCATTTTGAGCTTTCTCCTACAGAGAGGTAGGATTTTTGGAGGGGGGAAGGTGGGTGTGGAGGTGTGTTTGTTTGAGTTCTTTTGTGTAGCTGCCTGCAGAAAGCAAAACCAGTAACCTTGTTTGCTTATATTTACTTTGATGAGAAGATCATCACTACTCAGCATGTAGATGAAAATCCATGCGCTACTCTGGTCCTGTCCCTCTTGCTTGGCAGAGCACACTATAGATCAGCAATATTTGAGATGTCAGATGGTCACTTCTGCCCTATGGAACTACTCAACATACGGTTCAAAAGGAGATTAAAAAAATGCAACAAAAAACATCTCTCTTGTGTCTGGGCAAAGTACAGGATCAATACCCTTAAAGCTGCGGAACAAAAGCAAAATCTTATTCACTTAGTCTCTGAAAGCACTTTTGCCTCAAGACATTTCATGGAGTGTTTACTTGGTGGCACACAGTTTAGACTGAGCTTGATAATATACAAAAGTGCAAAACTTATAAAAAAATGTGGTCCATTTCTGTGATTGAAGACTTATTTCAACAATTCCAAAATCACAACACACCTGATATCTACTGCCAAATTCAGGGGTGAAATGGCCTGCAGCAGACATCCCAAAATAACTATTTCTGGTAAAAAAAAGATTTTTTAAAATATCTGTTAAGTGTGAACAACCCAGAACCAGGCACAACTAGTGACTTCTCAATACAGAAGAGGAAAAAGGAATTGGGGGAACAAGGTGGAAAGACATTAAGTAAACTAAACAGGCAAGTACAGCTAAAAAATATAATTGATAATAATAGCCTGCACATACAAAGACCTACAGCTTTTAAATAGACTTCAAAGAAACAGACTTCAATCATTACTTAGCTACCTCCACAGCTGCAGTAGGTATTTTTATCTTCTTCTCCCTCCTCGAACATGCTCAGGTGTCAAATTATATTTGGCACTTCCTAAATTCATAATCCTGTCACGTTTTACAGGACTAGCTTCGTCTCATTCACTATTTGCTAAACAATTACTATTCAGAGATCCATTTTTTTGACTGTAACAACACTAGAATATTTCACTATTTAAAATTAAATGAAGCAAGGGGTCTTCTAAACTGCTGAGAGCTGGCCTGTTGCTCTCTCAGCAAAGGCAATCATCATTTCATCAACAACTGCAATAAAATCAGAGTTAAGAGCTCAAGCAAACATTCATTTTTATTTTAGGAATACAACAAAATAAGGAGGAAAAACCCCACCACAGCATTAGCTGTATCTAATTAATGGTAATATCTATTTATACAGATACAGACCTTGCATCTGGTAGCTATAGGGAGCCTGTCCAGGTTGAGGTGTGCTAAAGCTGGCACCGTAGCTGAGAAATCCTGTTTGTCCAGGTGACTGTGACTGTGCCAATCCACCTTCTGTCTTGATGCCTGTCCACAATGCACCTAAATCAGTTAGTGACAGCAAATCTATTTGTTCATATTCATACAGGGATGGAAAATAAAATCACTTAATTAACACCCATTTTAACATATACCTACTACTGCCTGACAGAACAAATATTGAGAGCATGCACAAATTAATAAGGTAATGGCAGTCTAAGAGCACACTGAAAACTGAAGTTCGCCAGGGAAAGGTTAAATTCAAAACTGTGTTTCCAATAACTGCAAAAGAAATTTATACATGAACAGGAAGTTGCATTATTCCTTTTTTCCTTTCCTGCCAGAGGCAAACTTTTCCATATATTCACGACATTACACAGAGGTAGATTAGCAACTTTATATGAATTTAATGAAGCATAGCATAGCCAAGCTCTCCTGCCATCTACCCATTAATGACATAAATGAAAATTGCATTGTATATTATTCCTACATGAAAATCACACAGCTCCAAGAATGTTTTTTTTTTTTAAGAATTAGAAGTGGATAAAGAAAACTAGCAGTATTAAGTGCAATGATGATTTTTCAAAGGTAATTAAACATTAATTTAGTTCTTAACAAATAAGCACCTAAGAGACAGGAACTATTCCTGAAGCAATCTCCTGAACTGGGAAAAACATAGCAGAATCATTAATCTGCACTGGCAGACAAATCCATTACACACCACATTATTCTCTCACTTCTAAATTTAGTTATAAAATAATCCAAAGTCTGATCAGTGAATGACTTGCTGCCCAGTGTCAGTGATTTTTCCCTCAATTTGTAAGGCAATGAGCAAGCAAATATCAGCAGGCAAAATACTGAGGAAATGCACACAATTCAGCCTCTGTCTCTTAGTTTTAATTATAAGGTTGTCCCAACACGAACTACCATTTAAAAATAATTATAGCCAAAGTAATGGAAAAGTGATACAATATTCTTAGGTTTCACTGTGGCATTCAGTGATAACTCATTGTTCAGAAACCAACAATATTTGAACTGGATTTACTATGTGTGAATTAGTAACATTCATTTGAAAATTACTGTTAATCTAAGTTCATTTCCTGGTTGGATTTTTCTTTAGACAATATTCAACAAGGTTTCAAGGTAGGAGTGGGCCCAGAAATTAATGTATTGGCAAAACTTCAAGACCTCCCTATATACAAATGACAGCATATTTTCTACCATCTAAGTAATTATTTTTCAACTGTTGTCATTAATTAACCTCAATTCCTTCTGCCAGACCTTCTAACTGCTGTGCTAAACCTGTTTGCTTGTTTTTCCCTGATGCTTACTTGATTCTTCTGTTTCATGTTACAATTAAAGCAGTTCGAATGACAAATCTCGACACCTCATTTCCAAGGGGAAACTCTTGCTGTGGATGGCTTGGTATCAACAACCCCTATTTGTTGTCTGTTTAAGGACTTCTGAAATGCTGATTAAATATGGCTCAGAGAAAGTTTAAGTAAATCAAGCATTAAATTTCTAGTCTAAATTTCCCTTAGCAGTCTGATCCAACTCTCCATCTCAGACAGAGCAGGAGGTGATCAAAAGCAGCAGTAGGAGGATGCCACTTGAGTGAAGACAACTTGGCAACGACATGCCCTTTTCCAAACCTCCATGCTATGAAGAGCCTTTCATCTCCTGGGACTTACTCTCACACTTGCTCTCATCCCCAAAGCCTTCACTCATCAAACCTTGATGCTCCCTTCTCCCAAGTCTAAGGTACTCAAGGAAGTGGGAAGGGACAGTGACACAAGAGGACTTACAGGATCTGGAAGGTAAGGAAGTTGGTAAGCAAAGCCTTTGCTAGATGCTGGTGCTGGAGCAGGCAGGAGGAAAGAGCTCCAGGAAATTCTCCAGCCTCCTCAGGGGCTTTGCAGATGAAGCAGAGCCAGGAGCCCCAGGGCAGCAGCTGTCAATGGCATTCCCCTCCACCCCCCTTCCTGCCTGCATTGCTGCATGGATGTGGAGGTGGGGAACTGGAAAAATGAAGAGGCTAGAGGTACAGTTGAGCACCTTCCCAAACTCTGCTCTAGAGAGAAAACCTGAGGCAGGCTGATACAGGAAATCATGAATACTCTTTCTTCTAGTAGACCCAGAGTAAAGAAACAAAAAGAAAGAGGCCTCAACTCAGTTTTTTCTTTCACATAGGCATAAGTCTTCTCCCTTTATACTGCTGTAAGATTTCTGCCTGGATGAAAAAAAGGCAAGACAGACGGTACATGGGTTCTAAACTGCAGATAAAAGAGTAGAATTTTGGCTCTAAGCAAGGCTTCAGCTCTTGCCTATTGCAAATGAATGTCCTAATGCTCCCCAATTTCATTTGTGAGTACAGATTATATGGCATGCCTTAAATATGCAAAAAATATATGTTAAGTCCTAAAACTTTTTAATAGTTATTTGCTTTTAAATATTACTCCTATAAAGGACATCAGCAAGGAGCACCTTAGCACCAGCCACAAGGCACAAGTCTGAAAAGAACAAAGCACATAAAAATTCTCTTGGCTCAGGAGCTGAGGATTTCAGTGGTCAAAAGTAAGCTCTGCAATGAAAAACACTGCAAATTTATCTGAAGTCCTAGGCATGGGGGATGGACTAGGCAAAAAACCAAACCAAAACAAAAGAGCAGGCAAGCATGTTAACCCCCACAGGCAGTTGCCAAGTAAAGCAACTCTCAATTACAGCTCCGACGACAGTGAGACAGCTAAACTCAAGTAGTGAAATCAAGGCCTGGCTGAAGTCAGTGGGAATTTTAGAGTTGACTTCAGTGAAGTCAGGATTTAATCCAGAGGAACCAAGCTAAAAACAAAAAAGTCACTGTTTGGGCCACCCGAGCCTAGCAGTCAGCCAAGTATGAACACGAGGTGTCCACAGGAGAAACAGGTCAACAAAAGCAGGGTGGGGAAAAGGGTTGTTTGTTATCATCCCCCCTGATCCAGATGGAATTAGCAGACAAGCTCTCATCAACAATAGGAGCTCTTGTGTGTTTGTGTCTGTGTATGTCTGTGTGTGTCCAAGACTCCCCATCTCACAGTGTAAGTTTAAAATATGTTCATTCGAACTGAAGCTGAAACATCCAATTTATAATTAGAAACCTATTTTAAAGTAAGGGGGAAAATAATGTATTTCTTTTGCCTAGTGTTCACCATAATCTGCCATAGGATATACTTGAGATCCAGTGGATTTTCAATTTGCAGACCTCAAGATGAAAGATTCACCAGTTTTGCACTTAAAACTTTTAATACTTTTAAAGCGAAGAGCTTATATGGTGAGTTCTGTCCTTTTGGTATAAAACTTACATTATCTGAACATATTTTTACAAAATATACTGCTCAAAGCATGTGGATTGTATATTTTTAATATATTCCCCCAGAGGAGTATAAGACCTATTTTCTAATAATGCATCCTTGCTGCTGCACTGCTATGTGGTCTGCCAGCAGACAGTCTGGCAGGAAAATGGTCTCACCCATGGCAGCTTGTTTTTAAATTAAATTTTTTGGGAAATATTTGCTACTTAGTACTATCTCCTTCATCAGGCAGACAGAGCTTTAGTGGCAATTTACCTCAATTTTCACCTCCAGGGAGTTTTAAAACATTGGAAAATGAGATTTTTTTTTGATGGAGGCATTTTTGAATCAGTTTTTTTTTGCCTGCTGAAAATCAGCACAGCCTTGTAGATTCATCTGGGTTCTAGTAATCTGTACCAGCTGAAATTCAGACTTTTACATCCCAATGTAACCTCATGCACTGCTGGGGAGCAGAGCCCTGAGCAAGTCACCAGGGGCTGGGTCTGTGTCATGGAAACCCTGAGATCTCTTTTCCCTTTTTACTGCTGTATTTTTGATGTCACCAACAAAAAGCTAATCATGAACCTCTCCTCCTGACCCCAAAATGAGTTTATTTTCTTGAGTACCTTTTTAGCTCTTTAACACATAAATTAAACATCACTCATTCCAAGGTGAGAAAACCAACAGCCTTCCACAAGAAACGCTCTGGTGCTGTCCCACTGAGCACTAACCTAAGGGTCACACAGGCTTGATCTAAAGTACATTTACCTGAGGAATAAAAGAGCACGGCTGGGATTTCTTACCATAGGAAGGGATTCCGTAGGGCTGGCCGGGCTGGGGGTAGGTGGCATAGGCTGTAGCTTGCTGCATTCCTGCTGGGAACTGCGTCTGCCCATAGGCAGCCATCGTTTGTGAGGATGGGGTGGGGAGAATGTGTGGGTAGGGTCTGCTATTGATTACAAGGGACAGAAAATAGGACAGACACTGCATTAGACAGACATGCACGTACTTATTTTTAGCCTTATTATAATCCTGCTGTTTCATTAACACATAATCATAGGCTGTGCTAGACAATGGAAACTTTAAGAGATAAAATAAGAAAGAAATAATAAGAATAATATAATAATAAAGAAACAATAAGAAATCAATAATAAAAGAATAAGTGAAATATGTACTTTAAAAATATTTTTCAAATACATTCTTAGCATTTAAAAAAAAATTCCTTAGAAGCTCCTGCAGTTTAAATTATAGCTTAACAGATGGACTCAATTATTATTTTAAATGAGGTTAAAATCTGCCTATTCCAGTTATTATTATTACTACTACTATTATTATTTTAAAAAGATATCATACTTGGAAGGGTAAATCTGTGGTGGGGAGAACTGGTGTGTTTGTCTTGGGCTGAAACCACTGCTTCCAATTGCTGTACCAAGGAGAAAAGAAAGCATACAGAAGTGTAAATACACACACCAAAGATAAATATTATTTTTCCTAATAGAATTTCAGAGTATTAACAAGATTTTAATTAAATTCAAATATCATTGATACCTTAGATAGAAAATAATATTTTATGAGGAACTATACAGGAATGCTTAACATTAAAATCTCAATTGCAAATCTCAAATACTAAATTGCCCCTTTGTACAATTCCTGAGCCATAGTTTATTCTTTGGTTGCACGCAGGCAACGTTTTCAATGCAAACAACCTATTTCCTAATGGAAACATTTCCTTTCATATTTTCAAAGGATTGTTGATATCTCAAGTGCAACATTTTATTAACTTTTAGAATTTTTAAGACCTACATTTTATGAAGGAGGTTTATGCGTGCCTCGATTGAAAACACATGGCCTGCTTCAGAGCACGCCTCTTTTTTAAAAAAAATAATTCCTAATACAGACTATGTATTACCTTATTACACATCTATTTTCTTCCACCTAATCTGCTGTCTAAAATGCTTTCAGCCCTTCAAATCAGTATTGCAGAAGGATGTCCAGGGTGCAGATGCAGTCAGTGGAACAGGTAAGAGGAGGAGGCTGCACCGCGAGCCGCTCCCCGCGCAGCCCCAGCTGACACGGAGCCTTCCCCCAGCACTGCTCGCTTCTGTCAGCATCTCTGGGTGCTGCTCAGAGTGCGGCAGCTCGGCTGGCCTCCTCTGCTCAGGACGATATTTTTGGGAGCCCTTACACCTCTGGTTACTGTCTGGGTGTCACTTCTCCTCTAGGTCCCAAGGTGGGCTTGGGAGCCTTTGCCAGGAAAGGGTCAGCAGCAGGTTATGAGACTACTGTAAGATCAGACAGCCCGAGAAACAACAGGCCCTATTGCTAAGTGCTTGGAAATAAACAAGGCACACATAATTACCCCTTGCCCGCTACCCCCTTCCCGGCCAGCTACAGGAAAAATCCATCATCTTTACACTCTGGGAGGGAAACAGGGACCCTCTTTCTGCGCCTTCTACATCCGATAATTTTTCTCTTCTGTGGCCTGTGAGGCTGCAGATATGCCCAAGTGTCTCCAACCTTTACTCAGATCACCACAGATGTATGTAGCTACAATTAGGTACACACTGTATTTTCATCTTTCAAAGCATTAAAATACCTTAGAAACCTTTCTTTGGGCTTTCAGGCTTGGTGCTTTCAAACTCATCAGCCTTTACAGAAAATGGAGGCTGTGACAAGACCAGGAAAGGGCTGGCTACCAGGAGTCTGACTGGTTGTGAGATGTCAAATTTTGCCACTACTGAAATGTAATCCCACAGTCTAATATTAGATCCTTTTCTGATTTGATTTGCACAATCAAAACAATGTGATAGAAATTCCACAGGTGTGCAAAACTGAGCAAACACCCTAGGTTGTTCTCACAGTGTTTGTATCTTGTATGCTGGAAGCTAAGATGCATATGCCTTCCTCTAAGAAAAGAAGTCTGACAAAAGAATAAATACTTTGGTAATAATAAATTACAATAAATAAGGAAGACCTACTCCTCAATTAGAATAATAATCACAGATGCATGTATGTTTACTCACAGAAAACAAAAAATAACTCCTCTGGGCCAGAAAACTCCCTAGTGAGACTCCCACCAAAGACAATAAGCCTGATATCAATCAGCCTGATACTGTAATGCTCCTCACTTGGGGAAAACTCCTGTTGACTTAGACTAAAATGTACAGAAATCAGTAAAATATGGAAAGTACAAAAGGCTTTTTAAGAGGGGTGCACAGGTTTAGATCACATGGGATAAGAAAATAATAAATGAAAAAAATGCTGAGCTTAAAACGTTGGTTTATTCCTTACCTGATCCTGAGAAATTGTCTAAAGACCCGTCTGTGGTAGTAGTAGTAGCGATCTCACTGCTGTTCATTGGCTCTGTTTTAACTACAGAAATATAAACAGAAGATATTCTATATGCTCCCAACATTCTTGCAGGTGCATGCACACACAATCACCACAAACACAAACTCAATAAAGCAAAAATCTGCCAAAATGTTCTAAATCATGGCTATCAATATTTTGCATTTTATGCATTTGTGTATACAGACAGTGCAAAATACTGGCAGCTATGATTTATTTAGACATAAATATAAGATGATCAAGAGGGTTATTCCTGTCCCCAAGGAATAAAAGCCACTGTAACAAACCAGAAGTCCCCATGCAACTCTCTGCACCTGTCCTGATTCCTCTTAATCCTACAGACCCAACAATAAGGATCCACATTTAGATCAGGTCACACAGCATTTACAGGCTTGAAAGACAGCAAATTGAATAAGATAAAAGAGGAAATAATTTTTAAATTATTTTTGCTATTTAAATCTTGCTTCCAATTAAATAATTTTCCAGAGAAAAATTAAGGGTTTGTGATGAAGTAAAACACTTTTCTTGTGGTGGATTTCTCCTCTCAAAATGAAAACCAACTTTATACTCAACAACCCTGAATAAAAAAAGAGGACACAGTCCTCACCAAATACTTCAAAGAATGCTTTTATATTTTATCCCTCTGCACCCGCAATGTAACACAGCTGTCTGAGAGTAAAAGAGACCAAGACATTATTGCCTGTCTCATGCTGATCTATAATCAATAACCAATTGATGACTTCTAATAAAACCTGAAGTAAATAAACAATTTCCCTTTCTGTCAGTCCAGTGCAAAGTCTGTAATGTTAAGATCAGGACAGTATCCTGATCCAAAGAGCAAGGATGGGGCTGACTCAGCAAAATAGGTACCAATAGCTACTCCCTATACAGTTTGTCTATACATGTGTGTTCAGGAATTACAACCATCCCTAGCAGAAACCTTTGGTACCAAGTTTGAAAATGGTGAGGCAGAGGGACTTCCCTCTTTCAACAGAAGATCTTTCCTTTCATTGCCAGTCCACATTCTTATTTCTGCATGTTTGATTTCCTTCACCAAGCCTCCTCCATGGGATTTGTAAGAAATCTCTCAAGATTTTACTAATCGTCCAGTATTTTCTTTTGACTCTCATGCGGGATTTCTGCCTGCTGACTTGGGAGGTCAATGCTTAGCTGCACACAAAACTCTGCTGTGTCTGCATTAACAAGCAATGCAGTCCATTTAGGAAAGTTTCATGAAGTGAAATGGTTGGGGCAGAGGGCCCAGTGTCCAGAGGCTGGGCATTTTTGAGAGCATTTATTCAGCTTGAGAACATTAGCTGCACTTCTGCAAAGCAGCTTTTTTGAAACAAGTGAAGTCCAAGAGACTCCCTAAGGGGAATTACTGTGGTAAGAAAAGGTGGCCATGAGGTTCACTCCAAAAGTGCACTCAGGATTTGAACTCTAACTGTATTACAAAGGTATTTCTTAAAAACACAGCATGTAAGTTATTCACCATCCATTTAATGACTAAACGCTGAAGGTCTAACACACAGATACAATGAAATATTTATTGCAGAGTGTCTATCACAAGTAATTTTTCAGAAACACTTTTACAGCATTTTCTACAGTTTGTCAACCTAGATATGAAAAATTATAGGATCTACATTATCTTCTGCCTTTTCTTAAAATTTTATCACAGCTACATTTTACAGTCAGACTCATACTTCTCACATAGACTACTCCAAGTTTCCCCAGAATCTGCAAGTCTTCTGAACCTAATTTCCATAATGCAATTTTACTTTGGGAATAACAATGAAAGATGTTTTCCTCTATAGCTGGTATCTGTGGTGGGGGGAAACAGAGGAAGATAAGACAGATCCACCTAACCTGGAGTAAAGGGTGGAATTTTTCGGTATGTGCTTTCTCCAAACTCTTCTCCATTGCAGAAACAATATTCCATATTCTCCATTTTTTGGATCACTGCAAATTGGTAGTCCAAGGACTATGCTGAACTGCCTCACACAGTATAGAGAAGTATAGTGTCAGTTGTTCTAAGTAAAAAGCAGCCCTTCTGAAAAGGACTTGGGATTTCTGGAGGATGAGAAGCAAGGTGAGAGATGGAAATGTCCATTTCCAGCCCAGAAAGCCAAACTGCATCCTGGGCTGCATCAAAAGCAGCACAGCCAGCAGGGCAGGGGAGGGGATTTTGCCTCCTGCTCTGCTCTCTGAGACACTACTGGGAGAGCTGCATCCAGCGCAGGAAGGACATGGACCTGTTGGAGCAAGTCTGGAGGAAGGACACCAAGATGATTGGAGGTGTGGAGCACCTCCTCTTCAAGGAAACGCTAAGACATTTGGGACTGTTAAACCTAGAAAAGGTTTTGGGTGATCTAATTGTGGCTTTCCAGTACCTGAAGGGAGCCCACAAGAAAAATGAAGACCTTTTGCAAGAACATGTAGTGTCAGGAAAAGGGAGAATGGATTCAAAGGGAAAGACAGTAGATTTAGATTGGGTATCAGGAGGAAATCCTTTACTCTGAGGGCAGTGAAGCACGGGAACAGGTTGCCCAGAAGAGCTGTGGCTGCCCCATCGCTTGAAATGTTCAAGGACAGGTTGGATGAGCCTCTGAGCACCTATTTGGATCCTCGTTTAAGATACAATTTTCAGAAAAACATTGTCAAAATGTAATTCTGTTTCTATGACTAATGAGCGATACTTCTGTGCAACATAGTTTAAAACTGAATGCTGTTTACTACACATACTATTTTTAAAGATACAGGAAAAATATGAAATACAATGCAGTGCCATCTTCATGGGAAGGAATTCTAGTTGCTGACTGAGGTGCTCACCAATTTTTCCTAAAAACTTTATGTTTTCTCTCTTGGCTGTTCTATCCCCTGAATATAAAAAAACCCCAGGGTATAAGAAAAGATGTTCCCATTATTCCTGGATCCCTGGATCTGGATGCCCATTACTTGGGTGATAAAGAATATGCCCTAGAATGCTGTCTTTAGAAACAACCACAACCTTAATGAATCTTTGTGCCAAAGATAGCTGGGAATTTGATAAAGATGAATAGGTACTGAAAAACTCTCCATTCTCCAAGCACTTTAAAATGCTTGAAAATTGCTGCATATTTCCTTCTATCAGCCTAAGCACTTTTAAGAGGATGAAATCTTCCTATACAAAGAAATAAACTGAGAAGAATAACCATGGGTTTACCTGTTGGAAATATTTACATGTACTCTTACTGCAAATGAAGGTCTCTTTGTCCAAGGCAAAACTCAACTGCCCTGGAGCATCTTTCACCCCAGAATAACAGGGAAAAAGAACTGCAAAGGCACTGCCTAAGAATACAAGCCTCACAGTCTATCCCAGCAGCACATGAGTCATCCATATCTATGAAAAGAGACACATGGAGCTGTCCAAGGAAGCCAGGCTTTGGCTGGGCACAGATCTGGCCCTGCCACATGCTGCTTATGGGTGCTCTGGAGTACAGCTCTTCACATTTTCCAGGGCAATTAACATTTCTGCAACATGTCCTAAGCTTTCACAAGATGAGACTGGGACACGAGTGGGAATATTGCCACATCTAGACAACATACATTGCAAGCTTGCCAGGACCAGCCAACACCATGCTCAGTTGTGGTAAAAACTGTGGAAAGTGACACAGGAAAAGTTCCCCTTCCTGCTGCTCCTTTATCAAAACTGACCTTTACAGAGGTGCAGAATTATCAGACTTGAATTCTAGAGACAGACCCTGATTTAGCAATGTACTACTAAGTTTTAGTGCCACCCAAATCACTCACATATGAGATTATCAATAAGAAGTTCAACAAGCAGACTAATGTCTTAATCTGCTGCAAAAAGTCAGTGTTTATTTACAACCACTGATTGAGATTTGATTTGTATATCAAGGAGTTTAAGAAACTATGTCAACAAAGAGATTTTTTTCCCCTTATTTTTTGCTTCTAGTAATTTGTGAGATTCTAAAAATACTTAAAAAGAAACTGTGTAAGAAAACACATGGAAGAGTAGAAAAAATAGGAGTAGCAGATAATAGCACAAATGCTAGCTTGGAGAAAAAAAAGAAAAAAAATCAGAGATGTCACAACTGCTAATCTAATGTTATATAGATTGTTAACATTTTTCTTCTAAAGGAACTCAGGGACTGCAAGTGCAATGTGCCCTGTTTTCTCAGCTGTACAGCAAAAGGTGGTTAAAAATGACTGACATGGCAGTTTCTGAATTCTATTGAGAGAGAACTCCAGACCAGAACCCACAAGTTCATGTGGTTCATTGGCCAAGTAACAACTTTCTGAGTTCACAGCTTGTCATGCAGTTCCTGGTATATATATCAGTAAAGACTGTTATGAGGAATGAGATGCTGGCTATTTTAAATATGGATTTTGAGACCTAATATTTGGCTACTCCTAGCACAGAGGTTGTAGGAATACCTCATAAAGATTTGCACCTTCAAGCATGCAAAAAGTAAGGTTTTAAAATATCTTTTAAAAATTGCTTTTATTACATTAAATACATATAAGTCTTGCTCTACTGAACTCATCTTTGTTAACAGCTATGCCACATACATTAAATCAGAATAGAAATGTTGCAAACATGCCTGACATTAAATAGGTTTTGATTTTGCAGTTTCAAGATTGAATTAACACTATGATGTTATATTCTTTGTATTTTACAGAAAAGTGGGCAAAATTAAATTATTCTTGGCTGACAGCTCTCAGTGTTCATGGGCTACAAGAGACTCAACAAGGTGTGGTAGTTAGTTTGTTTATAGACATACATAAAACCACAATCTCTTGCCCTATTTTAGCTGGCATCTTCAAATAATAGTAGTAACTAAACACCATGTAAATCTTGATTAAGTACTTAATGTATAATCAATTGCTATTCGCACACTTTTTTGCTTGACATCATCCTGTTTCTGTACTCACTATAGAAGCCCAAAGTTCACCTAGAAGCATAAAGATAATTTTTACTGACAACAAGACAAGAATTCTACCGTGAACCTCTAAGCTGATTATGTTTTCCATTATTTTATTCAAACAGCCCTTTGTTTGTAGTGAAGAATCTTGCAATTATAAAAAGGTTACAGGTTACTCAATTATACTAATTCCTATCCAGGATATTATTGTCTCTGTCTATCACAGATTATCAAATCATGAGCTTCTGACCATGAAGCCTGATAAACTTGTTACTGCTTCTCAAAGAAAACTCTTCCTGAATCTTATTGTCTGGAAACTACCAGAAGGTAATTTCCAGCCTAAATTTTTGTATGGGTTTCAAAAAAGTCCCTGCTCAAAGCAGCACATTCTAGTTCAAGCCCAGACTGTTCCCTGCTTTCCCCTCCTCTGATGTGAGAGGCTTCAAAACTCCTCCAGTATTTGGGCTGTGGCTAACATTTACGTTTTACCACATACACCCCCAAGACTCTCATCTTCCTCTTATGCATTTAAGGTGAAAGGGCTTTAACAACCCCGTACCTCCTCATCTAGCAGTAAAACCCTTAAATTTACAAAGAAATGGTGTCACTGCTACAGTGCAAAATCAGAAAGAAAATTCAAAAACATCTGGATAGAGACAGAGCTGGACAGTATTTGTAGCTGCTAAGCAAGATTCTACCTGGATTTTTATCTGACAAGTACAGTCGTGGGTTAAAATTCACTGCAGCTGGGAGATGAGTGTATCTGAGTCAAACTAAGGTTCTTATCCCTTCACACTCACATGTCCAATTATACCAAATGTTTGTATCTCTCCCCTGCAAATGGAAGGAGCATATATATCCAAAACCAATTCTTTTAAAAGTGTCACGGACTATTCTCTTTCCTTTTCTTTTCATTTTCCTTTTTTCAACTGGGAATCTGACCATGCACATGTTCAACATTTTGCAGTGTTCCCAAACAGTGTTCATATTCTTTAAGCAAAGCCAGACAAAATGACCACAAAACATCACAGGCCCAGTCATTAAGGGCAAAGAAAGTTGTCTTCACTACCTTCTGGGAACATGGAGGTCTTCACGTGAACAGGAGAGCAGCATGGAGAAGTCAAGCCTGCTCCGCCATTTAGCGCACAAGACACGAGACTATCTCATGAAGACAGAAGCACAATGACAAAGCAGGTGGGACTTTTCATAAATGGGAAATAATATGCTCTACATTTGGCCAGTGTCTGAACTCCAGGACTGAGAGACTTAAAGCCAAATTCACCTGGACAAAGAGAGATAGTGATAGCTTCTGTTCCCCTCCAGCCAGCACCAGCAGCAGCAAATTCCCTAGCTTGTTTCATCAAATCTGGTGACACAGGTGGTTCACTCACTGACCAGGGGTCAAATGACATGGCTAACCCTGAAATGTAACCAAGTTTCATACTTTTTTTATCTACCTGGGACAAGCAAAATCCATCAGAAGATTATAAGGTGCAAATGCAAATGCTACATCATCAAGCCACAAGTCTGAAGTTGCTAAGGCTCTTCAAACACTACCCTATTAAGGGTGTGATCTTTGACTAAGATGTTCTACTTCTGTTCCTTCTGCAGGTGCACAGTGACAGGTGGGGCTGGATCTCCTTCTCATCTCATGTATTACTGGCCAGGCATATGACAAATGACACTTCATTTGACATTTTTGTATGGAATCACACAACTGTACACACACGTGCATAACAAGCTGCTCCCACTGGAAAGAAACCACCCCTGGAACGATGTGCTGTGGCTGGTTTTGAGAAAAGAAGAGGATATCCTCACAGGCCCTTGAAACCCCACAGCCTGTGCATAACCACTCTGGGGCCCTTGGGCACACTCAGAGGATGCTCTCACTCTACCACACTTCATCCACTGTCTGAAACAGCATGTGTTGTGAACATCTATATAAGAAGCTTTCAAAAATAAATTATATTAGAATAATGATGCTTCTAAGATTTTCCTTTCTTTTTTTTTTTAAGTAATTTGTCATTTGGAGTATTTCGTTTACCTCAAATGCCTGTGGAAACCAGTATTGCTATTAAGTCATCACTTAAAGGAAGTCCTTTCTATCAGGAAAAACTTATGGAGGAAACTGAAATGGAGACTCTGTCAAAAATGGAAGCACATACATATAGAAAAGACAGCAAGCAAATAAATATTTATTAGCCAGTCTCCTCCCCAAGACCTTGCAACAGGAGTTGCTCAACTGAGTCAGCAGAGAAGTGGACAAGTCATTTCACTGGCCAAGTGCCTATGAAAGAGGAATAATAGAGCATTATGCTACATGTGCTCAGGACAGAGAGACTCTTGGTGAAGCAGGAGAATAAAAGGTAAGACAGAGTCTGGAAGGAAGCCAGTGTAATACAGCAAGGAAAAAAAGGTGAAGAGCAGGGAAGAAAGGATAGTTCAAGTAAGCCCCTTGCCTTCACATAAATCAGCTGTATCTGATTTTTATCCTCCAGAAGTGACATCAAGTGGAAGGTTCCTACTAGCCTCTAGAGACCCCCAGCTTGCTTTTGGGAGCCCAGGACCCCTGCAGTTTTTCCCTCTGGCCAAACAACGGTCCCCTTGCACTCTTCTGGGATGATTAAAGTCAGCATCCGCAGCTGTTGATGCTAATACCCTTCTAAAAGGGAAATACTACATCTACCTTTAGTACGCTATTCTTTCAGGATGTCTAAATACAGAGGTATCAATTACAAGTTTCATACCATCAAGCTCCTTAGTGCAAACACAAGTATAGAAATTTCAGCATACATAATTAATGAACTCCAGAAATGAGAAATTAAAAGGTACTGGAATCCAACCAGAATCACCAAAAGAAGCATAATTTTGCCTGATTACCATCACCACTTTGCATCCCAAAGCACACAAAAACCCAAAAATTTAAAAAAAAAAAGGAATAAATTAAAAATCATTCACTGCAAATGAGAATTGCTGAATTGTAATATTGAAAGACTATTTTGAGCACTACAAAGTATTGCTAGAATTTCAAGAAATATAATTTATAGAAATATAATTTACTTAGAGAAATCTACATCACATGCCATAACAACGACCAGCTCTATCCCCTCTATAGATTTTAACATCTTACTCCCCCATTACTTTAGGAAATACTGAAAACAATTTTTTCCCCATTCTGTAATGCTGCAACCTGACAGCAAACATACCACACAGTGCTGCCTTTTGAAATCCCGAAGATGGATTTATGTTCACCAGACTTAAAACAACCTTTTTAATGGCCACAAATCAGATAGTCTCATAGTGGAGAGCTTTGACTGCCTTTGTGTCAGATCTCATTCTCATGTTGCAGCAGGTACTTAAAGAGTGAGAATAATTTTTTTCCAAAGGATTTTTGATGTCCAACTCCCTTTGAAGCCTCCCTTCCTATGTATCTTTGAAAATCTGATCTTCAATTTGTTATCCATTTTCCCTTCCCACTTGATATGACAATGCCTTCCCTCCTTCCTTCTTGAACACTCAAATAAAAGGGCAGTAGCAGGTCTGTACTGCTTAAATGAATGAAGTTGCTCAGAAAATAACAGCTCCTTCTCCCAGTTCTCATCTATTCTTTTCCATTTCAGTTGCATAAAACCTCATCATGACGGGCCACAGGCTTCTGTTTCTCACTCAATGCCATCCATCAGATTTGATTTACATTCTTAAGATAAAAGTAAAGATCACCATAGGCAGAAACTGGATGCAGTTGTCTGCCATGGAAAACAGATTTCCTACTCCTTTCAAGTTTACTGATTACTCACGGCCTTTCCCCTCTAAAGGGTATCCACCAAAGTGGGCACTGTGTTAGAATAGCCACCAGCTGTCTGATAAAACTTAATGAATGGCAATTTTATGAGCTTCTGTTGTTATTGTTCCTTTAACTCCTTCAGTATCAACCCACCATGGCAATTCACTGGCAAAGGAAGATTAGACATAAGGCAAAACTATGAACATTTTGATCCCTACTCCAATAATTTTTAAAGAGATTTTCTTAGGCAAGTTATACAAGGCCATAATTTTTATGGTGTCCAGTGCCTACTCTTTTCTACAATAGAGAGTATGCTGTGGAAATTTACTTAAAGAGAGCAGGAAAACCTCAAATACTGTAGTATTTATATAGTCAGCATCACCTTGGCATACTAGGCCTGATTTTTCTGAGTGCCTTTAGCCAGACATTTTAGTCCTCTGCATTTGATCCTGGGAAACTTCTGTCTGGTCAAGGTCTATAATTTCCTTGTTACTTCCCCGTCACTGAAGACCATGCTGCCTGGCCAAGAGAAGAATTTTGCTCTCTCAAAGTGAATTTAAGCACACAAAGAGTTATTATATATAAGCTGCATGTAGAGATTAAATTCAGACTCAATCGCACAACTAAATCCCCATTCAGTGCTTTGAAAACTTACAGCTAAGTATGAAGCTAAAAATATTAGCGAACAAAGTGAGCTATCTTCCAACCACATCCTCTTCCAGAAAAACATCAATAGAAGACAAGTCTGAAAATGTGCCTTAGAGGAATTAATGAACATTTGTTTGAAATGCAGCCATTTCACTTTGGGACAGGTTTTTTTTTTCCTTCTTCTTTCTTCTTCCCCTCCCCTCATCTAGTGAACATATCCTGTGCTTCAGGGTATGGAAACCTGTCAAAATCACACCCATAGTCAAATCAAATTTAACATATCTTTACAAGATATTTATAACATGCAAATACCTAGACGCCCTTCTTCTCAGTCACATAACGATCTCCTATGCTAGGGAAGGAGGGCTCTTTCACATTAGTGAGAATCTGTGCATGGTAGAAGTTGGTTTCACATATTATATTTGACATGTGAAGGTTCAACAACCCACATCTCCACTCCATGTGCAACAAACAAGCAAACCACACTGCAGCATCTAGAAAGAGTTGTTCAGCGAGCCCTTACAACCACATCCTTACAATCAGCCACTTCTGGCTCAGCAGGATTCTGCTTCAAGAATCCCAGAAAAAATAATTTAACTTCAACTTTCATTAAAAAAAAATAGGAAACTTTTGCTTCATTCACTCCACTCCTTCTTAAGTCTTTTAAGCAGCTCAAGGAGCCTAACAAAACATTTTCTCAAGATAAAACAGATAAGCTGTAAAAATTCCACCTTCAGACTCTTAGGCATCTGCTTCACTCACAAATTTTGTCTCTTGGCACACATCTCGTTCAGAAATAAATTATTCTACTAGTTTCTTTGAAAAACTTTTCATTCTTTGTCACTTAAGAGCAATCAGAGACAGGAATTTTCAAATTAGAGAGCTCAGAGCAGAATCGCCAAGCACAAGCTGTCTCTCAGGACACTTTTGGAACAACATCCAAAATCACATGCTGAGTGCCCACGCCTGCAGCACCCAAACCTGCAGGGCTCTGTGTGCTAGGGCTGAGCAGCCAGTCTGCAGTGCTGAGGAGGGTCATGTCACCTGAGGGAAAAGGGCAAACAAAAGAAAACTGTTTGGCTTCATCTCAGGAGGAAAACATCTAATGCAAGTTAGACCTTTCTGGGTAGAGTTCACTCAAAATTCTTTTAAACTGGAAAGTTGTAGTGTCAGACAAATAAGTTACCATGGTTTAATTGACTTCCTTCAAAAAACTCTGATACCTACCTAGAAGTTGAGATATTATTTCCAAAATGATTTTCTACCTGAGGTCAGTGCATTAATAGATACAACATATACCTCATTTCCTCAGGAAGTAATAATAAGCATTTCTCAGAGTGGATGCACACAGCACTACATGTCGAACAAAAAGTCAAGTCAGATGATGAATATCTTTCAATGTTTCAAGAAACACTCCCTAATTTTTTTTTGCTACAAAAGAACCTTCAAGTTGTATAGAAGGTACAAAAGCTCATGAAGTTTACAACAAAGGCTTCTGTGAGCTAAAGGAATTTCAATTTGAAAGGGCAATTTTATCCTGTACCAAAAGTGGTATATACCTGGCAATATGATATAAAAATATAATAACATATTTGTATATTTTAAAGGAAGAAGATTAATTTATGGACATAAAATATTTTCCTGCTTAAACTCCATGAGCACAGTAAGCACTTTATTTATCCTTTTAAAAGGGTTTGGTTTTTTTTACGGCTTAATATTTGATTGAAGCAATACTTTTACAGCAATAGCAAAAAGTAAATTACACACAAGTCTGGCACAAGTCCCTGTTAATCTGATAACCCATAAACTGTCCCCACTACCAAGGACTCCAATTACAATGAATAACAAAGATATGTGGGGAATTGGAGGGGGGGGGACAACATCTGTTTGATTGACATGTGCCTTTCCTGGAAAAATGCATGTCCATAATCCTAAAGAGTTTGACAGCACTACTACAACCCAGGGAAAAAAATTCATATCTTTGCTGCAACAGTTGTAGCAGTTTACCTATACATTTATGCTGAAGAGCAATACTGAACCTGCATGACTCTGTCTTCCAGTAATGTATTAAGTCTCTGTTCACACAGCCAGTTAAATGTCCCATATGATCTTTCCACTATTGCCATAGAAATGCTACAGGAAAGAGCATTTTTTGCTGCTCGTTGCATAAACCCTTCTGTGTTTCATTATATGTATTATTATATGTATTATAGATGTATTATATTACTGCCAAAGCTGTTAGGTTGTTCTGTTGTTAGTATTCTACTGAGAACAAACATAACTTATCAACTGCCTGACTGCTTCTTGAGAAATAGGTATCAGTTTACCCCATTGAATTACTACACCTGTTTGAATTTTGGTCACTCCATCAGAGCAGCAAGCTAGCCTGAGGAACTTTCAACACTCAGTTTTATTAGCCTGCTTGACAAAATTCTCATAGCCTTAGGAGCTTACAAAAAGTGAGACATAAAGAAATACCAAAATAGCAAAAAAGGCTGAAAAATTACATTTTGTACTATGGCAATTGTAAACACCTACTTCTTTTCTCTCATCATGAAACTTATTTTTCAGTTTTTTGACTTTTTTTTTAATTTAAGCTCTGCACATACTACCTGCTCAGTCCACTCAAACTCCATGAAAGAAACATAAACCTGTAATGAAAGCTATTGCTGAAACTTGATAATAGTAACTACTGATAAACATTGAACATTGCCTTTATGTAACATATGAATAAACACAGAACACCTAAAATAGTAAAACATTATATAGCACGCTGACTGTGAGAACACCAAAGATAAAAAGGAGAAAAAAAAACAAATTATGAAATACTGGAAAAAAAAAAGTCTGGCTCACCTTCTGTGCCATTGGGTGTCATGGAATTATTATTTATATGGGAGTTATCAAGTTTTGGACCACTGGGGGATTCACTACTACCACTTAGTCGTCTGTGTGGGCTGGCTAGATCCTGCATTTCCATAGACCTGAAAACAAGATGCAACCTGTTTTAGTGACATAAGTCAACATGAATTACAGAGGAACTGCCTTTATGAGATGCAGCCTGCTATTTATCAACATCCCAGAAACACTTAGTAAAAAATTAACTACTTTTCCCAACTTGATCTTTTCCAGTGCTTAACTCATGTCGTAGCCCCAAACATGAGTGGCCAGCTACTTTAATTATTTTTGCAGCTTGTAATTAAATAAAACCTAGATTCCAAGCACTGCACTTTAAAATTTGATGTAATCTCATATTTTTAAAATACGTACGAAGATGGAATCCCCAACATATGAAGACATATATTCTCTTAAAAACAAATTAACACTCAGCTTTTTCAAGATTTACCACTCAGTGGCAATATAATGGGCCTCCAAAACAAATAAAACACTTGAAGCAATTGTGGAAACCTATCATCTACTGACAGGGAATGAGATATTCCTGATGTATGTGTTTACTCTGGCAAACTACTTAATTGTTCCTCTGTTTCCTTTGAAACAAATGCAGCATTAAAACATTATTATGTCTGCTCACTTGTTTGCTTTGTGGATTACATAAAGCGTGCCCAACTGGGAAGGGATCTGCCCGACACACAGAGAGTCCATGCAGGCACTGGTGTGCCTGAGCACTCTGCTGTACCTCAGCAGCTGTCGCTCACTCAAAATGAGGAAAGAGCAATTCCCAGCTAAAGCAAAAATTAAACGTTTAAGCGGCACAAAAGCAGCTGAATATTTAAGATTTGTGCTTTCAATGGCCCTATATTAACAGGACAACAGCCATCACCACCATGACATATCCCTTGGTTGGTTTTGGGGCTTATCACTGAAGTTCCCTACCCTTCTGTTCCTTTATACCTAAAACTTTTGATATTGTATTTGACGTACTCATTCAAAGTAATTGCTCCCAGTAGAAACTTCATAGGTTACTGTGCCTCCAAGGCATTTGAACTAGTAATTTTTCAGTTTAAAAGTAATGCTTAGGCTCTTTTAAAGACTATTAAAATTATATATAAAATTACTCCTGCAGTAATGGTATAAATATTCCAAGGATCATTTCAGGTACAAAGCTTTTGTATTTTAACTGAAGTTTTATCACAGATTCTAAACGTAGATCCTTCATTTAATATTTCTTTACTGAAAATATGCTACACAAAAAGAAGAAGATGATACTGCAATGAGTTCAAAACGCCTGCATCGAATATAAACTCAAACAATTTAGTGGAAAAGTTACGTGCTCATGGTTTACAGACTTGCTTGCACACACGTAAAGGCTACGCTCCAGCACTTACTCATCTGCTTAAGTGAGAAACAAGAATAAATATTTTACTTATCACTTGAAGTTTAAAAAAAAATCCCCAACAATATAAGGCTCGCAAAAAATTAGCATTTTTTTGGTCAAATCCTTACCTGCAGCTTGAGGAAACAGCAACATCTGAACTGGTTTGGGACTTCTGCACCTGTAAACCAGGGAAACAAACAGAAGCGTCTATTACTCCACTTTACTACGAGGCCTTAATTTAAAGAAAGGATATCACTACGGATGACAATTCTGTCCTTTAAATCCAAAGGGAGAGGAGGAGGGTGCGGTGCCCCTGAAAGGCATATTGTCTTTAAATTGAAGGCTCAACTGTTGTTTCCCCGGCAGGTCTCTCTCCCTCCTCCCCGCGCCAGGGGACGGCAGCCAAGTGACGGGATAGTGATTCATCAGGGGCCCGTGACAGCTGCACAGGGGCTCAGCACTCCTCCCCCGGCACGGCTCGGCTCGGCTCGGCTCGGCTCTGCCCGCACTCCGCAAAGGTAACCCCGCCAAGGGCAGCACCAGCTGCTCCTGCCCCGAGCCCCGCAGCATCCTCCGCTCCTCTCATCCCTCCTTCCTCCTTCGGTCCTGACAGATCCTTGCCCTCATCACACTGGCTTTCTTCTTCCTTTGCTCCTCGCCATCCTTCCTCTGTGCCTGGGCCACAGGGAACCCACCAGTCAAGTTCACCCCAAAGGCGAGCTGGAGATGCTGATGGTATTTTTTGGGGAGGAGGGATAACAAGGGAGAATAGAGAATAACAAGGGGCTAGTCTACCTATGGTAAAGACCTTCACTATATAGCACACAGCCTGACAGCACCACCTCTAAAAGAAGCCCATCTCCAGCCATGTCAAATTAAAATAAAAACTCCACATGTTATTGCATAGTCTTACTCCTAAAAATTGCAGTTGCTAATGAGATTTCTGGTAAAATTACTTAAAAGGACACTTCTGGCTGAGGAGGCTGTAGAATTTAGCTCTGAGGTCGCTCATGTAGAAAAGGAATCTTTTTCCACTGGAAAGCCCACCAACATTTTTTTAGTTTAATCAAATGATTCCTTTTATAACTCAGGTGAGTAATAGTTTTCATATTCCATCAGAAAAACTCTGTTGCTTTACTAACAAACTTTAGGCAGTAACAATTGTCAGCAGGTGATAAAATTCAGGTGGAAATATACTCCTAGACACTGTTAGCTTAAAAGCACACGAAAGCTTCTCTGGGCAAGGTATATATCCTCCCAATGTCTGCAGTGAGGATCTTTCTTGTGCGTTTCCATTCAACCTGAACTGACATCTCTTAAATGATCTCAGAGCAAAGACAAGGGAGATGAGGCATTTTAAGTGCCATAAAAATCATCCAAGCAAATCCTACTTATGTGTCTGTAGGGTGGGTTTTTTGTTATTTTTAATCACAGACAGAATTACTACTAGCAAGAGTAAACAACTGCTAGGGGCAGTCAGGCAAGGAAGAACATTACAAATGATGTCAAGAAGCATGCAATAATGCATGCTGAAGAACATCAATCTTTTTATAACAGGGTACTTAAAGTACTGCATAACATGCTTTTCAATACATTGCTGCATGCCAAATCAAACTAGACTTGCAGATAGAGTCAAAACTCTGCATTTTGGTTTAAGGAATTTTTTTCCTCCTTAGTTCTTTACCCTAGAAACTGCTGCAGAGTGCCTTAGGATATGCTTCTGCTGTTACTTCTAAACACCTGGAAAAAATTATAGGTGAGAACTAAGTTTGCCTGCAGAGCTATCTTCACTCCCTCTTGCACAGGATCTTTTAAAACCCATCTTTTATAATAGAAAAAACTTCCTTTTTCAAATGGATGCTTTAACAAACCGATATTTTCCAACATGCACTACACAATTATTAATACTTGATTCAAATTTAAAAAAATGTAATCCTCACTATTTTAAGTACCAAATTTTTACAAAAATAGCAACTTCTGTACATTTGAAAATATATACATCATATGCATATATACATGTCCATGTATGTGCATAGCAAGAAAGATCTCATTAATGTATTTGTGGGACAGGGCAAAAAAAATAACCAGCTCATTCACAGTGAATTAAATATATACCTTAAATGTCCTACAACACTCCATGATTTGTGAAAGTTCATATCCACAATTTTCATTTTCATTAGACATACTTTAGATATATTCCTTTGTGTCTCAAGGATTATTTAAACCATGTGTTGCACGTTACCAAATTTAAAAATGACTCTTTAATCAAAATAACTTTAAAACAACTAATCCTCACTTAGGCTGGTCAGCTGAATCCACAGAGTGGTCCAGGAAAAATAAATCTACTCTCAAGAATGCGAATGCAGACAACAATTAGACACAGATGTGACTGAAATTAGTTACAGTTTACAAAATGCTACACTTCACATGCTTTCAGTTTTTTATGTGCAGTACAAAATTACAACGTAGTAAGGAACCACACTTATGACGACCAGTCAATTCATAGAATAAAAACATTTCTGGGTGGTGTGTGCTTGTGCTTTCTCTCATATATTCCCATTTTGTCAACAGGTTTCTGGGTAATTGAAGTTTGGCAACATAACTCACATATCAAATAAAAAGTGGGGGGAAAAAAACCCAAATGCTTGGCCTTATCTGGACAGAAATGGGTCACATTAAAAAAAAAAAAAATAAAGGAGCTGTCACACCCCCTTCATAGTCAATGCTCTGCTTAAACTAAAAATGCCTTATAGGCTAAATGGCATACATGTTCTTCTTAATACTTCAAAAACATTACTCTGTATAATTTGATTTTTCTCAGTAACATTCACATCTTTCTCCCTAATACAGACTGCAGATTGGGCACTATGTAGTACATGGCGAGACAAAAAGGACAGTGATAGCAAAGCTACTTAAAATTCATCCATTTAAGAATCTTAAATCAGTAACATCAAATTCTGATTAGTTAATGAGGTCTTTTAAGTTTGCCCTTTTTTCTAATTAAATTTATAATTCTTCACAGATGTAGGTTTTGTTGATGTTCAATTTGTCTCTCTCATTTTGTTAAACCTCACATAGTACTTCACCAATCCACTGAATAGCCACATTAAATCTGTTAATACCATGCTCTTCAACCCCAGAAATTATTTCCAGAAGGCAAACTTGCTTTGAGAGATCATCAAACAAGACTTAAGGTACACATTTTATCACATTTTCCCTACCACAGAGCTCAGGATGCAGAGGAAAATTCATGACTTTTGCACTGTTTATTATACTTTGCTAAATTACAAATCAAAAGCATCTGACAGAAGATCATGTATGAAGCCAAAAAGTTAATAATGTTCTGTGAAAAGTAAACTGTAAATGGGAAGAGATTCTAAATTTCAGCAGCACAGAGCAAATAAAATGTAGGTACTTGTCTAAATTACAGGTTTTCCAGAGTATTTTTGCTTGCTAGGAGCAATTTTTTTAATGGCTATAATTTAAAACATTTTTCCAGCTGAAAAGAAATTTTCAAAGTGAAAAAAAGAATTTAACCCAGAAAACTATAGCCAGCACACACGTTTTCTCTTAAAATACAGTTCTACTTTAAAGAAGCAAATTTCAAAGACAATGGTAGTTTTCAAATGAGGGTGTTCCTTCTTAGGGAAAAAAAAAATCTGTCATTTTTAGGAAGGGGTGGAGGGAGGGAGGGAGGGAGGGAAAGGGACTTTTTTCCCAACAGCACTCTTTACCTCTCTAAAAGTGCAATGCAGTCAGTATCTACTGACATAATGGCTTCAACAGCCAAAATGTTACAAAACTAAAATGCAAACTGGCTGCAGAAAGGCACCTTGCTGGCAACCCAGGAAACTTGGTAATGCTTTCACTCTTCCAATAATCATATATTGCTGGGCTCCAAGGGGCTGGGCTTTTCCATTGGATATTCACATCAAAGACAAATTGTACTTATTAAAGCAAAAGCAAGTAATTGCAGTTATTAAATTTTTAATTGCCAGTTTAAATTCTTCTGAAGTGCTATCCTGTGTACTCATCTCATACACTCATGAATGAAACATTTTGAAATCCCAACACTTTCTTCCCCTCAAGAAAGAAATACTACAATGTGACAATGCTCCTATTATGACCAGCCATTTAAGAATGTCTTTCTGCTTTTCCAAGATTTTTTTTGGCTCCTGAGAAATATTTCATACTTATTGCAATTCAAACAAAATGATTACTCATTCTTTTTATCTCCTAAGGTGAAGCATGACTCAAGCCGTCTGTCACTGCGCAGAACTGCTGAGCGGGGATGGCTGCTCATTTCCAGACCCTTCCAGGCCTTGGGAAAACTCTGACAGCAGCGAGGTGCTTGGCTAAAAACTGCATGTCATAGGTTTGGGAGCAACATGAAAACGCTGTGTGCATACGTATTTATACACCTGAAATTCTGTAATGCGCTTGCACACGCTTATACCAATGTACTTTTACCAATGCATATCCATATCAATACTAGTCATTTATTTGACACCTCAAAACAGTAGTCTGCGTTCCGGCAGATGCTTTGCGAACCATCTCAGTATGGGTTGGAAAATAAAATAATCTTTATACATGGTATCTAATGTTAAAAACTTCCAATGATACACTACACCACATTTCCACTTCTTATTCCAAATTTCCTCCGGTGCTCATTTTTAAATTTAAACAAACTACACGAAACACACTATCATTACTTTTCCCGGAAAGCTTTTATCTCTTCCGCTTACCTCAGTTTTGAATGTTTGCTTACAGAAGAAAGAAAACCACACCAAACCCCAACCACCTTGAAAGAAGCATTTTTAAGTGCACTAACACCTTATTTTTCCAGAATCAATCTTGCACTGTAAAGACCGGTCTTTCCTCTTGGTGTTTGAAACACCAAGAGAATGTTTGGTGGGTCTTGGTTGCTCAAAAGGAAGATGTAAATGTAACAAGACTTCAGAATGTCTTTAACTTCCTTGTTCTAAGATCACCGTTCTGAATAAGCCACCTAAAATGTCAATAAACGTCAGATATTTCAGTTGTGTAGATGTTTATTCAGTGATCTTGAAAAGTTCTCCTGTGGGGAGCTGCATGTTTTCCTTGGTGTTTGGAAACTTTAAACATATTAAGCGAAAGGATTTCCTGCTTCAGAAAGCACTGTCAAAATCTCTGTCAGGCATTCTTCCTCCCAATTTTCTTTATTATTTTTCTCACGCTCTCATGTCTCTTTCAACAAGATCTGCTGCTTTCGTACCGTACGTGCCTCTTTCCATCCCCCATTTAACATCTCCCCATCACGTTACTCCTATCTGCCGAACCATTAGCGCTAGAGGAAATCAAACAGGAGAATCCCCAAACCTGGCTGATCACAATAAACAGAACCTCCTAACATCTGTTTTGTGGGAAGCCTACAAACCCCAACCTGAACTACGGCCAAAATTAATGCTGCACCCAGTGATTTATAATTGAGCGCCGCTCTCCTCCGGCGCGGCAGAACGCGCGGAAAGCGCCGCTGCCCTCGGCGCCGCCCGGGACCCCGCTCTGCTCGGCAGCCGGGCTGCGGCAGGGCCCCTTTCCCGCTGCTGTCCTCCCTCCCTCCCGGTGCTCCGCCCGTCCCGCGGCTGTCCCGGCCGCTGTCCGTGCCCCGGTACTCACGGTGCCGCTCCGCGGTCAGAGCGCGGCGGGCGCGCCTCCCATGGCGCGGCGGGGCAGGGGCGCCCCGGGCCGGGCCGCGCCGGGCCGGGCTGGGCAGACAAAGCGCGGCCAGGGGAGGCTGCCTGCAGCCCCGCCGTCTGTTTGCTCAGCCGCGTGTGTCTGCCCAGGCACTGCCTGCGGGCACGCCGCCGCTCCCGCGCCCGCTTTCCTTCTCACTCCCCTTCGCTTTTTTTTTTTTTTTTTTTTTTTTTTTTTTTTTTTTTTTTTCTTCTTTTCCCCTTTGGGTTTTGTTTTTGTTTTTGTAATGCAAACCGCAGCTATTCTCTTGTCCCAGCCTTATTGGTTTAAAAGCAACAACTGCAACGAGGCTTGCGCGGTCTGAAGTCAGCCTTTCCTGCACGGGCGAAACGCAGCCGGGGCTGCCGCGCTCCGCCGCGGAAACTGCGCGCCCCCGGCCGCCCCCTGCCCGGCCGCCAGGGCCCCCCATCCTTGCACCTTCCTCAGCCTCACCCCAGAAAAACTCCTGAAAGTCCCGCGGGTCCCTCCTCATTTAGAAAGTTGAATTGTTCGTAGACGCGTCCCCTCTTGTAAACTGGGTTTAAACTAAAGCCGCCCTAATAGAATAACCGGAATTACACTAACATTGTATCAATGAGAGAAGCTAAACAGGGATACTCATAGAGGCTCTTAAGCGTACAACCAGCGTGCGCGTCCGGACATGCCGTTTTGATTGGATATGTAACAGATTTGTTCTCAAATATCTGAGATTCTTGCAACCTTGTAAAGAAAGGGTCTGCTAAAACTATTTAAGCTACCCTTCTCCAATTTAAGGGTATTTATTAAATAAAATATCTGGAACTTTTAAAATGGTTTAAACCGCTTAAACCATTAAATATCTGTAAGCCTAAAAACAATAGCAAATATAGTCAAATCCGTATTTTAATTATTACTAATCGCTTACTAAAGATTTAAAATTTGAAACTGTATAAAATCTGTTTCCACAGACCATATACATGTTTCAAAAGAAGGGAGAGATGGCTGTATAGAGTTAAATTTGTGCATTAAGTAACCTTAGCTTTTACCAATCAATAGGTAATTAAGTAATTTAATTAGTAAGCCATTAAACTGAAATGGGTTTATGATGCTTTTCTATTACAGAACTTTTAGTTGCTCATAATTTAAAAAAACCCAAAACCTAACTCTTTCAAAAATACATACATTATGTTAAAAAACATTATAACATATATAGTAACTAAATTTGACCAGCATTCTCCAGAGCATTTCCACTATGCAGACAGTATCTTTAATTCCATGTAACGCTAATTTTTCTACACTGTTTTTCAGTGCACATAATCCAAATATGATGAGGAAAACAGCGAAATGATTCGTAGTACGAAAAAAGAAGTCTTAATACCATGCCAGGTCTAAAGTACTAAATTTTAAAAAACCAAAACAAAACCAAAAATCAACAACCCCCCCCCAACTTTATACTGTATAAACAGATTGAAATAGAATTTTTTTCCTCTTTACAAAAACCTGTGGTTATTCACTGCTAATATATCCTTACCTTCAATTAACTAATCTGTGAATGTGAAAGCAATACTTCTAGAGGAGAAATATCTTCTGGCTACTACATCCCAGTAAGTGAGACATTATTTTGCAGCAAGTACATTGGGAATACTTCAGGAAAGCAGATCGGTTTGCAAAGCTACAAGTCAACCTCGAGCTGAGAACGCACCTAGGATTTCATTTTGTTTAGCGGAGAAAAGGGATCTCGGGACAGTCACACACCATATATGGGAAGCCAGGTCAAAATAAGCAGCTTTCGATTGGGCCCGTCTGCGTAGCCAGCACAAACACAATCCCATCACTTCTTCAGAGTCACAAACCACAGCTCACGCCAAGAAAACTATTTACTGTGTTCTATATTAAACTGTGAAAGAAATGCAAATTACTTATTACGGAGTCACGCAGTTTTGTCAGGTAAAAGTCACTGAAACCCTGAAGCACAAGGCTATGCAATCATTCTGAACTATATGCTTTTTTGGAACAGCCACGATCTTCTGGAAAATGCTTACCACTGAATTCTTCACCAGTGTTAATAAGATCATTTTTTAAAAGCCTTACCCAATCTGATACAAAGACACATCTTGCTTCACTGACTGTAGGAGCTACATCTATTAAAAGAATAATATCAGGCACACACTTTAACAAAGCAGAAGTTAATTTTTTTCTAGAAAAACTCAAAAAATACAATATTGTTGTTGCGAGGTACAATCTGACACTGGAAAATGTAACTCAAAACCCTTTTTTTTCAAAAACAGTGATGCTTAAATGATGGTATGGAAATAAAAAATATTTTAAAAGAAGACTGTGACTTCAGTGAGGCATGCAAATTTTAGCATAAATCTATTTCATTCCATTATTGAAAAAAACCCCACCAAAATCAAATAGCACAAATATATGAATAAATTTTAGTATTTTAAATGTAAAGGTGACTGAAACAGGCTTATTGTTGTTTAGTTTGTAGTCCCTACTGGGAGTTATATCTAAGTAATAACTTCAGGAGTGTGCCCAGTCTCTGTATTTAATTAAAGTAAGACAGATCCCCACACACATGTACAGAGCTTGATGATGTGAGGATAAACATGGGATAAATTACACAGAGGCTAAGATGATCAGAAAAAGGGTGTTGGCGATGCATTGCAAGAAAAGAATCAGCTTTGAATTTTTAATCTTTTCTGTAGTATGGCATGTAGGCAGTATGGGAACTGAAGCCATATAAATGATCTAGATGGGGGATATGAGATAAAGCAGGGTCCTCTGTGTTTATACAGCCATTAAAGAGTACCTTAAAGTTCTTTATCTGATGTCTGAAGATTGGACTTCAGATCAGTGTATATCATTACCCCGTGATAGGGTCTAACCTATGAACTTATCCTCCAGCTGATACCATGGACCAGATCCTCATTTGGTTTGAGTGAGTGCAGTTCTTTTTATTTCAATAGGTAATCTAATTATGACAGCTGAGTACTGCACCGATTTGAAACCTACTTAAAAGAGGTTTGTTTACTTATCTTTTGGGGTTTGTTCTTCCCAACTGCATACCAAATCAGTGCAGGGTGGGCTGTGGGTTACTGGCACCCAACATCATTTTCAAACCACAATTGCACTAACACTGGGTTTGGAACAGAGATTTCAGTGGGATTTGCATATGTTTACATCATGCCTAAATTTGTCCCGATTCTGCATTCCCATTAATGCAGCTGGCATCTCAAGAGTCCTAAGAAGTGAAGGACCAGGCCTATTACATAACATCAAATGCACAACAAGCCACTGGGTATATTATTACAACCATTACTCATGCAATATGGTTTTAACCTCATATGCAGTGTCACACACTTGTTTTAGCACAAGTAAAATGGGTCCATCTGGAGCACAACATTTACTGGGCGCTTAGGTGCCACGATTACAGATGTTCTGGTAATTAAGAAAAATTAGATGTAAGATGGATATGGAACAGTGGGATGTTCATATGTTTGTCTCCAAGCAGGAAATACTACTGAAATATTTAATATCAGAAATAGGCCTAGGAAGACCACACTTCACTAAAGCAAAAGATGTATCCCATTGCTCCTGAGAGCCACCACCTGGCTCTTCCCATAACAACTGCAGTGCGACGTCAGAACCCTCTGAAGCAGCAATATCCCTCCTATGCCTCCATACAAGTTTTATCTTACACATAGCAGCTGTTGCCTAGAGACATCCCTGGCTGGAACAGAAGTTTTCAGCATTTGACAGGAGCCCATATTGTCTCATGCTACTCATGTGAGCAAAAGCAGAAAGCCCTTGGTAAATACAAACTGTAAAAGTGACAGAAATCAACCATTTAAAGTGTTCTGTCCAAAAACTATCAGTGTGCCTGAGAAGAACAATTTAATTATATTCTTTCAAGATATATTGGATAAAATTCATATTGAACTAAGGTCTGTGTGTAATGTGTTATAAGAAAAGGTATGTGCTGTTAGCCATCGTCCTTGGCCAAAAGACATATGAACTGCCAGCCCCAGTTTGCTAGTTTTGCTAGTTTTCATGCAGTTGTAGTTGTTTTCAATCCATCATTTCAGTACAAATTACAGAATATTTAGTATAATTAAAAATAGGAAATAGTAATCTTTATTAATCTTAAGTAGATGCTGCTTTAGCTTTTTGAATAAATGTATGGCTTACATATGATTCTGAAATAGTTGACAGCTATGACATAAACAAATGCAGAGACTGCCCACAGAAGAAGTGCTAGAAGTCTAGTTTGAAGCCAATCCCTTAGTGTGTCTCAATTTTTCACTCTCCAAAGTGAAAGTATGCTTGGTTTTATTTCAGTAGATTTCTTGCATCTTAAAAGCATTACGTTAAAGGGAGGAAAAAAAAATGTGTGTGGGTATATATATATATTTACAAGCACCAGTAGTGTAAATGATATATATACTCAGTACTCTAAATGCAAAATAAAAAAGTAGTTGGCAGGGTGAAGGAAAGGTTTCCTAGATGAACTCAAATTTTAAATGCATCTAATACTATCATTTCCCTTCTGGTATTCTGGTATTTTTAACCCCCTACATTACTTGTCTCTTCTAGAAACCCCATGAAGGGAATGATTGGCACACAAAAATACTGAAAAGCTTCGGTTTCCACATCCTCTGAAGCAGATGTTCTACCCAAAAGTGATGGCTTTTCCCTAAAAACTGAGACACCAGGTCTGAGGCATTCTGAGGGCAGAGCTCTGAGATCTACTCCAGGTTTAAGAGTAATGAAGCTTTTCCAACTAAAACAGTCTTCATTTTAGCAGTGTTTTAGCTATTAAATTGAGCTATAGAAAATTACCTTCCATTTTCCAATAAAGTTCAAGACTTTTACAGGGGGATTTTTAATACCATCTGCAGTACCTAAAAACCAGTGGAGTGCTACTTTTATTTGTGGTACAAAAACCTCTACTCAAAAGAAACACAAACATGTAACTATTTATAAAAGAAGTCCTGCTGAAGACAACAAAGATGCGTCTGAAGAAAGTTATTTGAAGAATTATCAGTTTACAAGACAGGGGGTGAAATGGAGGGAGTAAATTGCAAGCTGTGAGCTTCCTTAAGAAACAGCTAATTGTTCTAATTGACATTCAGGCTTTTACTCCAGCTCAGCGTGGAAACATAACTGCCTAAACTTTGAAAATTATCATCCTTCACTGTGATATGTGAATACTAATTTGCTTATAAAAATGAACAAGTCAAATCAAATGCACCACTGATGATGAGAAGCAGCTTTCTAGCATTCTAAGGGGTGATAAAAGCTAGAATCAGTAGTTCCTCAGAAGACTGGGTTGCAGGAAGAGCACACTACAAATGAGAGATTACCAGTGAGCTGACAAAATAATCAAGTCCTGTTGTTCTGCAAAGACTATAAAACACATCATTTCACACACATGCCATTTTTCCATAGCTCATCCTCCCACGACTGTTTACGCCTTCCTCATCTTTCACTTAGTGCTACTAGAATAAAGGTAGAACTTACAAACCATTGCATTTTTTTTTTCACAGCAATAACTTACATTTTTTGCCAGTAATGTAAATACATCACCCTGTATGACATGTGTCAGCTCAGTAATACTAGATTGTCTTTTTTCCAACTTTTTCCCACTTTCATGAACAAAACCTGTTTTCTCAGCACCTCCTATAAGGTGAAAAAGTAGATGGAAAGTTTCTCTTTGTTTTTCAATTCTGAATTAAAGTCATACTCAGAATACTCTGCTAGAAAAAGATGTTTGTTCTTTAACCACAGAAACGATAGGTTTTTTGTTGTAAATTCCCTTTTGCTTTTATTTCCTAAATGCATTTGTATTTTTTTCTGGAGTGTTATTGATGTCACTGTTCAACAGTAGATGGAGCAGTGGATCATTACTGTATTTTAGTTATTTGTACCAATTATTACATAATTTTTCAGCTACTGACATATAAGGTTGCACAAAAACCCCTAAAAATATTCTATAGAGAAAATAATTATTGATTAAAGCATTTTGAATTAGAAAGAATATTGAAAGAACAGCAACCCAGACTCACTTTGACAAATTATTAAGACGAACCTGCATTTATGACTAATATAAGTGACTCATAAATACACATCCAAATTACAAACCTTCCATTAGCTGAATACAGTGAATATGTACACCCTTAACTTTGAAACATTCAGTCACACAAATTCTTCTTTTGGTGATCTGAATATCTTCTAAAAGTGACATGCATAAATATTCCCCACTGTGGCCTTGTAATGGAAAGGACAAAATGGAAGTTGAAGTTAAAATAATCCTGTGATTTATTTTATACTTGCAATGATATTTTTCCCAGAAACTGTTTTTAGGTAATTTAACACAATAAATTCTTCTAAACCTTACAGTAATTATATCATGAGCATCATTTGTTCAGCAGAAGCAAGATTCTCACTAATGTGTAATCAACAAAAATTAAGCATTCAGTCAAAGGTGAGCATCCAAACCTTCATCCTCGGGGGAGAGAAAGACACTTCCAGTCAATGCAGGAGACCCAATTTTGAGGTGTCCCCTCCCTGTAGACACAGATGATGGATTTAAGCTACTCTTAGGTTTTGGTGGCTACAGCTGCCCCAAGAATCCAGACTTTGTCAAACCCAACAGTACAATTTCCCTTAGAATCAATTGGGTTTCAATAGTAATTGTATTCACAGAAGTTTCAAAATAGATCATTCGTCTCTATTTTGAAACTTCATATAATTACTGACTCAGACTGCCAATATTTGTTGTTACAAATCAAGGCCAAAGGAAAACTTCTCAGATGGCTTCAAAGACCCAGTTCTCATCTCCAAGCCCAGCTCCCTCCCCCGCTTCCTTCCAGCAGCATTAACTTTTTCTCTGCAATCTCACAAAAAGGAAAAAGAGTAACCTCTAAAGCTGTTTTAGACTGAAGGTCAGAATTCAAAGGATTGGTAACTTTATCCACAGAGCCTTGCAATCACATTGCTATTGGAAACACACCCAGAAGCACCAGCACTGGAGATGTTTTTATTAAGCAATGTCAATAGGTACGAATTTTGAAGGTTGGTTTGTTGGGGGTTTTTTTCCATAGCGTAAGGTTTATCAGGACTGATATTTGCAAGAGATCAAATTGCTTTCTGCCACTGAATTTTAGTCTAACGTTCTCTCAGGTAAGGAAACTGGGCTCTGTGTTACATGCTAATGAAAACAGCAGCTTTGGTTTGTTTATCTAAATACTTCAAGAGAGGCACCTCTTGCAGCCAAAATGTAAACAAAGCTTAAACTCTTTTTACTGCTTGGATACTTCCAGGCTACTAATATGGATTTTTTTTTAAATTAATGGCATTATATAGATTTTCTACATACATATCCTGCTTTAAAATATACCCTTCTGAAGAAATATTTAATTCTTAAACCAATTATTCATAATTACACATTGAGCTCACAAACACAAGATGACAGATCCCTTTCAAACCTGAGCTCAAGGGGAGATAAAAAACAGTCACAGACAACAGTCAGAAATTTTGTCCCTGCAAACCTGTCACTAATTAAGAGGGAAATAAGTTAAAACAAAATTTCAAGTGAGTTTCACAAGAATTAAGAACAAGCAAAATTGTGATTCCAGTATCTAAAAAACAAATCCTATACCTTGCTCCTCTGTCTTGCAACACCTCTGCATGCCCAAAAAAGTGAAGCATTCATATCTACCCAAGCTATTCACCTGAGGAAGTTCTGAAAAATGCATCTTTAGGGATGCCTTGCCTTGCACAATGCAGGAATCTCCAAGCACAACCACCTCCATTAAATGGTGTTGCTAAACTAGGCCCAGACAAACAAAAATGCATCTTGCACTGGATGCCACTTCATGAGCTGAGAGACACAGCATGGGTGCTGCACACTGGGCAGAGGCAGAATGCTTTTCTTGCAGCGGTACCAGAAGAATGCAAGATCATAAGGAGAACAGGACACAGAGCTACACACAACAGCAGACAACTGCATGAAGAACTTGAAACAAAGTTGAGTACCTTGGTTTTAACTCTTATCATTTGATTTTTTAAAAATTGCAATCTGTCTGCTATCAGTATAAGTAATGTGTTGAGTGCAACTCAGAAATGCTTATTTGTCTTTGGTGAATCTAGTGCCACTGTAATTACAAGCAGGGTATTTTTTGTAACCAGGCTGATTTTTAATAGCTCTTTTGGAAAGCACAAAAGCCTAAATTAGAGACACCTTGGAAAATTTAGTCGTTTTAGTAGCCTGAAAATGCATTAGTTTGAAATACGTTCCACCAATGTACTCCACTGCAGATGACCAGTTATTGAAAAAAAACAGAATTAAACTCGCAGAGACTGAATGCTGCAGGTGATGCCTTATGGTGCCTGGGACACAAGGGCTGCATTGCCCTGGCTGAGGACACCTCCTGCTCCACCAAGCCCCAATGGGTTTTGGCCATTCACTAAAGCACCCCCAGCCCCTGCAGCCATTGACGAATTTTACCCACCCCTCAAGCCTCCAGAAAGAAGGCTCCCCCTCCTGAAGCTTAATCTGTATCTAGAATGGTTTTGAAATCAAAAATAGTCTCAGGAATTGTGTGGTGATCTCAGAAACAGCTGAAAATGGGAAATCCAAGGGATGGAGAGTGATTGCCCCTCAGCTGGCTCTTGTTCTTCTGTGAAACCCAAAAAGACCTGCCACAAAGCAGCAATGATAGCCCTGGAGTGCATTTCTCTTCTCCAATCTTCTTATTGTTTTCAGCTGGGCTTTTTTTTTTTTTTTAATGAGAAAAAACCTTAATATCTTCACCTTAAAAATAGTATAAAATATTGTGTATGCATCTCTAAAGATTGAATTTAAACAGAATCAGCATCACAATAATTGGCCTCAGGCAAAGGTGGTATACCAAGCAGAGCAGGAGGCTTACACAAATCTTACTCTACTAGCTGATGAATTACAGGATTTGTCTCTTGTTCTTCTGGTAAGTAAGTAAAAAATAATATATGGTTATGCAGCGTGTGTACTAAAGCAGCAACTTTTAGGTCAACTATTTTTAGATCAATGTAATATGGGATTGCCTAATTTTTTTTTTACCATCTGATGAATGTGCAGGATGAAATGCATTTGAGCAGGTCCTACATTACAAGGCTACTGTCAACCAGTGTTAGGGTTCACTTTAGCCCAGGCCACTGCCCTGCAGTCCACTCCAAAGGTGGACTGTGCTACCCATCAGTTGTCCTTCTGACCTCAAGAGGGTTGTGTGCTGCTGGCTGGAGTCCATCCTCACAGTCCAGGTTGCTGGAAACAGGTCTAGTTACCTCATCATGTTTGGATGCACTGAAGTTCACCAAGACACCGGTTCCTCAAAATTTGAATGGGTAAAATAAAATGACTTGAAATGAATGGCAGTGAGAAAATAGCTGTAAGTTAATATGCAATAAAAAAATTCCTATTAATTTAGTAAGAGAAGTGGACTTAGAGAGCCTTAATAAGAGAAGATTTCTGTTTACATTTGGTTTAGAAACTCATGACTATGAATAAAAACCCAATAAATCACAGAGATCTAAGAGATTGGTCGGAGACACTGATTTGCCAAATCTTTACGCTCACCTGAGCTTGCTTTTTACTTTGCAAGACATAAATTTCTCTGGTTTAATAAAACCGCACGGCACAGCTTAGGGATACCTGCGGAATTTCCAACTCCAGCATTGTTTAAGCATGTGTAGCTTTTCTCTTGCTAGAAAGACCCATGGATAATACCAATAAATCTTCCCTCAAATAGCTGAGAGCTAGCAGTAATGCAAAGTATTTGCAATCAGAAAGCAGTGATGTCATCTAACAGTCAATAAACATGAAAGTACACAGGCAGACATCAGTGGAAATGTGATAACCTAATATTTAATAAAAATAGTGATACCCAGACTTCATAAGAGTTCCACATAGGTGTCATGTGCTCAGGGGAGTTAATACCTCCTTTAGGATATGACAATGTGTTTCTTTCCTTCCATCCCAGAACTAATAAGCCATAGCATCCTTCCCTGCCTAACATCAAATGCCATGCTATCCAAATTAACATATCTGTAGGGTTGGTTCTACTGAAAGAAGTAAATCCAGTAAATTTTCATCACTTGTATTGGTCTTGGAGTAGCTCCATTATTTGAAAATCCCCAAAAATGTACTTCTGAAATGTGCAAATGGATTCACAAACTAGAAATTAAAAAAAGGAAAAAAATTAGACTTCCTCCAAGCCTAAAAAACATAAATACTGATTTATCATTTAAAATTTGTTTGGTTTCCTCACCTGCCTGCAATTACAACTCTAACTTCATTAGCTGAATACTGCTAAATGCATTCCAATCATCTTTTCATAACTGAGCCCTGAAAGACTGTTTCATTTCTCCACTCTTGATCACCTTATCTGATTATTTCTCCATTTACATAATTCCTTGCTAGCTCTGGAAATTACTTCTCAGAGAACATTTATCACAGAAGTCAATGCATTGTCCAACACGCCGGTGTCTCGCCCCTAAGCTCGTTACAAATTCCTTCCTTGGAGCTTGTTCTCCCACACAGGGGTGACTGCCCTATGGTGTGTCAGATGCTCACCTCCCTCCTCTTGACTCTGCAGGTAAGAGAATGGAGTGGATGTATATATTAGATCATTTCTGTGAAATTATCTAGATTTCACTCTCTCATCTTCTGATCTGAACACCTGAAGTAGGAATCACTGATATTCTGAATTGTGAGGACACTCCTGTGGCACCACAAGCTGGGTGGCTCAAGGTTTTGCTCTTCATTTGTTTGTGAGCTGCCAGCAACAGCTGATGAAGCCCACATCCACCTTGCATGATTTTCCAGCTCTCACAGTGTACTGTTTCATTACTCAGTTTACACAGTTTGCCTTTCTTTACAGGAGCCTGTTAAAATTTCCTTCTCTGGGGGAATGCCTATATGTATTTGCCAGGGAATTTATTCTCTTAGATGCTCTATAGCGTCAAGAAGGTGTTTGTATTTTGTTTGTAGGGGATGACTCTCTCTGATACTGATCAATTTATTATATATTCCTCCTTACCCCTCTAACCATTCCCCATCTTGCTAGGAAGGGTGTGAGACTCTTGGTCCTGCTAGAGATGTGATTGTTTCTTTTTTGAGTTTGGGGTCTTGGGAAGGAATTTTGTTGCTTCACAATGTCAGCAGTTGAGGATCTTTTGCTTAAAGGTGTGTTATACAGAGAAAAAGAAAAACATTTCTTTTCTCTGATCTTTTGCATCCAGCATTCAGTCCATAGGGCAGAGAAGTTAAGATGAACTGACAAAGCTCATGACAGACTAATTTGTGATGGAATTATTTTGCAGAAGATTGCTGCTATTTGACAAGACTTCAAAATGCGAAAACCACTTGGTAGACAGGGAAAGCTGCAGAATACCTACTCCTCATGCCAGGCTTTTTAAGGGCTTATTGATTCAGAATTATTCTCATTTTACAGGTATTGTCATTTTTTGACCTGCTGCATCTGTCCTGGGAAAGCCAAGGTGGTACAGTAATATACTAACAGATGAAATTAGTTCTGCAGCTCTTGAGTTTTAGAGGGGATGCAGACACCATATGATATTTGTTTTCAGACATAACCACTTCATCTTTCATTCTTTCCCTGAGCTGAACTGACAATCAGAAACCATGAGCTTTGCTTTATTGGATTTATGATGTTGAATGAAAGCCCAGTGGATAATAAAGTTAACACCATTCATGACTTAATTAATGATAAGCACCATATGTCTTTTACTAAGCCAGCAGTAACTGGACACAGGACACACTGGATAGATGGGTTCTGAAGCAAATGCAGAAGCCTTTCCTTTTACCTTCTACACCTTTGTCATATCATCCTGCAGTGCAGCTACAGTCTTCAGAGTACAAAGAATTCAATTAATCCAATATTGAGATCAAATTAAGACTGGATACATTACCAGAAGGTTGTTTGATATCTGGTGAACTGATTGACATAAACATCTCCTTTAGAGTGATGCAATAATCTGTATTTTGGGGGGTTTTATACATACATGGGAGTAAAGATTTTAAATATATTTTCTAAATGTTCAAGCAAGTTTAGTGACTTAATTAGAAAGTAAATGAAAAAAATATTTCCATTCTAAATAATTGCTGAAACAGTTTTCTTTTGTGTTTAACTACTTCATTCATAAGTATTTTTTATTTCTGGAGGAAAGTGGAGTTTATATCAATAATTAAAAACATGTAAAATTATGTGATCACTTTGTATTTACATTGGCTTTTGCTTCATTGCCTGCATATTATTCTGATTGCATAAAAACACCCAGGGAAATTTTCAAAGTGTGCATAGAGACTACACTATGCAGTTCCTATTAATTTGAGTAAGTCACATGGTTATGCTCTCATACTCTAATTTGAAAATTTCCCTCCTGTTTTCCACCATCTAAAATAACTATCAAATTCCGGGTATGCACTGTCTGCATCTCCCACTCTGCAATCTATAAATACAGAAGGAACATAGAGTCTTTTCATACAGACACTACAGGATGCTCCATTAGCATTTTAGACTCAGAAGAAAAAGTCTCCAGCCTAATGAGAGTTACTCCATTCCTCGTGCTGCTCCTAATCCTCATCTCCAAGGATATTTCCATTAATATTTTTGCTGAAATGCCTTTTAGATGCATAGAGTATCACTATCCTGGGAACTTCTAAAATAATTAGAAGTGCAATTACAAAAAAAAAAAAAAGGATCAAAAGAACCACTAGAACTAGAGTAAGAGATAATCAACCTGTAACCCATCAAGCCGTTCAAGAAATTGTGCTTTGACATTCCAGAAGCTAATGACAGCAAGTATAAATGAAAGATTTTTGCATTTGACTATATTTGAACTTTCCCCACAACGTGCCAGGAAGGTCAGCCAGGGTATTTTAGAGCAAGGCTGTGAGTAGAGAGAATTACAGGCTTAGAGTTACTTACAGGGCCTTGCCAGAGATTCCCTCTGTTTTATAGCTCACAGGCTTCAATTTTCACAGTTGCTGCTTCTAACCAGTCTTTTTTACATCTCCTGAAAACCAGGGGTGGGGGAAGGGAGGACATTTTTCCCCACACAGATAACTTCAAGAGATCCAGCGCCCATGGAGGCAGAGGCAATGAACATGGGCAGCCAGGGGGAGGGCAGCTGGCTCAAAGCAGCACTTGGAACCAGGCTGAAATCTAGTGGTGGAGCAGCTGCAATGGGTTTGGGGCTTCTGTGTTGGGAAACTCGAAGAGAAGATCATGGGGTGCCTTAAGAGGAGAGAATCAAGTGGCAGGGAAGAAGGAGAGGTGCGCTGATGACATTGGTGTAGTTCTGGAGAGGAAAGGGTCTGGCTTTTGGGATGCAAGTTGCTCAAAAGCGAATTCTCTGGGCTTGGGAGTCCTGAGGGTGCAATGGCTTAGGGTTGGCCCAGACCAGCCAGGTACCTCTGACCAACTCCTCACTCTGGGGAGAGGGACACACAAGGGGTTGTGTCATCAACAGCACCTTTAGGACCAAAAGGCAGCTTGCCTGCACTGGAGACCTGCATGCCTCCAACCATACCATCATCAGTACACAACAGCCCTATCCCAGAGTTTCACAGATGTCCACCCAAAGGTACATTTGTCTTTAGCTTCTCATCAGCCAAGGACACCTCCACATATTCTCCACAATCCAACTTTGTGTTTTCCTAAAGCTTAAAGGAGTGTGACATGTGTGAGGCTGGCTGGCTTTCCACCAGACTGGATTGAGATTTCCCAAGAAATTGAAAAGTTATTATTAGGAGACATGCGGCTAGACAGACACATACAAAGAATGTGGTTGCAAAAGCCTTTTTGCTTTAGGAAACCAGGTTATAACAAGAAACTGCCTGATCTCCATTTACAGTTCTGTTCAGCTATTTTAATGAAGTTTTTGATTTTGCTGACAGGGCAACTTCATTTTACATAGAAAGACAGCTCCCCAGAGGGTAAGATCTGTCAGTTGTCACACAAAAACCTTTCAGTCCCTACCTACAAAAGTAAAACTGTACCTCAAGAAATCAGGTTCATCCTATTGAGCTGCTGAAGGAAGGAAAACAACACTACAGACAAAAATTGTGCATTGCTTCCTTTCAGGGACCAGCTATGGCTGCAGTCAAGAAGTCATTTCTTATTTCTATTATAAATTATTTGAAATTTTTTTCAGTCTCAGACCTGGTGCTGATAACAGCTGGACTGTCCTCTCTCATATGTGGGTCAGATTGACTTTCTCCTCTTCACCTCCTAGCAGCAGATGATGAGCAAGAGTGATGTCAATGGAGAGCATCTTTCTTCACCTATTCTTTCAGTCTACTTTGATGGATACCAAAAAATAAAATCAAAGGCACCACAGCAATGCAGGGAAGGATGAGACCACCGAAAAAGAACTACAAGCCAACAACAATGGACAACACCTACGAGTTCATAAATAATCTGATTTTCCACCAAGTAGGTCCTGAAAAGGCTTTGTTACACAGCCTGCTGGAATGCCTGAGGCTGTCAGCTTGTTTCAAAGCAAAAGGGAAGACTGTTGGCAACCTCAGGGAGTAAAATGGTGGGAAAAAAGCTTTGCATCAGGGAGAGGTGAAGCAAGAGTCTTTCGTCCTCACTTAATGACCTGATGCCTTGATGATTTCCAGCTAGAGTTATCTGGTTTGGGAAAGTTATCAATGGCCTGTAGAAAAGGATTTTTTCCTGAAACAAGCAAGTCTCAACTCAGGAATCTTTTCACCTAAACTATCAAAAAATATTTTAAAATATGTGAAAATAAAGAAGCTGAAAAGTCTTTGCATTTAGAATGTCCTAAAACATTTACTGTATGGGGCATTTTTCTGAAAACTCATGTTTCTCTCTGGTTTTAACCAGTTTTTACTTTTTAATATAATTTCCCTCATACAACATTATTTTTACTACTGTCTTAACTCCTCTTCAGAAACTGTTTCTAGTAATGGAAGGGGAAAGTAGTAAGCAAGCAACAAAGGTGAAAATTTCACACCTCTAAGTAATATTAGTACTAAGCTCAATAACTTTTTTTTTAAACATTTTAAAATCATATTAATTCAGAACCATACTAAATTGATTCTGTCCTTTATTAATAAAGACAAGTGACCAAAGATTATAACCAACTAGACTCAACCATGTGACGTTTTCAACATCAGTGTTAAAAATAAAGCTCAAAAGTTGAATATAGCTGAAATCAATAGATTTTAAAGATATTGATACCTATGCATTATTCTATTAATTTTGGTCTTTATTAAATGTAAAAGATAAAGGACTTTGAAGAAAGTTAAGTCTTTAACAAGTTGTAACTGAAAAGCCTGCCTACAAGGTTTTCATGCCAATGGTGAATTCATCACTGAAATTCTAATTTTCCTCACAGAGTATGTCTTTGCTCAAGTAAACTGTCAAAACTTGCATTCAAAGTATTGAGAAGATGTATCAAAAAAACCCTGCTCCACAAGATAAGATGGGTTTAGGGCTTGTGTAATGCTTCAGCCTGTAAAGCTCTTAGAAATCTCACTTTTTTTCACCTGAAAAAAAAGGTATCATCACATGTAAAAGGAAAAGAGGAGGATATGGAGAGTTGCCACCACAGTCAATTTGCAAACACTGAAACTTTCATGCAATATAGGTGTAAAAATTGCATACACCTACCAGTACATCTGGCCTGACTGGATAGCTATAATTTAAGCAGGTGGCTGACAGATGTCATATCTCAAGCATGCCTTTTCATGTTCATTTTTATTTTAATCTCATTTTCATGTCTCAAGTATGCATTTAAAATTATTTGCTAACATATTGTAGCGTGTAGTGTACATGATCCTTGAAGGAGATTTCAAAGTAGAGTTCAAAGCTGCCAATTGATTATACAGTGGGAAAAATGAGAATAATCACGGCCAATTTACCAGCCCCCACCACAGACAAAGATGGGCTGTTCCACAGCTAACTGCAGCAACAAGGTTTCAGAATGCAAAATACAGAAATCTTTGCCAAAGTTAAAATGAAGTTTTTGCTGCAACTTGCTGAAAAATATATGAAAATGCTGCTTTTAGGCTGAGAAGATGTAGATGTAACTCACCCTTTCACTATTCAAGGATTTGCAGATGGTAATCTCATTGTACTGTAATGTTGCAAAGGTTTTCCTCTAGACACTATTTTTAAGCTTCATTCAGAGGTTTGGTTCTGCAGAGGAAGTGTCAGTAACCAAAAATTACCAGTTATGGTACCATCACTTGCTTCATATAAGATCTTGGTACTTTAAAAGAACAACCTCTGTGTAACTACATCCCAATCTTACATTTGACCATATCTATCCAAGTGGGACATGAGTCGTTATTGCGGAAAGAGCTGGCAAAAATTCTCAGCTGGCAAAAGCAGCATACAAAAAAAAAAAATTAAGTTCTGAATATCATCTGGAAAGTTGTCCTAATGAATGTAATCTCCCTCACAGGAATAAAGCCATTCTATCAAACCCACCGCACCTGAGATTTAATTAACTGTCCTGACTTTCAGGAAGAAAGTACCAAATAATAACAACAGGTGACATTGATAAAGTCTTAAGTACAAAATACAACTGTTTGGCCAAATACAAGCAATACTCTTTTGTTTTTATTAACAGATGCATCGTGTCTCATTCCTTCAAGATGAGGACTGAAATGCTCTATAATAATTTGTGTGAACTTTGGGGCACATTTACTTAAATCCTCTAAAATATGCAGTCTATTTGGCCAGTGAATTTCAAAGTTAATGAAGCAAACATCCTCTTACATGCATAAGTGAGGAAAAAAAAGGAAATAAATCTTTCTGTTTGACCCCCATTCAAATCTGAACACGAAACACGAGCACTTTTAAAGCAAGGAAGAATTTTGCAATGTATTAAAAGCATATGCTAAAGCCTACTGCTACTAAAAAGCCTCTTGCTCCTCACTTTATCACTGCACTGCATATACCACCTCACAGGTGTCCATGAGCTTTTATACACACACAATTTCTAAATGGGAAAAAAGAAGAATCAACTAAAAGCAATCTTATGATGACTTTGCAATTTAAAAAAGAAAGCTCTTTGAAATGCTGCCCTGAGCCACACAGAACTCTACTTGAATAATTAATTACATATTGACAAGGTCTTATAAAAGAAAAGCTCAGAGCTGTATTGACATTTATATCTTTTTCTTAAATTCATTAGAAAATGTCATTCTGCTTGAAACAATTATTGGAAGCTTACAGTTTTTGCCTTCATATCCAAATGCTTATCAAGAAGATATGTGACTGAGGATGCTTTATGGTTATAGGACTTAACAAGTTGCCTAAAATCTAACCTTTATGATTGTGTAATTTATATTACGAGAACATTAGAGTCTTCTATAAACAATCAAGAAATTATTGTGTGTACTTAACAAGTCACAGTGTGCTGCAAACATTTCTTTGAACTATTCTAAATATGCTTTATGTCTGAATTTTCTGTGCAATTAGGAACTATTAACACACAAAATATAACCAAAAACATGATTTAAAATGACTGTCTATGAACTTTATTAGGTAGGATCTAAAAATGACATGCACCAAAAAATTGCAAAATATGCAATACTGTCAATGTTCTTTATTTCAAAAGGAGAGAGGATAAATTTTCATATTTCTGTTTTCCTATTACATTTGCAATTAATTGAACTAATATGGCATGCACATTTCTGCTGGAGCTCTTCTGTTACAGTACTTCAGTTGCACTTAATAAATTGCACCTTCCATGAAAAGAAAAGGTGATGGATTGAAAAATGTTTAGCACAACCATGCATAATTGATAGGTTCCCTAGTGCAAATAAGTGTCTAATAAATAATTAAATTTAATCTCATTATAAGAGTTTTCATAATGGGATAATTTAATTAAATGAAAGCCAAAGGGTTCTTAGGGGTTGAAAGACGCTGCTGATGCTATATTTGGCTAATGGTCTGGGGATAGTATAGTGAAGAAGGGTAATTCACATGGGTACATGCATTATTTAATGAATCCCTCTGAGATGGAGGAAAGGACAGATCAATGATAACTTGTCATTTTATCATTGCTTACAATGCACATTTAAACAACCTGGGAAATGTTAAAAACAGAGAGAGAATCTTGCAAGCCTTTGCAGTGCATCAGGCCCTCTCTGCCAGGCACACAGCGAATATTACCTTTTGCAATATGCAGTTTCACTCTCATCTAGCATTGGTAATTTTTTTCCTTCTTTCAGACCAAAAATAAAAGCAAAGCCTTACAAGCTTCTGTACAGTTAGGGCAAGCCTGCCCCTAAGTGAAAGTTATAATGGATACAGCATGTATATCTGATACTAAAAAATTGATAGCTGTGTCACGTGGGACCCATTAACAAGCTTTCTGAGTGGGCTGAGTTTTGAGCTTTAAGTCTCCAGAAGCACTTAGCTAGGGTAGGATACTAAAACCATACAAGTCTAAGTAGTTAGCCCATTTGCAGGTGATCAGTTATGAATTAATATGAATACTGAAGGTTATATCTTTACAGATAAGACAGAAGTGTCACCTTGCACACAATAAATGTGAAAGACCCAAAAAGCTAAATGGATGAGTTTGCAATCTGAACTTTCACTTTTCCATGACATGTACACTCACAAGCATTCTCATTTAGAAACTTTTATCTTTACTGGTAGATCCTGAATACAATGACCACTGTAGCACTGCAGACTTGCAGTTTGTCTGATGGTACCAGACATTTTTATCAGAAAGATAACAATCACTCTTTTAGAAAAACAGAGGGATACAGATGCCCATGATTTTGCCTTCTGAAGCATAAGAATTATGTAACATTCACAAAAAAATATTTTTATTACTGCACTTATTATCTGTTTTACCTTTGTAAGTACCCTTCTAAATCTTTCTGAGCCTTAAAAGTGATTTTTCTTCTATCAGTAACACAGGCCTATTACTTGCACAAAGAAAAGATTTTTTTTTCTAGTATCAATGAAACAATTTTAATTTTTGTTTTGTGCTGTTCTATGAGCAGAAGTGGCAATGAGATACACAAAGTGATGTTTAAATGTCTGTAGGAGCTATGACTACAGCAGCCCACACTGTCCTACCAAATAGTTTGCATCATATTTGCCAGTTATATGACATCCCACAGGAGTTCTTCAGCCTTTCCTAATCTTCATCTAAATTATCTTGTCTTAAATTTGCCATCTCTCCAATCATTCTATTTTTAGTTGATTAATAAGTACATTAATCAACGTACTTTTATTATAGATGCTGAAGGTTTTGCATGATGAATATCAATCTCCTATTTCTCCTATTTGTTTTTTATTCTCCCAGACACTTTTCAATCCACATGGAAGTTTAGCAGTAACATGTTTCTTGAATTATTTCTTGTAAGAAAATTTCTTTCTTAAAAAATCCAAATACTCTGTATCTGTTTGGTTTTTGTTCACCTTCTCAGTGACTTACACAAAGAATGCAGAAACCTCATTGTGTCTCACACGTTCTCTGAGGGATTTACACTTCCACACTCACTGGTTACCTCATACAAAAATATGTCTCAGTGCTTTCAGTATTGTTACTCATGTTTTTTGACCACCCCCTTCTTAAGCTGAACAAATACAATGCCATTTGGCTTTCTTGCTGCTGCTCTGTTATTTGGTTTAGCACCTCCTTCAGCATTGAAAACACAAACAGTTCCTCACTTTGTATAAAAAGTAGGTGTTTAATTTTACACTATCACAAATGAATCATTCACGAGTCATTACAGAGATGTAGTGCCTCTTCCCTTCTCAACTGTTATATTTAGATTGTTACAGTTTAATAGCCTGACTGATTCATGTTTTGGCTTTTACAAAAGGAATAACGGATGGTTTTTATTCTAATGGGGATTTGCAAAAGAATCCTAAGAAAAATTATCACAAAATATTTTTTTGTTATTTTTAAGATACCCTCTTCCACGTATTTCTTTACAAACAAACAAAAAAAAATATACATGTCTTCAGAAAATGAAATGTTTTCTGTCTAGAGTGCCCAGAATTCAATAGCCTGATTTCCATGAGAGTTAGATATTCTTGGTGTCTATAAAAGAAGTTTCAGAGACAATGTATTGAAATTAAGATGTTCTTTTCCATAAGTATCAGGCACAGTTCTCTATATAAGTATTTGTGTACATTTCCTCACAGATTATTCAATTCAAATGGCTGGGAGGTAAGACCTCTGATTATTATAGTCCTTCAAGAACTAATAAAGTTCTGCAACCACTTCCCATCTTCTCTAAGGAGATCTCGAGTAAAAGAGACCTCCAGTAAACCAAGCTAAAACACACAAGGCATTATAAAATTGAGAGTTCCCCTGTCTTACATAAAATACAGGACAAACACAGTAGTACTTTTTTTCCCTTTTTCAGATTGCATTTCCACAATGCCTTATTGGAGCATAACTTCAATGCTAAAATATTCTGACTGGTATCCAAAGTTTAAGGCATTCGAGGCAGAGGAATTTTGTTCTTTTAAGAGTGGGACCTTCTATTTTTCTTATTAAGTTACAAAGTCCATTCCCCCTGCCTCCAGGAACTAGTTTTCTTATCCCAAAACCTCAGCAGACTTCTACATGTGATGTTGCAATAGTGATCATACCATAGATTTGAATTACAAGCTGTGATTTCTACTCATAGAAATCTGCTCCTGCTTTCCCAGTCTGTATGATAAAATTCCAATAAATCATTAAAGGGAAAAAAGATTCAAATAAGAAAGTGACATGGAGATATTTTGATGGGAATCTACCTAAGAAGAAAAATTTCTGTTTTCATGGTTTTTTTTCTTTAAGAAAATTCCTGTCAGCCACCTAAAAGTCCAAACTTTGGCAGTCAGTTTTCACACTATACTCCAGTATTTGCAAATTTAACATTCACATGTGGCAGAACAGTGGCTCCATGTACTCTGAAACAGTCAAATCACCACAGTATAGTATGGAAATATTGTAACTGAGCTGCAACAGCAGCTTGTTTTCTCACCTGGTTATACACACCAGCATGTCCTGGTGAGGAGTCGGTACTTGGCACCAGTTATTGCCTTTGTGGAGCTCTGCTCATCGCACGCCTGCATTGCTGAACCTCAAAGCACAGGAATGAGGAGGCAATGGAAGAAATACCTGTCATATGGCCCTTTTAAAGTCAAACCAAAACTCATTTCTAAAACTGCATCTGTACGTAAGTTATTGTGCATTTGGGGCTTTTTTGATTTAGCTAATATTTCTTTTGAAATCTACTTCTGTGAACATAATTTTGCTGTAGTATTATCGCTTCAAGAAGAAGTGAATCTCTTTTATGATGACATTGGGATAAACTGCGCAGGACCTATTTAAAATGTATAAATTAAACCTGAGAATGACTTCCCAAATAAGTATATTTTTTATTATTTCCACAAGTCTCATGAATCAGTATTTCAGCCTAGCTTCTATTTAAAAAACCCAAGCACTAGCACATGAATTTACACTTTCAATTTTTACAACTTGAAATACAGGAATGACTCCAGAGGTTTTTTCCTCAGCGTATCAATCCATATCTTGTAAGTTTGTTCAGTTAAACATAAATTTAATAGGCCTCAATAACCAAATGAAAAACCACAGTTTTACTGCCATTTCTGGACTCCTTCCTTCTGCTGTGAAGTCCTTCCCCAGTCGATTTCCATGACCTCAGTTCTCCATGAGACATACTAGTTGGCATAATGAACAACAAAACTTCAGTTATGCTGGAGAAAAAAAAATCTACTTAAAATAGAAAGAAACCAAAACACTAATATTTTTCCTGCTTGCAGCATGGGAGGGATTCTCTGGTAAAACTGGTCAAAATTCATAGAACTTGGACTGGTTACATGTTGCTAAATGAACCCTTCCCAAGGCACTGCAGGGATGCAATCAAACAAAAGTCAACTAATCAAAGAGCAAGCTGTCCATCTATCCATACGCTGATCCTGTTCATTCAGTATCTGTTGCCAAGTCCAAATGATCACAACTTTTGATATTCAGAAGGACCTGGAGATCTGCTCCCTTCCTTCCTTGTGCTTTTCTGTCCTTCCATCTAGTACATCTCTCCACAGTCTCAGGTGGCACTAAACCTCCTACAAGCCTTCCAAGGATGAGAACAAAATGCTAAACTGCTGTTCATTTCCATAAGCACAGAAATCAAAAGGAAAAGCTTTCTATCTCTACACCTAACCATTGTAAACTAAGTCTTTACAGTAGAAATAATACATTTTGCAGATACCAAGCATAATACTATCAAAGAATCTCAAGGAACTCTTTATGTTTCCTGCCACCAGTTTACGTTGGAAATGTTCTGTTGGGTATATTTTATTAAGACTTTCTGAAAGCCTCAGCTTCACACAACCCAACTACAAGTTCTCAGCAGCTCTATAGGGACAGAAACATTGGAGCCAAGCATAAATTTGAAAAAGATGAGCAAGGCTCCAAAAAAATCTATGAATCTGGCCTTTCCAACACCTTACACAAAGTAATTTCTGGTGCTTTGTAACTGCTAAATGCAAACTTGTTAATACAGCTGACAGGTCAGTTCTGTATTCTTAAACTACTGGTTGGAAAGTAACAGATTTTCACTTCTTTTTTCTAGACATACGCAGGATCTCTTTTGTCAAATGGGAAATGTAAAAAATGGGATTGATGCATAAAATACTTAGGTTTTGTCTATTTTAGCATTTTTCTTTGAAACAAATATAAGACATGCCTTTTAATTCCCTTTGAGCATGTATGGGAATGTCCCCACCTACTCCCTTAAGTCCAGTCTTAATTCAGACACAAGAACAAAACATTCTTGAATGCAAAGTAACAAAGACAGCTGATGACAACTTTGAAATACATCCCCAGAAGGCTGAGATTCATTCATTTGCAAAAAAAGTTTATATGTTCATAAAAGCAGATGAACCACTTCTCATCTGTATGAATATTTTTGAGACACCTCATGTTGAAAATTAACTGTGCTAAAAAAACCCACACAGCAAACCAGACAGCAATGAAAGAGCAGATGTCCTATGAGCTTTATGAAATACTAAGTAGTAGTTAAATGGTATAATCTGGTGAAGATCAGCAAAACAGAAGTTCTCTGAAGATAAACTTGTGTTCCCAGTAGCTTTGTACATCTGACTTTCATTTTAAAGTTTAAAATCCCATCAAAAGGGCAGAGAGCAAAAAGGATGCCAAGAGAGTATGTCCTCCTGAATAGATTAAGTGGGAACAGTAGAAGAGAGGAGACCTGACCTTTGGAGGAACCTTGTGTGATTAATATAAACACCAGATTACTCCTATCCTGTGAAGAGGCACTCAAAACTTACGCATGCAACACAGAACTCTGAGTATCCACATCCTAAATATCCCTCCCAACATTTTAGTTCTTTCTCAATTGAACCTCTGGGCACAACACTTACAACTACTCACTGATGTCAGACCAGCACTGGTACAGCAGGGAAGGGCATGGTCCTAACAAACAAAGGAGAGGGCAAAAAAATCTGGACGACCTAAGCATGCCAACAGAGCTGTTGAGAGCTGTTTAAAAGCTAAAATGTCGTCTTTATTTCTCAAAATAATATGTGGCTTAGCCAGCGAAATAAATCACACAAAATCTACCAAGTTTAGCAGGTAAAGGGGAGCCTAACTGCAGCCTTCCAGTACCTGCAAGAAGGTCATCAAGAAGAAAAGAGCCAGGCTCTTAACACCGATTGATGCCTGGTGGGGGGATTCAGGACAGTGGGCACAAGCTGAAACTTAAGAGTTTTAGAGTGTATCATAGGAAAATCTTTTTCACCCTGAGGTTAAAAACTTGGAGGTTTTTCAAGATTGGACTAGATGAAGCCCTGAGCCACTTGGCCTGGCTTTATGGATGATCTTGCTTTGAGCTGGAGGATGAATGAGGCACCTCCTGGGTTGCCTTCCAAACTGAATTTTCCTATAATCCTAACATCCTAAGTTATTAAGTGTTAAAACAGATAAATAGCTAAATAATTAAATATTAATTACAGAAGAATTAATGCACAAAGCAAGAACATGTAGCTCTAGTATATTGCATAGCATTAGTCACTGCATGCTAGGCTGTCAGAGTTCCTACACCACTTATTATACAACAAGTGTCTTGATAAAGCCTTACTTAGCATGTATTAAAAGCTCAAAAGAAAATGGTAACAAATCTTAGTCAATAAGCCATAAATTAAATTGTCTCCCAGTAGATCTTGGCATGTTACAGTACATTTCCATCAGGTAGGCCTTGATTGGCAGATTGTAATGATTCATATTACATTAGTAATTCATGAAATAGTACAATATACATAATCCTAAAACTATGTTCAGACATAGTGGAGAGGGGCAGCTCCAAGAAGCTGACTATTCTTCTCCATTCCTCACCTCCAGCTAAAACAAACAGCAGCCCACCCTGTACTTTACTAACACAGCCCAAAAAGTAATGAAACACAGAGCAGATAGTTTCACCATGACCTCTCTGTCCTTCTAGGTTCACTTTTCCTGATAAGAAAGGAAACAGATGGTACAGGAAAATTATCTGTATCCTTTCTGGGCAGGGACAGGATCCTCACTACCTACTAAGGATTTAGGTGGCCACATACCATGTCCTGCAGAACAACCTGATGGCTGGGAGAAATAAGAGGTGAACTTTTAAAATGTTTTCAGAATCAGTTCTGGACATCTCTGATTAAACCCTTTCCTTAACGGCTGAAGATTTGACATTGTCAGGCTCCAGCAGTGTCCTTGAATTTGTGTTTGCAGGAGAACTGCAGGCTTACAGAAGTAACTGAAGCACCTAAAACCTGACTTAGCAGTTATAGGTGCTCTACAAGCCAATATGCTTTTAAAGTTCAGGGACTATAAGCAATGCTATATATTTCTGAATGTCTAGGTATGTATTGATATAGATACACACATACACATAAATGGTTGTGATTAATTCTCCCAGGAATTTTTAGTTTCCTGTCAGTGGTTGATTTGCCAGACCTAGGCAGTCCCACTAGAACTTGGAGAATGTTCAGAAAAATGGTATTTATGACCTATTAAATCAAAATTATGCTGAAAATCTATTTACAACATCATTTTATTTGCAGTATCCCTTCTGGTGCAGTGAAATGGTAAGGAAATAGTCCTTTTTTGTTGTTTTTCAATAGTGATTTTGCAGAAATATTTTCCATTTGCTAGGCAAATTGTGTTACAGGCCTTTCTTAAATAAAGCACTGTACAGTTCAAATGATAAAATTCCGGCACCAAGGGTTGTTATTTATGTCAGCAATGTTAAATATGCCATAAAGGTTCAGAAAGGTAGAGAAACATACCTCTGCCATATTATCTATTAAACTTATAAAAAATTATGAAGGTACAATTTCCTCCATTGGAACAGAAGGCTTGCTGCTGAAGTTAACAAAGAACATCTGGTTTTCATTTGAGGTGCAATGAAGTGTTCATTAAAGTGTCCTTGTTGGTAATTTTCAGCCTTTTTCTTTTTTTTTTTTTCCTTTTTTTTTTTTTTTTGTTTTTGCTTGCTTCACAATAGATTGTGTCCTAACTCTTTGGTAATTACAGCGTGCCACTAAAAATGGTCATTGTCATTGTACCATTTCCCTATTTCTCCCCTTTGAAAAACTGCAGGAGAAACATGAAAGAACCAAATGCAGATCTCATCTGATTTCAGTGCAAGAGCAGCTTCCACAGCTCACCTTGTTCATACTTCCTAGGGGTGTTTATTTTCTGCAATTATTCATCTAGGCTTCACTGAACTTGAATACTAATAAATTTTAAGAAGTGAAACAAGAAGCCTTCATGCTGTCTGCAGGGAGGCCTCAGAAAACTCTGCATTGAGAGTTATTAGTATCAGCACCAAAGGTGCTAATTCTTTGTTACTTGTCACAGAAAGCCAGATCAGGTGAAGAACATAGGAAAAAGAAAACAAAACCTTTGTACATTTTCTCTGAACACATTAACAACCCCTAAATTATTAATCTAAAGTAAAAAGGATTAATATAAACTGTAAATTACTTTCTTTAGATTTGTGTTGCAGTCCTCTATAAAGTTCTTAGATGCATTATATAGAAATCTTGGCTTTAAAAATTTAACTTCAGTAGTTTATACTCAAATTTGGGGGGAAATATCAATTATTTAATTACACAAAAGAATGTGCATTATTTATAGTCACAGTTTAAATTTAAGGAAACTACATTTCTATCTCAATGCTTGAGGTCAAGAAAATTCAGCAACATACTGGTACTGCATCCTAAGTAAATTAACATTGGTATGGTTAACAAAACTACAAGGATTCATAACACTTGACAGGCAAACAAAAAGACAAGACTGCTTCCAAGCACCCATACATCTGGAGGTAGATTGAAACCTCTCTGAAACATGCAGCAAAAATTCACAGGATGTAAGTGTGGACTTTAAACACGCTTAGGATGCACATGCTTACTGTGCACATGCTTACTGTTCTCTGAAACTAAAAGTATTCTAATAGTTACACAGGTTACACAGAGGTGGTTCTGCCAGCAGGCACAATAAAAGCATTCTCTGAGTGTTGGGGGCTATAAAACCACTTAAAAGCCTTGCAGCCTGACAGGGAAAGGGTGGCAAAGCAGTTGCAGAAGAAATGGCTTTTCAACTTACTTCCCAACCTGGCTGGCATAAGCCTAGAAAGCTTAAGCGTACACATGTTTTAACTACTAGGTGAACAAGTTCCACAACAAATTTGCAGCTTCCCAATATCAAGCTGATTGACATAAAATGTCAAGCAAAAGTGTTCAGCCGTTTCTAGAATCATAAGAAAGAAAGCAATTCCACCCATATTCAAAACAATTATAATTTTTTTAAGTTGAGCAATACATGAGGAATGTGAAATTCATTTCAGGGCAGCAATTATTAACTTTACAATGAATCTCATAAAAAATAGTTAACCCTGGAAAACTGCAACTTATGGGAGAGACTTGACAACATATCACATTTTAGCAAGTCAGTCCTATGGACCAATCTGTTCACACTTGGCATGCTTTGAGGAATTCTGAGAGCTGTCTCATAAAATTAGGTCAGCAATGGGATTTATCTTCTTTTTAATGATCTTTTCCTTCCCCTCATTCTCTGTCTAGTGTTTACAAAGGACAGAGAAAAAAGTTGATTCAAATGCAGGGAAAGAAGAGTAGCTGAGAGAGTAAATGAGCTCTGTGGCTGAGAAAAGCATGAAGAATAGGCAGACCAGTGAGCAGAGGAAGGAAGAAAGCTAAGGATTAGTAAGGACAGGAGATGGGGATGCAGGGCTGTTAGGGGCAATGCAGGACCGGGGATTGGGAAATGAAAGAACAAGAGGTGGGAACACCTTGGGAATGAACACTAGAAATGACCATGAGAAAGAAGAGTGATCAAGAGGATCCACTCAGGAAGAGACATCAGTATTGATCAGGGCTCAGACTGCTTGCTGGGGTAAGACACAAGGGGGATGCCCAGGGGATCAACCTGCAGGTGGCCTGTGGGCAGCCTGGCTCAAGCATCTCCCTGGCCAGCTGGTGATCCAGCTCCACACACTGAGGACAGGCAAGGGGCAACTCTTTGAAAAGCTTACTTAAAAGCAGACCAACATATCCCAGCAGTCAGGGAAGAAAAGTAAGCTAATGCATAAGGAAGGGATACGGGCATGCCGCTAAAGTAAGGAAGAGCTATTTTTACAGATTCTGCATGTGATCACCAAAGCCAGGATAAGAGGTGTTTATTTAGGGTGGAACTATCACCTAGAAAAAAAATGTCTTCTGCATGAGAACAAGCCAATTTTATCAATAATTTTGCTAAGTGCAGAAGGTAACTCATTCTAAGAAAAATTTTCCCTTACATTCATGCCACCTCCAGTCTTCTTTTTTGACTTCTGTTTACTTGACTTGACATCACCCTTAATATCCAAAAAATATTACTCAACAGAGACTATCCAGAAAACTCCACTCTTCACAACTCTTTGAAAGCCCTTACCTACAACAACATTCCCATGTTTCCTGAGCATATCACTTACTCTGGGTCTCTTTATGCAGCAAAGATTATTGTATAATAATTTGGCATCTTTCACTGCAAATATTTTAACTAAGTCAAGCACCCGAGAAAATGTCATAGTTAAAGGAGCCCCTGAAGAAACTGAGTTTCGTATTTCCCTAATAATGAAAGCCACAATAGTTGTGGACACTAAGCACACCAGAGAACCAAGACTGGGATTAAAAAATTGTCTCTAAATACCAGCAATCACATTTCTATGTGACTTTTTAAAATAATAAAGATAACTTAAATGCATTTAAATACATTTAGTTCCTACACATTCTACATAATCCAAATATTCCATTCCTATCTTACATGTGATCCATGGCACAGTACTGTCTGTCTAAACACTCCCATTTACTACAAACAGAATAATTTGTTTAGCTATATAATCAGCAGAGAGGCAGCACACAATAAAAGAAAGCATTCCAGCTTTAAAATGAATAAAAATTGATTGTGTCCCTATAAAAACTAAATTGGCAGAGTGTTAATTGCATTTCACATAAACATCTGTAGCAGTCGGTGACTTGTTACTGTGCTGTAATGCAATACAGGACACTTAGGAATAAATGCATCCTCTAGATGAGTTCATAGAGATTTTCTAAAAGCGCCTGATGAGATTGTAAAAATCTGATTAGTCAGAACTGCTAATGACTCTTAAAACAAAGGGAAATCTTTAAATAAAATTATTTTGCTTTTCTTTTCTCTTGATAAATTATATGCAAATTACTGTTGGTTGAAAAATGCCTGCCTTGAAGGGAAATTCATACTAATGATGGAAAGGTCATCAGACAACAAAAGTATTTGTCAGAGAAATCTGTAGGCACGTGAATAATATGCTGGAATAAGAAAAGATATGCATTTCTTATATTATTTGTTGTTGCTATAATGCATGAAACTCTCCAGGGAGGAAAGCAGACTGGTTTGCTTCCCTGGAGGACTCAAAGTAAAGACTCCGTCCTCTAAAGATGCAAACGTGTTTAACTGTATCACCCTAACATCAACCACATTAGTTACATGCATATGCAAATCTGCAAGAACATGGGCCAAGAAAGCCATGATATGGAACATAACCAAAACCAAAAGTTTATGCCTGAGCTGATGACTAAATAATTAAATAAATAAATAATGTATAGAAATTACCGGAAAAAATATATGTCCTTCCAATTCTTCCACTAAAAATCAGTAAAACGGGACTGGCAATATAGCTACATAAAAAAATGCATAAGTTTTAACCATTTCAAATGCAGAATGAGTGATTTCACTGTAGCTGTGTTAAAGCCCTACTGTATTAAACATTTATTTCAACAACAGCGATAAAATACAAAAATCAAGTGAAATAAAAACAAAAGTTGAAATTCAAGATTCTCACTGAAAATTTTTAGAATTCCCTAAATGTCAGGTCAGAAAATTAAGCCTATCTTTTAAATTTCTTCTAATTATCATCAACTAAAATTATACTTAATATGTAAAACAACTATGACATCTAAACAAGAAGCTGCACAGATATGAGAAAGCCACAAGTGCATAAGTTGCAGCTATGGAGAAATGGTTTTGGAGCAGATCACAAAACAAATCTAAGCAATATGCGTAAAAAATGTGTTTACCCTGTTGTGACATGCAAAGTAATCCTCCCCAGGAGGTGAACCTTGCAAAGAGCAACACAGACAATCAAGTTGAGGAAACGTGAGCTATCAGGAATCGCTCAAAGAACTGAGCTTGGTGGATCTAGGATTGGTGGATCTAGAAAGAAAATTGAAATTGAGAAGAATGTGATTTATATCATTACTGATTCCTAAAAGTCTCCCAAAAAGGCAGTGAATTACCCTCTGTGAAATGGAAATGGACCAAACTCCACCATCATGCTAGATAAGTGTCCCAGCAGTACAATGGTAATTAAGATGTTTGATTCTGCTTCAGAGACAGCGATAGATGAAAACATCTGTTGGATTTCTCATCCATGCTTCTATCAAGACTGTTCATTTTACAGCATATTTAAAATGTTATGGTGGTATGTAATGTAGTAAAGAAAAAGTTTAAAAGGGGTTATTTTTTTATTCATAGATCAATGATAATTAGTCTCACATGGGCCTTATATACATATATATATACATATACATATACATATGCATATACATACGTATAGCAAATGTTCTTTGTAGATAAATGGTAAAGCAAGTATTGATAACAAGATTGAGAATTGTCTTGTATCATTTTTAGCATTACCACTTAAACTACTGCATCAGCCAAGAAGGGACTTTATCCTCCCTGTATTTCTATATCACAGTAGTCCCATTCCTGATAAGTGTCTCTAAAGAAAACTCTTCTATAACTCTAAAAATAACAAGTCCCAGTTTCAAGCACTGATTTTAGTAGAACAAACTCACAAAAATGTAGCAAAACAAATACTCTTCAATCCTTGAATGGAACATAGAGGAGTTCTAAATTCAATAAACATGTTTTCCCTTCACTCCCACATGAACTGTATTTTTTCAAATAAACAAGGCTTGTGTCTAACCTCACAACATACTGTATGTTCTTCGCTCAAATAGATTATAATAATGTGTTGTAAAGCCACTTGAACTGTGGCTGATGCAGTACCCTTCAATAAATAAAAAATGAATGGACATATGGAACCACTAGAATGTACTCTATTCATCCCTTAATGGAGGGTCCTAAATCACAAACCATAAGTTTAGCCTGTTGGTAGCTGCACTGATTATAATGAGACCATTTACTCCTGAGGTTAATGCTTAAGCTGACTCAGATTCTTAAAGCAATCAGATAAGGCTGGGCAAGATGTGGTGCTAGACAGAAGTGGATGTTCAAAGGATTTCCCTGCTAAATAGAAAGGCAAACAGAAGGGTTTTAGTTGGGCTGCCAAGTAATCCATATTGCCAGGAGAGTCCAGTTTGCTAAAGGTGACATCCCGCAGCTGCTTTGGGACTCAGAAGCAAGGCAAGTCAACCCTATGGAGCATAGGGACTCTTCACTTCTTACTGGGAAATCAAACTCCTTCTCTCTTTGACTCTCCTGAGTATGCAATGGAGCCCAGGCAGCTTTTTATCCCTAGGGATTTTAGGATGAGGCTCCCACAGTGAAGAAGTCTGTCCACCTCTGGTTTGAAATTCGGAGCCCTGTTGAATGAACTGGACTTAAGTATTCACAGTTCAGCCAATTCTACATTCTCACAAGCCTAAGTGCAACAGATTCAACTTGGCTGCTTCCTCAAAGACATTGGGAAATACAGGACACTGCATTTGTGCTCTTCTCCTTCACTGACATTGCCCCAGCTGCAGCATAAAGCCAGGAAGAGATGGAGCAACCATTCAAGCCATCTCCCACAGTAAAGCTCTTCCCTGAAATGTCAGCAAAATATATCTGATTTTATTTAAATTACTGATTAGAAAGCAAGACGAGAAATTCATTGGGGTCCTTCCAATTAATACTACTGTTTTCTGTGAATTTCTACTAAATAAGTTCATTCAGTTAAAGTAATTTTTGTAGTAAAAGTTTTATACATTATAGAATTACCAATTGCATCCACCTTGGTAAGGGAATTCATTTTTTCAGGATGCATGGATGGACAACCCCTTGAATTTGTAAGTTCTAGTGCAAAAATGAAATCTAATGCTTTTAGCATATGAATATAGGGAACTGAATATATGTTTATGTTTCTTTCTCTGACAAAATAAAAACTAATATTTTTATAGCAGCTACAAAAGAAAGATTACTAGAAAGCAGCTCTGACAAGTATCCCTTTTGAAAAAAGGAAGAGAAGAAAGGAAGAGAGCTAATTCTCCATGCACTAACTGGAGTGTTTTGCTTTATACATGGCAAAGTATTTTTCAAACTAAATTATTTAAAAAACAATAAAGATATCCTTCTGCCAGATGAAAAATAGTTCTACATTTTCTGATAAAAGATAATTTTTGTCCTTTAAAATCTATTATACAGACAACCTGTAAAATGCCCTTCCAAGATTGAGTGTTGTAGCAGTCTGGTATGACTACTTACTGAAATACTTTCAGTGCATCATAAAATTAAATTATGTGTTCCAGCTCATTGGCTTCTAATTTAGATAAAACAGTAAGATCTGAATTCATAAGGCTGGTTGGTCTGTAAGGGGGCCCCAGTAAGGGACTGCATATTAGGCTATTAAGACTTTAATTTTAGCTGGGTTGTAGTTATGTCATGTACTTGAAGTGAAAACATGATTAAACATTTTGAGAAAAAAAATGATCAATGGGATGCTTAAATGAGCATTTATGGGGAAAGCATTTAGACCTGGCATTTATGCAGACCATAAACAATTTCTAATTACATCCACAATGTCCTCTCTATGAATAGATCATGCTTTCTTCCTTTTATAGATCAGCATTTAGATAAGAGGGAAAGAATTGGTTAGGGGTTAAATGTAATTTCAAATAAGCATCAGATTCAAACTGAAAGATACAGTTAATTGCTTCTCCCTTGTATGTAACCAAATCATCATCTTCTCCTCTGGAAGGAATAAATCTGAACATATCTCTTCCATGGCAGCAATTTTCCATTTTGTACAACCATTCTCTCATCTCTGTTACATTTTAAATAAGTTCAGTGAGTGAAGAGTCTACCACAGAGAGTTCATTTTTACAGAGTGTTAGTTCAGCTGCAACTTCTCCTGAATGATTTAATACATATAGCTATTATGTAACTCAGATTGTCTTCCTATGTTTTAATTTATTCAGTCATTTCCTTTTTCAAACATGTGTTATAAGGTACAGCATACCTCCTGGTTGTGATTTTGAAAGCTTTCAATTTATTAGTTGGATTTCAGACACTTAAATATTTAGTTATAAAAATGTAAAGATTTAGAACAGTTGGAAACCACTGTTTCCATATTTTATTCTGTCTTGCAAGGGCTTTTGTCCCAAGGTGAATGTGGTAATGATGTAGATTTGATTTGGATAAGCCCTAGATAAGGTATTTTTTTCCAGAAACACACATTGAGAAGTTGGTTGGGAGAAAAAGTTATGAGAATATGAGCAAGCCACCAAGGATTAGAGGAAGGAAACTTGGAGCTGCATCTCTTCTGGTGTTCAAGTATGAAGTCGTCCAACTCATTAGTTATCTTATTCAACCTTGACATTCATTTATATGGAAGACAAGGCTACAAATGACTTTAGCAGGCATGCCGAGTCTCTTCCTGAAAGAAATACAGTCAGAAAGAAAATACAGTAGTCATTTTAGAGCAACTTGCAGGAGGAATGTAGTCTCTGTTAGGAGCTTATCTCAAGACATTAATTATTTGTTTCCCCTAATAAACATCCTATTACACTGGTTACTATGTTTAGGCTCAAGATTGACAAGGAGGTCTTGCATAGCAAAGATTTAGCTACTGTCTCATGGTGCTGCAGACCAGATGCTCAAAAAACCTAGTCTCACACAGAGTTGTTTTAATATTTGTGTAGCAGCCAGGCAGGCGAGTTTCCTGTATAAAAAGGACATTTGAACTTTAGGCGTCAACACTAGAAGAATTCATGTTCTTTAATTAGGTCACTGATCCCTCTAAATTTCTGTGTCTTGACTAGACATAGAAACATTTTCTGCTCCTCAAGACAGTCAGCCTGTCCCCTCTGGCTCATCTGAAAGAGGATGGTTAAAACTGTCTTCCAGGCACATTCATCTAAATCCCCTAGACATTGTTATCTACATAACACATAGAGTGTTTATAAAGGAAGAGCAAATCCCATCAAATAAAATCAATCATGGTATACATTAATTTTCAGGAATGTGCATAATGAAATGCAAGTGAGAATATGACCCACAAATATCTGGATATGGTGCAATCAGTTTTAACTAAGACTTACAGTTGCAGATGAATATTTAAAGTCTGTTGGTCTATAAGCATTATTTAGTATAACAAAAAAGGAAATAAATATTAAAACATACCAAAATTTTATGGTTCTGCATGACTTTTGTGTTGGTCAGGACCTGTTCTTTTTTTTTTTTTTAAATTATGAGTAGTCCTGCTATCAGTCCTTTCCAGTGAGTATACATCAATAAATTTCTTCCTTACAATTAATGCTGGCTATTACATCAGTAATTCACTTTCAGGGGCTGCTGTGGTACACACAGAAGTACTATATGAATTCCCACCAAAACATGCAGGACACAGAAGTCACACAGTGGAGATTACACCTTCCTTCACACTCTCCATCTTACTTCTTCTGGTATCTTAAATAACTTACAGTTGCTTTCCCAAGATGTGTTACCCAAGTTATCAATTTCATAATCTGACTGTGCAAAAGACCTAAAGTTTCTTTTCAATATATATGTGATCTGAATCTTTAAAAGATCTTGTGGGATGCTACTTAGCATCTAATTTCTTTTACTCAAAGGTGTATTTTCAACACAGGATGATGCTTAAGGGTTTACATTGACATCCCTATTATTTATATTTTATAGTTACATGAGAGAAAGCTTATTATGTTAAAGAGTATATGTTAAAACTTAATATGTTTTTTTCATTTTGATTCCTTTTTTAATTTCACAGCAAACAAAAATCCAACTTCACATAAAAAGAAAAAACACCAAGTATTTTACTGCTATGCAGGCCATGTGTTTGTCATCCTTTGCTTGGTAACATTTGGATCTGATAGACAGAGGGCAGCTTCTACAGTGCTAGGGGACAGAGATGCCTAAGTGGAAGAGAGATCCCTCCCCATAAATGGAAAGTCTGCCTCATAACCTCAGTCAGATTTTAGATAATAGGAAATCCAAGGAGGAGACAGCTACTGAAAACTGAGCTTCATAAATTGCACCAAAGGTCTACTTTTAATCTGATAGAATTCAAAATAATAGTCTTTGAAATGCACAACAGACTAACAGACTAATCCACTACAAACCAATTATCGACTACTAGAAACTGCCATATATATAAAGGGAGGGATTTGGGCCATGAAGTTATCTCAAGTAAGCAAAAATGACACTTGCAAAAAAAAATGGGAGGCTCATCCCTCTGAAATCAATGATTTCTTGCTGATTTTGACAAGGTTGTAGTTTCTCTCATGATCTCTGCATTAGGTTCCAATCATTAAAAATAATTACATATATCTTAATTTACCTAGGAATACACATGTGATTAGAGCCCTAGACACCACACTGAACAACATGTATGTTGTTTGTATCATGACAAACTAATAATAGGTCATAAACAGAAGAACAGGTCTGCAAAAACACTGTTTGTTCATAGGACTATCTATAGTAACACTGAAATTCTTCACTTACACTTGGCTCATACTGAAGATCTTGCCTGTTTAACCTGAGAGCTCACAATCAAAAATCAAGCAAAATCAAACAGCATGACAAATAATCTGCCTAATCTCCACCTTGGCTGGCGTTCAGAAATGTCACCTTAAAAATTAGTCTTGGCACTAGCAGTTTCCTTGATGATTTTTTTCAATCAGATTCCCAGAAAAGTTAAGCGCAGAAATCCCTTTTACAAGTCTCCTTCTGGGAGATACAATGTACTAACTTTGAAAGGTTTTGTGATTCTAACACTTTGCTTCTGCTGAGATGAAAAGATAATGCAGAGGGAATTATAGCAAGGGATTAGGGATAAATACCTGAAAAAATTCAATTAGTTTTAAAACAAAATTTGCTTTAATAGATAATTTTTCTTTTATGTAAACTTGAGACCCATGCTCTACTGATGATGGTTACACTTACAGCACTACTGAGAAATTTTCTAAACATCTTCCTAGTTTACCCAAAATATGTAACATACATATGTATTTATATAACATAATTATATATGCATGTACCAAAACATATGTTTTATTCAGGCGTGTTTTACAGAAAAAGGCAAGTCACTGGAACAAAAAGTTTAAAATCAACCACTTCATCAAGGACACTGCTGAACTGCAGCTTCACCACAGCTGAAAAAAATGGCATTAATATTCAAATACATGCCTCATTTTTCCTTTCATGAATACCTGTATAAATCTTATTAATGAGAAACTCAACTGTAAGGGATACAAAAAAATTTTTGGCATAATGTTGTTTCAAAAAAGCCATCAGTAATACCCTTTTGTAACTTATGCAGTCTTTTTAAACCTGCTCATTTATTAAGGTCTTTGAGTTGCTTTATGGAGTTTCAACTACCACAACTATTCCAGAAACCACTGACTAAGTCTAATTCTTACCCCTAAAGGATCAAGAAGAGATGAAACTTCAGCCCTATTACTATTATTACCATTACTATTTTTGCATATTTTAGAAAATAAAGTTATTTTGAAACCTTACATATAGGTTCAGCAAATTTATGACCTTAAAGGAAGTATCTGTGATGGACCCAGTTTAAGCCCTACATAATGCAAGCTGCTTTATAAAACTAAGATTTTACAATTTAACACAAATAGAATTTTGTGTTAAGGATATCCCCAGGCTTAAGCCCAACAGGGCAGCAGTTTACTTGATGGAAACCTGACTGCAAGTCAGAAGGGACAATAGAATTTAAACTAGTTTTCTGCAATTGTTCTTGAAGTACCTCCTTAACAATTTCAGAATTAATCAAGTTACATTTAGCACTCAGTAACATAAACTGGATAAGGTGGAAAAGGCAGAGGAAATGAAAACATCTTATCACCTATATCTACATAACTCAGTCTTTACAACATTCAGCTTCATGTCTCAATCATCAACTCAGTACTGTACTCATCATAACTTATCTTACAATGTGAGCAAAGCTAAGACCACTGACAGGTACCAAAGAGTTATGGCTTTTTGTCACTGTATTAGTAAATCTACTAATACAGTGATAGCTGTTCTTCCCAGCAGACAAGGGCAACAAATGGTGTACTTCAAAAAACCCTCAATATAAAAGGCAGGGAACTGGAGGCATCCCAGGAAGTAGGGAAAAGCATTGTTTTAATGTTGTGGGTATTGAACTTGTTTGGTGCATTACATAATGGGAAAATATTTGGGCCCTGGCATTTAGCTACATTAAATAGTTTTTGCGGTTATCAAATTTTGTAGCCTAGTTTCAGCTTTTAGAAGTTGCCACAAAAGCAGTTTTCTGTTACGTACACTGTACAGGCATAAACATTATCAATTAGATAAACTGACAGAAAATTGCTGGTCATTCAAAAGCAAGCACTTCCCTCAGGAATTGATAAAATTCTATCATGCTGTCAAAAGTCAAAGGGTGTGTTCATGCCATAAGCATTACACAGGAACAATAGTAATTCAAAATACAAAAATTACTTTGCATTCTTCTTCAAAGGGGAAAAAAGCAGAAAAGAGCACACTTAGATCAATTTCCGAACCTAAGCAGCCATGGTTTACATCCACAATCTGCACTCATGTTTTACTGTTTGATTTCTTTTTTGCTTAAATGGGCAGCCACAGTTAATTATTGCCAATTTCTAGGCAAATGCCTGCTTATTTAAAGCTATTTCCTTTGAAGCTTAGGGATAAGAGCGGCCTTGAAAAATTGTTCTCATCTCGGGAGAAAGGAGTACGTCTCAAATCCATTATCAGGGCAGGGACTTTGAAAGCAGTGCAGGTTTGGCAGACTCAGCAGTGCATACTGCACAGTGATGGGCGAGATCAGGAGCACAGCACAGCCCCACTCCCCCATCTGATCATTCAGAAGAGCAGGTGGGACCTCTGGCAGGACCCCATGGGAGCAGAGGGGCCCAGGAAAGATTGTTCACCCTCAACAACAACCTCCCCAGTGCTCTGTCCTTTCCAACACGTAGGAATCTGAGCAGGAAAGGCAAAAGGGCAGCATGGATGAAAAAGACATTCTTGATTCAGCTTAAACACAAAAATGAAGAACACAGAGGGTGGAGGCAGGGACAGGCTTCTCATGAGGAGTACAGAGACATGGTATGAGTGTGCAAGGATAAAGATAGGAAAGAAGCATCACTGAGCATCTCTGAGAGGTCACAATGATTAGAGGAGACTCAAGACATGAAAAAAGTGATGCAATATCATCATCAAGCAGAACAAGAAGACTCTGGGAAAATACAGGCCAGTCAACCTGTAGAAGACAAGAAGATAGAAAGGAATAGCCAGCATGGATTTAACAAGCATGATTTGTGCTTAACTTGATTGCTTGTGAGATGAAACAACTGGCTCTGCGGACAAGAGTCTGCAAGCCTCTCACAGTATCCTTTCAGACAAATATGTAGAGGATAAGGCAGGTGGAGAATTGGCTAAACATTTGGGCTTGAAGTTTTGCGCTCAGCCATGTAAAGGACATCTGACAGGTAGGTGCCAGTGTCATCTTATCAGGCATTGATAATACAGCCCATAATGTTTGTTATCTTTACAAAGAAGCAGGGACAGGGGTGGTGTTATACTCTGAACAAGTTCATAGACTGCAAAGTTTACAAGTTTGCCCAGACTGGTAGGGCAGAGTTGCAGTTCATCAGAGGGACATTGATAAACTGGAGATATGGGTCTGTAGGAAACTCATGGAGTTCAGCAAAGGGAAATGCCCAGTGCCATGGCAGGACAGAATACCCCCATGCAACAGTGCAGGCTGGGAGCTGACTGGGCGCAGATTTACAGAAAAGGATGAGAGAGTATTTGAACATGAGCTATGAGAAGTGAAGAAAGCCAGAGAATATGGGGCTGTATTAGCAAGAGTGCAGGCAGCTATGTTTCCCTGCCTTCTATTTGGCACTTAAGAGACTGTATCTGAATCACTGCGTCTAGTTTTGGCCTTCTCAGTATAAGACACTAGAACGGGCCTGACAGGAGTCTATCAAGATTAGGGGGAACATTCTGTATGAGAATGGGCTGAGAGAACTGATTTTGATCTTACTGCTCCTTTTTTTCCTAGTGGGAAGATAAGATGAAGCCTGATTCTTCTTGGAGGTGCACAATGACAAGGTAAGAGACAATAAACATCAAGTTCAACATGGGAAATTACACACAAGAAGAAAAGAATTCACCATTAGAGTAGTGCAGTTTTCAATATGCTAATCACCAATCCTCAGAGCATCAGTGTAAGATACTTCTCCTTGTTGTCAACACCAATTTTTTCCTTGTCATAAATTTGCAATTCTTTATTGTTCCACAATGGAATTCCCTGTGATTGAATGGCACACTCTCAGGAGCACCTGATACTTTATGCAGCCAGACTGGCATAGCAGTAGGCCTCATCCTATAAGTGTTTTTTACATGCATGAAGATGAGTCTTTCGTCATAGCTTAATTATTGAACATAAATTATACAGTGAAAGAAATAACTTTCAGTAGGAACATCAAAATATGACAATTGGCTGTGCAACCAGACATGTTTCTATTTAACACATCTGCTGTAAGGAAGCTATTAATTTTCTAAATGCATGGCCAAACTTCTTTGTAACACCTGACACAGTATTTTGCTAGGGTAATAAAAGAAAGCCTGACAGCTGCAATTTCTAGAAATATGGATTAAGCCTTTCAATATGCTCTTGGGAAAGTTTTCTCTACTATAAGCTTCTCTAATTTGTTTTAAAATGGCTGATCATTCAGACCCAGAGTTCTGCATCCACTCCAGCTCCAGCTTATTTTTTGTCGCAAATATATTCAAGCATTGGGGGGAAAAAACCCCATATAATCTCCTTCATATTCTCTCTGGCACTGGTTTTAAAATTATTTTGTTTAAAACTTTCTTCCAGGTATACATAACACCAAAGATTACAGAAACAAAAATCATGCTGATAGACTTGATTACCACTTATGCTAAAAAAAACACCCCAAATTATATTAACTGAAGGGGAACATTGCAGAGAAAGTATCTGGCTTTCTCTTCTGAGAGCGAGACGCACTGGTGCCTTGTGCTGTCTGGTGACAGGAACTAAATATATTATCTGAATTCTCCAAGACATTCCACTTTGAACTTAACATGCCAATAGTCATGGTACTAGTGAATGGACAGCTGCCATGAGGAAGGCATTTAATGTTCGAAACAAAGATTAATAGACCAACCACAGTTAAATATAAATTAAATAGGAGAAATACATGTGGAAACTACTTTTATATTTATAATTTAAAAAGAATGATTCTAAAATTTGCATTATTTAAAAAAAACACCAAGTTACAAGAGAATAGATTCTTGCTGCTATTAAAATTGCATCACGTAGGCCTCTGTTCATTTAGTATCATTTGTACACAGTAGCAACAGCAGATGACTAAAAGTAAGACTACTAACTTTGACCTATCTTAAAAACAGCTAAAGAAAACATTTAAAATTTGCTTTAATTTATCCTGGCATTTTCTTTATTTTTCTCTCAGCACCACTTTGCATTAAGCTACTCAATATACTAAAAAACTAGTAAATATATTCTATAATTTGGGTTATCACAGAATATTCCCACACTATATTCTGACCAGATGAGAACAAAGCAATGTGAAAGTATTAAATAGTGTTGCTTAAAGATGTGTTTAGCATTTTAAAATGTCAGTGTCTGCTATAGAAAATAATTGCTCTAGAATTTAAATAGCACTAACACATGCCTTGTTTCATAAACTATATAACAACCATGATAAAAGTGTGTACACTCTCAAAGCAGAAGAAGTCATACAAAATAATATGTCTTTAGGGAAATTACTGCATTTACAGAATATAGAAGAAAGTTCTGGATCAAATTCACAGCTTTAGCTCTGCACACACAATTCCCATTCCCTCCATGGGGACAGATAATACAGTGTTCAAATCTAGACTTCAGATCTTTATCACTTCAAAAACATATGGGTCATTCTCTGTGTGTTTTGTATTTGTCTACTGGAATATAGTTGCTGTGAGCACTTACATGGAGATCTTCATAGATCTTCATAGTTCATTTTTCATGCCTGGCACTCTCATTTTACTTTCAAAATGATAAATTCAATGCTCAGGACTATAAGACATTGCTTAGTGCAACCTCTATACATAACAGAAGCTTACCACAACTAGTTCAAATTATTTAGACTAATATGATGAGAAGGAAAACATTAGTCTCATTTTGCAGACAAAGAATAGGCAGAGACAAAGTACAGGGCATCACAGTCATAGAAGCAGTTTGCAGGACAGCCGTGGAAGGATTCATTTCCCTAAGTCAGATTGATATCTTAACAACAAAACCCTCCTCACTACCAGAACATTACATCCAATTACACAAAGATATCTCAAAGTAGAGAAATTTCCTCCTTACTGAAGTCTTAGATGTTTAAAAAGTGTCAGCAGAGCAATCACGAAACCTTTAGTGGCAGTTTAGGCTAACACAAAGATCTTGGATTAAACACATCAGATGTTACAGTTAAACCAGTTCTGCAATTTTGACAGATTCAGAACTGATAAAAATAACAAAGTTTTAAAACTCCTTTATGAACAGTAAAATGAAGGGTTGTGGTGGATTTAGAGAATGTCTGTTTCAGAAGCCCAGCTCCTGGACTCCACATGGTCAGCCTGTTTATGATCCGAATGATGCTTGTTTAGCGTCTCTCCAAGAGCCTCTACAGCCCTGCTAACACCACCATCACACACTTCATCACAGTCATGTTTATTTTTCTTGGCAGACCTACACAGGTCCTGTGTAACAGTTCCTATCACTTAATTTACTCAAATGTTACTTTTATACCTACAAATTACTCACAGAAAACAAATGTTAAAGCACAAAACACATTGGGTTTGTCAGCACCACTTGTTTCTGACAATCCTCTTTGACTTATAAATGTAACTCTCAGTTTCCCAGCAGGGCGCAAGGCTTACAGGAAGAATAATAATGCCCTCTAAACTTGTATCTCACAAGGAGTTGGTATGAAAGATACTTAAGCATGAAACATTTGCCAAGCAACCCTGTAAAAAGAAAAAAATACTAAGACAAGAACTCCATGACAGTAAATGCCATGTGCAATAAAAAATGTGGCAAGAGTTTGCAATCCTCTCTAAGTAACAGCAGTAACAACAACATAAAATCTCCCACTGAGTTCGTTTGACACAAACTATCCTCAACTGCTCAGCAAAACCAAGAAGGACAGGACTTCTATTTGCAGCAGCTGTCTCTAATGCTGAACGCCCTGTGAACACTTCGCAGTGAATAATGTTTTCCTACTTAGCCACTGACAATGAGAAACTAGAGCAGCACAAAACATCAGTGGCTGAATAAGATGAGTGCAGAGAAAAAAAAAAAGTCCCCAAAAGGGTGCTGGTTTTTCAGCAAAGACAGCTGAGATCTGCAGTTTATTATTAGCACCAGCTGACAGTCAATGGGAGTGAAGCCAAAGATGTACCAGTGCTTGAGGAAAGGAGTCAGGATGACCTAAAGTGCATCAGTGTAAATCTGGCATTAGTGTGAAGTAAGCAACTTGTCAAAACGCTCATCAGCAGAAGTACATAATTGATAACTCTCAAAGTCATGCTGGAAAAAATATTTAACATCCATTTTTATTTTCATGGCAGAAGACTGAAGAGCTCACAGGCACAAATAATTTTTCAGGTATATGCTGCTATGATCCTCGGTCAACTGAAATAAAGGACTTTTCTGTGCCAGTAAAACATGAGAACAAAGATGAGAAATCAAAGGCTGGGAAAGGCAAGTAAGTGGAGGAGTACTTTCAGCTGGAAGTAAAAGGAAGGAGCAAATGACATCCTTCTTTTTTTCCCAAACTTGCCTCACCTCCCATCTAGAGTTATCTTCCACAGCATGTTATCACCCATTCCTGGATTACACTGCACAGCACAGTTCCCTCCTTCCTCCTTACCTTTGCTCAGCACAACCTCCTCCTACACAATACACTTAATGCCGTAACATGCAGGTAACACTCTACCATACAGGAGACGCTCTAAAAGGCCCAGGGATTCAAAGGTGCTGGCATGACCCTTCTCACTACATGATGACAAGCAGTCAATACAGAGGAATCATCACACCCTACCATCATAATGATCCACACAGAGACTGTCTAAATCTTCAATAAAGAAAAGCAATTAATTATTTCAGAATTTTAAGGTATTATAACTGCTTTCTTTCTGCTAACATTTCTTGCTCTCTTCCCACTAATATGCCAAAGCATTTCATGGGGAAGTCAACAAGTGGATAAAAATCTTTGTTATGTCATTATAATCCAATGGTCATTGGATTAACTCTTCCCTGGAAGAAGCCTGGGAAGAGACAGAAAAGGGATTTGGAACTGCTATATTGCTGGTGCCCAATAAAAACAAGAGTAGAAGGAGATATAATTAAAATAGAAACAGCTTCTGTCACCTGCACACTTTTAATTGTAATACATTGACCAAGTTGGGCTCATGATCTTATCAGTTGTTCTCAGATCTACCAAACTATCCTGGTACCAGACAGTGCAAGGTATGTTTTTTTGTAAATCCTCAACCTTTGCCAGTTGAGGATTCACAACTCATGCGCCAGAGGAATCATGCATGTTAATTAGGAGACTTTTCTTGAATGGAAGGCAACAGAGATGGGAAAGAGTAAGCATAAAGTGGAGAAAGAAGAGCACAAGGTAAGAGCAGAACCACACATTTTGCGCTCCAACTGACTTGCTTGGGATTTAGCCACAGAGCACAGGAGTGATGATGCAGACTGTGTTTTCAGTTCCAGGCTCTAAGATTTATGCAGCAACATTGCAGCAGGCACTGGCTGCAAGTGCCCACTTAAGCCAGGGGCGCTAAACTGCCTGGGGCCTGAGTCTCAATAGATCTGACTGGTTACTGGTCTTTAACAACAGAGACAAAGCCCTGTATAAGAGTCAATTTTAAAATAGTGCATCTGTTCAACCAAAATATAAGAAAAAGTAGTCACTGAATTACTTATTAACAGTATTGAATAAATTCATTTTAATTAATATAATATTTTCAAAAGATAAATTAGGTCATTCAATTCTCAGAATTTGCTTTTAGAACAGATGGGCCTAAAACTCTAAAATTTTGTCTTCCATCATATGTTGCTCTAAACTAAACATGCAATTTCTTTAAGTGACAACTTGCTTTTCCCTTTCCTCTCTCTGTGCCATCTGCCAGAATGGGTCTTTGATCTTCCCCTAGATATAAAGGACATATATATGTTTTGAAACTCACAAAGCTACTAATTGAACTTAAAATAATATTACATAAATAATTAAATGTTTCCCAGCAATATCTTTTCCTGGTCCAAAAGTGACATGCAGGTTCCAAAAGGAAAGCAAAATACACTCCCATATGTAAGTTCTTCTGGAAAGTTACGTTACCACTCTCCCAAAACCTATATGTCTATCCCTTTTAAGTCAGACCATAAATCAGAACTACCCAGAAACTTTACTAGCAAGGGGAGAAGAAAGTTTTGGAGACAGAGCTTTTATCAAAAACATCGGTTGACAACAGAAAAAGGAGGTAGGTGGCTGAGGCAGGTGCTTTCTACAACCCTATCTCACAAGCCAAAGAATGCAAAAGAGAGCTTAAATGATATTTCTGCCTGATTAGAGCTAGAATTCAAACTGCTCCTCCAGGAAAACACCATTCCACTCATTTGTCTGGAAGAAGTCACTCACCTGTAGCAAAGTGGGCAGAACACTTGATCATAAGGGTGAGGTGTTCAGAGAACAGTGTCAAGAGAGGGTGGAACCACATCTTCCTGATTTGTAACTGATGCCAGTGCCCCCCGTTTCTGGGTTTTTTTTGGTGAAAACTATTTACCTAATTCATCACAAGTTCATACAGAATTTTAGCTTCCAAGACTTTTTTAACTGATCAGCCTCAGTGAGAAAGGGCCTGAATGTCTGTCAGAGACATTACACAAGCTGTGTGCCACACACTACAGTTAAATACCTGAAACTGGAAAAGGGCTCATGTTCAGTAGATTCAAATGCAAACACAGGAAAACATAGGCCAAAATATAACCCAGCCCGGAAGAATAATTTGTTATTGTCTCAGATTAATATAAAAACTTAATTAAAAACATGCAAAAAACCAACATTTAACTGTAGTAACAAAGGGAAATTCAGTCAAGACAAGACTATTACGGAAACAGTTAAATTAATTATTTGCATGATGCTCACTATCCAAGAAGAGAAGATCTTGACAGTTCTAAAACTAAGTATCAGCAGAAGCTTTGGGAAAGATTAACAAAATGAAGAGGCACAAACCAGCCAGATTCAAGAGTTCACCCAAGAGCTCTAAAACAATGGAAGCATGATCAAATCAGCTGCTATAATAAACAAGATAATTGGTAGGCACATGGGAGTATGATGCAATGGGGAAGAGAAAGCATGGCTTTGTAAAGAGAAGCCATAACTTGAAGATTACTAGCGTTTCTGTAAGGAGTTAACAATTATTTGGATAAGGATGATTTGGTTAATGTAGTATATTTAGATTTCTGAATAGCTCTCATAAGCCAAAAGCTCTTAAACAATTTTGTCATAAGGTAAAATAAAAGATCTGTCATGAATTACTATTTAAAGGATGGAACTGAGTAAGTGGGCAGTTTTCACAATGTTACTAGTGGAATTGCAAAATGACCTGGTCTATTAAACATAAATACCCTGGAAAAGATGACAAACAGAAAGGTTACAAATTTGCTACATAACTCAGGTCAGCTCAAAGTAAATCTGCCTACAGAAAACTGTTTTGATGGTGACTACACATGACAAGTGCTGCTGAAATTCTGTGTTGATAAATGCAAAGTAAAAGACAACTCAAACTGAGAATGGACAAGGATAAGTGCTAAATTATCTATTGCTCCCAAGGAAGAGATCTTGCAGTTGTTGCCAAAAATTTTCTGGAAACAAGGTCTTAGTGGCCAATGGCAGTCAAAAGGGTGGATGTAGTGTTTAAAATTTTTAGGAAGGAAACACAGAGTAAAACAGAAAACATTACAAAGTCAGAGTGCTCACATCTTGAATCTCTCACACAAAGTTCAGCAGCAGCCTCAGGAAAAAACAAGGCTCTTCAGCTTGGAAGAGACACCTTTGTGTCATGAAAACAAGAGAATTCTACCAATCAGTAAAGAGACTGCAGGAAGTGAACAGAGATTGGCAAGTCATTATTTCTCATGTCAGGAAAACTTAACAAGCCCATATTTTTGCTGCAGTTATTATGCAGCAAGCATAAAACAACAGAACCACTTTCTTTGAAAAGGCATAATTATGTTGTGGAACTTACCACTGCAGAGAATCAAAGCACACACATATCCAAAAGCAATTTCATGAAGGACAGCATTAAACACAATGTTTTGGATGTATCTTCCATCCTCTCAAAAGCAGGATTTGCTCTCTTTCTCCTGCTCTCATTAACTGTCTGCCACCAGTCCCAGAACACCAGGCTGAGTTGTCTGTCCCAGTCTGGTGGCACTTACCTCTTGTTCTCTCCTGTGCTAGTCCCAGTCTGAGGCTCTTCAAGCTGTCATATGAGGCTCTTGTTTTTCTGCCCAGCCCTGAAAGTGTTTGCTTCTGAGTAGTTTTTGTCTTTAAGTCTCACTAGTCAGACCAAAATACAAAATAAAATTAATTACACTCATCAGAGGTAATTATTTTATTTTAAAAACCTGCAGATGGAGAAGAAATTGCAAAAATGGAGATTCCAAGCTACCAAGAAGTGCATGATACATGCTCCTGCTGATCAAAAGCGGATGCAATAGTGGCAAATAAGACAGTCTTCGAGCATCAATAAACAAAACAAGCTAAGAACAGAAAGAGCTGATGTCCAGGGCTGCAAGGATTTGGCAGTGTGCTTGTCTTCTGTTTATAGAAAGCATAATGGCAGCATACAGCCCTTACAGGGACTGAGCAGAGGATTTGTGCAGTGTCTGCACTACAGAAACCTGCTTGATGTGCCACTTAGCTTTTACAGAGCCTTGCAAAAACCAGAAAAAAAACATAACGTAGATCTTGCACCTTCTCCCTCTTCAAAGTATTGTTGCAAAGGACCAAGGTCTGAGGTACTCATCAGCCTACCACTAAATACACCTTGCTTGTCCAAAAAACTAATGCTTCAAACTAGAGTAGAAAAATAGAAGTGCAGCAGGGCAACCCTAAATTTAGATTCTTTCTTCATGTACATATAACTGAAGGTGAAAGCCAGGCATATAAGCATTTAACTAGTTGATTCTGAATACTGAGATACTTTTAGATCTTTTAAATTATTTACAGGCCTAAAAGGGTGGTCAAACATGAAAAATATGTCCAATTATTAAGAATAAAAATAAAATAAAAAATAGATCATGCTTACTTTCTAAAAATATCTACAGTACTAAACACACATTCAGCAAGAGTGAACTCCTGAATCTATGAGCACCAAAGCAGTGCTTGCTCTAAAAGCTCTCAGTCTTTTAATCCCCATTCATTTTGCCCAGATGCTACACTTAGATTATATTTTAAAATTACTCCACAGCATAAGGAAAGTATGAAAATTTGTCTGAAATTACTTACTCTCCTACTTTCTTCTTTTAAAATAGAATTTAAAAAATAGATAAAACCATTTTTTTTAATCTTCAAGCAATTTCATTCCTTGACTCATGACCACTAACAGCATTTACAGCTCTGTAAATTACAATCAGGATAATCAAATCCTGTGCTTTGGGGTAGGAGCTGACCTCCACAGGAGCTGGGAAGAAATTTTCTCCCATGTGCTGCACTGCACAGTTGTAGAGGTGCATTGTCAGTACAATGGAAAGTCCACCCCATGTGAATGGTGGTGGCAGAATATAAGGCTTTGAATGCCAAAAATGCTGAAATGACAAATTCTATGTGATTGATGAGAAATCCCTATGCAGCTTTCTAGTCCCTGCCAGACTCTGCTGCTGCGCTGTGCATGGACCATGAGACCACTGAATCTACGACTTCCAGGACAGTCTAGACAGTACAGCTCCAGCAAGGCAGACAGAAATAGAGAAGAATCTCTTTCCTACCAAGTCTGAATTTAAATTTCTCCTGTTGTAAACAGCTCCTTGACTGACTAATCTTACCCCCAGCAAATATAATTTGATTTTACTGTAGCCATATATGTAAACATAATATGAGAAAATCATGGCATTAACATTATTAACTACTAACAAAATTATATTCCTCAAGTAAAAGCTGGAACGTAACTTAATTTAATCTAATACATTCCATGCACACAGACACACACAGATGCACATATATAAACTCACACCAAAATAACATTAATTTAAACATCATGTTTCTGAAATCCACTAATCTGAGGTCAGTATATACATGATTGAAAACTGCATTTAAACAGGATTTCTTTGTCATTCTATTGTATTTTCTATTACCATAGGACAAGAGTAAGAATGAATATTTCAGAGAAGTCTGAAATTGGGAGGAACTTATATTCCAATATCCCACGTAAAATAATAAAATAAAACTAGGAGTTTGTTCTGTAGGTAGGAGCAATACCAGTGACAGCCACAGCCCAACCCAGTACCATAAAATATTTAAGTTGCCAGCTTGAACCTCCCATCTGCAGACATTGCTATCCACACAGTGATCAGGACACACACATGAGCTGCACAGCAATGCTCCATGCCAAGAACCACCAAAGATGGCAGAGAGAAAAGGGTGAATTGGTGACAAAAATCCTTGTCAAAATACTGTTTTAAAGGAACAGAATTCTATTAAGCATAGGTAGAGCAGCTTCACTACTGGCTTAGTGACCCTTCTTACAGACAACATTCCTTCTGCTGGGAAGCTCCAGCTGACCTGCAAGTCAATGTCATGGGGATGAAGCTGAGTGCTGGAGTTGGTCTGTGTCATTAGTGTTGCTAAATACAGGGCTCTACCTATCCCGTAAATATGCATGGTAAACTTGAGACCAAATTTACAAGAGAATGTCTCTAAAAAGTTGCTGAAATCCATGTGATTGCTCCACACTGTCTTTAAAATGCACATTCAAGCAGCTGAAAATTAAATACCTGATCTGTAAAGTTTTCGTTTTATTTCTAAATATTCACGTTCTCTCTTTCTTCCTAGAAGTATTAATTTGGGGTTTATGCATGCATCAAAATACTTCTCTTTTGTATCTGCAAGAGTACAAAATTGTATTAATTTCTACATTTACTCAAATGGCACCAGGAGAGGGGGTGGAATAAAACAGGGATAGCATGAAAGTCTTGGTATCTGAGTGATTACCCCAGCTTTTGAAGCAGCAACAGAACACATCCTTTTAACTAGAAATTATTATTTCGAGAAAAACGTATGTACTTAAAAACAGCATTCCAGGTAGTCCACTTAATATTGCAAAAATATACTTTGTACTCAAGTTTTTTTATAGAAGTCAAATTCAAAAAACAGTTTAGGTATGTGTATGTACAAGTAAAGCAGCCTGTGTATGTGTGGCTGTGTAAATACCATATACCCAGATGCAAACCTTCAATGCATTAAGTAAACTTCAGCTCTATACCTTAGTACTCAATTCTGAGTCTGGTTACCTTCCGGATTGTTAAGTCTTTCTAAATTAGAACAAGCAATTTCTCTTTGTTTTACCTAATATTTGAAAATGGCAAAAAAGTCCCATGGGTCACTGAAAATTATCCCTTCATTCCTGCCGCCTGTTTCAAGTCAGTCAAAACATTCCAGACTTCAAAAGCGGGCTTTGCCTGCTTAGGCCATTTTGGTGTCCTTCTATGGTTGGCCTATGAGGGATTGGTTATTTGGATAAATTAGTTTGTGGAGCCTGCTGGCCTTCTAGAAGACCTCAGTGTCTGACTGCAAATTAGTTCTACCGAACATGTAGAAATCCCTGGGCAGACGAGAAGAAATAAATGGTGATAAAATCTAATACTACAATGTTTGTAATGTGATTTTATTCTGCTCTGTAGCTTGTAAGCAAAGCTAATGTTGAATTAAAAATTTTAAAATATAAAAATGTCCATGAACGCACAAAATCAGATCAGTATCCGAGTCACAGCAGAGAAGGCTGGATGCCAACTTTAAAGTTAAGCTTCCCGCAGGAATCTTTTACAAGAGCAAACAAAAAACCTCCTGGTTTTCCACAGAATCAAGTAGGTATTTACATTACGGATGCACCCCTGCTTAAGCCAGGAAGTCACACAGTTGAATTCGGCTGGAGCTTGGGCTGTGAATAAACTGCTATGCAGTCTTTCAGTGCATAGTTGTACAACTGCCTAAGGAGAGTTTATCCTTAAGGAAGAGAAGTCAGAGAGCCAAAACTAACAAACATGGCTCCTCAAGCGGAACAATGGTCCAGAAAACCTAGTAAAAAAGAAAATAAACTTTGCTGGCAGTTTGCTTTTTACTGTTAAGGGCTAAGCTACAACTTCATCAAGACTTTCAAGAAGAGACTCCAGGCTGAACAGTTGCACACAGTGGCTGGAAAAAGTCAGATGGATTGTGTATTTCTCATATGCCCATTTTTACAAGTCTTCTAAAAATGCCACACACTGTAACAAAGCAAAAGTTCCACCCCTCTGAGGAAACAAGGATTTGTAACCAAGGTAAGTGGTAGTATCTGTGTATGGACCCCAACAAAACCCCTCAAGGTCTTTGTGACCTTGTGGAATATGCCCAACGCTACAAGCTGTGGGTAGCAGTACTTCTGTCAGTGCTGCAAGCACTGCTGCCTACAGCACCTTAGGATTTCTGCCATCAATGAGGAAAGGCACATTTTAAGTGACAAGAATTTCTCCGTGGTGTTTCTGCAAACACAGATGAATGAAGAGCCTAGAGTGAATAATGTTTTCAAACTGTCCACAAAGAGCTTACAATTTTCAGGAGTATTTTCACTAAAACGTTTTGAAAGAAAAAATTCTATTAATAGTTACTGATTGAGCAGTTGCTATAGACGGCCTAGCAGCAGCTCACTTCAATTTGGGGAACTTAAAAACATCAGCTAGTTCCGGCTGTTCATTCTTTTTGACACTTACTGAGCGTAATAAGTGGGTTTTGTGGCTTATGTTTCCAATATTCTACCAATTGCAGATAGAGAGGGGAAGGGGAGTGGGAAGGGTGCAGGCGATTACATTTTATAGGCTCAGTTACAGATTGCAATTGCATGATGCTTGTTGGTTATTGCCTTGCAGAGCTTTCCAAAAAGGAAGCGTGTCATGCATTTCTTCAGAACAGGAGGGGAACACAGAGGGGAGAACTTTGCCAGTCTTTGACAAAAACTAGGCAGCACATGCATGACTTTCACAGCGACAACCCTCTAAGTTTTCAACCAAAGGTAAAATACTTCTATTTTCACCCTTCCTCCTCGTAGACTTTGTTCCCTAATGTGACAAACAGGTAATGTGAGTAAGCATGACAAACATGTCATTGATGATGCTGTTCAAATGTGCAGGTCACCAGCCATGCCCTCAGGCACAGCCATGCCATCACCGTGGCAGTGGCCTCTGAAACCACTCGAGAGCTGTGCTGCCGGATCCCGGCTCGCCTTGAAATAAAATGAACTTTCTAGCCCTTCTGGTAGTGAAGATAACCTTGAAAATGTGAAGAGAGTGTAATCTGATGCCTCAGTAAGACTGCAAGGAGCTTGAAACAAAGACAGAGAGATGTGAACTGCCCCAGCCATCTCTCTCTGGGCCCCATGGACTCAGCATTTCTGTGGTCGTGGAGTCTGGCATTTTTCCAAGATTCCACAGAATCTCGCATGTTTGCTGCAAAATTCATTATTTTGCTGCAGCCAGGTGCTGGATGTTTTTTGGTTTGGGTTTTTATTTTCTCCCTCCCCCTTTCTTGCTGAAACTAGCTACTTGCTCTGTGTCTTTCTACTAACAGTGGTAGGAGGTGAATTTTCGGTGCAAAGTGCCGCTCTCTGGTACGTGGCATGGGAGAAGTGTTCAGGGAGCAGCAGGGAGGAGAAAGAAGTTGGAAATACACAGCCAGGCTGCCCAGAGTGCCGACTGAAAGCTGAGGTTTGGGGGCTGTGGGGGGAATCAGAGAAGACTAACTGTGGGAGTGGACCAAGAGCACCTCCTTTTTTGGCTCATTGGGTGCACACTATTTGGATCTACCTTGAGTGCTGAGGGCCTCAGAGTTTTCGCTCTGTTTTCCAGATGGGCAAACTCCATCATCAAAAACACTCAATGCTGAAAATACTTCTTGGTGTGCAATTTTGCAATGAGAATTTTCAATTATGAGCCTGGACAGGGTAGGAATGAAAATTATTTTATGCTATATGATAACTTAATATTGCTACCAGAGAGAGAGTTGTGGAAGAAAAGCCCTCCAAAATATCCTCAGAGGGTACAGTAATTGCTAAAAACATGCCAGTATTTACTTGTGAAAATTTTCTTGTGCTGAGTTTTGCAAATAAATAAACCCCACACATTAAAAAAAAAAAGGGGAAAAAAAAGACAAATCAAATTAAATTAAAAGCCTGCTGACCTCTACACTGCCTTTTTCGAGGTTTTTTAAGAAGTCATCATCAGGGTACCTGTAACCACCTGGGTTATCATGCTGAATCTTATCAGTGTTTGTCATGTTTTTAGGGCTTCTAGAGGGTTTCTAGGGCAATAGATTCATGCCAATGCCAAGTATGGAATTGGTAGACTTAGCCTACCACAAATACAAGGAATGACAATTTTGCATAATTTTTTAAAATCAATTTGGTATAAAATGTACTGTTACACAGCCCCAGGCTCCTTACAATCAGAATTTCTCTAACACCCAAAATGACATTTTCATCTCAAAAATAATTAAAACAAGAGGTTGTTTTTTTTTTATTTCTCAAGTATATTTGAGCAGTGGGACTTGTTGCAAATGACTGACAGACAGAAAAGCCCCTTCAGGATGGTGAAGAAAATACTAATTAAAAAAACCCAACCATTTGTTTCAGCTTAATGAAACATGAGTGAACCATCTTTGATAGGTGCATATATCATAAGCAAAAAAGCTTCAAAGTCTTTTTTTGGACTTGGAAAGAAAGCAACAGGACTTCAGTGAAATTTTTAGACAGGATGAAATACTGACATCCTCTGTCCACTCAAGTTTGTGTTTTGCTTCTTTCTCAAGCACCTAAATAAAGGAAAGGCAGGGCAGACGTAATGTTCAAGTTTGCAAGCCCAAGTTTGAAATTCATTTCCTACAGAATGCAAATCAAGCACATGACAATTAGTACAATTAGAACCATTTCTTGATTAGGAAATGGCTAAAATACTCTCTCAGCTGTGTGAATGTAACAGAAGTGCAGAAGTGAATTTACTGTGCTTATTATGGAATCCTCTGTACACATCAACACTGACAGGCTGTATTCCCAAGTGCAACACCATCTTCTTCCTCAAAAGAGAAAACTTGGCCAAAGACAATGGCCATGTACTTCCTCATATACTCTCTCATACTGTTGTCTGATAACTTTTTTTACATTATCCGGCTTCATTTCTCCGTTGTTCAATAAAGCTCCTCCCTTATCCACATGTACCTGAAATTGCTTCCACCACATAGTTTGCATTGGCCAGCAGCAAAATTAAATTACCTTTCAATTGGTATGTGTAGGGAAGTTTTATTCTTTCCTATGGACTAGCACCAGGTTTTCAAAGTCACTACATGTGTTTGGGATCTTAAATCCCAAACAGGTTTGGTTTCTGGTTTCTAATTACAGAGTGCTAATCTATCCCTCACCCTCTCTTACTTTCTATGCACACACACAGAGCAAAATAAACAAAAACCAATGTTCATGCCATCATCTTTATTTTCACTGAGACTCTTTTGCCTTCTGATGACTGCTTTTAGGAAATCTCCCTGCTGGTCAAGTGGCTGATGCAAATGCAGCAGACTGTCTAGATATGAATGACTTCAAGTGAACCTAATTGAAGGATCTGATTCCAGGGTTTAATACCCCCATTTTAAACTTCTCCAATGACACTGCAATCAGAAGAGTCACACCCTGCCCTGTGTCATGTACCTTTGGGCTCCTCAGTCCTCACTTACAGAAGCCTGAGTGCTGGTCAGTGCAGTGGGTCTATTCAGCAGTTACTGGCTTAGATTTTGATAATCCTGATAGCATCAACAACTACCACCCACCTGGGTAATGTGAAGGGAAACTCTGAGCAAATTAAGCATTTTACAGGCTCCCTGGACCAAGTGGTGAAAAGAAGGAATGGAATGAATAACCCCAACAGGAGCGCTGGTGGTGCCAAACCATGAACAAATATTTCCCTCCACACTTCTGTTATGTTAAGCGACAGTTACATTTGTCATTACACACAGCCCCAGCACACAATCACCCAGCCCAAACCCTCACAGCACACAAAGCCCAGGCTATGCCAGGCACACAGAGGGGAAGTTTTGCAGTGGAAGCCACAGAAAATCCTGACAGCATCAGGGAATGGCTTTTCGTGCATGGTGGAAAGCCTGATTCCAAATAGAACGAGGAGCTTGGGTGGTGCTGAAAGCTCTGGCACGGCAACTGCAAACAGGACCATCCCTGTTTAGTGCCTGTTGGTAACCATGGCCACCCTTTCCCTAAAAGTTAACATGGTGGTAGCAGTGATGGATAAATACCCAAACATACACATAGAGACAAGACTGGAACAAATGAACACTGGAAGAAAATCAAAGCCATATTGCTTCAGACAGCAAAAATTGCACTGCACATGAAGTGTAACAAAACACACAACACAACAGGCTTATTATCAAAGGGCTTGTTTTTTTCTACTCTGTTGCTACATGAAATGGAAGCACCAGGAAAACTGGATATAGAAACATAAAATACAAAGGGAAGAGTGAGAGAGAATAGACTACTGTCAAATGTAGAAAATAAACACATCAGGAAAAAATGCAGGAAATAAGTCTAATTAAATTTACTAAATAGCTTTTGGACTTATTTTATAATTGGTAAAAATAAGGTAATCTCAATATACACACTTTCTGTTAAACAATTCAGAATAAAAACATATATGTAGCATTTTGAATTTCACTGAGTGCCAAGAGTGATGTCACAAATTAAACTAACAAATCCAAAACACACAACTAATCATTTGACCGTGCATTAAACATTCCTAATTGTGCTTGATAGTTTGCAAAATTTCTTACTATTGTGACCCTACAAACAGGTATTTACAACAAACAACAATGCTACTACATTTTTTTGCCACTGTTCTTAAGACTTTGCAGCTAGGAGTTGCACTCGCTTTTCCCAGAAGCAGTATTTGCATATATTCACAAAGGCAAAGAGAAATAACTTCAAATAATGGGATGAAAACTCTCCAACAGATAAAAATGTTAACACATAAGCACAGCAGGCCAAATATTTCTTAGAGAAAGCAACAACCATCATTTTGTAATATGAATCACTGAAGACAAATATTTTTAAAGCCACACTTAATTTTCTGTAGCTTTAGCACAAGCCTCCATCTCTCAATTAATTTCATCATTCCCTGCTTCTTCCAATCACTAAAAGTGCATGTAGCTCTCTTAAGACTTTCCTTTGCTTGGTTGCCACAAAAATAATTGCCACTTTAAAAGCCACAACTTTTTTTCTCAGGACTGACAAGTTGTTTACTTACAGACTTCCCATTTATTCCCTCGGGGTCTTCCATTGAAGATTTCTCCTTCCAAATTATATTCGGGCTATTAGTTACAGGGAGCTTCAGACAGTGCTAGCACACACACACCTGTGGAAAAGACAGCACCACATCGGTGGATTAATTTGTTGGCATGAAACTAGGAGCTGATCTTCACTTCTGCAACTTTCCAGCAACTAACAGGTATTCACAAGTTGGGAGCAGTTGCCTTTGAAGAACTGAATCAGTCTTGAAAATAAACACATAGCTGAGCTGTTTATTGCGAATCCACACAAGCCAAAAGCAGGCAGCGAGAGCCCCGTTGTGCTCACTGTCTGCAGAAGAATAAAAGGCAGCCAGGAACGCTCCTACCGCCACTATTTCTGTGCCAACAACACATCTCTTCTTCTTTATTTTCTGTTCTTTTCCCCTTTAGGAAGCTCAGCCTTCCCCTGATATCTATCAATGTCAATCGTACTTTAATGCTAAGAGGAAATAATAACAAAGCAATATGATTGTAGACTGAGCCAGGATAAAAAAGAAAATCCACGAAGTTTTCAAACGTTGCCCTCAAGCTAAGGATATTTTTATACTAAATCTCTTCAAGTTTACATTAGGTCACAGTCTTAGGCCTCATAAATTATAAATATGGGATGCTTTGTGGTCTCTCACCTTCAGAAAGGGTGCTCTTTGATGTTTAAAGTAACAGTGAAATACTCAGATGAAATACCAAAAGCTTACCCTCCCAAACAGATATCAACCCAAAATATGGTTTCCTTCCTCCCTCCTTTAGAATAAAATGCTGTAAACATCTTAAAATTCAGAATTATTCACTGGTGTCATTTAAAGATGCCCAGCCAAAATCCTCATTAGAAAAACTGGCACTTTTTTAAAATACATGGGGAAAAGGCTGTCCATAAAGAATAAAAATGAAAATGTGATTTTTCTCAAGTGTGTATACAAACACACACACACACACACACACACATGTTATATATACACAGAAATGTGAATAACACTTTGCTCTTCTGTGACAGTTGAAGATATGGTCTGAAGACATTCTGTTTGTCCTAAAACCACTCTGCATAGGAAATACATATATTTTAGGATCAGGAACCAAAGTCTCATTCTTTATCTTTCTACCTGGATAAGACTCTAGCAAGAAAGTAAAAAAATCCCTTCAAACCCAGTTTTTTGGACACTACTCACTGCACATATTTGGCTACTTCTATAAAATCTAAGCATTAAGAAAGTGTTAACACGTCCACTCCACACCCTAAGGAAGATGCTAATATGAACCATGCTTCTGCAATGCATCCACTCCCTTCTTTCTGGTTTACATTTGAGAGATCAAATCCAGTCCTGCTCCTGCTGAGAACAATGGCCAATCTGCAATATTTCTGTGAAATCAGGGTTTGGTGCTTATATTTGTTCTGACACCAGATTATAGGTTAGAAAACTATTTATGGCTTTTAAAAGTGACAATTAAAGTTAGGGAGGGAAAGGAAAAGATTTTTTTTCTAATTAAAAAAAAAAAAAAAGAAGAAAACAGCCCTCTAACAATGCCCCACTCCTAAGCAATGACTGACATCTGTTTCAAAAACTCTTTTATTGCAAAACTCAATAAATGGAAAAACCGCACAAACTGAAAGTCTGCCACTTAAGCGAGGGAATAAAATGGAGCCTTTTCTAATAGAAAAATATTCAAAAGTCAATTGATGTAATGCTGGTATGGATGACCTGATGGATTTTCAGATCAGCAGTGCTCTCTTTACTAATGGAAAGAAAACTTTACAAAGACTGGTAATTTTCTCCTGAAGCCCAGAAGGAAAAAGCATATATGCTTTAGTGAATATTATAGTTCAACCATAATTAGGCGACCTAACTTGCAGGAACTGTTGTGGCAAATATTTTCTCTCTCTGGGAAAGATTCCTATAACACACCAGTGTTAAAAGAGCCTACTCTTGTAATTTCTGCTCTGACACATGCTGCATTTCATGTCTCTGCAAAAGAGGTTTACAAAAAGCTCCTATATATGTGGGCACCCACCCACACTGCTAGGGGCAAAGACTTGTCTTGCCCAGAAGGCACCAGAGACTGCTGGCAGCAGAATCAAGTCACAGTAACATGAGGGCTTAGATGTTAACACAGAACAGCTGATCCACAATGAAGTAATAATAATTAAGTCATTTTAATTTTGGAAAATTCAACTTTTAAATAAGAGCAACTTAGTTATCCTGATTCTAATTGCCATGTTAGGTTATTTTTAACTTTTAGTGAAGCTTTACAAAAACTAATTAAATTCACTTGACACGCTAATGTATCAAAAAATATATCCAAATTACACAGTATCTATTACAGAGAAGCTGTTATATGCAAAATGTGCCATCAAATATGAGTAGGACAAAAATTCTATTTATTGAAAAAGACAAGATTTAAATTGAAGGGAAGCCATGAAAGCACATATCCTGCTTTATTTTTCTCTACTTCTTTGGAAGTAATTTGCTTTGTAAAATGTTATTACCATTAAATACACAACAGTATTAAGAGTCCCACCAGCTAAAGAAGTACCCAGCAGTCCTCTTTCCAAGCAGCTATTGCCTTTTAAAGGGGCATTAAAAGAACCCACAGAGAAGCACAGAAAGTGGTTTATGGGGGATTTCTGAAACGTTAGCCAACGCTGTACAATTTTCCCCACACATGCGGATCCCAACACGAGCCTTTGCCGCCAGGCACAGGGTGGCTGCCAGCCCCTCCCAGCCACACTGCAGAGGTGGCAGGAGCTTTAACGAGCTCCTTCTCATGGGAGCGCTGTCCCCCTGTCCCCATCCCAGCACCCACCTGAAAACCTGGCAAAAGCCAGTGGTGGATCACCCGCGAAGCAGATGTTAAACACAGTCACTGATAAATACCCTCTTAGGGCTGGGAGGTGCCAGTGGAGGCTGACCACTTGCAGAGAGAGCACCAAACACAAGGGTGACAAAAAAGTAACTGGCCATGGCTGACCCCTGGCCCTTAGACATCTACATCTAAGGACAAGGAACCTGGTTCTTTACACTTGCCAAGCTGTTCTTCATAAAAGTCGTGCATTTCCCATGCAAGACCTCCACCACCCATAATCCACATCTTGGAGCTGTCCCAGGGCTGCTGTAACACACCTTCAGCTGCACTGAGCCCCTGACAAAACTCACAGTGATCAGAAACAGCACCAACACATTACCTTGGGCTGCCTTAGCCCTTCCATCGCCAAGGAGAAGGAATTAAAGTTTTCATCCTGTTCCTGTGCCACCAGCAAAATCAATCCTGTCTTACAACCTCCTGGCTGATTATGCCATTGCAAAGTCTCCAAGATAAGGTAATTTTTACTGCCATCAGTGGTTTCTGCTTTGCTCTTACTTATTTTCTTATGCTTTCTCAGGAACTGATGGGATTTTTCCAGTAACACTTTGAAGAATTTGTATCTCCCCAAACTATACACATTTGTTAGAAGAAAAAGAACCCCAAAAGCCACACGGGCTTTATCTTTTAGTAAAGAAAATAACAAAAAAGTTCTGAGGCTGGATGAAATGGCCTTTTTTTACCCTGTAGATGATAGCATGTGGTATTTTACAGTTAATGTGAGGAAACTCAATGGTTTTGATTTTAGGTGCTATATTGGGTAAATTTCCTTTTAGGCACTTTCTAAAGACTCACAACATTCACTCCATTCCCAGGTAGGTCTCTCGTCCCCCACCCCCACTTCCTTTTAAGGTGTTACATTTGGCAGATAACCTGGGCAGCATTTAGAAAACAATTATTTCCAAATGCTGGGAAAGAAACTTGCCAAGTGTAACAGCTGAAAACTGAAAAGAAAAGAAAGAAAAAAAAAAAGAGGAAGGAAATAAAATGGAAGAGGAAAGGTATTTTTAAAAAATGAAATTTGGTAGGGACCTTTCAGCAGCTTTATAAACAATTAACTCCAGGGCTGTGACTGGAGACCACCTCTGATTCAGCCTGGAATGTCTGCAGATGCAATACAGCATCTTGCCCTCCAGCGAGCCTCAGGGACTCCAGCAAAACAGATAGGTGCCCAGATGTGTGGGACCTACCATGCACATCTGCATGAAGGCATCCCACACCAACTGCAGAGCTGACACCGAGCAGAGAGAGACTCTGGGGGTGTGCAATCCCCCAGTCTGCTCTGTGGCCATGCAGCATGTAGGTAACACACTGAGCAACACCATGGGGGGTAGGTCACCATTTCTGCACCCCAATAAACATCCATGTTCATCTCAACAGACTTTTTTTTTCACTGCCATCAAGCAGAAATGCACAGAGTGTCAGGACTTGTGGCTGAAGTAAACCTGTGGGAGAGGAGGCTGAAAGTTTTCAGTTTTATTGGTAAGGTTTCCTTTATATAAAATAGAACAAGCACTCTGGTGTCCAGGACAGGCATGTTTAAAACCCATAGCTCTTACATTCACTGTCAAGTTTAGGTCTAGCACCAAATAAATCTTGTTCTTTATAAGTAAATAATATAAATTGACTATCAATAATTTTGTTTTGCAATCTAGGTAATCACTTTTAACTTTACTTTAAAGATTAAAACTTTGGTATTTCCCTAACATTTTTACCTTCACTGAGAAGTTAAACTTCTGGTAAGGAAACATGAGGTCTCATCTGCCTACACAGCAATCTCACTGGGTGTTGGACCAGAATAACCAAGGAGACTCAAGAGCAAAAGCAAGCAGGAAAGAAGGTAGAAATGAAGCACTATGAACACAAAAAATACATCACAGGCAAATGATACCAGTGACAGTCTGGGAAATAAATTTGCGCTACTTTCTGAATCCTGATTACATTTATAAAATTTCTATGACACTGTAAGCCTAAGTATGTCTTGAAGGAACAACTCAACAACAGAGTTTGTGCCCTATTTCTCCATATACCATTAAATCATGGAAAAGGTGTTGAGAACACAAGGGCAATCCTCCTGGTGCTGTCTCCAGCAACAGGAGAAGGAGGGCAAGAACAGAACAAGCATGTGCAATTTTCCCAGTATTTTCCCAGTTTCCTGCTATTTCAGCTCAGAGGGTTTCCTGAGACAGATGGAGTTCATCTGTGTAGCAATCCTCAGTACAACTCTCTCAAGTACTTGTCTACTCTCCTCCTGAAGCCTATGTAATTTTTTTTTTTTTTTGGTTCCTAGCAGTTCTGAACATTCATTTTTGGGAGAATTACTAAGAACTGAACTAATTTTCTTGGAATTATCTTAGATGCCAAGAGCCCACTTCTGAAAGGGTCAGCCCAGTGCCGATCACCTTCCATGTACAGCTACAACCATCTTAATTGAGGTTCAGAAATTCACATTTATATCTGCAGAATTTCAGTGGTCATTTTATTGTCTACTGACTTGTCTCATAAGGTCCTTGAGCAGTTCTTCACCACTCTCCTTGCTATTCACCTCAAGTGGAAGAAACCTACAAAAATGATACTGCTTGATTTGCACACTGATTGAGACCTTTGGAAAGTGGAGCGGGGATAACAGAAAAGTCCTACCTGAAGAAACAAAAAAAAAAGGCAAAAGATATTGGTGTGTTTTCATGGGAATCTCCTGGTTGCTAATTTCAGCAAGCTCAGAAGAGCTCTCTGGTCTCCCAGCATTAGAAAAGACGGTCAAATACAAAGAAAACTCTCCTGGGGTGGAGACAGAAGGCTGAAAACGTGATGTTCAAAAGTTAGAAGTGTAATAAGACTGGAGAAGTGGAAAAAATGAAGTAAATAATTTGCCATTGCTTTTACAAGATCTAAACCTGAAATATAACTGTTTCAAAAACTGTCTTCATGAAGTCTTTGAGTTGCTTCCCTCAACCAATGGTCAGGAATGGTTTTGAACAGCAATTAGGACCTGGTATGTGTTTCAGGTATGAGGCCTGGTGCCTGCAAAGGGCAAATTTCTAAGTTCAATCTCCCTCACACAAACATCCAACAGGGCACCTCAGACAGGAAGCTCCACAAAAGGTTAAAGTGGGAGACATATCCATACAAAAATTTAAAGCAATAATGTTATTCTAAAAGCAGAGCTCTCCAAACATAGCAAAAGATCATATTTTTCATTGAATACTAAATGCCCACAAAAGCCAAGCTCTAGAACAATGTTAAAATTATACTGGCTACTTGCTTGCCAGAATTTCTTTTCTAAATTACTTACAAAATTAATACTACATTTAAACTATCCAGTGGAACAACTTATTTGTATCTGAAATGTAGGCTGAAACTGTTCAGCAGAAAAACACACTAACATTTTAGGACAGGAAATAAAGAATACTCAAGGTTAAAACATAAAAATTCTGCTTTTAAAAATTAATAAAATTACATTTTACAAGGTGAACTTTGCCTCAAATAAGGATTAAACAGCTCTCCCCTTAGCATTCCATAGGATCTTTATCATCAAAAAGTTAGAATTTCCCTGGTTTTATTTATACATCATTAACAAAGAACAAAACCAGAATGCAACAGCCAATTCCTTTGTCATCATGTCTTTGAGCAATAGATCTGCTTTCTATGTGTCAAACAGACTACAAAAGGTGGGGGGATGAACAGATTAACACTATTAGGCGAAGTGTCATGGTTACTAAAAAATATGAAATACATACAAGAAAAATGTTGGGCTACAAATCATAACTTGCAACTGGAATACTTACCTAGCTCAGGAAAGAAGTGTAAGATACTTCACAAACAAAGCTTTCTTTCAACCCGTGTGGTTCTGTACAATGTAGTAATTATACATGTGCTTTAAGAAGCCTTTCTACACCTATTATAAATTTAGATTAAAGGTAGGGCATTACTTATTATTTTACATGTGCTTTTAAAGTAGTTTGTAAAATATATGAAGTCTATAAAAGTTTGTGGTCTAACAACAAGTAACTTGTCCTGCTTCTGCATAATTCAGTGCAAACAGGTAAAAGTTTGCTAGTTATAATTAATACAGGTCACATGTAGAGGTTTTAAGGTTTACACAGAGCAATTAAAGTAATTTTCCTCTAGGTGAAATGTCTAAGTTTTATAATTTCTAAAAGTTTTTTTTTTTTAATAAATCAAATAAATTTGAGTCTGAAGTTGTAACAATCTTCATTAAAACCTAAATTTCCCCCAAGGTGGTAAAAGTGGAAACACTACCAGCAATATTTTCAGTAGTGGATGCCACAGCATCCCAGAGAGCAGCAAAATCCACCCAGACAGATGGGTTACAGAAAGCATGGATGCAAGGGAGTCACCCTGGCTATAGAAAGCCAACATTCAACCAGGAAACGCAGTGGCCAAAGCCTTGGCATCTCCTGGTCAGGGGGACCCAACACTGGGTAGGGCCAGCTGAGGTCCCAGTGGTTCTGTGAGAACCCAGCTGCCTCTGGACTCCCCCTGCCCTTGGGAGCAGTGTAGTTGTCCTTGTGTGGCCCAGAGCCATGCCTCTGGTGTCCCCATGGGAGTGCCACTTGCAGATCTCACAACGGATCAGCCACCAACCCAATGGGCATAGCAGGGACCTTCCTCACACCACCAGCAGCAAGGCTAAGGATGCTGCTCTCTTCTTTACAACAAGAAAACTCTCTCCTCCTCTGACCCTGTCCCTTGAGGTCCACCAAAACCTTCACTGGTAAGTCGCAACAATCACACACCGCAAGGAGCATCTTATTTTCTTTCTTTACAACAGATCAATATCTACAAACACTTCTGCTTCTCTTCATGCAGTAGAGGTACCAAATTGAAATTGGGATGAGTTTCACTAGTAGGTGCAAGTAGTCTATTTTCTTCATTTGGACTCATTTCTGAGAATGGGATCTCTTTCAACCTCTGTTAATCCAAATGAAAGAGCATGAATGGTCCTAAACTGAGAAAACCAGAAGGGTGTACCACTAATTGTCAGATCTGCCTGTGTGAGATCCAATGGGACATTTAAAGGCACCACATCAGCCTAAGCATCTACAGCCATTTACACTTCCTTGTTTGTCTGTTTGTTTATATTGCAAGCACTCTTGTGAATTACAGTAAAGACCCAGCTGCACCTTTAGCCACCTAAATCCCTTGGAAGCCTGGCCCATGGTGACCAGAAATACCCACAATTCACTAACTGAAAACTAGTTTTAAGGCAGAAGTGACACTGTTTTTACCTAACAATGATGCCAACTTTCCTTCACATTTCTGTTCTACATCCTCAAGCTCTTGCCTCTCAGGAGCAATCCCAGGGAAGGCTCTGCCCAGCTCCCTGTGGGGCCATCCCTGCTGTCCATGGGTCAAGCAAGGAAGGTACCGGCTGGGACCTCTCTCTCTTTTCTAGCCAGCAGTCACTCCTTATGAAATTAAACCCCACCAATACATTGTTGACAAATTTGGACAATTAGCATTGGAATCTAACAGGGGAGAAGAAGAAAATTATTGTAGGAGTATTTATAGGACTCCAAATTCCTTGCAAAACAATGCTAAAATACTTTTGTTTTTTAGTGCTGTTCTGTTCAACTTTATCACATCTTTTGCTTGACAGATGACATCCTTCTCCTCTGATTTCTTCCAGACTATGTTTTCATGAAAATCAATTCAGTAACTCCTCATTATTTTTAACATAATAAAAACTGAAAACTTAAGGGTTTGGAACCTTGATAAATAGGTTTTGCTTACACAACTACACAAAGATGAATTTTGTGGTTTTTGTCAGCAAAAAATGCACCTAGTCAAACAACAATATTTAGTTTCAGTTCTCCATGTCTCCAAACTGTACCTACCAATGACAATGAATTTATATACATTCATAAAAAAACCAAAACACTCAAGAGCAAAACACAGTAGAAATTAAGTAGTTAAATAAATCAGTCTGTCCTCTAGCAACAGGCACACTTCTTAAGTGTTTGCTTATCTTAATAGTCTTGCAATCTTTTCCACCATCACAGCTCAAGATGAAACTTAAATTATTGTTAAATATTACTGACTATAGCAATATACTAAGTGGGAAGAACAGAACAGACAATGGTTATCTATAGAACACAATTTTCACAACTATTATAAAAATGGTTTATGTTATCAAATAATATTATAGCTAAGTTTTTATAAATAATCTTTCATAATAAAGGAAAAAGTGAAGAACAAACTACACTATTATTTTGAAAATAATATTTCACTTTCTTTTGAGAACAATATAAAACATAAAAAAATAAAATTTTATTCACACAACACCATGCAATCCCCTTCAATATTCAGATGATAAAGAGCTCAAACTACTGAGCTGAGTAATTAAAATTCAAAATTTTCAGGAATTAGGCCAATTGCCTAAAGTAGCAGTAGGTGTGACTCGCTATGGAAACAGCATGGGAAGGACAGAGAAACAACTTGGAGTTGGAAAAGCTTTTAAAAGCATATGAAGTACCCAGCTGTGGCCTCCTTGATTTTAAGGACTTTACACACAATTTCCGTTCTTATAAATAAAAAGAGCTTTCTCCTAGCTCACTTCATTATAAGGGCAGCTGCAGAAATGCAGACCCACCTCACAGGGTGGGAGTTCACCTCGGGGATTTTTCCAGGCGGCCCAGCACAGAGGGGTCCCTGGGCAGACTGGGGCACTGACTGCCTGCACTGCCCGCGCCCCCATGCCCTGCCTGGGCTTTGATCAGGGACAGCAGCTGCCCCCAGGCTCCCCCACGAGCTGCCCCTCTGGGGGTCACTGCCAGGCAGCCACAGCTCGCTGCCACACCATCAAATCCAGGCAAACTTTTCTTGGTCCAACCATTAGAGCCTTTTCATGGTAGCTTGACCCATATCACAGAATTCAATGGTAAATACATGTTTTACTTCCTAGCTCCATGCAGTAGGATTAGCACTATCAGACAGAGGGAGAAGATATTCTGTGTCACAAAGGGAGGGAAAAAAACCCCCAAAACACTAAAAGTGTCCAGACATTTGAGAAATCATTATCTTATGATGTTTGGTGTATCAGATTAAACAGTCAAATAGAGTAAAAATTATAGAAAGGAAAAAAAATCTCAAACCTCCTAACTCAATTTAAACTCTTAATTTTGTAACACTCTCCCTCTCTCTAAATCTAGAAGAAAAGGTTATTTTGAGCAATAACATTTTTGGATTCTATAATTAAGCAATTGAATGAGAGAAACAAAGAAAGTAACGTAAAACTCTCAAAATGCACAGGATGCAAGAGGGCCCAAGTTTCTAGCTCACTAGGAGAAACTGTTCAAATGACCTTTGAAGATTTTACAATTCTCCTGCCAGAGTCCATCCCTCACCTTGCCCATAGTGACAAGTTTTGCAGCACAAGGAGGACAGAGCCACAAGCAAACAAAAAAGAAAAGAGTGACTTGCTTCCTCCTTTCTCTTCCTACCCTGTTTGTGATTCACTTCACATGGGAAGATGTAGCTAATGAAGACAATCAGTAACGATACATCAAGCTTGGAATGAATAACACCAGTTATTGGTGCTATTGGTAACCATTGGTTATGGTCACCAAAGGAACCAGTGACTTCATTTCTACTTAGATGGGTTATAAATACTTTTATTGATGCTATTATAATTTCTAAAACTTTGAGGACTGGTAAACCATTCAGAAAGAGTAATTCATACATTTTAAAAGGTTGTTGAAGAACATGCATTCTTGTGTTTTACAGCACACTTAAACCTACAGCAGAACAAGTTGTGTACAAGCTGGAACAAAGGTTTGGGAGGAACGTATCTAGACTAGCCTTCAGAAGATGTGCCAGCTACCTCCACGAGCTGCAGTCCTCAATTAGGGACATTTCCATACATATTGCCCTTCTGTCTCTTACTTTCTGCTGCAGCTGGACTACCTGCTCGGTGCCTACTCCATGATCCTACAACTACCCTCATTACACTTCATGCTTACACAGCTTTTGGCAGAGAATGAACAGCTCTAATCTGGAAATTGTTTCATAGGGACTTTCCACACACCACTCTTTTTAAAGAACTTCTGACAGCACTTAATGACCATTTTCTCTTCTTATAACCATATTTTTATTTTTAAGTATTATGGAAAGTGTGAGTCTTCAAACGCAGCAACTGTCTGGTGCTGTTGCTCATACTGCATTTTGCTGGAGCATATGTAACAATTAACAGTGTTTGCTACTAAAAGTCAATGGGAGCTACTCTTTGCAATTTAAACAACAGTGTGCTGCTACCAATCTAATAGGGAAAAATGGGGAAGGGGAAGTGAGGGGGGACGCCTACTGTTATATTTTCATAATTGAAGTAAACTCTTGACTTTCTGATAGAAAAACTGCCAATTTGAGTACAGTCTTAAAGAACAGAGTATTTCCTGCAAAAAAAAAAAAATAAGCTTTATCTCCAGGATGAACAACAGAGACCAAAACCATTTCATAAGTAGCCACATCCATCCATCTCTTTGAAGGTCTTAGGTGACGGCGGGAGAAATGAGAACCCCAGAAAGCTGAGGCAAGATACACCTGTGGGTGCACCCCCTCCTTGTTCAGCACTCTCCTCCCCAGGCGCTGGGATGCGCGGAGCGGAGAGGGGGGAGCACCGGACCCCATCCCTGCGTGCCCCGACCCGCGGGAGGCAGGCAGCCAGCGGGGAGGCGGCCGCCCCGGCGGGGCCGTGCCCGGGACACCGCTACGGGCGCGCTCGGCGGGGTGGCCGTCGGTGCCCGAGCATCGGTCTCGTTTCCCCGTCCGTCGGAGGAGGAGCTGCGCGCTCCTCGCTCCCCTGACACTTGCCGTGCCCACAGCGGGCAGCCCCCGGGAGCGGGGCGAAGGCGGACACGGCGAAGCGGACACGGGTAACACAGCCTGTCACCCTCGGACACACAACCCGCGTTGTGTCACCCTCCGACACACCACCCGCGTTCAGCGCTGCCGCAGCGCCCGGCGGCCCCGGCCGGCACCGGGCGAGCCGCGCTCCGCCGCCCCTTCCCCTCCCACGCCGGGGCTCCGCGGCCTCGCCCCTCCCTCCCTGCTTCCCTCCCTCCCTCCGGCCGCCGGCCCTGCTCCGCTGCGCGCCCGCGCAACCCCCGGGGCTGAGTCGGCGCCTCCCGCCCGCCCCACGTGTCCGGCACCCCCCGGCTGCGGGCTCGACTCGGCTCGGCTCGGCCCGGCTCGGCCCGGCCCGGCCCGGCCCGGCCCGGCGCGCACTTACTCCGCGGAGCCTCCGGGGCGGCGGCGCGGGCCCGGCGGCTCCCCAGGAGCGGCGCCCGGCGGTAAGTTTCGAGGAGCGCGGAGCCGCGCTTGGCGGGGAGGGGGTTTCGGGGAGGCGGTGGCGAGAAAACTTCCCTGGAGCGGCTCGACCGCCTCCTCCGCCTCCTCCCGCTGCCGCCGCCGCCGCCTCGCCCGGCGGCAGCACCGCGCTTGCCCGGCCGCGCCGCCCGCTGCCGCCGCTCTCGGCCCGCCGTCACACACGAGAGCGCCACTAGCCGCCCCCCATTCCCGCCCCACCAACACACGCTTTTACAGTTATTATTTTCTTTCAATTTTTTTTTTTTTAATTTCTGAGGATTAAGATGTTATTAGCGAGGGAAGGATGGGCCCTGAGGAATGCCGGCTTCCTGCAGCGCTGCGGGAGGTAAGGCACGGCTGCAGGTTACACGCCCGAGCCCAGCTGGCAGCTCCGCCGCTGTCTTGGCAGCGCCGGGCCCGCACGGTGGGCAGTCGGAGAGGTACCGGCAGCATCCCCCGGCCCCATGGGCTTGTCTGACACCGCTCCTCAGCATCGTGGGTAAAGCCATCGCTTGAAGGCACAGAATGAGTCAAGGCGTCAAGGTCTGCATGGGAATGCTGCGCTGGGAGAAGCTGTCCTATGGCACCTGATCCCGCAGACTTCGGATCACCCCTAAAATCCGAGCTTGTACGCATCCACCCTCCTCATTACCCATGAAGAGAGAAAGATGGGTCAGATTCCATATGTCTTATGCTCCAGTTATAAAGCTACTGCAGAACAGGGGTAGAACATCCTCTTCGCTTCCTCATCCCAGAGACATGAACTTAGACCCTGCATAAGGTGTATAGCACGGGCATCCGAGTATAACACAGGTGAAAGCCCTGCTCAGTCTGACACCCTGGTCCAGACACTGAAACAAGCAGAGCTGCTGGGGGATTTTTTTACCTATAGTTGTAAATATGAACAGTGCAGTCCAGGCCTTCTCCTCCTCCCTTTCTTCTCCCTTAAACCAGAAAGGAAAAAAAGAAAGTTGCCATTGCTTCAAGTTCTTCCATTCCACTTCTTTGTCTTCAGTACATACTCTTCCACTATTTTCTTTTCCCAGCCCTCTTGGTGGGCTTTTATGCCAATTTCAGAAAGTAAAAAACATATCTCTACCTTTAAAGAAATTGAAATTATGTCCCCACAAGCATTTATGTAGGTATACAAGCAATGCCATTTAAATCGCTAGAATATCTAATGTTTGTCCTGTAGGACACAAATCACATGGAATCCCTTTTGACTTTTTAACAATTTTAAGGGTTTTTTCCTCCACATATTTCTACTCCAGTCCTGTAAATTAAAGGGTGAGAGTTAATTAAAATGTCACACATGGGGCCATATACAAAATACTCACAGAGATGGAGTCCTCACTCTTCTGAAGTTAAATGAATCCATTAGGCTGTATTTTGAATTGACAAATACGGGATAGTTATATGTATATATTTTTTAAAATCTTCATTGTACCTGTATTACTTCAACGTTGTATTTCTTGTTCAATATAATTTTAAGGTACAAAACCAAGTTTAATTTCCACTAAATTTGTAGCCAAAACTCACTTTGACACACAACAATGGATAATGGATTTTTACACTGCAGGAAAGAAGATTAAATTGCTGTAGCAAACCTGAGCTGTGAATGTGATCTAAAGATTGTAAACATTTTGGTTCACAGATTATGAAAAAGACTCAATAAAGGTAAAGCTGCAGATCCCCTTGCTCTCTTGCAGTAGAATATGTAATGGAGAGCAGCACATGTGATTCTATAAAAATCTCTAGAAACAAAATGGAAAACCTCATCTCTGCAACGTACTTTGTCCTGGACTTATGGAATAGACATGTGCAGCCCATATTCTACCTTGCACAGAACAGTTTCTTCAGAAATTCATTATCTTTGTTTGACTATCCACTCTGGCATGAAGCCATTTTTCAAAATCAAGTGTGGGGCTAAGTGTATGTCCAAATTCTTTTTTCACCTAGAAGTCTTACTGGTAAAAAAAAAAAATCAAATATTCATATTTCGTATGTATTTTGTAATTTTGAGCAAGTAGGAGAGTATTCAAAAGCTATACACATAGCAAAAATATTTAAGAAGTTCTCTGCCAAAGCACATCTAATTCCCCAGAGGTGCTCTAATTTTTGTGTTTGATACCTCAGAATAAAATGTTAATGTCCGCTGCAGCAAGAGCAGAATTGTTGCACAGGCATGTGAGAATTCTGGCAATACAGCTCCAAGGAGGACCATGAGAACCCTCAACTTGCTCATAAGAGTGGACCTCCTTCCTACAGGAAGCCCTGGACATCGTGGTGGTAAGTGATGTGGATTGTCTTAGATTTGGCTTAGAGGTATTTCTGTTAGCTTTCCTTTTCTTCAGGGTTATGAGCTGTTAATGTTGTGAAAAGAACACAAGTGAAGGCTTCAAGTGAAGCCTATATGATAGTTAGGCACGGAGTAAAAAATTAGCATAATTACCCTTCACGATAGGAAACTAGTAAACATGGTTTATAGATCAAAATACTTAGAATAGCAGTGAGATTGCCATCCTGCTTCCTAGAGCCCAGTCTAATGAGTTGTCAAGCATCTGCTGTTGCTACTGGATTAAAAACCAATTGTGAAAACTCCCTCCCACCCCAAAAGCTGTCAGGTCACCTGCTGCCATTTATCTTCTTATCTGCAATAGAAACCTCTAAAATGTTAAGTGGTTTATTCGACCTATAATGTCAGCTAAAACTAGTGTGGGTCTTCCTTATGTAGCTAATGAATTTCAGTAGGAATAGTTAGAAAGCATATTAGGTCTGACAACTCATAGCCCTGAAATTGGAAAGACCGGTGCCTTTGAGAACTGACAGTAATGCCAAGGTAAACAGTTTCTTTTCTGTTATTCTTTCACTTCTCAAAACAAGCACCTCTCCAAATCTGAGAGCTTCTGGCAGGTATGATGAATGGCAAATCCTAATGAATCCCATGGTTTGGCCAGAAGTGTTAGGACTTAGCACTCTGTACAAATTCTCATCTGAAATAGGAGTATCAGGAGCCAATTTCTTGAACATAATTTATTCCAGACACTAGCTGGAATAAACAGCATTCTGTAACCTCCTCAGATACTTTGCCAGTAGGGAGCTGTCTTTACACTTCTTTCAACTAAGCAAGGGATCCAAATACAAAATTCACCATTCAAGAATACAGTGTGGTTTAAGAGACTGGAAGATTCAAGTTCATTTCCAGGGACATTTTTGTGTCCTATCTGTATGACATTTTCTTTCTGAATCAAGTCTACTGTGGCTTGCTGCTACCTTGCCCTGATGAGTTAAAAAAACCCCCAGCACTGGGGTTTAAATTTCTAGAAACATCTCAAGCTTACATTCAGTTTCTGCAATATGTTTCACTTAAATTTCATACTAGAAAGGAAGTATAAAACGGGACTTCCTTAGTTAGTAAATGTTCTTTTGCCTCTCTCAAAGTCTTTTCAGACTTTGATTCCTTCAGTCACCGACGGGCGTTTTGTTACAAACAAAAGCACTGCCATGAGTGTAAACCTGATTTATCCATGCAAGGAAGGACAAATAAAACTCAGCTTTTCCGTTCCAGGATCAGATGCTGTCCTTAGCTACATTTAGATGTAATTAAAAGCAAGATTTTTATTACTACAAAAAAAAAAAAAAAAAAAAAGACAATATTCAAATGGTGCCGAATGGCTTCTAATGGAACCTGGAAATATTTCTGAGATAGATGCTGTTGGGATACAGTGCAAACTGGCACCCATAATGCCGTGTTGGTGAGCCACATGTGACAACAGATCTCCACCTACTCCTTTAAAAGGTCCCGCGATAAGACAAACAAAATAGTCCATTCAAATGTTAATCTGTCTCATCTTCTAACTCTTGATTATACTTTATTTAACTCCCCAAAAGAAACCATTTTCATATGTGATGTTTATGTTTTCAATACCACCAATGTTTATCTTCCATGTGATTGGATGATTTAAATGTAATTTAACATATTTTTCCCTCTGCTATGCTGCTCATCCCCCACCCCATCCCCCCAGTAATACATTCGTTTGTCGCTATCTTTCTGATAGGTGGTTGTCTAGAGTTAATGAAGATGGAGGTAGGTGGTAGAAGCAGCCATTTAGCATTGTGTGGAGGAACAGATAAGATCGTCTTCCAGTTTCATAATCTGCTAATTGTGTCGCTGCAGATAGAAACTTCCCACAGTCTCCAGGTCAGCGGGAAAAGTCCCTCTGACTTCCAATGACTTTTGCGCACTGTTTTTTCAGTATCTGAAAATTAATCTCGGATGCTAAGACCTAACAATGCAGACACTTATGTTTTAGTGGAGCTACTCCCCGAACTATTTAAGAATACATGAATTTACAGAATTTTACTCCATGAAATGACTGACTAAACCCAGATTATAGAGTAAATTATCAATGAAATCCTGTATTTTAAACGGCCTGGTAATTTTAATTATGCCTTAGCTCACCAAGATCTTAAAACTGAGTACTCCATGTGCAGTGAAAGAGCGCCTTTAACCTTGCTCTCTCCACAGGTCTAGACGAGGTTTTTTAGCAGTAAAGGCCTGAAATCAGAAGCCTGTGTACCTAACATGGGTATTAACGGGAGGCTGAACCATTCAGAGCGACAAGCCACTTGTTTAATGTCGTATTCTGCTAACATGGACTTGTGCATTATTTAACATAAGACTGTTCATAAAGTAGTTAAGTGCAGTCACTATTGCAAATTTTGAAGTGCAGTGTATCAGATACAGAAGTTTAATCAAAGGAGTCTTGGGAAACTTGTACGTATTTCACATTCTTTGTTTTTCTTTAGAACATTATGACTCGATTTAACTCCCAGCAGTCCAAGAGGCTGGTCGGTGTAATTTTATCATTTTTGCTGACAACGTTAAGTCTTGCTAATCTGTCATTACCTGTACCCTCGCTAGGTTCACTACAGAAAGTTTCTTAGTATATTTGAGGAAAAAATGGTGTTTGTAACAGGAGGTTCAGGTGTCTTTGAAGAAAATATTAACTAACAGGGCAAATATTTATTGTAATGATGACAAAATAAAAAAATGTATTCTTTTAGTGAGTAAAATTATATGAAGGCGTTGCAACACATTTCTGACGGGTTACTAGGAAAAATATCATCCTTAGATATCTGGGGACAAATGTTTGAATTTAAAATTACCATCTCCGAGTTTGCTCAAGTCCCTTCTGAACACACGTCTGGAAATACTCTAGAAAGAGAATTTTTTGTCAAAAAATGTAACGAAACGGCGAATTTTAAGTAAATATTTTCCCACGATGAAATTCGACAGTGCAAACGTGCCAGGAACAGACCAGGGAGCGGGGGAAGCGGCGCCTCCCGACCGCAGCTGCCCCAGCCGAGCCGCGCTCGCCGCCCGCCCCGCTCCGCCTCCGCGGGCCCAGGGACGCGCGGAGCCGGGCAGGGGATGCTGAGCCCAGTGCTTTGAGCACCCCCCTCCCTGGATGTTTGGTGGGACCTTCCAGGCTCGAGGGACATGGAGCCCTTGAACGATGGTCCGAAGGACACGGCAGGAAGGCACCTGGCGGCTCTGTCGCCTCGATCCCCCGCAGCGAGGTTTGGGGGAAGCCGGATGGTGGGCCGGGACTGGGCTGCGGCCATGCGTGAAGTCATCCCCTTCCACCCACCATGGACCGAGCCCTGTTTCGCTGAGGTGACCTCCTGTGGCACCCAAGGGATGCTCCTCCAACACTGCTCGGTCACTCCAGTGGTTTCTTACGGCCAAGAGAGGAAACTAGGAGATCATATGGGCGAGAAAAAACCGCAAAACCTATTCCTATTCGGCTGAAGCCTGAGTCACTGCTCCCGCTTAATAACGTTCTAAACGGGAGTAGAGAATGTCCCACGGATCCCTTTGACTGTTTGCTGCCCTTGAGCGCAGCCATTGCCATAGTCGCGTAAGGACTTTGAAGTTATGGATATTGTCTTCGCAGGCATCAGTCGGTGCTTTAATAGGTCTCGTTCTGGCTCGGTCGCTGAAAGATGTAGGCAAGCCAAAACTTCAGCGCTCTTCTGGGGCATCTAAAACGTAAGGTCGCTCCTCCGAGAGGGACTTCGGTGTGAGGCCAAGCGCGAAGAGACGAATGAGTGCATATGTTCAAAATTACATTTTCGACAGAAATTCAGATCTACCGGGTCGTGTTTAAATGCGAAGTGGGAGAGAAGGGGGGGCGGGAGGGGGGGCAGTGTGCAGGAAACATCACTGGGAAACCTGGAATGTAACAGGCAGGATCAAAAGTTAATGGCCTATTTGATGTGAAAAGTGAGCTTGGGATGCCGGAGAGCGGGAGCGAAAGGAGCCGGCCGGACGCACGCAGGGCGTCCGCGCAGCCGGGCCCCCCAGCCCCACGCAAATAGCTAAGCCAAAAATGCAGCGCAGGTAGGAGCGCTTCTCCGTCGGGTTAGCCTTTAATCCGGTGAGTTTGACCTCCCGAGTGGGGCGGTGGGGTGGCTGACTTGGCCCTGGAGAGCCGCGCCTGGCGTCGGCTGCCCCCGCAAACCCGCGTAGAACCCGCGTACAACCCCGCGCAAAGCCTGGGCAGCCCATGAGAGCTCCCGGCCCTCTGTGCCTGCAGCGTGGGGGTGACACCGCGGGTCCCCGCGGAGCTGCGCGGGGGGCGCTGCGCGGGAGGGCGCGCTGGGGAAGGGGGTGCGGAACACCCCCCAGCAAGGGCCGCCACTGTGACCCCGCTCGCAGCCCCTCGGTGCTCGCACCGCCGCTCCTGGGGCTGGGCCAAGCGCAGGGCTCTGCCTGCGCCTGGCACAGACGGACAGGGAAAAATTCAGCAGGGGAGGATGCGCTCCTATGGATTGGCAAGCCACGGTCGAAGCTCACCAAAATTACAGACCGCCCTGCCACACAGCCTCCAGCCATCTCGGTGTTGATAAAGCTAAGAAAAAAATGTTAGCCTCTAGCACCATCAGAATATTTCATCCATGCCAATTTGTTTAACGATATTTTTCTAAAAATAACTCTTTCCCTTGTGCGGCTCAGTTCCTTCGGCTTTAGCATACGCTTTGAATTAAAACTGTTGACAAGATTGTAACGAAAATACTGATTGATGCAAACATGCCCTGAAACAAATCCACACCTGATTCTGGTTCTCTGACTACGCTGATTAAAGCCAATCCCCGCCTCCAGCAAGCCCGACCGGGGTCTCCAGCTTTCAGAGAAACTGCCCGTCGGGACATACCGGTGGCAGAAAACGAAGGCACGGGGACAATTACCGAAAACCAGGGTTTGAAGCGCTAGGGGTTCCCCAAGTTGGTTGGAAGTCATACCGAGACAAACACATCGAATGCAGTCTGTTTCCTCCTCCTTGGTCTTATCCCAACTCCCAGATACAGTCAAATGTTGAGAGAAGACTGAAGTCAGGCCACTGCCAACGCTAGAATAAAAAGGCTAAGAGAAGCCAAAAATGCCTGTGGTCTCCGTGAACTACATTAAATCACGGGGTGGTTATATTTAGGTGGATAATGAAGCGCGTAAAACGGTAGATAAAAATCAGTTGCTATGGACTGTCTAGGATTTCGTGTGTTTTTATTAATTTTCATAGGAGATTTTAAGATTTACGTGCTCTCCCCGTTTCAAACCCCGGCCGGAGCTCTCTCGGCGGCGGGAAGCGCCGGGGGAAGCGTTCGCAGCTCCCGCCCGCTGCAGCCGCCCCGCTCCGCGCCCCACCTGGGGCCGGCCCAGCCCTGCCCCGGCCCGGCCGCCCTGCAGGAGCGGCTGGCGCTGTGAATGGAGCTTGAGTGGAGAAATCGGGGGGATCTGATACCGGGGGGCGCGTCAGAAGTTCTGCTCCGGCCCTGCTGACCCAGCTGCAGATCAGCTCTGCGGGAACACCAGGGAGGTTTGGCCTGTTGAGGCAAGGAAGGGGAAGGATCCTGCTGCCTCCGCACAGCAGCTCTGCTCCCTGGTTGAGCAGTACAACAGCCTAGGTCCCGGCTACAGGGCAGCCAGCCTTGCAGCCTTCCCCATCTCCTGGCTGACCATAGCCGCCACAGTCTCCCCGTGCTCCCGCTCCTCTGTTTCCTTCCCTGGGCCGCCGGCACCAGATGTAGCACCAGCGGGGGCCACCGGGGCCGGGTAAACAGGAGAGTCCTGCTGGATTCCCTGGCGATTCTCCCGAGCCGAGGGGAGGAGCGGTCACCCCTGCTCTGCTCCCGCCTCGGCCGCTCCTCTCCCGCCCACCGCTCTGAGCGGGACACGGGGGCGGCGCGGCCCTCCTGCACCTCCGAGGGGACAGTGGAATCCCGCAGCATGCGGGAAAGCTTCCCGCTGGGATTTGTGTTCTTTTCAACAGCTACACTTTGCCGGTTTAAAAAAAAACCAACAACTTTATTTTCAGTGAAATCAGTATCACTGCGAGTATGTGACTACCGAGTAAGAAGGGGCTGGAACACGGGGGGGGATTTGCAGGGCGTCACGGTCCCACAGCGGCGTTATCATCCATCACAAGCAAAACTTAACGACCCGCGGCGACCGCACCACTGACACCCGGCAGCATCCCCGCCCCGGCCCCGGGACGCCGCTCGGAGCCCTCCCCCTCGGCTCGCCAGCGCCTCAGGAGCCCCGACAGCCGGCGGGCACCCTCGGGGGCCCGGCGGGTCTGCGGGCGGGTCCGCGGGCAGAGCAGGTGCAGCCGGCTCTGCCGTGCCTGAGCGCCTCTGCGGGATTCGCCGCGCGGCCGTGTCTGGTAACTTCCCCCCGCCCCGAGTTTTAGCCGCTATTTGTTTGTTTGTTTGTTCTCTTTTCCTTTTTCTGGTGTAACTGATTTCCACGCAGTTGCACCTCACGTTTTGTCCCTCCTCAGACTTAAGCTACGTGCCAGCCGGAGCCTGAGATCCCTTGCGCTTTCTATGCCTGTTCATCTTTATATTCCTTTTAATTTTTTCCCTCTTGCCCGTGGAAGCATAGACACATAGATGTGCCAGGCTATTTTCAGATGACCAGTGCCCAGGACTTCAGACCGGTTAGCGAAGCAGCATCACCATCTCCTCATTAGCGGGGCGCCCGTCAGCGGCTCAAACCCCGGCGCTGTCCCTGCCGTACCTGCCTGACGGAGCCCGGGGATGGGATCACTCGTGCCTGGGGTGAAGGGCAGGCGCTTCTTCCCTCCATGCTCTCAGCAGCAGGGGACTTATTCTGACACAGAGAGAAATGACAGTAGTACTCAGATACTCATTGTCACTCCCCTGGCTGCTGGTGGAGGTACCTGCCAGGTTAACAAATTCAGGTTTGGATCCAAGCCTGCCTTCCTAAATAACACGGCACAAGCAGCCCAGGTGGCTCCTGGGCTGCCATTCACCTTTACTTTATAAAAACTGAGGGCTGTACGAATTTTACCAGCAGCCCTGCGTCTTTCTGTGCGTGAGCTGGTTTCTATTGGGCGCTGCTGCCTACAGTCGAGGGATGGAAAAGACGCTTTCTCTGCCAGGGTGTAAGAACGGTACGAGATTGTCATTTTGTGAGGTCTAAGTTCAAGAATGGGAGTTTTGCTTGCCAGGCGCTTGGAAGTGCGCAAACCCGCCCTTTTCCGGCACGCCTCACTCCCTCCCACAAATCAACAGCAACAATAAACTCCGCATGCCAATAAACCTGAAAAAAAAAGGCAAAAAAAATAATACAGTTTAAGATCCGCCTCGAATACATGAGCACATAGAACGCAGAACCATCCTTGGCTCCGAGCCTCCTCAAAACGTTTCTCTTTTTACAGGAGTGGATAGCGACAGTGGTGTGGACGATGTGCTCATCTGGTTCACTGCTGTGGCTGACTCCCCAGTCTCTGCTGCTGGGGTAAAAAATACCGCTCTCAAAGGTGCCCCAAACCACTTTTTATTAGCCCAGCTATGCGGGTAATGGTGTAGAGCATTTAAATGCTGTGAGTCAACCCTAGGTTGGTATCACGGCATATCTCTCCCTTCCGATTCTCCTTGGACACCCAGAGGTGACTGGAGGGTGTGAGAGTGTGTGCACCCTAGAATATAGCAGCGTGGAAAATGCATCGTTTCCTGAAATAATAAACAATCAACTTGTTCAAATAATCCGGTTTTTACCGTGTTTTGTGTGTGGAGGACTGCTTACCTCAAGTCTACTCAGGTTTCCCAGGCATGAAAAGCCTGTAAACATTGCAAATCATCTAGGAGAGGGGTTGAATTCTATGCGTCTAGAAAAAGACACGTACTGAGTTTTTTGAAGGAAAAAAAAATGCAGGATACGTTGCAAAGAAAAAAAATCTGTGAAGGGGAAAATAAGGGGAGAGAAACCGAAATGGTAGTGGAAAAACCTTGGCTCTGGTAAGCAAGGAAACACTCTGTCTTCTTCCAGCGTCACTTGACGAGACCATAAAGAGACACATATTGTGCATTTTCTCAGGTTTTCAATATCCCACACACATATAGTAATAGCAAGTTTCAACAGCTATTGCCAGGGCTCGGGTTGGTTTCCCTCAAGTGAAGAAATGCATCTTTAAGTGGGAAATCTGCCATTGGCTAACCACAGTCAGAGATGTCTGCTGGGATAAACAGCATTGTTAATTCCTTCAAGCTCCATCTGTGGAAGTGATAAAGTGCAGCCATTATGGAAGACTGCAAAGTTAAATTAATTAGGTTCCTCCATTATGCTGCAGTCTTCTGAAGATGATTGCTATTTTCCTCTTAAATGCCATTATTCCTAGGTCTATCTAGCAGCTGATGCAATTAAACTGAACGTAATGTAAATTTAACAGCACAAATGACACTTTCCTCCCCGTGCGTTTGAATGGGGCACGGAGGGGCTGTATCTCCAGCTTGGACTTCCCCCGTAAACATCTGATGTAACCTTAAAAAAAATTCAAATAAACCAGTGTGTATTTGGATACTTTTCTTCGGCGAATTCTTGGATCAATACTTTTGTTTCATGTTTTCATGTTCTCAGTAATGTTAAGGGATCCAGTTACAAACTCTTGCCAGTAAGAAAGAAAATATGCCCTGCTGCGCACCCTCCTAAACACTTCTAAGAAATAGTGTTTTCTTTTCATTTGGAATGACGATTTTGTTTGTCTGCTCTGCCCCGGCGAGAGAGAATATAGATTATTAGTAGACACATTTAATTCCGGACCATAAGGCGGGCGGCTGCGCCCAGGGCCGACACACGCCCTCCCTCCGGGGCAAGGCCGGGCGGGGGGCGAGGGCATCCCCGAGGCTCCGGGGGCCGGGGCTGGAGCCCAACGCGACCGGGGCGCTGCCTCCCGCCCTGCTGCCTCCGCCGGGAGTCCCGCCCCGCTGCGATTTTATTTTTATTTTATTTTATTTTATTTTATTTTTATTTTAATTTTTTTACGGAAGAAGCGTGGTTTCTCTAAGCCTTTGCAGTGCTTCATGGGTCATTATGGCTTAATGCAATTAACGTAACCTTTTGTAACCCAATATCAAGTACTTCCAGGACAAATCTTTAAACAGATCACTAATCGTAAAACAAGTTACGGTGTCTGGAGTGAAAACTAAGCTATTTGCTATTCCCGCTGATACTTTCAGCTTTTCGTCCTTCCCCCTTTCTCTTCTCTCTTGTTCTCGCATCTCGGGTTTATGGAGTTTGTTGAAACGCTGCTTAATTTTTTTTTTTTCCTCTAGGTCTCTGTTTTAAGCCACTAAAATCCAGCGCTGGAGTTTTACGGTGTTGGTGAGGAAGGCCGTCGGGAATCCGCTGCAGGAGGAGCAGGCGGGCGCGCTGGGGGCGGGAGTTTGCGCGAAGACATGAGCGAGCATCCCCAGGCGGCACCGGCACCGGGACAGGCACCGAGCCCGGCCGCGTCCCGCCGCCGCCCCGGGGGCCCGGGCTGTGCCGGGGCCGGGGCTGGGGCCGTGCTGGGCTCCGGGGGCGGAGGGACATCAATCAGCAGCGGCCAATCCTGCGCAGTGCCCTCCCCCCGGGCTAATTGCTTTTGCTTTTCTTTCAATTAGGGCCGGCGCTTCCCGGCGCGCTGCCCCCAGCCGGGGCTGGGCAGAGGAGCTGTAACACGTGTCGCTGCATTCACAGACACAAATGTTCCCCCGCCAGCCCCTATAAAGCTTTCCGCAGCACGCACGAACGGAGCAGGTTTGGCTGTGAAGTTTATGTTTGATTTAACTGCGAGAAGCGCTTCCTGGCCCGCTCTTTCCTTCCCGCCGTGCCGCTTGGGAGTAAATTCCGGCAGGATATTTAAATTTGGTTCGAGTGTCACACGGATCATTTATAGGTGGTTCAAGGTAGAGCCACCACTTTACCTTAAATTTAGGCATATTGTTGCATGTCTGTGAATACATTTCTCTGTGTGACTGTTACATAGCTTGTGTCCATGTGAGCAACACCAACAGAGGCCTGGTTCAGTGATGTGGTACCCACCATAAAAAATGGAACAAAAAAAGCTGGGAGTAAATTATACCGGAATTCTGGTTCAGGGGAATTGCACCACAGTACTCAGAATATTAGATTCTGTTTGGATAGATGATTTAATCTACCACCCACCATCTCTGTACTTCAATTTTCCCAATCATGTGTGCAAAATTGGTCTTGTCCTGATTTCATTTTTACATCCAAGTTTTTGTTTGTATTCCTTGTTATCCCCGAGGAAAGAGAATTTTTCTAATAATGCTGGAAAAGATTTTGTACTCTCACAGTGGACTTGTGCATTCTGTTACATTTTATGAAGAACTCTCTATAATGTGTCATCTTTTACTGTTTTGCATTGGACTTTAGCATGTCAGGAACAGGAATTAGGTCTGCATATTAATCATAACAATGTATTTTCCAAAAAGGTAATAATAAAGGTAGTAATAATAAATGTATTTTCCAATAAAGGTAATATTTGAAAGGTCCCGGCTGTAAGTTTCACAGAAAAAAGAAAATCACTTTAGCTTATCTGTCTTTGGAGAGACTGATAGGTTTTCAAAGAAATCTTACAGAATGCACAATGCATTCACCTTGTCTAGTTTAATAGAGGCAGAAAATGATTAGAGTGTGTTTTAATTCTTGCTGTACATGTGATGTAGGAAGCCAAGCCTCAGAACAGTTTAAGTGTTGATATACCCAGCTTGAAAAAGCTTGTCAAATAAATCAAACCGTTCTGGGGGCAAACCCATGTTGTTTTTAAACCACAGAGTGGGGCAGTGGGTGTGGTTACTCCCATGGTTGAATGGTGAATGTATAGATTTAAAATACATTTTGCCACACTGGTTTTCGGAGGATTGTTTTGGCCTCGTATTCCAATACCACGAGCCAAAACTCTGGTCAATGTTTTGACAACAGAGCCAGAAAAAACAAAAAAGGCTTACCCTCTGAAAAAGAAATGAAGATGTAGTGAAGGAAAACAGTAGTCTCTCTGCCACTGCCTTACTCAATCCATATGTGGACTTAAACACAGGAAATACCCACCATTCACCGCAATCAAGCCAGGGGCTTGTGCATCAGAAAGTGCCTTGTGGAACTAATTGTAGTTTATTAAGATTGTCATTGACATAGAAAAGCATTTTGAAATTTGAAGTCAGAACATTTAAAGAATAGAGAAAAAAGATAATCTGATGCATGAGTGTTAATTTTTAAAGAAATATATTTACCACAACACTGCAATCTTACAATGTGCATTTATCATGGCATCTTACATAAATTAATTATCATTTTGTGATGTTTGTGATATTAAACTCTTTATGCTTACTCTTAATCCACAGTTCTTCTGATGCAGGGTATGTTTCAGGATAATTTCAGAGTGGAACAAAATCTAAACTTCACCAATTTAAAAGGATAATAAAGAAAAAGCATGGTACCTTCCATACAGGCAAAGTTTACACAGAAAACAAATAGTAGTTCCTAGATATTTTTTGTCATTTTACAAACATAAATGGAAACTTGTCCTTGCCAACAAGTATTTGGCAAAGTTTTTATTTTGGGACTTTTATGCCAGATATATTTCCTTGTGAAGTTTTGGTGATGCTTTTCCTGATCACATTTTTTTCAATTATTATTATTTTGCTGTAGTGTTGCATTTAGATTTTTAATGTGCTGAGTCACTATTAGACCTGACAAAACAGTGCTGTGATTGCCAATTAAATTCAACCTCTGGGTAATTTTCATTGAATTTATGTTCCTGTGAGCACCTGTGATCTTTGCCTGATGATTTTGCTTCCTAGTGCTTTCCATCAATCAGGAGACCATTTGTGCTTCCAGTGGTACAGGCTTTTTCATACACTGTTCTACTGTGGGTCAAGTCACTTGGCCTTCCAGATAGACTGAGAAGTGCAATGTGTTTTCCACAGCTTTCAACTGAGAAATTCAATTCTCCACACCAGCCACACAGGTACTGTGGCAGAAACAGGGAAAGGCAATTTCAGTGCTTCAAATAGTGAAAAAAGTCAATTTCCGTGCTTCAAATGGTGTCTCTGCCTGAAAATATTTTGGTCTTGTTGCTTGTCTCTGATCCTTCTTTTTTCATCATCCAAATTTAATGAAAAATTGCTGTTCAAAATCTCCTGTCTTTTAAAGAATTTCAAGAGCAAACTTGTCCACAGAGAAAAAGAGTTGCAGTTGTCACTTCCACATGTTGAAATACAGCTGAATGAGACTTGGAATACAGGTAGCTGCAGCTCCCAAAACTGCACATTCAAGCCTTACTTTTGCCTGAAGTGATTTTAATCCACTACATAAAATGTCGTGTCAGTGGATGCTTGCTCTCTTTTGCCATTTCTTAAAAGCCCATTTTATCTTGGCTGATTCCTATTCTATACTGAGGGATGCTTGAGGGTCACCATTCAAATTTCTTTCTGTTTCTAAGTGCTAAAAATACATTGAGAGCATTCCAGATCTTCCTCCAGGGTCAGTCCACAGGTGACCACCTCCTAATCCTAGTTTTTTTCCTACCTTAAGCAGTAACCTTATCCTGATATTTTGCAACTTTTGCAGATTTGAGTTTAGATTTTATGAACCATTCCTTGCATTTTATGTGGTTTGTTGGGGGGAAAAAGTGGAGAGAAAATCTGTGTGTAAATACAAAAACGGGGGATGAATTTACAGGCATGAGTCAAGTCTGATTGTAATGTAAACACTACTGATTATTGTGTTGGTAGATGTCTGCACCAAAGTGCATTTGGAATACAATAATCCATATGATATATTCAGAAAGTAACCGAATATGTAAGAAATCAAGAACAGACAAAACCATTATTTCCCTATAAAGTTGTTCATTCTCCATATATATGATTCTTAACTTTTTTCAATGTGCAACAGTGCATACACAAAAAGCTGATCTGAAGAAAACTCTCAGCTCCATCCGTGCATCCAGCAACATTCCTGTGGCAACGAAGAAGAGAATCAAAGTTTGGCATCTTGAGATCTGGACTTTGGACCGATGCACTGTCATTAGTTTTTAGAAGCGAGAGCAAGGGACTATGGGCACTGAGATCATATTCTGAGAGTTTCTGTTACTGACTTTGGAGTGACAGCAAGTGAAGAACACCCCTGAAGGTCAATGTAATTAGATTTCTAAGTCATCCATATTTTTTCTGATGAAATGAACATTAGACTGATGCGTATTGAAGGCAGTGAAAGTTAAAAGTTTTGGCTTCTTCGCTTTCTTTCTCTTTGCAGTAGAGTTTCCTTGGCCATTTGCCCATTACAGGTCTCTGCAAAGCCAATGTTTATACTGATCCATTTTCTTTTGCTTTTTTTCCACCATAGACATCTAAATGTATAAAATGGTGGCATTCTGTAAGGACATGAGGGCAGCAAAACAATAGAGAGATACTAAATCAGAAGAAGAAAGTAAAGAAATTCAGGAAGTGATGTGGTAAGAGGAAAGGCAGAGATAAATGTGTATGGGGCTAAAATTCTTCCTTTAAAATTACACTTATGAAAACTATAAATTAAAACACACAGAACATTAAAACCTGCTGGATGCATCTGCATCTCATCCACGGCATGCTGATCTGGTGTGTTGCACTTCTGTAACATTCAACCAGAGCCATGGAGGCAGGCATGGGAAAGAGAGCACAGATTTATAATGAAGAGGCAGTGGCTAAATTGAAACTAGTGTGAAACTATGAACTCGAGGGAAGGTAATATTCTCATAAACAGTAATTGATGTTTATTTATGGCCTCAGAACGTCAAAAGCAGTCAAGGCTGTCCTGAGCCTACTCTATCTTGGTTTTGGCATTAGTGTATAGGACTTGAATTTCATTCCAAGCCAAACTACTGTCAGTTATGCCCATGCACCAGCCTTTGAGCCAGGTTACTTTAAATAAAGGCTTTTAACTGCCCAAAATTGTAACTAGCTTCACTGATGAGTAGTGTGAGCACAATGGCACAGACTATTAAAAAGAGTCCCTTTAGTTTGTAAAGACATGGTATCGGTAAGAGTTGCAGAACCTACACTATGAATTAGACAAGACTGCTGAAGACAGCAGGTTTTTTCTTATGGGCCATTGTAGAGTTCCTAAAATAACCATGTAATCAAATATTAAATCTAAATCATTTAGGCAGTCTTGGGAAACATACTGTTTCAGATAAATTATGGATCCTCAGCTGATGTAAACAGATGTGGTTCTATCAATGTGCTCCTCCTCACGCAGCTATGGACTTATATCCATAATAATCCACACGCTGGAGAGTGATCTTGCCCCATTGTCCAAATGGCTTCCTAAAGTGTTGTCCATCCTTTCAGAAGTTGAAAGATACAGACCTCAAAGTATGTGTACTCTGAATTGAAGAAAATGGAGATGTCATTGTATATGAAAATGTATTCCTAGATCAAAACAAAAATAATACATTTGTATCTGTAACTGTGTGTTTTTAGTGGGGGGAGAGGGAAAGGAAAGGTATTACTTTACATATTTCATTTTCTAATATTTCAGAATAAATGGTCTGGAAAAATCCAAACATTGTTATTTTTAGCCCAGTTTTCTCTCACTCTCTCCCTCCTACTACCCCTTCATCTCCCCAGAAAAATTCAGGCCAATTTCAACCACATTTGAGAAAGGAGGAGAAATCCCAAACATCATTAAGTTCCAATAACTGCCCTGAATATTTGTGGTTGGATAGCAGAGAAAAAGGATATTTGTTCTTCCAGGTAACTTGGCCCCCGTTCGGCAAAGTCAGCTTTGCTTCTGCCTGGCAATGCCTGGGTGCACAAAAACGCTCATGGCCACGCACCAGCCAGCTCACCCAGGGCTCTGGGACAGCTTCAGGCTGTTCCCTCTCTTGCCAAAAGAGATTCTCAAGTGGGGATGTGGGAGATGAACAGGGTTAATGCAGGAGGAATGTGCAGAGGATATAAGACACAAACATACAGGGGCTCAGGCTCTGTTAACTGCCCATGGAACAGCTTGCTTCTTGAATATACCTAAGGTAGCTATTACATTCTTTCCTAGACATTGAGTCCCATGTTTATAAAGTATAATCCTTGGATAATTTATCACTTTCAATAAATACTAGCATTCAATCTTCATGCTATGGCTTTTTCAATGAAGTAATTTAATTAAAACAGGATCTATGGTATTTTTACCCAATGTGCACAATGTTAGGTTTTTGTTAAAGGACAATATGCTAAACTTTACACCACAAAATACTTACATTAGCTTTACTCAAGTTACTAAAGTTAGCTTCCTATTATTTTGTATATGTATTTTAAGTATTTTCAAATTTAGAAGCAATAGATGTATCACCATTTTTTATCCAAGTGAAGAGTGTTTAAGAAATGACACGCTCAAAAAAAGTAAAAAGGGAAAAGAGGAGTCCTGGTAGACATACAGGGTTAAGTTTTTAACTACTTTTTGCCTATAGCTTTTGATTTCAGTATAAGAAATCTGGAACTGGCTTGGAAGAGTTGGTGGTGGATCTCTAACTTGCTGGGGGCTGGGATCCTTGGGTCCTCTATTCAGGCCAGAGGGAAGTCAAGAGAATTTTGTGCTGGGAGTCCTGACTTGCTGCCTGGAGCAATCTCTCTTGTTCTGCTGGCTGTGTGGGAGTTGGAGAGACCTGACCCCCAGCTTGGACATTACTCTTAAATGCCTTCAGGTGCGTGGTGTAGAGAGCCTAAGTGGAAAAGGATCTTCTTCTGACCCTGCTCTGAGCACGAGATAAACAGCCACAACTATATAAGAAAAGGTTTCTTTCCCCCTCAAGATGGACCTAAAACAACAAAATTTTCTTTGTGAGAGAAGGAAATTAAAATCCTCAGCTGTCTTAGCAGCCATGCAACTTGCCATCACATCTCCGACCAGACCAGACCAGAGGGACAGAGGTGGCATGGCCACACCCAGAGAGGACTGAGAGGTTCCCTCATGGACTCTTTCATTTTCTATCTCCTCTTCATTCCCTGTCTCAGGGACTGCCCTTTCATACGCCTTTTCCCACACCAGCTTTCCTGGAGTTCTTTCATGTTCCTCAAGGGGATTTCTCTTGCTGCTTCTCCATCCCTGATCTTCTGTGGTCACTCCTTCAGACAACTGAGTTGCTCCCAACTCTGATTTCCTAAAGCTTCTGGAGCCACTCTACTTCCTCTTTCCTGTACTCTTTTCATTTACCACCTCTCCTCTTCCTCTCTTGGTGCCTCAAGGCTTTCTTCTTTCATTTCTTCCTTTCTCCTTTTCTAACTGACTCCTTGGAATCTTAATTCATTTCCATGACTTTTTTTACCATCTCCAGGAGGGTGGCTACCAAGTCGAAATTTCTGTTGAAATTGACAACATCCTTCATTTTTGTCTCTGTAATTCTCATATTTCACCCATCAAGTCTATCCAACATGCAATTGCCAACATTTTCTGGCTAGCTTACGTTGCAATTTTCTCACTATTTAAGTGAAAGAAAAAATAGGGCAAACTTTGGGTCTCGTATCTCCACAACACAAAGGGGATACTTCTATTCTTGGTGGTGTACCAGGTAATAAAGATAAAGCTTACTTTATTCTGAAGTCAGACTAAACTCTATATATTTATTTGTAGCTGCTATGGTGACATTTACAACAAATCATTATCATTCATATGAAATAATCTGTCAAATATGCAGGGATTTAAATCTTGTACTACTAATATTTGACTGTGCTTTTCTTAGTTGAATGTTGAAAATTCTGTGTAGTTCTTAAAAAAACACTTTTCCCTCCAAAATATATTTTCCAATGCAGTACTATTGTAAATTACTATAAATGATCATCCTTTGTGTGGTAGGAAAGGATGGCAATGGGAATGCTCATTCCTCCTGATGAGTCTTTGTTTGAACTGGCAGAGGACAACCAAAATCCTTCTGCCTTGTGTGTCGTGCAGGAGGATAGAGAAGAGATGGAGGGATCTCTCTCCACGGGTGGTTTGGATTTAAGTGAAGAGCCTTGCAAGGCTGACACTGGGAAGGTGACTCCTCTCCAGAGAAGAACTGAGCATATTTCCATCAAGTTTGGCAGACTGTGATGAGCCATGGGCAGGGTGCAGAGGCCAGGGATAGGAAAATAAACACATGGAGGGGACAAGTAGTTAGCACAAGTCTAACAGTTGTCATTTTGCTGCTGCTCATGGGAACTGTCCACTGGCTCCAAAATTAAACAGCTGCATTTACTTCTATGCTAGACACCAAACAGCATAATAGAAGCTGTCTCTCTAACATGAAAGAGTGTGAATTTCTGTGTGAAGACCATACTAATTTTATAGGTCTGATGACTTTTTGCTACAGCGTCAATTCCTGGATGTGTGCAGCCAAAAGACAGAGTGAAGAGATGTCAGACATCATGTGTTCTTGTGATTCAGTGAACATGAGCAAAGCAAAAGAAGACAAATCTATCCATGAATAAAGATGAGGAGTAGAAAACTAGAGCACACTTCATTGGTATTAAGGTACAGACAGAAGTATATTAATTTTTGTTTTTTATTTAATTTTTTGGATGAGCACCAGAAACAATAATTCTTTTGTCTGAATTGAAAGCTCTTATTTTCAGCTGCCAAAAATCCAAGCTGTTTTTTTTTTTTAAAGATCTCAGAGACCTGGAAACAATAAACCTTTTGTTTCCTCAGATCCAGCGATGGAGAGCTGACATGCCAAAGTCATTCTTCTCTTTAGTAAAGATTTCTGTAACATTTGTCTTTCCATTAAGGATGTCAGTAGAACTAAATTAATATTATACTATATACCTCACCCACTTGTTTCAAAGATTAATTTAAGCCATACTTAATATCCTCTGGAAAACCTTGAAAGTATGATGGCCTAAATTCTGGCTATGTGTATAATGTTTGTACCTAATCTAACATTGTGGAAATCAGTTTTGTAGCTGCTCCATACAGCCAAGAGGTTACCTTTCCTGCATCATGCAGGACCAAGGACAACTGGAACAGGATGGGCAGAGGACAGTGAGTGTGGGATATGTATACATTGCCACTGCATTTAGCCAGAGTGGCTGAACACAATGACTTCATCCATCTTGGCATGCCTGAAGCGTGACCTCAGCTCACTTTGGCTTCAGTTTGTGTTGAAGATTCTTAGCAGGTGCTGGCAGCTCTGTGGATGTGACACAACATATATAGCTCTCTCTTCATCCAAGAGGCAGGATCACTTTCATGCTGACCCTGCAAATTACATTTGCACTATGTGGAGTTTGCCCTCTTGTTGTTGTAGCTTGGAGGATCTAAGTTTACAACCGAGTCAAGGCTTGCAAGAAGAGCTGGTATCTTTTACTACACTAACTGGGGCAACAAAGCAAAAAAGTAGTGCTTGAGCTTCAGCAGCAAAGATCTGTCTTGTCCCTCTCTAATGGCAAACAGAAATACTGAAGGGCCTGTGCTACTCTCCAGAGATGGACCATTGCCTGCCACCTTCTCAGTATACGTGTAATTTTCTTCCAAGCATCCTTAGGATGTTTTCCTGTGATGGACATGCACAACAACACAGGGCAGTGATTTGAAACAGAGTTTTTTATTTGTGCAGTCTGTTGCAGTGGTAGGTGACAGGTTTGAAGGGAGGTAGCTGTGTGCAGCAAACGACCCTGTGTGGGAGTGTCAGGACTTCTTCTGTGCATCTACTAAGACATTTTGCTTCAGCTGAAGCCTTGACTCTCAGCAAACCACCCTGTTCAGGATGCAGTGCTTCTCTTTATGCCAGGAGATCTTAACCTGCTCTGAAATCCACTGCTGGGTTTTCATTCACATAGGCATCCTTCCATATGGCCAAATTAGCGCTGGCCACACGTGTTTTGTGTACAGTAGCGGGAAGTACAGGCTGGTATCAGCAGATCAGTGGAGCAAATCTGTTCATCCCAAGGACCAGTTGTGTCAGAGGGGGTTTGCTTTGGTCTAGCTTGTGACTGGGTCTGGGACCTGTGCTACTGTGAGCTACTGGAGTGAGTTAGATCCAGTTCTGGAGCACATCTGGCTTAGCTTCACCCAAGACATGTTTATGGAATGAGCTCTTAGGCCATTCTGTGCTGTGAACCAGAGCACAGTGAGTGGGAACAACCAGGAGGTTTGTTCAAAAATTCAGTTCTGCTCTGACCTGTAGCACTGCTGCAGATTCCTCAGCAGTGCACTGTGCTGTAGCATGGTGCAGAAGCACTTCCTCAGTTTAGCATTGTGTTTCCTTTTCTCAAGGAACCACGTGTTCCTGCAGGTGACTTGGGATGTAGACACACACATTTTCTGCCAGCATGACTATAACAAGACAGAAGTTATGTGTAGAAATTATCTTCTAATTGAATACATCCTAAAATCACCAGGCAAATTTTATCCCTGGGACTGGGTTACAAAGCCATAGACTATCTATGACTGTGCATGCAGAAACCTGACTAACCCAGGAGGTATTTTTTAGGAGAACTCCTAGTCAGATGAAATATTTTTACTGTCTATACAAAAGGAAATATTCTCTTTTTTGTGTTGGGTGATGTAACCATAAACTTTTAATGACAAACAAATTAGCGTGGTGTATTTACTAAAACAAAACAGAAACCCCAAACCAACAAACAAATCAACCAATTAAAAAAAACCCAACAAAGCAATACCTCCATCCCCCGAAAAAAAAATCAAGGAATCTTTTAGAAGCCTCTACTGAAAAGTTCAAGATGAGATGAGTGAAAAATAAGGCTGACCATACTTACCCTAACGAGTGGTGTTTTCATTTTTTAGTGCAAGTATATGCTTTAATAGGCTAAAATGTTTAATCATCTCAACTTTACTAGAATGTTTTAATCACCAGATGATTTAGAATGTTTTAATCATTAAATAAAAAAATATAGAAAGTACTGGAAGCAATTGTTTTAATAAATCTGAAGAAAGAACTAAGTGCCAAGAAGCGCATTAAAAGTTATTTTTTGTCTGTACTGCCACAGTTCAGTATGGCTTGCACTCACTTGGCTGAGAGCTTTCCTCTGAAAGCATCCCATTGATTGTGGACAGAAGATGCTGTTATATTCCAGCATGTGACTTTATTCAGACACCTCTGTGAAAATAGTGCAAAACTTAACAGCAGAAAATGACATTAGAAAATTGTTGGTTTTTTTTTTTTATGTGCAATGTATTGACATTGTGAGCCTAAAGAAGAGATTTTGAAAGGATTGTGATGATTTCACACTTTCTTCAAACAAGTTCTGAAGGCCTTCCCTGCACTCCTGAGTTTTAGCTGCGCAGTGACTAGGCTGAATTGCAGGACTCTGCTTTAAGCACAGTTTCAGCAACAGGAAAGTTTGGAGCAGACAGAAAAAAGGTACAATGTGTGCCCGAACACATTGTAAAATAAGTAATGTAAAATATGAACATGGAAGAAGAAAACAGAAAGTAGACTACCAATATCTTCATAAACCAAAAAATATGTCCTATAAGTAAAATAAAATCCTCTGTCTATGCCAAACATTACTCCATTGTAATGTTTCATTGCACTGTATCCATTTGCATGAGCCACTAACTCCCATTTGTAGCTGTCCACTGGTCTAAACAGACAAATCTTTGCACATCTATTCTTTTGGTGGATTTATCAGATTTCCAGACCCATTTTGCCCATCTTTGCAATTTCTGTTCCTTCCTCACTCGTGTGCTGGCTGCAGCAGATTGTTGAGGTAGGTCCACGTAACTAATCCTGTGGCATCAGGGTGAGCAGTTCCTTCACTTGCCTTTTCTTTCTTTTAGTCCTCCTTTAAGTGACCCCCCTCACCTTGTACTTAATATGATTTGGAAACTGGCTGCCTCTGCAGTGAATTCAAATCCTGTATGGTACACACAGTACGCTACTGCCGAGGGGCACAGGAAAATAACTCCCTCAGACTCCCATGCTCCAGCTCCTTTAATAAAATGTGCATTCTTTGTGCAGCATGTGCATTGTGTATCCAGCAAGCTTAATACTGCACACTGTGAAGGGCTTTGGGGACAGAAGATTGCTAAAAAAGGCTTTAATAAAGCAGTTTTCTAACACGGCAGTTTTTGTTTATTGTCAGAGTTCAAGAACACAGTGCTTTGGTAGTTCTGCAGTTCCGGATGTGTAAGGTATTTAAAAATCAGTTCCAGAAACCAAAGCAGTTCTATCCAAGGTACATCAAGGGCTAGATTCCAGCCACACATTCAGTATAAATAATGTAAAACCATCAGTCACATTTTATAGTAAGCAAAGCAAAATTGAAGACGTAAAGACAAGCTAATAAAATAATTAATATTAGTGGAAAATAACTGGTATAAAGTAACAAATACGTTTCTGTAGACATACCACTTAACTCTAAAAAAATATATACATACATATATGATGGCTACAAATGAGCTTGTGATTTTCTTCCAAAAGTATCTGAGCAGGAAGTAAAACATTTTCCCAGTGGATGAAATAACATTCATTTTTGCCAATCTAAGCAAGGCAGATTTAAATTTTATGTGTGTCCAACTGCTTGTTCCCCCTCAGCTAATAACCTGCCTGCTGGAAGCATTTCAAATGAAAAGGAGTTCACAGTTCCTAAGCCCAGCTCTGAATATATCTGCCATGCATGTAAACAAGTAAACCATTATGTTTCTTGTTGAGATAAAGAATACCATGATAAGTGGGGACTTTTACCAAACAAAGGGCTTCCTATTGCGAGTGTGGATAATCTTCCAGAAAACCCTGTGTTTTGGCAAATCACACCAGATTAATCTATTAGGCATCTCCTTTCATCATCAAATTTCCGCTGCCCATCACAGTGGCTGCCTTATCAAGCACCCTTTACTCAATAGCAGGCCCATTCCTAGGATTTCAGGTGCTGGCCTTCCGAGCTCAGAAAACAGGTGTCCCCACTGTTTTCAGGCAGGAAAGGTCCCTGCACAGAAGCCTGGGAAAGGGCAGGGGTATCAGCCTCTGTTCTACCTGAAGGAACAGGTAACAGGAAACTGTTGATTCAATGGGCTGACTTAATTGGCAAGCATTAGTCAGCACTGAGTGTTTTTTGTGAATTAAAAATCCTCATAAGAATCCTTACTGACAAAAGTTTTGGAAAGGGGGAAGATATGTGCCCAGAAATGCCCTCCCAGGAGCAGTCAGTTCTTGTAACTCTATTTTAAAGTGCTGCATTCTCTTGGTGTAGTACAGAAAATATGAGCTAGGAGCAGAGGGCAGTGTCAATCTTTACTGGTTATGTGTAGTGCCTGAGCTGTTAGGCAAATTACCTATATTCAGGAGGAAATGGATTTCAAATCTCAAATAAATCTCTAATATTCCAAACCAGTTAGGATGATGGATGAGGTTTTTGGTTTTCAAGCTCACTCTCAGTGCCTTCCCTGGCCAGGCTTTTTTTTTTCTTCTTCAAGTTAATGAAACTGGGGATATGGTTTCTGACCAGACTATTCATCTGTGAAACGGGGCCATCCACTTGGTCACTCAGCAACAATGCAATATGGACCACATTCAGAGTCAGTGGTATGAAGAAAGACATTTTAAGGTTGACAGAGGAATGTATTTTACAGGAGCCAGTAAATCCTTGCTCATCTTATTTAACTTTCAGGGCTTATCTCTTTTCATCCAGACAGCATCAAGCAGCTCCTGTCCTGGCTGGTGTCTCAGTATCTGCCTGCCTCCTCAGGCAGAAAGACCTTCATTCTGTGCTCCAAACCCCGCTCCTGAAAAATTGGCTTGTGCAGACTTTGCTGTAATGAAATCAAGGCAGGCAGGAAGGCTGGCGCAGCGACAGCAGGAAGAGCCCATCTGCTCTCAGCTCCTTGCCTCTACAGCAGGGCTGCTCAGAGCATCAGGATGAGCTCCCAGCTCTGCTTGGTGGGTAGGAAGGAGTTGATAAGAGCATGCCTGCCCTTCCGGGACTCCACAGCACAGGCTTTGTTTCATCTCCAGATGATTAAATGTTCTACGGAGCAATTACAAACCAAAGGAAGGAATAGCCAGCTCTCTCCAGCTTTCCTCAATCAGCACGATTGAATTTCTCAGAGGAAGGCAGCAGTAGCAACAGCAGGCTCAATGACTTTTCCTGAAAAATGTTGTCCAGTTTAAGATTGAGCTTTCATTTAACTACTTGCTGTTTCATTTTATTAAGTGCAAATTGTGGCTTAATAGATTTACAGTTGCCATAAACTTTGGCATCATGAAAGCTGTCGGACTGGCCAGTTGCACAGTGTATTTCTCAGATGATGCTAGGAAGGGTGAACAGGATAAGCCAGGCACCAAGAGAGTCTGCAGAGTATTTTAAGGGGTCTGTGCACAGTGTTCTGAGAGGCAGACAGAGATGAATCACAAGCAGTTGCTTTCTTTTTGTTCCTCTCTTTTCTAGGAATTAGAGTGGAGGTGGAAGATTTCAGAAGTTTATCTGCAAATGAAAAATAGCTCATTTTGCCTTTTGAGACATAAACTTTGTAAATTGACTGCTAGACAGTGGTTACCCCAGTCCAAAATAGGTTGTTTTTTTCTGTGTGCCCACTATACTGCAGCTCTGTTCTGCACTCATTACACTATGTTTAGTTCTAGATACATACCAGCAAAAAATACAGACATACTGGAGTGAGTTCAGAGACAAACATCAAATCTGATTGACGGCAGAATGTACAAACTCCTGTGAGAAGATTAGAAAAATTAAATTCAAATGGTTTGGTTAAGCATTGATGGGACAGTGGGCATGAGAGATACCCACAGTCATTTTCCCTAGGACAAAGATAACAGGCTGTGTGATTTTGCCTCCTGGTTAGATGACTGATTTACCATGGATAAGAGGGAAAGCTGCTTACCTTCCTCAAAGTAACTGAGAAGGGCTAAAAAGAGGAGGAGAAGATGAATTTTCGTTTTGTGTAGGGGAGATTTTTGTCACTTCTAAATAAAGTCTCCTACGGGAGGCTATTCATTTTGCAAGTCAGCAACTTTTCCCACCAAAGTTTTTTGGCAAATATCTGAGTTCCTCTGTGTGTTGCTAAAAAGTTGGTTCATTTATTCCACACAGCATACATAGGGATCTCTGTTACCTCCCCATCCAGATATGTACAAAAGAGCTTAGAGGCCTTCAGGGAAGTTTGATACTAGAATAAAACCACACTGCTACAGCTCTGCTCTGTTGCATCCCCTGAACAAAGAACTCTCCCATGTAGGGGTATCAGTGTAAGGGAGAAAAAGATCTGGTGTCCTGTGCAGGACATTTTCCCTCTGTGTATCCACACAAGGGTATTTCACATCCTTGGCTTACACTGGAAAATACCTCCATATGCAAAAATGCACCCCAGATGTGAAGCAGTAGGAAGGAAAGCTGTAAGTCAAGGAGGGATCCTATTTTTGCTGTTACTGCATTCTGAAAAGGGTTTGCTTTATGGGTCAAATATTCTGCAAAGCACTGAAATGTATGTGTGAACTTTGCTGAGTGAAAACCACCCTACCAGAGGGCAATATATCAGAGGACCTAATAACTATGTGAATAGTTTCTTGATGCAATGATCCTGTGTGAAACAAGGCAATTTATTTCAAAACAAATTTAACAGACAAACAATTTTTCTGGTGACAATACTGGGAGAGTTAAATTGTAGTAGTTGTACTTACATTCAGAGTTCTGAATTACAAAATTCATACTGTTTTATGATGACTTGTGAAGAGGCATGAACCTGCCAACTAGAGTTGAGGAGACTTTTGTCCTTCTGCTCTGCCAGCACTGCTCAGGAGCCCACAGTGTACCCTTACAACCCATTCTCACTCCTTACCTGTCAGCAGCCATGCTACATCCCATAATGTAGTGTATAGATCATGTCAGAAGGACGGAACAGAATTATGATGTGTTGAGATATGTTCAGAGGTACAGAAATCATTACCAACCCGAACCATCTCACAAAACCAAATAAAAGGTGTTTATTTTTTAAACCTTCTTGTGATCAAGCTGTTAAATTGTGCTTTGAGGGAACAAAATAATGCTTCTAAGGCAGTTTGTAGCTGACTTTGCAATATTGTCAGTCCCAATTCCCTCTAAACAAACATGAAGTGTTTGCTTCACTTACCTTTGTGTGAAAACACATCTTAAGAGACACAGCCAAAAAGACTTTCTTTTCTCCCCACAGTTACTACACGTGTAAATTCAATTAATTTATTTCTACAAACCAGATCTTACTCTATCAATAGAAGTTTAAGGCTTTTGGTCCACTCTGCTAATTACAGTGTAAAGCACGTTGTGTATTTGTTGCCAAGGACCGTTTTGAAATGGCATAAATATCTCAGAGAATTGCCTCAATCCTCTTCACTCCATTAGCAAATGTCATATTTACAGATTGCCAGAGGACTTGATGGTCACCATGCTCACAGACAGCTGCCAGCACGCTGCGGCCAGCGAGGCCATTTGTAATTCTCATTAACAGTTCTACCATTTTTGGTTGTATGAAAAGTGATAACACACCGATCTAACAGTCATTAAGAACTTTTTCTTACTCCTTTAGGATTAATTTGCACTGACCCAGAATTCTCTATTTGCTTAACACAAGCAGTGGGCCACTTTGATGTTATCTGCTTCTATAAACAATAGCATACAGTTCTCTCCTGGGCTAAAACAGCTCTTACTCTGCTGAGAATTAGCTGTATTAATCATTCTGAAGTCCAAGAGTGCATGATCATAAATTGTGTGCAGGGACCTCACTTAGCAACTCCCAAGACTCTCATTTATCAATATTTTTTTCCCTTCCTGGATATTTAGTATGTAGGGAGTAATTTATTTCTGAGCCGGTGCCTTGTGATGTCTTTCATGTTGAAGTAAAGTTGGAAAACTTTCCGCAACAAATATAATTTTTCTTACTTCCTTAGTGTAGAAAAAAAATAAAAATTACAGACCACAGCTACAGAATGATTCCCTCAAGTGGTAAGAACAGAAAAGACAGGCCAAGCTTGCAGTCACAGATCTTAAAATTCAGTGAACCAGACACCAGTAACTAAAAATGAGATAAATTGCACACCAAAAATGCCTTTTCCTGGTTATAAAATCAGTTTTAAAAGTGTGGGGCATCTTTTAAAAGTTAGGCTGATACATGCCTAACTTTTCTTACCTTTCTCAAACTAAGTTGCCAGAACATTATCAAGGTATAATTAAAGCAAGTTGAAATCTTCAGAGAACATTAATTTAATTTATATTTTCCAAGAAAAGGTCTGGCTACCAGAGAGTGATGTTTTTGTCTTTGCCATTTATTGGTCTTTTCCCCACCATCAAAACACAATACAAATCTGCCAAAAATGTAGGCATGAAAAATGCTTTTCCATACCAGGTCAGAGTTGATGTGATACGATGTATTTCATACTTTTAATGCAGCTAGTGAGAGACTTTTATTTAAAAAAAATTTTTAAAGCTATTTCCCCCAAAAATTCCCTTGTAAAAGGATACAAAAAGCATAAAAAATTCAAGAATAGAGGCAGCAAAACTCACATTTTGACTGAAAGAATGAAAACCTTGGGTCTCATAAGGGCAGTCTTTTATCCACATCCTCAGCTTTCCTTTAGCTTTGGGATTTTTAATTACCTAAACCAAAATGGGAGACAGAAGCCTGAATTCTGCTTTCCTTGAAAGGAGCATATGTGAAGTATCTTCATTGGCTTACTGGGGAAAGTCCAGAGTTGAGTAATTTTTGATGAGGAAAGAATTTTGGCCCAACTCAGGCAGAATCAGACTCACAAGCACAGAAACCTTTCTAACATTTTTCCTAGTTTCATGAGTTTAACTTCGATTTCAAAGCTCTCACTGTTTTATTGTAAACATGTGGTTTTAAAAATACTGCACTGATCCAAAGTTATCAGCATGTGAGTTTATTTTATATTAAGTAGTTAAAAAATATATGAACATAAAATGCCAACAGAAACAACAAAAATGTAAATAAATCACCACATTCAGTAGAAGTGCTTTAATTCAGAATGCAATAAAGACAGTCAAGGTTTAAAAAGTTTGTGCCAGAGTGTAAACTGAAGGAATCAGTAATTTATTTTCCTTTCCTGCACACAGTTTTCTGCTGCAGCCAAAAAATTCTCAAAGATTGTCAAAAATAAAATTAAGGAGTAAAAGAAAAAAGACAATGGAAAAATGTTTATTTCCCCTCAAGAAATTCTGGCTTCTGCAATTTGGCATTTTTCTCAGCTTTTGAGAACATTTGTTTTAGTGGAGGCCAAGAAGTGCTGTTATATTAACAGATTCTCCCTCTCTTCCCATAAATAAATGTTCAAGAGCTGTGATCTATCCTCACCTAGAGCTGTGCTGTCTCACTGATATTCGTCAAATCATGAGAACAGTTCCTGTAGGAACCGCTCATACTTCAGAGGCTGCACTAATTCATCCTGGATTTCTAATTACAGAAGAGTTTGCTACCAGAGTCAGAGGACAAAATTCAGCCAGAGTCACTTGAGGCACCGTGACAGATTTTTGAATGTAGTAAAACTATCAGTAGCTATCTGTGGAAGAATTTTTCTTTAGGACTATGGACACATGTTGCCTGTTAATGCCTTTTGAGATGTTGTAGGTGTGCCTGAGCCAGTCCTATCTCAGTGTAATAAAACTCATGGAATCACAGAATATGCTAAATTGATCCCATCAGGATCACTGAGCCCAACTCCTGGCCCTACACAGGACACCCCAAGGGTCACACCATCTGCCTCAGAGCATTTTCCAAGCTCTGCTTGAGCTCTGTCAGGCTGGTGCTGTGACCACTTCCCTGGGGAGCCTGTTCCAGTGCCCTTGCTCCTTCTTGCCCTTGAAAACTGGGACAGTGTTAACCAGCTTCCAGTCAGCTGGGACCTCTCCAGAATCCTGAGACAGCTCAACTATCATCAAGAGAGACTTTAGAATGATATCAACTAGTTCTTGGAGGATTTTTGGATAAATCCTATCAGGCCCCATAGATTTGTAGGGATACAGATGAAGCAGCAGATCTCACACTATTTCAGGGCTGGCTGACTCTGATCATTCTCAGAGTCATGGTCCTCAGGCTCCGGGCACTGAGACCACCTCAGTTTGTCATTCTTGTTGAAGACAGACAGAAAAGAATGTAATAAATACCTCTGCCTTGTATTTGTCCCTGTTTGTGAGAACACTGTCCCCATCTTGTCATGGGTAGATGCTGTTTCTACATTGCCTTTTGCCAGTATATTTGAAAAAAAACCTTCTTTTTATTGTCCTCCACGTTTCTGGCTGGCTTTTGGTCACACGAATTTTCTCCTGGCAGTAGTGAGCAGCATCTCTGTATTCTTCCCACGTCACCTGACCTTGCTTCCACTGGACATACACCTTCCTTTTTCACCTTATTTCCAAGAGAAGATTCCTCTTCAGCCAAGCTGGCCTTCTGCCTCACCTGCTTGACTTCTCAGTTTGGGAATTGTCTGCTCCTTAGGAGGTGATGTTTAAATAGCAGCCAGCATTGATGGATCCTGGCATCTGCAAAAACATTTTCACAGGGGACTTTACTTACTAATTGCCTGAGCAGCCTGAAGCCCGCTCTCCTCATGTCCAGAGTAGAATTTTGTTGGCACTTCGGGCATTGTTGTTCAATAGTTTGGCTGATATGTCATTTTGCAGGAGTAAGGACATTTTAATCCTGCCTCAGGAAACACTGCACTCACTCCACAGAGTACTGCAGACATGCTTATAATGCAGTTAATCTGAAGAACATCAGCCCATCTTTATTTAAAATGCTGTGGATGGATGCTTGACACAGCCCTCGAGGGTTATTTTTGCATCACCCATATGCTGAGAGCTGTACTCCTGGCTGAAACAAAAGCAAATAGGGGCTTTCAACTGCCCTCACTTCAGTGGATGGTCAGCAGGCTTTTGACTGCTTGTTCTGTGCTCCTTTTTATACTGCTGCTGCAGCAAGATTTGATCTGGGCTTATGCCTTGAGCGTTATCTACTGGATCCTGTGTCTGTAGTCTGAGACAATGAAACTATCTGCCTAATTTAAAATCCATTTTAAAAGTTACAGCACTTCCACTGCCCTTGTCAGTCATGCTTCCATTGGCATATCTCTCAGGAATTGCATAATTTAAATAAAGCTATTGTTTTATTGAAGTCTTGCTATTGTTACCACTCCTGAGACTTAATTTCTGATATTAATTTTGTGCCTTTTGTTAGCTGTCACACTATATTCATTTGTATTTACAGAAAATTCATCTTTTGCTCTAAAAGCCTGTTTCTAAAATTTGCAATGCTGAAATATGTGTTTACTTATGAAAGTCCAAAGTCCTCAATAGTGTCTTATCTACATGTGAAGGTATAAACAGAAAATTGTGTTTGCTGGTGATGTTTCAAATAACGAACAAAAGTTTTAAAGTTCATTTCAGTCCTTTCTTTTTATGGCTGTATTTGGTGGCTCACCTGCATCAATAATTTCATGATACTGTGGGAGAGGCCATGTAGACCCAAGGCTCCATCACTGAGGACTCTTCTACTCCCTAGAACTCTCTATGAGTGCAACAGTGCAAACATGTAATAGATGAGGTGTCTATAGATGCCTACAGAAATCTTCTTTTGTGTTCTTATCTCACTGCAAAAATAATTTGCCACCTCCATTAAAGGCACCAGGAGGCTATCTCACTTGAGGAATTCTTTAAAGGAAATGCCAGCTGTCTGTTTGGAATCTAAAATACGGTAGTTGGAATTATACTGTGACATCACTCATCCCAAATTCTCTGCAAAGATTTAAGAATGGGGTCAGCTGGTACCTGCCCTTTGCAAATGTTGCCTTTCCAGTCGGTGTTCCCCCGTGTTCTGGATCCCTGCTGGAGGCACAGCCATTTCTCTAAGTAGGATTTCCTTCAAAAGCTTAAGAAGGGGCAGAGAGGAGAACAGCTGCATTCAATTACCAAAAGCATGTGTCTGCTAGTCAGGAAGAAAGGGTGACTGCTGCTGCTCAGACAGAACAGCTCCCTGTGCTCTGGAAGCAAAGTCTGGCAAATCAAAAATACACAGTATTTTATTTTGGTGAGAACACTAGTTTGGAAAAAGCAAGGCAGCAACTTGCCTTGAAGAAGAGCGGCCTCTGAAGAACTTACACATTCTGGTGGCCCCTTTAAAAGAAACAAGCAGAATCTTTCAAAAATCAATTTCTCCTTAAAAATTTTTTCTGCTGTAGTTTGGGGGTTAAGGGTAGGGAGTAAGCAGCCTTTGGTCATGATTTCTCTTGAACCTGTGAAAATGAATAGACAAAATCTGATGGTCTGTGTGGATAATTTGCCCCCCAAACATCCTCTCCCAATTGTTCTTGTCTGGTACTTTGCTCCTTGGAACTTTTGTTTCTTCCAAAGTGGAATATGAAAGTGTTAAATGAGTACCTGAGGAAGAGATCACTTGATGGGAGAATGTGGCCTGACTTTAGTAACCATGTCAAGAGCTCCATTTACGATGCAGTTGTACGTAGAACAGCAGGAAATGAGGAATCTGCTCCCTGTCAGCAGGTACTCTACAGACCCAAAGTGAAAACTCAGATGAAACCATTTGGACAGATACTCTATTCCTCAAATATTGGCTCTGCTTTTGACATGGTGTATCAGGTTCTGCGAGGGGCTGGAAAAGAGGATGAATCTAGGAGGGCTTTAAGAGCAGACCACAAATACAATGCTCATGCAAAACCGGCAAAACCTTCAAAACAATGGGCATATTTTTTTACCTCATTTTTTTTTCCCCCAAAATGTCTGTTGACTTTAAAAATACTGAATTGCAGATGACCACCATACCACACTGAATTAAATAGAGCGCTGAAAGTGGACTGGAAGAAACTATACAGATTATGGGCATTTGAATTGGAAAGCAGCCAACATTGTTCCTGGGATTTAGGTGATCTTGGATATAAGAGCATTTAATATTTAACTTGTGAATAGTCTCCAGTTAATTTACTGTGGGATTAGAAAAAAAAAAAAGAAAGGAAGAAAAAAAGAAAAGAAAACAAAAGAAAAGAAGTCCAAATGACAAAGTTCAAGGATTTTAAAAGTAAGTGGAGGAAGGAGAAGGTTATACTACCCTTAATCCTACAATTTCCTTACTGCTAATGAGTTATAGAAGGATATGCAGTTGTTCTAGCTTCTGAACTGTGACAGGCAAATAGGAATACAGATTCTGTTGCCCTAAAGCAAAATCTGGTAATTCTACCCTCAGAATGCTCATTGTGAATCACCTTCTGACTAGGAGTTCAATAAACTCCTCCTTTCCAGAAGGTGTGAGGGTCTTAGAACTATTCAATATGAAAAGAGTCACAAAACTTTCTGCTGAATCTGCAGTCACTTCAGCTTTGGAAGTTTTGCATCGTTATTTATAGATAATATGTATATTAACATTAGAGCATTAGGCAGCACAAATAGGAATTTATGGAACTGGTTAGGGCTCTGGCACTAGTGAGAAGACACATGCTTGAGTTTTGCAACCCTTTCTGATAGGCTGAAAGGGACTGTTTGGAGGCAGAGGTAGATGGTGATGCAGAAGGGAATTAGGGACAGCAGTCGGCAACACAATGGCCAGCAGCAGCAAGGACAGCTGGGGCTGTGCAGCTGCAGAGGCAAATGGATTATTGGACACAGGAGGAGACTTCTGGGTATATCTCTGCAAAAGAGTCAGTGTTGCTTGTATCTGAAGTCTGAGACAACATGAAGAAATGGCTTATGACCAAAGGAGTTAAGCAGATCCTTACAGTGAAGAAAACTACTGTCTTCCTGTTCCCTTTCTGTAGGGGAGGAAAAGATTGCTATTGGTCCTTTGGTGAAAAAGAGACAGATGACGCAGAAGGTGGAATGTGTTACCTCTTTGACCCTGAGTGTGATGCTCATGACAGAGGATGAATAAATATCTTGTTACTTTTGTGTCTTCTGCTGAATTCAGTTTTCCTTGAGTGCCAGGCTCGGCTTCCCTGTCAGTTCCCATGGCACTGGGACTTGTGGGTCACGTTCTTGTGTCACATGAAGAAGATGCAGCCATGCTGTTGGGCAGGCATTTAGACAAGGACTGAGCCTATCTCTCAAAACTGTATATTTCCATTTTTTTTTTAAGATAAGCAATCAAATACAATAATTCATTCAATACAGCTTTTTTTTTTTTAATCAGCTGCTTGGAACATGTCCCTTCTGCTTCACATCTGTTTCAAGACATGCAGTTAGCTTCTGTTTCCTTGTTATTCCATCTGCAGTTTCACAGCTGCATGTGTCCTACACACTGCTGTTTTTTCAGTGACAGCATTTAGATTAAGTCTTTATTTCTTTCTATAGTCACCATTCTGATAGATGTACGTGTCTCTTCAAGCCCACCTAGGGATCAGGATTGAAATTTTATCTACCTCAGTATAATTTGCTAACATAAAGGACAGGCAAACAATAATTTTCATTTGATTTAGTTACTAATTGAAAACAAAGTTTTATGTATTTTTTATTTTTAAGTTAATTCTCATCCCTGGGAGGTGGTGGTGATCAGATTTTGTAAATCAGTGTCCTGAGCACCACTGAAAAAGGTTTCAGTCTTTCAATATCTGGCATTATTTTCAGGGACTGTGTGGCTGAAGGAATGGGGTGCTGAGGTTTTTCTCTGCATACAGATGTTTTGACTATTTAAACAGACACAGAAATATCTCAGCACTGTTGTTATGTCATATCACAGCACATACCCAGAGTATTCTGTAGGCTCCCAGAACTTATAGAAACAACACCAGCTATCAGATTCTGTCTATGAGATCCATTCCCTCCCTTAAACAAAATTAAGGAAAATGGAGAGATTTTACTATTATCAAACCTCAGGACACTGTTACCAACTGAAATGCCAATTTAACTTTAAGTCCCTCTTTGATATTCTTCCTTGAAGAGAGTACATGATGGCCATAAATCCAACTTGGCAATGATTCTGAAAGGTCACCTGTGGATATTGTTTTTCATGGTGTTAAATAGACTGTAATAGTCTCATTATTGCTCCAGAAGGACAACTGGAAGTCCCATTGGTCTTCTTGCTGTCTCATAAATAATTAACAGGCTGTTTTAACTGGGTCTAACCTTTGTACAGAGTGGCTGAACTTCACCGCATAGCAGCGGCAGAAGAGATGCAGAAAAATATAATCCATCATTGATGGTACCAAAGCATTCAGGTGATCTAGGAATAAAAATAGAAGACTAATAACCAAGTGATAATCAAGCATTTTACAGGCTACTAGAACAATTGTCTTTCTGTACAGATATGAATAGTTTTAGCATCCTCCATCACTCAGGTTATTATTTTTTTTAACGTGTCTTTCCACATGACCTGTGAGTCAGGTTTTCAACATGAGGAATTTAAATGTGCAGTAGGTGAGAAAAGTTCAAAATGTCAATTTTTCTCTTCTGCCATAGGTAAAATACAAAAGAAGAAGGATTAAAGAAGGACCAGATTCTTCCTATTATCAGGTCAAACTTTCAAGTGGGGATGGCTAAAATAAAATCCTGCAATTAAAATCCTTTAAATTATTTCTTGTTTGGATAAATAGTCCTCTCCAACTCTTCATTTTGAGCATCAGCAGAGTCTAAACTAGTGTTGGATTCGATATCTAAAGTACAATGCTGAAATCTGCCACATCTCACCTGGAGAGTCCCCAGGTTTCTTGGTAGCAGCAACCAGTGTTAGCAATCAGGAGCCAGGTCTGATCTCACAGATGTTTCATCATGACAAAGTTGGGGGTAGTGCAGAAAATGTTCCTGCTATTGGATACAGGAAAGATTGTCTGGAAAAGAAATGCTAAATTCCAGCAGTGGAATTTCAAAAGAAGATTAAATATAAAAAGGGGCTTAGACAAGGAGAATCAAAGAGAGAGAGGAAAAGAGAGACAGAAAACACTAGTCTCTCAAATGTTTCAGTTTTACAGAAAGGCAGAATAAGTTGTCAGTAAGAAAATGATCTGTATGTTTTCACTGCAACTGTTCCTCTTGTCTCCTTTGTTCTTCATTTTGGGAAATGAAAATATCTTCCATACAAACCATGGCAAGTTTGTATAGAAAAAAACATAGTTTAATAATTCTGCTTTTGGAGTTCACTTCTGTATAATTGTATTCTTTTCTTGACCCTTACATTCATAGACTGAAGAATGCATGACAGTTGGAGGAAAAGGAAATCTCTGAACACCCATCACAGGAAGAGATATGCAAGGGATTGGTCTTGAACACACATCGTCTTCCAAGATGCTTGCTAGTAACCCCACAAAGTAAAGAGCCTGACATAGGGAGAAGAAGGAATATTGTAGAGCAGGAGTAGCAGGAAGATCCAATGGTATATTACAGAAAATTGACATCCTGGTGGCAACATGTCTGGAGAGCACCTTGATAATGACAGTCAGGGCAGTCTGAAGTCAAGCAGATTTTCATGTGGAAGCCAGGGAGGTTTTGAGCTGTTTTGCCCTACTGATCCCTGAACTTCATGGCTGTTAGAGGACTTGCTCTCCTGCCCTTCTTGCCAAGAAAACAAATCTTTCCCTTTTAAGAAGACACTCAAAGTCTTCAGCTTAAAGACATTAAAAAAAACCAAAAACCCAATAGGGGGGTGCTTACTACGTATTTTTCTGGAAACTCTTTCCAATATCTTGGGAGTTCCTTACAGTCGAATAGTTCACATTTTTACCGCATCTTCTCTTTCGATCTTGAGCTATTTTTTACATTTTTCAAGCAATTTAAGGAGAAAACAGCAAAACAGAAAAACCAGAAAGACAGCATGCAGGTAATTTTATGAAGTAGCCATAATGGGGGGTAGTTTCTAGTTGCACGCCACAGAAACTCAGTGGTACTGCTCAAGATGTCTGTGGGGTGAAGGGGCACCACTTGGAGAGATTTATTAGGTTCTTAACCTCAAGTTAAAAAGGGAAGATAAATAGAGGAAAGTCTCCTCCCAATAGACCTCAATTACTTACAAATAGTCAGAATACACATTGAAAAGCTAACATTTTTTATCACAACTTTCCTTGTTCTTTATGTAAATCTTCTCTAAAAGCTAAACTGATGAATTACTTTCAGGCTGAAGAGTTCCCTCTCCTTGAGGGAAAAAAAACAAAACCAAAAATCCCCCAAAACCCAAGAGCATTTCTGCATTCTCCCTCTGAGCCCCCTGCTTGTACACACAGACACACTGCTGCAGAGATGTCCACACGTGTGGACCTTTGTGCTCTGCCCTCCTGTTCAAAAGCCCATGTGCACTTGATGAGCAGATCCAAAGCTTCATGAAAACGAAGTCCTTTTACTGACTTCAGGAGGTCAAGACTTGTATATAAGCAATTTGAGGGAAGGGAAACAAAAAACCTATTAGTTCTTGCTGACAATTTTGTGCCCTGAAAAAAAATTGAATATTTCATTAATTCCATGTTGAAGTAGGAGTACAAAAACTCCTAAAGGTGACAACTTGACTTGCAGCAGCAGCAGCAGCCCAATGGCAAACACCAGCACTTACTGATTGTGCATTGGTGTTAACTTGTGTGGTTTCTGTGCAATCTGAGGGCACAACTATGGGCTGTTTGCAATATCCCAAATTCCTCCTACTGTCTCTAATGTTTACTTAAACTCTAGAAACTCAGATGTGGAATTTTCATTCATTTTAGCCTAGAAAATATTGTGCTTTTATTGACTGTTACTACTGAATGCAGTTACGGGATGGAAAGCAAACAAACCCTGAAGATGCAGGTGTGTGATGTGTTGAAATCTGATACTGCTTGCTGCCTGTAAGTAAAATAAACAGAATTGACTTATATTAACTCAAGTGTTGATTGTAACCCCAGAGTAATTTTTTCCTTTTATCTCTTAAATATATATATATTGGTGACATTTTAAAATCCTAGGTCTTAATTAATTTTCAGGGGGAGTTTTTCCTAAATACACAGGACAGGTTCTGATCTTTGACGTTTGGTGGAGTGTAATGACAGAGGAGCATTGTCCTGTTTTCACCACTGGCTCTAAGGAATCTTACAAAACTTCCCCGTTACAACAGTTGTTTAAAACAAGATCTGGATCTGTCTTCTTTCTGCCAGATCACAATCATCACAGAAATTTTAAAACAAACAAAGAGCCAGAGGCTACCTGTTCCTCTGTGCAATGACTGAAAGCTGCCAAGGCTGGACCAAAGCCAGCCTTCAGGTCAGGTTTACATTATCACCAGCAAAGAAGGAAAATCAGGTCCTGAAAAAAAAGGTACTGTAGTTAATAAGAGATTGAAAAAATCTGATTAGCACATCTGCAATTAATCAAAGCTGTCACAAATAATTCAATGAAATGTAACTCTTTGCTGAAATCTCTTTTGACTCAGTTTACAACAGTCTGAACAATAGTGCTCCCCTTCAGGAATACAAACAAACAATTTCCCTGGCAAACAAGAAAGGGAACATTGCTTTAACTCTATGTGGGATGACAGTTTTTTGTGTACATATCGCTACAAGGCACATTGGACATGTTTCCACAACATTTATAGAGTAAATATATATACTTCTTAAAGGCTTGTACTCTTAACAGGGTGACGGAGAAGCTGCAGGACTGGATGAATTAAAGATATATTTGGGTTGGTTAAGCACCTGGATGAGAGGCTACAAAGAGAAGTTTGGGGGCTGTTGGAAGTGTTGGGCATAATGCAATACACTTTCTCAAGGTTCTGTATTTGATCAAAGTTCCCGTGTGGTTTTGAGAGAAGCTGTGTCCATAAGGAAATCCCTTTTTCATTTAATTTTTGTTTTGTTTTATTTTATTTTATTTGAACGTAAAACCGAAGCTTTGAAAGCTGATTTTAAACCTTAAAGATCCCTTACAGCCTTTCATGAGAAGCTATAACATCAATAATGATGCTCTGGCTTCCTGAATTTCCCTTCCAGTTTTCTTGGATTCATTACTTTTCCCTCTCCAGGAGATGAAAGCTGGCTCTGCGGTACAGAATGGATGCCCCTGGGGTTTTGTTGGGGAGAAAGCCATCCTTGCTTGGACTCAGAGAGGCCATGATCCTATGCATCACTGAGCAGCTATTGAAAGAAGGGGAAACTGGTGGACCCAGAAATTTAATAGCAGCATTCTGACCGTCTTCTGTTTAGCCACAGCAGGGCTAGAGCAGCAGGAGGTCTCCTCCAGCTCCTGCTGCAAAAGGAGAGTCTAAAATGGCTGCATGTGGCCCAGCTTCATTTCCTACATTTTTATTGCTCTTACCACAGCCTACCTTTGGTATCTGCCTGTCTACTTCCTCACCAGCTCTAACAGCGTGGCTGTGTCTCCGCCTGGAAAGTTCTTCATGAAGGGGCTCCACTGTAGACATGCAAGGAATGGAGACTGCACAAGAAGAAAGAACCCTCTAGGTGGTGGAGGGACCATGTTTGCACACATGTGAAGGAGTGCAGTACCAGAGAGTTCCAAACAAACATGCAGTCCCTACTGTGTTTTCCTTTTAACATTGATCCCATGACAGACAGGGTATTTTCTATTCATGCACCCTGATGTGTGCCAACACCCAGACTAGAACTCCAAACTTGCAAATACAGCTCCTTTAAATAGCACACACTGCTATGTCTTGGCTCTGCATATGCTTTTTTCCCCTACTTTTCTCTCCCTATTTTGTTATGTCATGTCATAATTTAATATTTAGTCCTGCAAGCTGCGAAACCCAAGAAGCATAATAGAATAGCTCCCAACATGTTCAAGTTCTGGTGGGAATGGACTATGCTTGGTGCATCTAGGAAGCATCCTAACCACTAATGTCACTGTGCAGGGATAGAAGGGCCAATAATAAATAGAGCAGTAAGGATGAAGTGGATGTATTTTATAGTATTAATTTCACAGAACACAATGTAATACACTTAGGAGGACTTTTAAGTATCATGATAGTGGGTTTATCTCATGCTAGCCAAAGTGTAAACAAACAAGAAAAAATAGAACTCTCACTATTTCATTAAGTTGATATGAATGGAGCGCAATAAAATTGGATATAGTGTTGTTACACTTCTCTACAACCACAACTTTGGATGGTGTACAAGTCTTGGAAATAGCACTTCTTTGTGGATAATACAATAATGTGAACAATGAATATCTGATGCAAACCTTGTTGGATAATTATTATTAGACATGTTAATATTCTCAAGAATGTAGCTTTTTTTATTGTTCATTGATACATTCTGTAACTCTTTTTTTTTTGTGTATATTGCTGGCAAAATGTCTAGGGCAGAAAATCATAGGCAATTCACATCAAGCAAAATGTGTAGGCCAGAAGTTTTGCATTAACGTATCCACTCAGCTGCACTGAATTTATAACCCCTTAAAGCAGTACAAAGGGTTTTAGTATTGGATATAAATTATGTATAAAACACTCAGCATGAACTGTTGTCCCTGTATTAAGGTAGATATGCCAGGCATAAAAAATAAATGACAAAAATCTACATTAATGTTAAAAGGTCAACTTTAAACTGACAAAATCAAGGAAATGCAGAATTACTGCTGAATCCTTCTTTCACTCATTTTACCCCCTACTCAGTTCACACTGGGTCATCCCTCTCCTTTCCAAGATGGAGTAAAACCTCTGCTAACAAAAAAGGAGCAATCAGGAGTCACTGCCTTGAGTACACGTGGTGCAGGTGGTGGCTGGGGACTACTGCTACTGGTCTTCCTTCTCAAGAAAGAAACCTGCCATTCATGTAAGAGCTACAGCTTCCTTCGTTTCTGCCTAGGAACATTCTCCTCCTAGGTGCTCCTCCCCCCCATCTTACTCTACCAGAGTGTGTTACACTCACTCAATATTTAGCCTAACACACCCCTCTTTAAGAAAAGTTCTATTCTGTTAAAATGGAACCCAAATATGGTTTGGCCCTCAGGACATGGATAAGTTCTAAGTAATAGTATTTCAAATAATTCAGAGATGGTTGCGTTCCAAAGTGTATCACATTATTTTCCTAAGACAGCATCATTAGGGGTAAGGCTTGAAGGGTGAGTGTGAAGCAAAGTTAATAAAGAGAACTAATTATAGACTGTACCCCAATAAAATACTTAGATCCTCACATCTACACCACCACTAATCACTATCAACCTTCTTCTTTTGGAAAAGAGATAGAAACATCAGAACTAGAGACTGACATTATTTACCCTAATGCAGTATCTTACACCTTTTTTGACCTAAGGAGATAAACAACCCATACAAACACACATATTCAGTGAACATAAGATGTATTTCAAAAGACTTAAGGATAAACTTGACTTCAGATAAGGCAATGGGAATATGGGTTGCATCCATAAATTTCACATTCAGGAGGGACTATTGTGTTAACCCAGCCTATTTGGAAGAGCTGTCCAGATCACAGGCTTTCATTCTTTCCTGTTAAAGAATTGATTTCCCTGTGCCACCCTTATTGGCAGTGATTAGATCAGCACCAAAATTAGTGAACATTATCAAACTCAGTAACTTGTGAATGAAGTGGAAAGATGTTCAGCTGGAAGGCTTCAAGTGACAAGGGCCATAAGGAATTATTTTGCTTCAGGGAACAATTACACACTTAAAAAGTAATTTTAGTCCCACCTGTAGCCATTAGATTGCATTATGTTCTAGTATTAGGAACCAAGAAGGTCCCTATTGCCACGTGCAAGTAATTACAGATTGTGATCTAGTTGTTTTGCGAGCCTAATAATCCATAACAACCTAACTTCCAGTCACACATGGAAGGTTTCAGTCATCTCCTTCTGTACCTAAGTCAATAATTGTCAAGCCAAAACCTTGACTTATTGCTGACACAGGGTGGACTCACACAGATTTTCTAAAATATTTCCACTTTTCTCAAAAAGAAATTGTAAGGGCAAAGGAACTGGAGATCTTTCTTTCAGCAACTTAGGTGGAAAAAGGGCTGATGCTTGTAGGGTCAGTTACTGATGCAGTTTCTGTAGGACCTGGGAACATTGTCGAAGATGTGATTCTCTGAAGGTGCTGAGTCAAGCTGCTGTTTTGGGAAGACTCAAATTAGTTAAATCCAAATTTTTCCTTCTGCTGTATTTCTACAGGGACAAATATATGTCTGGCACATAGATTCAATTTCAGAAATATTAATATTCATAACATAAAGCTCACAGAAATGTTGATAAATGTATTTTAGCCCACTTTGAGCAAAAATTATCAATTTTCAATACATTAATGACACTAAATTGAAAAAAAAAGGTGTGGTTCTTATGTTCTTCCACAGATATTTTGGGTTTGAAGGTGAGTCTTCCAGTATAGGATACTGAGCAATCTCAGCTCTAGACCTTCTTACATGGCTAATGGAAAGGTGTAACCCAAAGGACAAGATCCAGATGACCTGTGGACAGCAGCATGGAGGCTGAGCACAGCTGGGCCAGCACTTCTTTCCTGCAGTCATTACAGGTCACGTCCCTCTCGCAGTACCATGTGGAAGTGAGGGAAATATTTTCTTCTCTTACAATAGTCAGGTCACAGGAATGCTGAACCAAAAACTAATTGTAATCTCATGCAGTCAGTGCAATTTCACCTGATTTATTGGTGAAACTCCAGGACAGCAAAATCTGTCCTATTATACAGGACATATTATTATGCCATATATTATCTGGAGTCTAATTATTGGTGATAAAGAGATGAAGCTTGAAAGCTACAGGACTTGGTGACACAGCCTATGATATCAATATTTTCCCTGTTTAGTACTTTTTTTTTTTGAGAAAAAAAGAAAAGTATTTTTCCAACTGTTTTCCATTATATAAATTTCTACCATAAATTTTGGCATTTGCTGACATTTGTACCTTTCCAGGATACCTGAAAGGAAGAGCAGCTGGAACTGCAGAGGCTCTTGAAAAAGAATTAATTAATAACCCAGTGATTTGAACTTGTGTAATCTAGTTATTATAAAAGGGTGTTAGTTGGATGTACTCTTTAACATTTTGGATGAGAAATTGGGATGTGATTTTTTTTTTTGGAGCAACAGGAAAAGCACAACATTATGTCAAAAGTGCTGAAAAACAAAGCTAATTAACCATTGCTCCCAAACTTAAAAGTCATGAATGAATTTAAAAAAAGGTAATTATCCCTGAAAAATAGTTTTATGGGAATGATGAAAAAGCATTAAGATAGCAGTGGAATGATGTGTGCAATGAATTTGCTAACAGGAAGTAATACAAATATTCAATATGGAAACATTCACAAAATAATTACTATACAAGCAACCTTTAAGTTCTGAGTGAGCGCAAAGATTCAGCCATGCTTTTGACTTTTCTTATTTGAAGTGTATCAATGCTTTAAGTACCAAAATGTAAAATCTGTTCTACAAATGTCTATTTAGTTACAGACTTTCATGAGGGCATTATGGCTTTCAGGTGCAATAAACTACCCCTCTTTGTAACAACACCCCTTTATAAACACAAAGCAAATCATTATGAGGAAAGGGGAGAAGTTAAAAGCCCTAAATCTTCCATTCCCAAGGATACTGTTACCTTCAGATAGAATGTATTTTTTTAATGTATGTATTTACTGCTTAAATGTAGTGTATTTCCATTGGGTTTAACTGACAAGATTTTAGGGAGTTCTTCATTACTGATTTATATATATACACATAGACACATATATGTTCAACTACCCATACACTTTTTTGCTCCTGTTTCCTAGCATAAAATTATTGCCTTCCCTGGAAAAATGAAAATGAAACTGGTTTCTAGACCTATGATTATTCTTTCTTTGAAGAGGCTCTTAATAGGATGCATGAAACATCTGGAAGAATTAAATCAAAGGGTGATGGAATTCCCACTGGAAAACACATGTCAAACAAGAAAAAGAGTCTTGTGGAACAAATGAGATTTTGCCCTGAGAATTAGCAAGTACAACAGCTAAGCTTAGCATTGGATTGAGATGAAAACTCCTAAGAGGCCTCTTGATACCCTTTTTAAACCTCCATCATGCCTAAAAAGAGAATAATTTGTGTAATACAGTCTACAAGAAAAATATCTGTTTTTCCTATTCACATCCACTATTTGAGAAATTTCTGAGATCCACAGTAATCTACAGGTAGGGAAGATGGTCTGGGTGACAGACTGCATCTAATAAGCACATCACCATTAGGAGGATATCCAGCTGTAGCTCTAAAGCTGCAGTGGGGAGGGGAACCCCAAATATAGTAGATGCTTTGTGACTCGCAAAGAGAAAAATTATCATCTGCAGTTCAAGTTGTTCATTTTGGCACTTATGCAATTCCTCTTGCCACACTAAGGCTGAATTTCATTCAGCGTCTTCCTAAGAAAACTTTTTATTAAGGATAGAATTAAAACCAGCCTCAGATACTGATAGTCACACGTCTGTCTGCCTTGCAGAGTCATCTCCACTCATTCACAGCTGCCAAAAAAAAATTAAAATGTGTCTCTACACTAATATAAATTTCTCCAAAACTGCACTGTAAGGTGGTGAGTTAAAGCAATTTAGAGAGTAATTTAATGAGAACATTCTTAAAGGATGGGATGCCATCCAAAGGGAACAGGACAAGCTTGAGAAGTGGGCCCATGGAAATCACATGAGGTTTAATAAGACCAACTGCAAAGTGCTGCACCTGGGTCAAGGCAGGCCCTGGTCTCAATGCAGACTGGGGCTGAACAGATCAAGAGCTGGCGGCTGAGAGTCTGCACAGGAGCCAGCCTTGGGCATTTGCAGCCCAGAAACCCAGCCATGTCCTGGGCTTCATCAAATGCAGCATGGCCAGCAGCTCAAGGCAGGAATTCTGCCCCTCTACTCTGCCCCCGTGAGACCCACCTGGAGTGCTGTGCCCAGCTCTGGGGTCCCCAGCACAGGAAGGGCATGGACCTACTGCAGCAAGTCCACAGGATGGACACCAAGATGCTTGGAGGGATGAAGCACCTCCCATATGAGGAAGATCTGTGGGAATTGGGTTTGTTCAGCCTGGAGAAGAGATGGCTTTGGGGTGGCCTAAATGGGGCCTTCTAGTACCTGAAAGCGAGCCTACAAGAAAGATGGAGAGGGACTTTTTACAAGGCCATAGTGACAGGACAAGGGGAGGATGGCTTCAAAGCAGAAGACAGTAGGTATAAATTAGATATAAGCTGTGGATGTCCCACCCCTGTAGTGCTCAAGACTAGGGTGAATGAAGTTCTGAGTAAACTGGTCTAGTGAAGGATGTCCCTGCCCTGTTGGAACTAGATGATCCTTAAGGTCCCTGACAACCCAAAACATTCCATGATTCTATGAGAATGAATTTTCTTTTACTGGGGAAATAAAATGCTCCTTTGTTCATATTATAATGGATACCCATCCGATCTTTTTCTATTTCTCTCTTTACATTCCCATAAATTAAAAGACTCATGGAAGACAAGTGGTAAAGAATGGGCAAGACTATGACTGCACTATATTCTTGGATGAAACAAAGGAAATTTTCAAAACTTTAATTCTCATTGGTCCAAAGGCAGTTTAAGAGAGCTGTGATGTGGTTTTCCCCTTGTTTTTCTGAAGTTTCCTTCCCCCTCACTTAGAGGAGAATGCTCTACTCATGAAAGAGGGAACAAGGTGAACTGACTGCAAGAAGCCCAAGTGAACTTGGAATGGAGATGCATTTAGTGGATGGATTATTTGATGGTGTTCTACTAAAATATTTTAGCTCTTTTGCATTTATTAAAAACATAACTTGTGAAATACATTACCTTTTATTTTTATTTTTACTACAAAGAGTCTTTGTCTTTCCACTACAGCAGGACTGATTTGAGAGGAAATTGGTCTGTTACTGAAGGTGGTGGGAGAGCAGATGTTCTACAGTGGACAGCAGAATTTGTAGTAGTAGTTTGTTTGTAGTACTGCAAAATGCAAATTGGAGCGCTTCCTTTACCCTTTTCTATCTCATGCAGTGGTTTCCTTGCCTCTCCAGAGAGGCTGTATGATTTATAATTACAAAAGTTTTGATCCTTTTCCATCTCCTGGTCATGTATGGAGGGGGTCACTTTCTGCTGTATCCATGGTGAAACTCAGTCTGTTGGGCCTTTATTCAAACCACTGAATCACTTCTATTGGAGAAAAAAAGATGCACAGTAGGAAATATTTAAAGGATAAAACTGACTTTTGGAATCTCTATGGAAAATAAGCTTCCTATGCAGATAAAACAAAGAAAAGTTATTTTTACCACAGTTAAATATTGAAACAATATGAACAGTACTCTGAACTACATAACCTTAAAAGTGAATAGTACAATTTACAGACTTCATCCCACCACATAAATTTCACTGACTATGGATTGCTTAGTACACTGGAACCTTATGCCTTTTTAGCACACTAGTTTCCCAGACTATCATTCGTACAATCATTCTTTTTTGTCCTTGGAAGGATTTTCCTGCTATTCTTCATGCAAATTTAAGAATTATTCCTAGTTTGTGGGCCTGCAGCAGCATGTTGCTGTATTTGCAAAAGTTTCCAGACATGCTGGTTCTCTGCCTCTTTGTTTTTAAGTTCAAATTTTGCCAGAAAAATATGCAGCTTTTCTGTGATCACAAAATTAATTGGGTTTGTCAGCAGTAGTCTGATTTATGTCTCCAGCTTAAGCCACAAATGTGTGATCAGTGCTAAAAGTGGTGGTGGATAGGTCAGAATGATGAAATTTTTCACTAATGTTTCACCTTAAGAGAATCTTGGTATATTCAAATAATCTAATTTCCTTCTAACTGCTTTGTATTTCTTTAATCATCTCTTTTCTTAAAATGAATTGGTGATTTGTTCTGCTGAAAATCAATGGCAGAAACATGCTTTATTCTTCAGAAATATTGTATTTATTGTTGAAAATTTTCTTCAGAAATATTGTGTTTATTGTTGAAATCATAAAATAAAAGGGCTCCTATTGTTATGTCTGAATGTTGTTATCCCAATTTTGAAAATAGCTTTGAACATAATGGTCAAACTCTGCTTTTTTCTCTCATACACAAAGGATTCTATAAATTCTTACAAGTCAAAATCCATACAGTTCATAATAATGAATATTTGCCTTTAGTGTCAGCAGAAGTTGTGTTTAAAATGTACAGACAAGGAAGGCAGCAGCAACTCACAGGGACATTGTTTATAGAATCGGTGCCTTAATTACCAGGTAGTAACACAAGGCATACTTTAAAACAAAGCAGAGTGAAACACTGGAGAAGTTTGCAACAGTGCAACAAGTAAGACTAATTCAGCAATTCAATAAAATGAAACATTACATTTTCTTCTTTGTAAATACCAGTAAGAGTCATGTCAGCTGCCAACAAATGAAAGATTTTAATGTATTCTAGTGAAGTTTCTTTCAACAGAATTTCTGCTTCATAAGTTTTCTAAACAAGAAAGCATCTGAGCTGCTCCAGCACAGAGCTTTCAAAGGCTATCAAATGGCATTTAAAACACACACACTCTCTACATACCAAACTCTACCCCTCCTTTCCCCTCTGTGTTAATGGTACAGAGGGTCTCCCCATAATTAAACTAAACCCTGAAATCTTGACCATTGTGGTTGCTAAAGATCCCATGCACTTCTAGGAGAGGAGGGGCATTAACCACAGTTTCCTCCACAAATTCCCAGCCAGGTAATTGACTGCCTAGAAATCTCCCATCCAGCTTCCACTGCATGAGCTATTTTCACTCAGCCTCTTACTGAAGCTGCTGGAGGGCACTTCAGGCATGGGCTGACAGCTGTGCTCTCTCTTAATGCTCTCTTGCTTTGCTGAATATGAAAACACTGCTACCATAACACAATAAAATGAACAAAGTGGCAGGAATATATTTGCCATAAAGTTTAGGAATAGCAAGTAAGCTAATAAAAGCATTGGCAAACCAGGCCATTAATCTCTACAAAACATACTGCTGTGTAACAGGTTATCCATCATACCAGATAATGTAGATTTGAGGTGAAAAGTTGCTGATCCCCAGTTCACACATTCAAGTGAGCACATTTCATCTTTTTTAACTGTGGCAAGGAGAGGAACAGCCTGGACTCATTTCAAATGTCAGCTGTGCAAGTAAGACAAAGCCTTAGAAAGAAAACTACCATTCACCCAGTTTTATTTGCAGGCATGCTTACAAAACTCTCTTCTGGTTTCTATCTTCTTGTAACTTGATGGGAGCCTACAGGAGACTAAGATGTTCGGACAGAAATTCAATGATGGAGCTCAGAGTAAAATGACACAGCTTCCCACATACACTCCAGAGATATTTAATAGGTTCTGTCATAATCCATATGTTCTCTTCAAAAAATAGGAATAAAAACCAGCTGCCTTACAATAAATTCTAACTGCAGTATGAGTTAATTTTAAACTGATGTAACATTCAGTCAGTTTTCATTTAAAATGACAGTGGATATCTTTGCCAGACTAAGTGTGGATTTGTAAAAACAGATGAGGAACAGTAAAATGTTTTTCCTTCAAGACAAATATTTCTTTTTAACATGGAGCTTTTAGATAATAGGGGATTGTTCAAGTGAAGAAAGACTTTACATTCATCACCATGATGATATATTACTAAAGTACTGTACCTTTGGGCTCTGTTAGAAACCCCTCAGGGATGTGGCAGAGCAGAGATTGCAAATGGTACCTGATGCCAGCTTTACTGGCTCAGGCTCTGAAACAACTTGCTGGCTCTGGTGGCATCAGGATGGTCAGCACCACTGGGCACTGGTGTGGTGCCTGCTGACTCCAGCCATAGGTATCAAACAAAGGAGGGAAGAAGCAGCACGTTAGATTATGTTTAGTTTTTTATTTTTACTATTCTAGCCTGAAAGAATTGCCTCAGTGAGGTTCCAAGTGATTTAGAAATTTTCAAATATCACCCCTAGAACAGAAAATAATAACAAAAATATAGTTTGAAGTAACCAAGATCCACATTAAAAAATACAGCAGGCAACCCACTTATGCTCCTCATTCCTACCATTCTAACTGCTCTCAGCTCCCTAGAAAACCACTAATGACTGAGGAATAAAATAGGCTTATAATGTGTCCCAAAGATCAACAGCTTTGGCTGTGCTAGCCCAAGAATGTAATCATTGCAGGAGAGGGGTATGGTGTGTCTTGGCACGCACACTTGGCAATAGTATGGCATGTCAGAGTGACTGGGACAGATGTGTCATTGAGGCCCATTCTGATATCTAAGAGTGTTTTCAAAATGATGTTTCATCTTAGGTCTCGAAAAGAGCAGATCAGCCAGGTAACTATCCTATGTCCTCTTTAGCTGAGACAAAGGCTATTTCCTATCACCCCTTTCTGAATTGCTGCCCCAGTTCCTAGAGTGATAACGCCTCAATCCTACATTGTGGTCTTATTCTTGATAGCAAGGCTGACAAAAACAAAAGCATTTCAGAGACTGTCTGTATCCAACAAGGCAACCTGAATGGTCCCATACAAAAGCTTCAGATTAGATCTTACCAGTCAAGAGAGAAGTTTGGGAGTCATCATTTGCTAGATGAATTGGCCAGCTTAGTGTATGGGTCTGGTCTTAAAGCCATATAATATTAACAACTGTGGAGAAAGAATTAGAAGCAGGAAACACGATTATGCCAAAGCTTGGCCTTTCCATCTTTTGAATACCCTCTCTATACCCTGTTGCACTAAACAAGGGTGGTTAGGAACACACACCAGCTTCCATGAAGTGAGAGGAAAAGTAAGGTAGGAGCTTCTTCCAGGAAAAACATTGTTTCTGAATTCCTATAAAATATGAGAGGAGAGGATAGGAGACCTCTGATAGAGATCTGTAAGATTAACAAATAGTATTGAGAAACAAACAGAGGATGATTATTTTCTATAATAACAATGCACTCAATGCAATTATTAGGCACTGCATTTCAAAAAGGAATATTTTGAACTTTTTTTCCATTTCCATTTTATTCCATTTCAAAGGAGGAATATTTTGAACTAAACCATAATAAAATTATGAATCTCATTGGGACAGAATGTTGAGAAGGCCAAAGCCCTGAACTGGCTCACAAAGGGACTAGACAAGTTCCTAGAGGATAGGTCCAGATACTATTGTTCATGTTTAAATGCAGACTCAGAAAAGTCCTAAACTGTTATTTCCAGTAAATTATGAAAATGTACTAAGGGATAGACTGCTTCCTGAAACTTGTGTTACACGCTCTGCCCTATTGTTACCAATGCCATTAAAGACAGTGCTGGGCTCAAGTGGACTTTCAGTAAAACAACAGAGAAAAAGTCTTCTGTTTCTGAGAGGGATGTGGGGTATAAGAATCAATCTTTGAAATAAGTCATGAACATAAAATGCAAAAACCACTACAATTCTTAAAAAGTATTTTTGATGGAGAAGAAAAAATGGACATGCTGTCACAGAGAAAAATGCTATCCCAAAAAAAGCAATTTTTTTCCCCTTGTGACAGGTAGGCTTAACCTTGAGTGGGTGGCCTAGCTTAACTTTAAAATAATTGTTTTCCCTCTGTAAGCTTCTGACTATGCAAATGCTATACACATGCTCACCTTTAATCCTATGGATGCTCCCTTGGGAACCATATATCTTTCTTTTCCTGTGCTGTGGTGATATGCTATTCACTGCTTTCCCTCTCAGCTTCGATTAAAGTGGACACATCTTGATGCCTTAAGAATTTAGCTTTTATATTTTTCAGATCTAGTACTGCACCAGTGTATATTCTAAACTCCATATAGAGTGTTACTAAGTTCTCTTCATATTTTGGCCAGACAAAACAATCCTTCTAGGCTGGAGAACCAAGGACACCCTCTGCCTCAGGCTCCTAAAAGTATAATCAAAAGTGGGAGGAGCACTGGGGATATATGACTTCATTACCTGAATCTGTAATTGAAGAATTAACTCCTGGTATGCAAATAGACCAAAGTTATATCTGTCTAAATGTGACCATTGTCCATTTTGGGCAGATAAAGCCCTTAGTGGACCTGAAGGCCCTTCATTAAATAAATCTGTTTTTATCCTTTTAACTTTGTCTGGTCTCTGCTTCTAAGTAAGCCCAAAATAGGCATCAATCTCACATATGGAGAGATGGCCATTATGCAGCGGTCTTTCAGTGGCTAAGAAATCTACTACAAACCTTTCTAATCAAAATCTCTTATTAGCAGCTCCGGGATAGTTAATATTGGAGCAGCAAGACTGTGTCAATGCCAACCAACCAAGTGTGAACTCAAATTATGCTATTTACTTGATTCATAAAACAAAAAGGAATTGGGGGATGAAAAGGCAAGCTTTGTTTAACTATTGGGCTGGTTAGCAATGCAAAAGGATTTTATTTTATCTTCCATTTTTTCTTGTATGTCTTTTCTGTCTGTCTCTGTCTTTTCCAGATGCACTGTAATAAATCCATGAATGTTCAGACCTCTGAATTAGGCAGACCCCTGGAATACACAGGCCTCCTGCTGATTCTTGCAGGTTTTTTTCCTAGAGAACCACAGAAAAATGTGGTTATTAATGATATTTCCTTGCTTGGATCATTCAGTCCCTTTGTTACACAGTAATAGAATATTTGTACTTTTCATAAAGCCTCTTCTGTAGCTAACTCTTATGAGGGTGAAAACTTCTGGGCAGAAGATAGCACATTTCACACTAGAAACTCACACCGATACCTTCATGAATATTTTGGCACTGCTCTGTAAAATACTACTCAGTCCTTTCCAATGATCTGTGGGCTTGATATGATGCGCATTGCAAAAATCAATGCCAGTGAATGTGTTATTGGTAAAGGAATAAGGAAAATAAAAAGGTAAAAGGCAATCTGAATACACAGTCTTTATTTGAATGGGGAAAATATCCATTACTATGACTGGCTGCTCTGCATTGCAAGGGACTGGAAAGTGCCATAATTTAAGTCAGAGTACATTGTTTCTTCCTTGGGTCCCAGCTTTTCACTGGAAGCCTGTTGAATGTGGCTGAAAAGCACACCATTTGAAAATGACTGCTCTGTGTCTCCCTGCTATCTTCTTTCTGAAGTAAAATTTGCAAGTGTGCAAGGGTCCTGTAATAGGGGGGAGCACTGCAGTGTCCTGTGGCACAGAGAGCCAAAGAACTGAACATGGTGGGCATTTAGGAGGGCCACAGCAGGGGGAGTGGGATAGAGCTCAGCTCTCCTGGTTTCCTGCATCATCTGCTGTAGGTATTGTGTTTCATTGTTTAGTGAGTCCTAACTGTGCAAACAGAGATTGTTACTTCCACTTGCTCCAGTTAATTATTTCAGTGGAGGGTGCAGCCCACACTGCATAGGAAGTTGGATTCCTCTTGTCCTTGAAATCTATTAATCTGTGAAACCTATAAAGAAACCCTTCCTAATATTATTAGGAGTCTTAGCCAGTGTAGGGAACTCTGGATGCACAGTTCTGTGTGGGTCAGAGCTATTGAGCTTTGAACACTGCTGTTTCCAGGACATGATGGCTGTCTCCCAGGAAGAAATTTAGTGAGGGACTCTGTGATGCTCATATCTCTGTTCTTGTATCTTAGTTGCTGAGCAGCAACACTTACCTATCACCTCCCTGGATAATAGCAGCACCCACTCTTCCCATTTATGCAGAGCATCAGCTGATGTCTAAATGTGTTGACAGAAACCTCGATTTTCTGAGCTTTCAGTGGTGGCCTACGTCCATGCTGATGTGAACATGTGACTCGATAAAAGAAACTTTCAATTTTGATTAAGAAAAACCACATGAAGAAATGTCAGATGGTATGTGGAGCCTGGCCCATGCCTGTTATGAGAATAGACTCCTGCCCTTGAAAATTCAAATGAAAATGTTTATAAGGAAGTTGGTAAGGTAGAATAAATCCCTCTAATTGAGTAACCTAATCTTTCAAACAATCTTTCTCAATGCAATGCTATTTAATTTGGCTTCAGAGTAAAGAGGGAGTTAAAGGACCAATGGGGCTTTAGATTTCCCAGTAAAGTGGTGGCATTGTAGGAAAGGGGCAGAGTATGAGATGGTATTTATGGAATATAAATATCTATTAATAAAGCATGAAAAGACAGCTATGCAGCGCTGATCACTCCCTCACTGTGGGAATTCCTGTGGAAGCACAATTCACATAACTTTTCACTCCTCTGTCTAAGGCAAGATGGGATTAAACATGGTTAGAAAACTCTTCACATATAAGGGGTAGGAAGACAGAGAAGGGGCAGCAATTAGCAGCTGCCCCTACAAAAGGATGACCTGCAGAGCCCCAGAGGAAAGCTTGAGAACTGAGGAGAGCTCGCTGAGCTACTGAGCTGTACATGCTAAAATTCCTTACCTTTAAATTCCTGCGCTGTAAGATATTTGGGTGTTCAGGGGCTGGAAACTCCTGCAGGCAGCCCCAGGACAGAAGCTTGCTTTTCCTCATTCTCTCCTGCAGCCCTCTGCCCCAGCAGTACCTTCATTCTCTCTTCTCACCACTCACACAGGGCACGCCTAAAAATACACAGAGAGGAAGAACACAGATTGCCTGCGTTTCTTCTCCCTGTAACACTGACTTTGGCTGCTCTTTGTACTCTGCCACATCAGATCATCTCTGTGTGCTTCTCCATCTTGGTAGTCCACTTTGCATTGCTTAATGAAATTGCTGTCACTGCCTGCAAGCCTCTGAAGCCACAGAGGAGAGGGCAGTCACAGTGTATGGCCAGCTATTATAGGGGACTAGACAGCTTAGATTTTTATTTTTAAGATCCCAGGAGGTATTATTTGGGAATGCTTTGTGGTAAGGAGAAGGTAAGCAAGAGATTCTTCATTTACTTATAAGACCAGGACTGCATTTATCTTCCCTTTCCCTAGTGCTGTGAGTTTGAGCCAGGCACTTAAGCCTGTGGAGCTATTCTAAATTTACACCAGTGTGAGGGTGAGTATCTTGGCTGTACATGTTTATTAGTGATTGTTAGCCACAGTTTAATTTTAAATGCATTAATATCACCAAGTCTTTTGCTTGACCACCCACAGTTCATAGCAGAATGGAAGTAGTGGCTTATTTCCTACACCAAAATCTGCAGATACTTAGGTAGATAAGTACTGCGTATACACTTCAGTCTGTGTTCCAGTACTACTTTGATATTAAAAACATTAATATCAAATTAGGTCTAAACAATGTGAACCCTACTTTGCAATAAATATCTGCCACGAAGTTATAAGGATTAACTGACAACCTTTGTATTTGTTTAAATTGCCTGCCAACTGTGTTTTTTCTTCTTTGAAAAATCCAACATGTGCATAACATCTTCTGTTAAGTCTGGATGGCTCTCTAAAAGGGAAAATGCACCCTACTGACCTCATTTGAAAAAGCAGTTTGGACTAATATAAATTTACTGCAAAGCCATTTAAATTTCCTATCTGTTCTTTCTGCACTGTGTTTACTGAATGTGACAAGTTTAAGTAGATCTAAAGTGGATAATACTTTTCATCACATTGTTGCTTTAATTGTAACTATTCAAACTTCTGCTTAGTTTCCAAAATGAGAAGAAAAGCAGTGTAAAATATAACTTTGAAAATATACTGCCTCAAAGTTCTGTCAGGCAGCAGTCTTCTGCCTAAACAATAAGAAACTATTCATTCATAATGTATGTATTCAGTAATTCTGTTCACACAATAAGTTGTCCTGTGAATTTGAGAGATCCAAATGGACTGTGAATACTCTTGTCCACAGCAACAGATGCAGCTGTGAGGAGGAGGCTGGATCTGTCTGCTCAGTCTGTGTGAGCACCAGTCACAGTTGTTTTCCTCAGCTGGTTGCACAACAAGTTCCTGGAGGATGTAGGCAGCAGGTGACATATTAGCTTTGAGCAAAGACAAATTCATTTTTAGGATGCAACTCTTTCTCCTTGGAGTTGGAAGAAGTGGTTGGTTTGGAGGTGTTGTGGGTTGCAGGCAGGGTGATACCTTATAGACTTAACCAGCTTGTGGCTTTTACTCCATCTTTATTAAAAAAAAGAAAACAGCTGGTAATTTTTATTCATTTCTTCCTCAGATGAATATTGCAGAATCATTGCTTCCAGTCATTCTCACATACAGAGTCGGTGTGGCTCCTGTGGGAGGATGAGTGAGGGGAGTCATGGCTTGGAAGAGTTGTGGGGGACTTGGGCACCACCTTCACTTGCAGCATCCACCATGGGGTCAGATCTTACAGGGATTGGCCTGACCTCTTCAGTGAGAAGAAAACAGTTGAAGAGTGGGCAGTCAGAGAAGGAGAGCACTGCTAGCTCTCAGGAAGTTCACACTGACTTTGAACAACTTCCATTACTTTATTTTTTCCTCAGTAGATTATATGAACACTACAGTAACATCAGAAATATCACATTTCAGGAATATTGGGGGGAAAAACTGCTTAGATTTTTCTTTAAATGTAAAATGAAAATCTCCAGTAATTGGGAAAGAACATTAGAGTGTCTATACTTTAAAGGGAGATGCAAAGTGAATTTTAAATTTTGTATCAATCAATAATCTGGTATTTCAGTGTAGAAGCCTTTCATGATTTTATGCTAAACTTACTATGGAAATGTCTATACCAGCAATAGAAAACTAAAAATTGAATGCCAACATCCAAAACAAGTATGCCTTTATGTGTAGCACATTTATTCTTCGGTGTATATTTTTCTTCTGAGTTTTCCTGAAATATTTGAGGCATCATATATGGTATTAATTTTATTTTCATGGAAAAAAAGTTTTTATTTCCATTTCAATCATCTATGTTTTTGTTTAAAATGAAAAATGCCTGATCTAGTTAGAGTAGAGCAATTTTTAAACATATCAAACATTTAAGATAAAACTATGCAAATGAGACTGTTCATAATCTGTCAAATCACCTTACAACAAAGCTATCCTATCAACACACTCTTCCTAAAATCCAGCTGATTGATTGGTTCTGTTGTGTGACCAGAACAGTAAGAGACTCATGATGTGGTGACTCATGATGAATTTCACAGCTGGAAAAGCCTTGTTGAAAAATCCTTTAGTGTTTTAGATAAATTAGACAGCTGCAACTCTTTGCTGCTATTGCAGCTGCTATTTTGAATAATTATTTGCACTATCAAAGCAGTTAGGAACAATGACTATGACTGCATTTTATGTGAGGAATCCCCATCTTTCTCCGTGCCCTAAAAACCTCACAGTCCAACTGCAAGACAACAATAAATGAGGTTTGGCTACATGACTTGCTTCTTGGAGCCATCCCAGAAAAGGAGAGCTTTGAGGAAAGACTCTGAGATATCTTTATGGGGAAATGGAGGCAAAATTTTGCAGTTTCTGGAAGAAAGCATAGAATTTGCTTAAAAATGTCTCTGACTGGTGAGAGTACAATTGCATACTGCTGAAGGACTTGATTTAGTGGTGAAAGACATGGATAAGTAGGATGGAAGTAGGGTATGATGGCTTTGAAAGTTAAGGTAAATATTCTTTTTAATGTATTTTAAATAGAAGTGAGTAACCCCATTGAAGAGTTTATGCACTCAAAGGGATGAATTAAACAGATTATCACACAAGGTATCCCGAAAAGCTGTGATGGCAATATGCATTATCTAGGCTAGAGGGAAGAAAATAATAACAAGCAAAGAGAGAGCTTGAATGACTTTTTGGCTATCTGGCTAATTTTGAAAGCCTATTAGAACTGACATACAAATAAAGCATTGAGGTTAGACATGATCTTGAGAGGGAGTGTCCAGTAGAAACTGCAACTTAAGGAGCATCTGATTGTCTCCACAGAAATCATGGAGTATTGAACTATTGCCCTTAATTTTATTTAATCTGACTGGCAGACAAAATGAAGCATGTGGTTCCTTTTAAAGTCCCAGAAAAAACCTGGTTTGCTAGGTACATGCAAGTGATGTAAATTAACAAAAATGAATTTTGATGCCTGGGAGCAGAGGTTTAAAAGTCTTCCAGCCTAAACAAGAACATTGAGGTAAGAGCAGGTCTAAGGTGAGAAGTGGACATTCAGAGCAAAACAGGTGGTCTACTTAGCTCAGTTAGAAGAGGGCTAGCATTTTCTTTGGTGGCTTCTAACTGGGTACTCTTGGTGTGTTATTTTGGCTTAATAAGAAATAAAATATTTCCAATCTGATACTGAAAATATTGTTGTAGCCTTGGAACTTCTCCATATTATTGGCCTAGTGCTAGATATGTATAGGCTAGCAGATGGCAGAATGACTGCAGTTTATATACATATATTACTTCTTGGCATGGAGCTGGATGGTGAGTTTATGGATTAGGCTTCCTAAGGGAGAAAATAATCTTATGCCTCTGCCAGACTCTTGTAATAGACAGAAGTAGGAGAGAAAAACATCTGGCTACATAAAATAGGAAAAGATCAATGCTATTATTATATCTAGTGCAGAATGAATGCAGAGGTGGAGAGGAAAGAAGGTCTGAGTATTCAATTAAATGTGGTGAAAAGACAACTGGAACTGCAGAGGCAGATACAGTTTGTTTTGGTCACTGGGAAATCTGGCATCACTGAAGGACATCTGTGAGACAAATATGAAAACTGAATGTTAGAAATGGGTAATTTCATTGAAGAAATTAGTCATTTATTGCTGAAAAAAAATATTGGTAAGAGATGCATGGGAAATCGGGAGGAGACACAGCTAGGACAGGTTATCCCAAGCAACCAACTAACCAACCAACCAGATATTCCAGATGGTATCCTCAGTACATGAATTGGGGAAAGAAGGAGAAAGGGGGTACTTTTGGAGTGATGGGGTTTGTCTTTCCAAGTAACATGAGGGAGCCCTCCTCTCCTGGAGATGGCTGAACCCCTGGGTGCCCCTGGGAAGCAGTGAATTATTTCCTTGTTTTTCTTTCCTTTGTATACATGACTTTTGCTTCTCTATTAAGCTGTCTATCTCAATCCACAAGTTTTCTAGCTTTTACTCCTCTCATTCTCTCCCCAGTCCTGCTGGTGGGGGAGTTGGTGAGCAGCTGCTTGAGGTGCTTGGCTGCTGGCTGGGGTTAAACCACGACAATATGCCATTGGACCTGTTATCATAGTAAGATGCAACCTCTTAAACGACCAGATCTGACTAAGGTTGAACAAACACATTGAACAGAAGCAGCTGTTGTGTTAAGGGAAAGAGCCCTCTCCAGACAGATTTCCTGTTCTGCTGCTCCTCAAGGCACTGTGTGCTCTGACTCCACACAGGGCTCGTGACATGTGTGGCTCCTTAACAGTAAGCAAAGGAAGAAAGTGAAGTCCTCTTGTCCAAGAAATAACCAAACCTACTGCCTTCAGTAATTTCTATAGAACGTTAAACCCAGGTTCAAATGTGCTTCTAAGTTTTCAAGAAAAGAGTCCTTGCATTTTGTTAATTTGACTCTTCCATCTTACCAAAACCATCAAGTCAAATAAAGAACTTAGAAACTACTATAACTTTTGGCCAATGGCTAATTAAAATTTGATTAAAACAACACAACATAAAGGACATCTCTTTGTGTCATGTACAGACTATTCACCACTCACTGCTGCATTGCAAGTGTGAATTTGGGGGAAATAGGGCAGTTTTTCAGCTGCAGAAAACTGGTACTTTGGGATACTCACGTTAGGGACACAGTCCTACTGTGATCTGGCAGTGTGCACTCTTGAACTCAGACTAGAGTCAGGTTTCAAGTTAATGATGTAGAAAAACGTATTTGTATTTAACTCATACCTGGAAAGTCAATATATGAGTGAATCAGGTATTACCATACCTTGGTAAGAGGCACTTATGCACCAACTTTAAGCATATACTCAGGCTTTGCCCTCCCTATTCTAATTCACTTCTGAAGTCCATAACCTGCACCGGCTCTGGCATCTCCCAGGAGGGTAGGAGTCAGAAATAAACCCAAACTCAGTGATGCACAGTTCTACAGTGGTAAGAGCAAAGTTACTCTTCCTGAGATGAGCATGCACATTGACATCCACATCACTGTGGTTTAAATATTTTTTCTAGGAATGAATGATTACATTTTTTTCTTGATTCAGTCCAGTTTTGCTGATTAAAACCAATCTTGAGTGCTCATTGCACAAAGGCACAGAAACTTTACAGAGGCTGACATTATACTTCTCATTATTTTGAATTATATTTTTTAAGAAACGGAACAGAAAGAAATCTCTTCAATATAAAGACATTATATTATGATTGCCCTACTCTTAAAAGATTATCTGAAGAAAAATAATGTCCCAAGTTTTAATACTGGAATAAGTATTTTGTATTGCTTTTCTACTCCAAGGAAGGAGCAAACATTAAAATAAGGAAACTGGAAACTAGAATATTTAAATTGCTCAATAAAAAGAACAAAAACACATTTCTTGAATAGACCTATTGTTCTTTAAAATGAGAGGAAAAAGGCAACTACCATAACTATTCACTGCTCTCCACAAAAGTACAATATTTTTTCATTATAGAGAAAATCACTACAAGGATTTAACTTAAAGTATTTTAATTTCTAAAACTAGACCTTTTTCCTACCCCCTGAAATAAAAAAGCTTAAGAATTATATAGGAGCTTAATTTGTTATATGAAAAGACTTAACCTCTTTGTCTCTAGAGAATTCTCATTTCTCAGGCTATTGATGTTCTAGTTAATATACTTCAAACAGCGAGCATGAGCAGGCATGTTAACTTTTTCTTACACATTATTTGGGGACAGAAGTTAAGCATGTGGTGGCTATATCTTAAATCAGAGCTCTCATAAAGTGTCAAAGATGATTTTGTCATACTTTCAGATGTGTTTTTGCCTTCCTATTTCAGTGTTGGATTGTAGGCATCTTTTGCATGGACGAACAAAGGCAGGGAGGAACAAGGACAGTCATCTTTGTGTGGCCCATACAATTGTGCTTACTTAGTTTAAGGAAGGAAGTAGGGTCCGTGACCTTGCCTTGCTCCACACTGTGGAGGGTACACCATCCTAAAGGCAAACATTAATTGGAAGCCTGTTTTAGTTAGGAAAGGAAAGAAACAAAAATTGGGTTTATGTGAAGGAAGCAGAGGAGAAGCCAAGGGGAAAGCCAGGGGGGGTAGGTGCTGAGTGGGAAGTGCTGAGTGTAATATCTGTGTTGCTCAGGACTGTGGGCCTGTGCTGAGGGCAGACTTTGAACACGATGTGCAAGGACACCACAACAACAGCCAATTTTTTGAAGGACTTACAGTGTAAAACTCTTGGCTGCAGGACAACTCTCGATGGATTCAAAGAGAGAAAGAGAGAAAAAATGGGGTTACATTCATTGCAGTCCAGGGCACACAGCCCTTACCATCTGATACATTTTTAGACAATATACCTTCGAAATAGGTATTTGACAGATGTTTTCCACTGCCCTTTTCTGCCTGCTGACCATCATCCTGCTCAGGTAATGGGTACTCCCCATCTGCCCCTTCTCACTGGGTGCAGCTGCTGTTGCATAATTCCCCTTTATGTACCTTTCTCTTTCTTGCCATTGCTGGAAATAGTAATTAAACCCCACCATGAGTCTACCTTTTCTTTTTTTTTTACTCCCTGGTTCTGGTTTTGCTGCTGCTAGCTCTTCATTTACTCTGGAAAGGATTTTCAGACCCAAGTGTCCTTCAAGAAATATTATCTCTTAACTTGAATATTATCTGAAGTCATCTGTTTTATTGTCCCTACCTAATATAATCATCCCCAACTACACTTGCACATCTGTTACATATTTATGTGTTAAGGGTTCCCCCTTGCCCCAAAGTGACTGAATTTAGAGATATTCTGCAGGTGACAAGTTCACACGCTACAGAGGCACAATGAGGTGTGAACAGTTCAATTGCCAGCAGGGAAGAAAAATTATTATAACCTGCATCGTTTAGAAAGCTTTATGTTTGGAAATCATATAATCTAACCCCAGCCCTCCAGGTAATTAATTGGTGGTAAGGAGCCAATAGAGGAAGTGGATGACTTTTGGTACTCATACACTTTATTTTACTTCCCACACATCTACATCATAACCAAAAGCATCTGAAGAATCATAAGAGATTCTGCAGCATCTTCAGAAACATCAGTGTGCCTAGTAAAATAGCTGAACCTTGACTCAGCCCCTTAGGAATTGTTATAAAACCATTTTTGTGAAGTAAAGTAGAAGGATGGGTGGGAAAAAGAAAAACAGATTTTGTCACTCCCAAAGTATGCTTAGATTCAACCTTCACTAACCCCATTGTGTAAAACATACCGAAAATTATTAAGAGAAAGCTTGCAAGTGTAAATATACTTATTCTCAATGAAATCAACACCATCAAACTGATTTGTAACTATTCCCTTAATACTGCTATAAACTTTACTGCAGTGAAAACACTGGCTATACAGATTGCTTTCCTCTTCCTCAGGATGTGTTTCACCTTTGTGGCATTGCCACTATAAATCTCATGGTCCAACAACCCCTTGTCTGCAAGTGATTTCAAGCACTATCATAAAAACGAAACAGACAGACTTAATTTGAGTTCCAGACTTAAGGAAACTCAACTAAAATATTAGCATAATTTCGCTGAAGACGGAGGAAATTGTTAAAATATGTGTATTAGAGAGTGTCTGCAATTCAATACATCTCTTAGCTGGCTCTTGGGTGCCACCCAGTGATTGATTTAACAGCCGGTTTGTAATGGTGTCTGTGGTGCACCACAGGCCATGTTAAGAAGCAGCACTGATCACAGGAGAGCAGAATCAAGAATGTTAGGAAGTATAAGAGATTCACGACATGTTAAATCTGAACCTGTGAATAATAAGTTCTGTCTGATGGATTTAGTGCTTGGAGAATTTCTAGGTTGAACAATACTCCACTGAAACAATATTTGTTTCACATGGGGACTGACAGATTCAGCAAGCATTGTGCATGTTTCTTCCTGAAGGAAATTAGGGAAGCTTGTAGTCTTTTGATTTTTTTGTACTTTATTTCTTTGGAAAATATGTAGTTATTGTTTTAAGATAATAGTGGTGCTCTGCTTTCCACCAAAATAAAAAAGTCATTTTCATGCAGAAGGAGTACATGTTTTTCTGATGAGCATTCTTTAAATAATGTAAAACCACTGGAAAAGAAGTCCTAGTTAAATAGTAAAAGAGGTGTGATGGAAATCTGCTAAAATAGCTGGTCCCAAAATTGAAAACTCCTTTCCAGTGATACTGTGTGAGAGTATGATGTTGTCCCAAGGAAATGTGATGCTGCCTTGGATCACAAGTCCTTACAGGCAATTGTTGACAATTTAGAAATATTGATGTGAAAAAGATTTCTGCTACAGAGAGATATCTAATCCCACAGAGAAAGCACAATGATTTCTATTACTAGAGTCAAAAAGACTAGTATTCTTTGAAGTGGAAGAATTGAAACAGTCCCTCTCAAATCATGGCTGATTCATCAATACTGAAGTTTTAATTGAGGGTAAGATGTATTTCACAAAGTGAGGCTGCAACTGAAACGAGGATGGTTCTGGTCCAAAAATAATTAGGTGAAAGAAGTAGAATTAATTACCAAAATGGGCACTTCTTGTCTTGAAAGTTATTGCTCCTTTGAGTTGGAGAAAAGGTTACACTGGGACAGAGTAAAAGTGTTTTACCCTGTCTCAGCACAATGTCTGGCTGCTGTGCTACATACCCGCCTCTCTGCAACTCTCTTTGCTAAAATGCTTTGCAGAAGCTTAAAAATTTATATACACTCTCCAACTTTAAGCTGAAAAATCTCTTATCTTTCTCTTATGTTCATGCTAGCTGGGTTGGGTAGAAGTTATCAAATTAATAAGTCAATTAAGTATATATGAATGCTAGGAAATGAAAGATTATGGCCCTAATTTCATATACCATTAAGCTGCACTTTCTTTGTAGTTTCTTAGAAGGCTTAACAGAGTTTATTGGTTAAGGAGACAACTTTATCTAGAGATTTAGCATTAGTTCACATTTTTTGTAAAGTATTTTTCATTACTGAAGTCAGTTTGATGGAATAAAAAAGAAAATGTGTTTTGAGCAGACTGGTAAGAGACCAGCAGGTCCAATGTTAGCACCTTCCCCTTCCAAGCAAAGAGGGAGGTTTTGAATGGAATACCTTTGGGCTGCAAAGAGAGAACAGGATTCTGTCAGCCTAATCTCATTATACATGTAGCCATTACAGTCAAAATGAGTTTCCTCTGCCTTAGTTTAGGTTGGAGTAAAAGCCAGTTCTCAGAGGAAAAGGGTCATTACACTAAGGTAGTAAGTTACTAAATTGAGCTTCTTATTATACTGGGGTATACACATTTATGTTTTCTTTAACCACAGGGAGTTGAGATAAATAATTTGGGCATTGTTTACTAATTGGAGTCGGACATTATGTTCTGATGAATTAAAAAAAAGAATAGACAATAAAATGATAAAATGAAATATATAAAATTTTAATTGTACAAGAATTGGTTTGGGACCAAGATTTTGTTCAGAACACTCCCACACTTTGAGAAGATGCAGCATTAAGCCAGCAATTTGTGGCTCAGGCTCATCTTAAATGAAGTGAAATGAATAAATATATGTCATAGGAATCAATATTCTTTTGACCACAATCCTACAAACATATGTGAATAATTTTGTGCATGTGAGTTCAATTAGATTATTCATATGCACAGTGTTAACTCAGATATGCAAGTGTTTGCATTATTGGAATCCCAGTTTATGGATGTTCACAAAGAGCCAAAATCTACAGGGAAAAGCTCAGATGCCACAAATGTTCATGCAAGTGAGTATTTGTGCAGAGGAATACAGTACTTTTATACTCACAGTCATGAAGTTCCTCAGAGGCTTCTACACATCACTTCACAAATCAAGAAAGGCCAAGTCTCACTTGTTGCATTTTTTACATGCATAACTACTTCATTTGATTGAACATAATTAAATATTAATTGATTTAATGGCCAACAGAGAAGACTTTCATTAAATCCCTAATGGATTTGATATATCATTCCTAAATTTTAGCCAATTCACATGAATTCCAAATGTCTTTTTATTTTTTTCCCTATTTGCATCAGTCTGTAAGAAATTTTGAGACATCCCAACCTAGATTCAGTAAACAGAACTGATGGTTAATGAATTCTTAATTAAAATGAATTACCTAGTAGTGGCTGACTACTGCAGCCACCTTTTCCATACTTTTTTTCAAATGTGCAGAAAATTGCAACATCATGATGAAAAAGCTTTTTTTAAAAAATTACAGAAGTAATTGTGACATGGTGCAAGGTGAGCTGTGCAAGAGTTGGGGCCCAGGAGACCTGGCCACAGGTACAAAAGTAAATTCCAGGCCAATGTAAGGAAAATAACATCATTTCTTGTCTTTTTCTGTCTTTCTCTGAGAAAGGTAGGCATAGAAGTCTTTTCTATCATGTGAGGATAAAGAACAGAGGCTGAAAGAAATTCTTTCTCTTCTCTTCAAGCAGGCGAAAAGTGCATTTGTCATTCAAGAGACAGTCAAAATGTTTTAATTAATGAGGAAACAATTAAAAAATAGCAACTAAAATTGCAGGCCACATAAAAGTGCAGCCAAGGGTGCAAACTAATGTTTTACTGAATTTTGAGTCAAAACCCAAGGATATAGCGAGAATGACTGTATATCAGTTGGGTGACATTTTGTGTGTGACAAAGAGAAGAAAAACTTATAAGGCCAGGAAAGAGAGTTGGAACAACTCCTGAAAGTGGCTGACAAAGGAAACATTAGAAGAAGGATTTTTTTATTTAGGTCCTGGCTCACAGAGGTACAGTTCTCTGAAATAAAAAAATAAAAATCTTTGCTTTGCTCTTTGGCCATTGTCTGCAAGGACCAGGGATTTTGCACACTATTTGAAAGTGAACAAAAATGAATGGATTCTAGTACAGAATCATAGAATCATATCATATCCTTCTTCTCAAGTGAAAAAGAAAATGCAAGAAATTAAATCTGAGGTAATCACACAAGATGCAAATGATGTGTCAGATTTAAGAGGAAGTAAGAGCCCATACGCTATGGGGCTGTGCTGCAAGAGTATTTACCTGTGTGATCACCCCTGGCTCAAGACAAAGGTGGTAGCTGTGTTCCTACATTACTCATTTGTCCACTCAGTCGCTCTTGAGAGTTTTCAGCCCCTCTGTCCTGGCAGGACCAGGTTAAAGCTGTAGAAACCTGAATGAGGAGCAAGCTTTCTCCTGTACAGGGCAGTCACCCATACTTCTTGGCTGCAGCATCTCACCTCAGCCACGTGTAACTTAAATAGGTGTGATAAAGATCCTCTAAATTCCTCAGCAAAATATGCTTTAGATCAATGTGTTATTGAATCATTGTTTATCCTTGAGAAACACTATGTTAGCAAAAAACTTTCCCCCTATCTCTCCAACATCTGCTAACTAAAAATGCTGAAGTCTTTTTTTCCTTTCTCAGTTTTTCAAACTAATATTGATTTTACTTCAGCTAAAAATAGTTCAGTGGGAAAATGTCATTCAGAGGTGCCAGCTGACTAAAGAAGAAAAAGGATAACATCTCGTAAAACACAAGAGTAGAACTGAAAATTAAATTTTGGTATTAGTCTGCTACTCTCAGTGGATTATGTTAAATTTTAAGGAAGGAAGCATGCAAGGAAGCATGTATGATAAAATGTTGCTGTGATTCATCTTAATTCTACAGCTGAGGAAAATTTTGTTGGAAAGACTGTTTTTAAAACTGAAAAAACAGAGAGATTTATTTTAGTTTTGTCTACCAAGATCCATACATTTCATGGTAACTTTGCAGTAAAGCATACTAAAAAGGCACCAAATTCAATAGAGTCTGACTCTCACTCTGACAGTTTTTGGGCTAGCCTGAGATATATTTAAAGCAATGCTTATTTTACTAGAACACCACACTGCATCCACTCCTGCCACATGAGATCAAAATTTTTATGCCATTCAGTGTTGTTAGTGTTGTCTATTGAAACCTTCTTCCACAAAAATCTCCTTCCTTTTAGAAATAAGGTTTTCTCACTCCAGTTTCTGCAGTCTGCCTTGCCTTGGATAGGCCCTTTCCTGGAGGTGGGAGAATGAACCTTGCTCAAACCAGGACATTTTCTCTACTTGGAACACAACTGTGAACATAATGAAGTTCACTGTCAAGGCCATTTCAGTAAAGTGGTTCCCAGAAAAGTGCTGTGTACCTTGACTGGCTGATGCTGTGTTTGCTTTGCCTTTTCAGCTTTCTCCCAGGAAGAGAAGTTTAGGCACAGCGTGTTTTTTTGGGTATAGTTTTATTTGCTTCATTGTGCACAAGACCGTGTCTATCTGACATTATTTGGGGTAAGATTGAAGGAACCTGCACTGGAGGTAAGTTGAACAGTACAGGGCCATATTTTGCAGTCTTGAAAGAGATTTTTTTCTTCCTGCAGAGGAGTTTTACTCCTCTGTAGAAAGTTATGCAGTTTTGAGATATGGTTTTCTTGGCAATTATTTTGTGCAAAGCGGTGCTTGAGATATGAGGAAACAAGCTTACCAAAAAGCTTATGGATATGTGCTGAGCATTTGAAGTAATAAGTATCTTTGTTTTCCTGGATAGTCTGTGGGAACGTAATGTCTGTGTGGATCACATCAAAGATATGCTAAATTTACTAATGGCTGTGGCTACTGGGTCCTCTAGCTTTCTGGAAATTGTCCAGAGCTGAATACTTAGGAATGGCACCAGTATAGAAAGTAATTTCACATGATACTCCTCCCTCTCTTACAGCTTCTGGAAATTTACTGGTTGGGGATTTCCTGAGCTGAAAGTTGAATCTGCATTGTTGTACTTAGGAACTGTTGACAGACTTCTATGCACATTTTTTCCATCTAAATATTAAAATATTCCTAATTTTTATATTTACTATGTCCTGCAGTAATTGAACACAAAAAAATTCTTCTGAGATTGCTTATTTTAAAAATTCTGGCTGGTCATTTTTCTTTGTGTGCTCAATCTTTGGCATCAGGAAGGCACTCTGGAGAGAAGAAAATAAGCCTGATGTGCTTCTACCAGCCAATGTTTTTTGAAAGCTATACTTGAGTTCCACATTTAGTTTTAACTTGTGCATTATTCCCGTAGCCCTGGCATGCATCTGTAAATTAGGGGATGTATGAGCAAATAGAGGGAAAGTTCATGTTGCCCAGCCCTCAATTTAAAGAGTAGCAATAGAGATCCTTTGCAATCACAGACAGATTAAATGATCCATCCTTGAACTTGCAAGATCATAATCCATTATTTAAATCCCTTGTAGAAATTAATTTTACAATCTGAAATGCGGAGTAGCCTCCTAAAGACAGAGAGAAAGAAATCTACACCTCTCCCCAGTCTTCTTGGTTGAAAAGTGGATGGGCAATAAGACAATTTTTCCTGCCTTTCAAGGTTGTCCCACCTCCAAAAGCAAGCAATGCCTTTGTGACAGTTCAGGCTGGTGTGATCTGAATATTTTGGTTCCTCTTGGGCCAATCTATGTAGTTTTAAAAAAAAAAAAAAAGAAAGAAAGTTATTGCTGAAACAGATTTTTCTTTATTTATGACATTTTCTTAGTAGGCATCACTGTGTCAAGTCTCTCTTTCTGATGTCGCCAACTCTGTATGAATTAAATGTGTCTTTCTTTGGAAAAACTCTATTGGTTCTCGTCCAAACACTGATTTGTTGACCATGTATAAGGAATGTAAGTGTATAAGTAATGTCTTCACTTACTATTTGAGAAACTCTTCTACTGTAAATGTGTTGGAATAGAACCTTCCATTTATGGGTATCCTCTGTAATATGGCACTGGTAAATGTCTAGCTAGTAACTGAGACCAGACCACCCACTAACTGAACACAGTGACTGAATGACTGACAAATACTAGAGACGTGCAAGGAACAAGTCTTATTTCTCTCTACAGATCTTAAAATCTGTCCAGTTGTCTGTCCTCTATGCTTTTTATTGCCACACAACATTCAAAATTGGAAAAAGTTTTCCATTAATTCTAACCCCACACACTGCCCAAGCATTACTGACAAATGCTTTCAACTGTAGTGGCAGTGCTGAGGGTGAGTATTGCCCACTTCCAGAGTTATATTTATCCTGTTGTTTCTGAATTTGAAGGCAGTAAGGAATTAATTTAAGAAAAGTCACATAACTAGAATGCAGCAATGGTGTAACTCTTCACCATACTATCAATATATCAGTACCTGTATTGAGAGGATTAAGTCACATTATGGAAAAATCAATACTGGCTCAAATAACTGCTAAAATCAACACTGGACCTTTTTCTATTTGCATTAAACTCTGGTAGCCAGATAAAGTAGCCTCTTTCACTTATCTCCTACTCCAACCAAAATACCTTCTATTTCACCCTGATGTAGGATGTAGCATACCAAATCAATGTGACCAGCTATATGAAAATATAGTACACAAGAATGCAGAAAATAATATACTGTGTTTAAAGTTGAAAAGGTAAGATACATATGAAAAGTGAGGTTAATGTTCACAATGTCATTTCAACATTATTGAGATGGATGAGAAGAGTTGAATGTTTATCTAATGAAATATCCAGAATGCCCACCCCTTTGAATGTTTCTGTTGGGAATCCTGCTGATCAGAATTTTTAAGTCCATTTGTTAAGGTTTTTTCTTCAGGAAGCTCTACAGACTATTTTATAATACAGTACCACAAGACTGGAAGATTGCTCAAAAAGGAAAGGTCAGCACTTTACAGCACAACTTCATTTGCATATGTTTAGAGTCTAAATGTTTGCTCATAAAACCTGTTCAAGAGTGGGTGCCTTTGTATGACCAATCATACTGAAAGTTTGGAGCTTTTCAGTCTACATTTAGGAACAGAAGCAAAACACTGTTAGAGGTTATGTCTTTTTGTATTCCCTGACACACTTGGGTACACACTAAGAGAATACAGAATTAACACAGATCTGCATATTATAGAATAGATACAAAACCTATATAAATTGATGCCCAAAGGTTTGATGAAACAGCATTAAAATGAATGAAAACAGACAAATGTTTATCTGCTGAATGATATTGAAAACTTGCACCTTTGAATGTTTTGGCTGCAAAGACTGACAATGATAAATCACTTTCCAACAGCTGTGGACAGCTGTTTAAGTCTGGGGTCTAGAGAGCTTAATTGGGGAAGTGTGTTATAAAATTAAAGTGCCAACGGCTCATTAAGTTATGTGATGACTTTGTGTGGCAGGCCAATAATACTGCATTCCAGGCTTTGGGAAAGGACATGCCTAACTCTCTGTTAATTAGGGGCTTGTTGAAGAATGCAGGTTTGCCAAACTGCAGTGTTTTCATAGGAGAGCATCTGGGAAAGAAGACTCAGAGGGAGAAGCTATTTACAAGAGTTTATTACAGCTAGAGCAGATTTCTGCCTCTTTATATCCTAATATCTGGGCATGTTTACCTTGTTTATAAACTACAGCGATACCTTAGATGCAGAGAAAGGACTATCAGACCTGCTTTGATAAATAACCATTTCTCTGAAGTGAGTAAACTATTACCAACAGACACAAATATAAAAAACTCCACCCAAACATTAATATTTGCCCACAGCATAGAGAAAAAGGTTTTCCAGGGTGACCACAGGATTAAAAAACAAACACCTGGGAGAAGCACAGTGAGGTGGAGGAGGTGAAGTATATTACAGCCATAAGGATTATTTGCAGGAATGTGTTGTCATATTTTAAATAGTTTATGTTGATTTGTGTATATAGCAGGAATTATATTTGTCTATTTAAATCTCTAGTGAGCTACAAAATAAAGTTGAATGACCCTTGCCAGCAATGGTATGGATTGTAGAATGGGGACAGGGGGACTGCCAAACTGGAATTAGTTTGCAATCTCATTGCAAACATGCTGGCTATTGCCTGTGCTAAGTGCAACCAGCTTCACACACCCTCCTCTCTGTAGGGCTTAGAGGACCACCAAAACTGGGCCAGAAGATTTTCCCTGTCACTGTCAGACTGTAAGGCCACAATTCCACATAGCAATTTGGTTTAGAGACAGGCTGGGACATGTTGTCTATTAGACTTGACCTGCACAATCTTCCTAAATAAATACAAGTACAAAAGTGCTGAAGGAAGGACCAAAATGTGAACAATACAAGAGAGATGAACCTATCAAATTATTAAGAAGCTTTTCAAGTGGCAGTGTGGAAATTTGAGACACATTCTCATAATTTCTTTCATTTCTCCCTAATATTTCCCTTCACATTTCAATTAAAGATTTACGTCAAACTGTAGAACATCAAGATGGAAAAGCTTAGTATTTATCTATCTGTTTGCCTCAATCTAAACATCTTTTGCTAATAAGGTCAACTATCAATGACATCTTGCCTAGAGTTAATAGAGGCTTGATACTAAAGATTCACACTAATCATAAATCTGAAATAATCCACGTTCTGTGTAATTATCCAGAATTTATATAAACAGAAAAAAGTTCGTCCTGAACATGCAGCAACAAACAGGCTACTTAAAGATGTTTGAATAAAGGTGTTTTAATGAAGGTTTGGAGCCTGGCTGTCATTCTGTAAAACGGAAACATGGTGGAAAAAGGAGAATTTTTGCTTATGCCAAGAGAATTATCTCAGCAAATAGATTATTGACTGTCTTCATAGTAGGCTGTATATCAATTTTATTGTTAAGTGCAAGACTGACTTTACTGATGAATTTGAAGCATCATGCTCCTGGTTAAAAAATCAGCAGCTGCTTCTGCTGAAAAAAGAAAATTTTCAGTAGCTAGGTACTTTTAAATTTTATTTTATTGTAGTCTTTCCTGTAGAACTAATTCTGCAAGGTCTATTTCTTCACGAGTCTAAAGACCAGCTGATGTGTATGTTCACACTTTGTTGTTCTGTGAGCTATTTATTGCTGCTTGTAAAGTTTGAGAGGGCATACTGTAAATATTTTCACAGAAGGTAAATAGTCCTTATGTGGCATTTAAGGAAAATAACTCCATATTCTGACTGTACCCTAGAAACATATTACACAGAATGAACCTCAATAGTGATGCGGTTGTATTATATATGTGTAAAGTGCTTTGTTTTTTTCTCACTGAGGAGAATATTGTTTACTCCAATTTTTCAGTTTTAAGATTTCTATATTGTGACAATCATCCTTGTGGATGCTAAGAGCTCGTTGAGCTCTCTCCCTTGGGAATCAATGCATCTCACTAATTGACAGAGGACAATGCTGTTGAACAAAACAAGTTGAAGTATCTCTACCTCTGGTGAACATTTGGCAGAATTATGGTTTCCATGCACTAGTTAAAACACTTGATGCTGAGGCATGTGGCCATTCTCCTTCACAATATTCTCTCCAGTATTTTAAAGACAGAGGATGAAACTGCGGTCATATCTCTGCCGCTATTGAAATTTTGGACAGGTACCAAGGCCTGATTTGCCAAGATCTATTTGTGTTTGAAAATCTCACAGGAGACACTCCTGGTGTCTCAATGAATAATTTAAGCCCTGTCATTTTTCAAAATAGACAATGTCAGCTTTCATGAAAATAAGATTTGAGGAGGCAAAATTTCAGTGCTAAAGGTGTCCTTTTACATCCTTTATTTGTTAATTAACACTCTTCTAGCAAAGGCCAAGTACAGCCTGGCTCTGTTTCAGTGCAAATAACATCAGTCAGCTCAAATCTCTCTCAGCAATGAATTAATCTAATCTTTTTGACTCTGTGCTGACACAGATGAAGAGCTGTCACAGGCAGATGTAATCATCTCAGGTGAAGGAGTATGATAAACTGATGAGATGTGGTAACTGTTAAATGCTACTGCTCTTTTGCAAGTGACTGACTGACTACAGGCTAAGTTTCTCTGTGGTTCACTCCATTATTTTCCATCCACATAGTCTTTAAGGAGGGAACACACATCCTCTCTGTGGGCTAGGCATTTCTGTACAGGCATGTGGTTTTTGCTTGTAAAAGGGCCTGACCTTGGCCAAAGTGTATAACAGGTTTGGAAAGCAGAGTTGATGTAGAGCCAAGCATATTCTGCAGGCATGTCCTACAGATAAATTTTGGTTGAACACTGCAATATGGGGATGCAGCAGCTTCTTAACACTCAAGTCAACAAAAATGGCAAGGCCTTCTTGGATTTTTCTTAGTGTAAAAATATTATGAACTGTTCTCTGTTATTTTTGGATTTACTAAAGAATGTGTGTTGCATTCCACATAATTCATGGTTTCAGCATTCTGTATTTTCCATCTCACTCTAAATTATTGAGAGGACCTCAATGTTCATTTTCAGAGATATTAAAAAGGAATACACTTTCCAGCTATTTTTATACATTTGTAAAGGGAACTTCAGAATTCTCTGTGACTACAAAAAAAAAGGAATTTGCAGGTGGTTGGGCAGCCTGGATATAGCAAAAGTATAATAACCTAGATAATCAAATCAGTATGTATGGTGTCCTGGATTAAAAAGTATATATTTTAAAGAAAAATAACATGAAGCTTGGAAGTCCAGTATAGCACCAACAAAAATCATATTGAAAATAAAAAGGTACAATGCGTTTTCCAGCTTTGCAAAGTGGATGACGAATTGGAAAGGAGAGCAGGAAAAAGTGAAAGAGTTACTCAAAGGTCAAGTTCAACTTTGGGGCTGTAACTATATTCACCTTTGGTTGTATTTGCTCTTGAACTGAGGAACTTCAAAAGCACAGGCTGGTGACTGACGTTGTGCAGACAGGGAGGAATTAAGGCTTCTTAAGCTGATTTTGATGATATTCTGCTATTTGACAACATTCTCCTCTTAACGTACTTGGCAAACGGAACAAAAACAAAGACGCTTTCTTTTGCAGCATGGCTTCCCGAACAATTGTCAAAGTTTTTAGTCTAATAGAATATCCTTTGCAGTAATCCTTTTCACTTTTACTGCACTCCTTTCAGAGTGGACTTGGAAAACTACACAAAGGAATTTCCATGGTCTCTCTGAGGGAATAATACTACTGTGCACCCCTACACAGAGAGGAAAAGTCAATAGGGGCAGATTAAATGTGTTGGTCATTTGACTGAGCAAGAGCCTCATCTAGGTAAAGCCCTTACTATACTGACATCTCTATGCAGTGGGGCATATGTGCCCAACATGATGCCCACACTAGAATGTTTTTCTGTGGTGACAGCAATGGGATAGTTGCTTTGCTGGATTGATCCACTGTTCTGACCAAAAAATCATGTTTTCCCCAGTAGTTCTGTCATTTTCCACTGACACTGCTCATTTTGTAATGCAACAAGTAAACTACCCTCAAGTAGATAAAGTCTAAATTGTGCATGTATTTCAAAGGAAAAAAACCAAACCAACAAAAAGATCTATGTGCTGAAAGTGTAGTTGATAGGTACCTTAAACTAATAGATTTATAGAGGACATTGACTTTCAAATGTTGTTAGTTGTAGCAACTTATTCTTTTTAACATATAAATTATGATATTTATGTAAGCTTAGGAATTTTCCATTCAACCAGTTTTTGAGCACTACAGAGCTTTGAAGGACCCTTCTGTAAACTAAAGCTAAATCTTTTTTCCATGGTTTTACTACTGCTTTTCAAACACAATGTCAATCATTCTTCTCTCAGCGGTCACTAGCCAGGTTATTTGCGTGTTTCCACACTGCTGCATCACAAAACATCATGCCCACTTGCCTCAAAAAGATAATATCTAACACATATGGAGACTGCCTTTGATCTCCACGGTCTATCTAGAGGTCACAGACCTGTCTTCTTCTCTCCCTCTCTTCAAATAGCCCCTTTCATTTACTGTGAAACTAAACATTGGAAAGACAAAGGCAGGAAAATAAAGGCCTTGATTTAGTAGTGCTTATATGTTTGGCTATTTCAAGGTAGATTTTAGTCTCCTAGGTCTTGATATTAATTGCCCTGCATTTCTGAATCATGGCATACTGTATTTGTTTTCATGCATGCAGCCTTCAAAATTCAAGCTGCTATTTGAATCAATACATGCTTTGTTCATAACTTAATAACCATTAAGAGTCTGCTAATCAATTTGCAATAGTCAGCACTGAATCCAGCTCTGTGGGAGTTACATGGTAAAGTCTGGTAATTTTACTTGGGTTTTGGAGATAGATTTTTATTTAGTAACATAATGTTTTTAATGTAGATGGAGTATATTGGGTGATCTTTTAAATTATTGTGAAGATAAATTGGAATGGGAAGGTGGTGAAAAAAGTGGCTACATTAGAAATCTCGAGGGTCTTAGGGAATAAAAGGCTGTTCCACCCTATGTGGAACAGGTGAGTAATTGTGTGGTAAATGATTTTATAACATTTGCCAAAGGAAAACATTTCTTTTTCACATGCAAAAGCCAGACATGTTTCAGTATGACCACTTTTGTTTTGCTTCAGGAAAGCATGTAGGTACCTAAAAAAGGATTTGAACAACATGTTGCTACATGTTCCTCAAAATCACACGTTCAAAATTCTAGCCTTGAAAATAGCTCTACCATAAAGACCTTTCAGTATTGACCCTACTGCTCTGCAGTTCTGCTCAGGTTCTCCAGGTTCTCACTGTGCAAGTGAGAACTCCAACTTCTCACGAACTTCCTCAGGTATCACTGCTCAAATTACTTACTGACACTCAGTAGACACTTATAAACAGGAGCTTATCTGCTTAACTCCCTTGAAGAATTCAAGTCAGTGGAAATTTTCTAAGTATATTTAATAAATGAGAATTTTTCATGAATTGTTGTAGCAATTATTGATTTTTCTTTTAATATTGGTTAGCTGTGAAGGAAGAAATTGTCTTTTTTTTTTTAAGATGAGAGCAGCCACCCAAATTCTATCATCTTTAATGACAGAAAAATCCAAGTTTCTACAGAGGAAGCCCTAACTGTGAGGTCACTGCATGTATTGTAGGGAATTTGGCATATATGCAGCTCCTCATCAATTAGTGGCTAGGTCACTCAGCATGTACATAGGAGTGAAGTTTTGGTTCTGGGTCCACCTTCTCTTACAACTATATGGGGATTTGTTCTGCATTTTATGTTAAATCTCCTTACAAAAGTTCAGAGGATTGCCACTCCTTTTAGGTGGAACATGCACTCTTTCTCTTAAGAGCTTGTTTTTTCCTCATCAGAGAAGTATTTCCTATGCAGTAGACATAGGAAACAGAAGATGTGAGGTTCAAAACAGTCTCTGGGTTCAGAAAATATTTCAGGGAGATGTGTGAGAGCTGAAGAGGGTGAATCTCTGGACCACTCATAGCACATAGGATGGTCTCAGAAGCTAGAATATTAATCATCAGTTGTGTCCATTAACCTTTTCTCACCTGCTCATTTTTCAAAATACCTATTATATTGTTCTGTTTGATTATAAAAACAAGCGAGGAAAAGATTTTTTACCAGGATCACTAGTAGAGGACAAATGATATAGGAAAATACTGAGATTTAAAATGCTGCTCAATGTTTTCCCAGATTTATCTCCTGAACAGAAATAAACCACATGCCTGTCCACAGGTGTCTGTGTTTCTTCTGAAAATCAAGTACCTTGCTCAGAGAGCTGGAGCACATCTGGGAGCAAGCGCCCTGGAGCAAGCACAACACATTCAGCATTGCACCACCTATGTGACATTCTGCATCTACTTAGTAGGGACTGAAAGAAAGAGGCTCATATGTATTGCTGTTAGAAAAGAGCTGTGTTGTAGTGTACCCTCTACAAGAAACTGCTTTGCACCATACAAATCAAATCATCAGTGTATAGACTTCTATGAAGGAGAAAAAGAAGTTATTTTGTTTACATGTAGATAATTCTACACATGCATGCACATGCAGAGACACAAACGCACTCCTTTACTTGAATTTTCCCCTATAGAACATTCACCTTCCGAGCTTACAGCTTTACATACAGATGGATACAACTTCAATCCTCTTGGAAAACCTACAAAACACAGTTACTTCAGGTTGTCTCAACAACCCGATGAGAAACTTTGTGGGATGCAACTATAAAGCTAGATCTAGAAGTATAACCAGCTTGTTTCTGTGGTTATAATAAATTTCAGATGCATTTCTTTTTCATGATAGAGGTAATTGCTCTTTCTTTTAATTTACATCAGATATCTCTTGTTAACTATCAGTCAATACATTTCTGAGCCCATCACTTCACTGTATTAAGTCAGGGAAGAGGTGCTAGCAGCTGATCCTAATGATCTTTCTATACACTGATAAGCTTTGCTGATGAAAGCAGAATCTTAAGTAACACTAATACTTTAAGTGGTATAGATTGTTCTCTGTGATATTTAAACACATTAAGGGAATGGTTGAAGAAATAGTTGATGAGTTTCAATGTGAGCAAATGTTAAATGATGTATTCAGGAGCTAAAAATAATAGCACTCCTGTACATTGCAGAGTAAAGAGTGGAATGTGCATGGTTTGGAAGAGTAGGTACATGATGACGGAGTATGTTCCTCAGCTGCAGTAAAAGACAGTTAATGTGATAAAAAGAGAAACTCTGCTTGGAGAATTATCCTCTGAAGATTTTGCATCCAGATTTGGCCTAATGAAGTGTGAGAAAGCATCTGAAGAAGGACTGGAAACTGAGCAAAGGTTAGTGAGGCAATGGCTGATTTTTTTAGAGCTTAAGCCTAATATGCAGATTATATCCAAAGAAAAAGTAACAAAAATAATTAAAGTCATGGGAACTGGAGAGACCTCAATATGGGGAAAGATTAAATATGGTACAACTATTTTGTTTGGAAAGTAAAAGGAAGTAGGACATCAGAATTAAAAATAACAATAGCTAGAAAGCAATGTAGTCTTTCCAAAATTTAAAGAATGAAAAATAATTAAAGGGGAGCCATATAAAGAATAGTAAGTTTAATATACTATTTATGCAAGTAACAAAATCAACTTTGATTTTAGAGTCTTATTTTTGGAAATTTCTTAGTAAAATCAGAAAGAAAAATAGACATACATGAAAAATACTTTTGGAACAACAAGGAAAAAAACTAGAAAGAACAAGAAAAGACAGTATTTTTTTCTCCATGCAGGACAAGTGGCATTAAAAGATGGTTTTCAGCCCGAGATGATATTTTGGAAGACAACAGAGCTTCAGCAAGTAGGGCCAGCATCTACACACAAATAGCTTTCTCATGACCTAAGAAACGCATCTTTTCATGCTCTGAGCCATTCAACCTAGATTAAAATTATATTTTATTTGGCTAATTCAGATGCTATTTTAGCACCAAAAGCTTGCAGCCATTTCTGAAAGAGTGACAATATGTAGGAGGAATCAAAATGTTGTATGTAAGCCCTTTTTTTTGATGTCTCTCTGAAAGAAAAAAAAGTCAATAATGAAAATAATATTCTAAGGCTACTGAAAAAGACAAAATAAGTTGATTTTCCATGCTAGAAGTGCAAACCTAAACCCTAAAATTATATCAAGTATGTTCAATATCAAATACACAAAGTGCGGCAGGACCAGCTGTGTGTGGTTTGAGGTTGCCTCTAGGGAGTTGTTTCCAGTAGCTTTAATTCATGTGGGAAGGTCACCTCCTCTGGAAAATCTGCTGCGCAGTTAAGCAGAAACTCCATGCCTTCCTCTGCCCATTGCTGGAAGTGGAAAATCAGCTGTCTTGGTGCCATTACTGATTTATCAGGGTCCCATAACTCATTGTCCACGCACTTTGGCACTCGTGGCCTTCCATATACCTATTTGTGTGCCGGAGGAGCAGAATCTCTGTCTCTTAGAGCACTTTTTCTTTGCCTGCTAGCTGCCACATTGTGAAAACCTTCTTTACAGTTCCATTTACTGAGGGACAATTAATTGAACTAATTAATGAACTTTGCAGAAGAATCACAAACAGCAACAGACCATCCATGTGTGAACAAATGACACTGCAATTCTCTCACTGCTTTGTGGCTGAGACAGAAAATAGCAGAATTACTTTGAGGAGACGTTAAATTTTAATGGTAGCAGGTGCCAACTGCTTTGGGTATTGGTGCCCCACTCATAAAGAAAATGAGTATCAAAAGTCAAAATGGAATGTATCTCTTCCTTTTGCTTCTATGACTTTCTACATCAGCAACTATACCAAATTATTGCTGCATTTATTTCAATCCTTCTGTCTCTTGATTTGTTTTCTAGTGCAGTAATAGAAAAGTCTTAAGTCATTTTAGGCTCCTTTCCCATTGGAGTCAGCCTTATGGAGTCACTGTGTCTCTGTGTGAATGTGTATTTATATATATATATTTCTCTCTCTTTTTCTCTCTCCTCTCTCTCTCTCTCTCTCTCTCTCTCTCCTTTGCAGAGTAGCTTCTACACCTGCTGCCTGATTTCAGCCAAGCCTGGCAAAAGAAAAATACTCTCAAAAATTAAGTTCCTGCAAGTATTGTATGCAGGTAGGGGGTAAGGCCTGACCTGTGGCCCAAGTAAGGAGCAGATTGCTACAGAGCTTATCAGTCACAGAAGCACAGATGTATGACAGAGATCTCATAGACATCTCTATCAGATTTCTTAAAAAACAAGTAAATCAAAGTCTAGAAGAAAATAGGCCATCTCTAGAGAACCATTTGTTCTACCAGCAGGTTGTGGCTGTCCCAGTTTAGACTCAATTTTCCTATTAGGGCTAAATGAAGAAGCACAAATGTCTTTCTTCAGAGCCACATGTGCATATTGATAATATTTTCCTGCTGCTCTTCATATGCACTGCTTTGTGTATTTTAAAATTAGGCACATAAATAAACCAATAGTACAAAAACTTTGCTTTCAGCTCAACCAAAAGAGCCTGCTAAGGAGTGATGGCAACATATATACATGCTCCAGATTCAAATGACAATTATTTTGATAAATTTAAAAAGTCCTGTAGGTCTGAGTAGTAGCACACTAAAGCTGACTAACTAAAAAAACCCAGCCACTGGATAAATTAAACATTACTGTCAGGACTTTATCAGGGTTGATAAATTCCAGCTCAGTCATGAAGATTTACAGAAAATTTGCTTTTGAACCTGGAGGTTATTAGTTTTGCACATCTCCCAGCATTTACAGGAATACAGGGTTGACCCTGGCTGGATGCCAGGATCCCACCAAAGCTTCTCTATCATGCCCTTCCTCAGCTGGACAAGGAAGACAAAATATAATAAAAGGGTTGTAAGTCAAGATAAGGAAAGGGAGAAGTCACTCACTTGTCATTGCCACAGGCAAAAAATGAATCGACTTGGGAAAATTAGTTTATTACCAATCAAATTTTAAAAGCATCTTTCTCCATTCTTCCCATGCTTAACATCACTCCCAAATTCCCTACCTCCTCCCTGCAGTGGCAGAGAATGGCAGTTGTGGTCGGTTCATCATATTTTGTCTCTGCTGCTCCTTCCTCCTCAAGAGAGGACTCCTCAAACTCTTCCCCTGATCCATCTTGGAGTCCCTTTCATGGGAGACAGACCTCCACCAACTTTTCCAACCTGAGTACTTCCCATGGGCTGCAGTTCTTGGCAAACTGCTCGAGGGTGGGTCCCTTTTTATTATGGGGTGCAGTCCTTCAGGAACAGACTGCTTCAGCAATGGGTCCCCTGCGGGGTGTCAAATCTTGCCAGCAAATCTCCTCCAGCCCAGGCTCCTCTCTCCAGGGAGTCACAGATCCTATCAGGAGCCTGCTCCAGTGTCAGCCTCCCACAGGCCACACGAGCAACAGGGCTGAGCCATGGGACAGAGCTGAGATCGCTGTGTAGTCCAAGCCCCTCATCACCACTGCACCCCTGGGTACATGCTCTGTGCCCAGTGTGGGCTCAATAGAACAGGGCAGGGCAGTGCTGCTTCTGGAGGCAATCACAGCACATAACACTTGTGAGAAACTAAGCAGGAAACTTTAAAAAATAATCCGTATGCATTTCAGCCAAAATACATTAAAGACCAATTTGTGTGTTTATTTTTGTGTCAATACTGTTCTTCTGTGTTCTGCCCCGTTTATGATTATTTAGATCCTGCAAAGGGTTACAATTCAGAGATGCAAAGCATGTCATGGGCAGATGAGTCCTCTATATCTGATGGATGGCTTCTTAAAATCAGCTCCTACGTATGGAGCTAAATATTTACATGGGCAAAGATTGCCCTGAGTGGCTGCACAGTGTTTCTTTTCCTGTGAACATGACTTTTATGACTTAACAGCAGATCTGTCTAAACTTTCTGAAATGGTGGATTGAAGAGGAGATACTGGAAAATCCAACATGACAATCTCCTTTTCGAGCCCATGACTGTCATTAAAACAATATTTAGGCCCCCTCAGCGGGTGACCTGACATGACTCTGTGCTCTATACAAGTGCCCAGATAGGTACTTGGCAGGCAATGGAGGTGCCTCCATTTCAGCGATGGAATGAGTGCACTCCATCTGATTGTGACAGGGATGACCCCTGGTTCCTTGGCAGAGGAGTGGCAGTGAGCAGGCTGTGGGACAGCTTAAACCTCAGCAGGTTGTATCAACACACTCACACTGAGATTCCACTTGCAGCTTCCTGCCTTACTTATGGTTACAGGCAAAGAAAAGCAGAAACATGTCCCACATTGCAATACATAATCCCCAATTTCATAAATGACTTAGAGGTCCCTAACAGCTTCTTCTTCCCTATTTTAATGAGAAAAGACCAGCCTATCTCCCCTTTTATTTTCCTTGAATGCAAAATATTGTTCCTCTTCCTAACAGAAACATTAAAATAATTTAGTTGTTAGTTAAGAAATTATTGCTGGTTATGAGCTTATTATTTCAAAAATGAAACCCTTTTGTTTTACCTAGTTCCTGACATTCTGCTATCCTCAACAGAGCACTTCATTAAAATGAGTGAAAAGAACAAGATTGCAGTAGAATAGTTATTTTTGCCATTCAAAAAAAAAATCACCGCTGCAACTACTGATAGAACTGTAAAGGAATTGTCTTTATTTTGTAACTCAGTGAATGGAAAGCTGCTTCTGAAGTAGGTGAGCACATTTTACAGAGCTACTCACCACAAACAACTTCCCCCTCCCTGCTCCCAAAAAAAAGGTAGCCATTGATAAGTAATTTTCCCATAGCTACAAAACTGATTTGTTGAAGTTAAATTGTTCAAGGCTAATCAGGCTAATCTGAGGGAGAGGAAGTTTACCCTCCATTTCCCAACAGATTCTCTTTAATTTTGCAGTCACATTGACAGGTGGCCTCATCACTCAGGCATTACAGACCACCTTGAAGATATCAGCACCGTTGGCCTTTGAAGTCAGAATAATCAACCAGCCATTTGATACTCTATCAGATGAAATGGCCCTGTCAGGAAAGGCTGGCTCTCAGGTATACTGATTGTCTATCGAAAGCAGATAACTTGATACAGTTTACTGTGGAACAGATTTGTGGACCTTGTGGGATGTTATAACAGATGTCTCTTTAGATGCACTTCTTCACAATGTCTCTTAAAAAAAATATTCCCAAGCGACTTTTAGCAGAAATTATAATACTCTAATTTCCTGTCTGCAATATTCCCACAATACTGTGTAGATAGGGAAATGCATTAGTTATGGTTGGGGTCACAGATGCACAGATTCATGTGACATATCCATACATAAATCCTGTCAAAGCCTTAATTCAAATATTTTGTAGTAGACATTATTATGAAAGTCTCCATTGCTTTACAACAGTAAACATTCTGGATACTGCCAAAATCAGGCACAATACTATTTTCAGAAAAGGATGATTTTTAATTTTCTTTAGGATTGTCCAGGATAATAGGAGATTTTTCCTCAGGTTACTTTGATATATTATCATCTTTAATTCTAATAATGTAACCTTCATTCAACATGCATTATACATTTAACAAGGTGAGTGATTTAACAAAAACCAAATTTTTTTAAATGATGACCTTAAATTCCACTTTTTCATGTCCATATAAATGTTTACCTTCAGAAATAAATATTGGCTTGAAAGATTTGAGTGCTTTGCAAATCTGGAGAACAGCAAGACTGAAAAGTACAAAGGTGTTTTGGATTTTTTTGTCCACTCCAAAAAAATTTCAGCTATTGAAGTATAACAATTAAATTCTTTCTTAATGAAATGATGTTTTGTGATGGCTCCAAAATAATGGGAATAGGTCTTAAAACAGTTAAAGATCATTTGTTGGTGTGTACAGCAAATTGGAGTTGAAAGCAAGAAAAATAAAAAGGCCAAAAAAGCATGTTAAATGTCTTATTGTTTAATAGAACTTTTGACAAATGCATAACATTTACTTGGGAAAAAGCGAATAAAAATATTTACTTCAACATAAGCAGTAGAAGTAGTTTATATCAGGGGTTGAGAAAGTTATGCTATGGCTGTTCTATTTATATGACAGACAGGAAACTCATTTCCATGAAAGACCCTAGCTTGTTCTAATAGTAATTATCCATCAGAAGCAATCACAGAATGTTCAGTCAGCAGCAAATGGTCTATTTGATATCATTAGAGCAGCTCAAGGACTTAAAGCTGCCCCTTTCTACGTGTGCAGGTGTGTTCAGTCCCTCAGTCTGCCTGCAGGAGCACACTGGGCTCCCTGGCAATGGACAGCTTCTCTGATTTATTAGACCTTTGGAAACAGTATTGCTCCTGTTATTGACACATAATCCCTTAAAGCTGTTTAACAGGTAAAGCCTGAAGCAACACCACCAGACAAATCTTCAAGTATCACCTTTGGTGCTGAGAAGGAATACAGAAAGAAAAGTAAAGGAGGAAAACTTGTAGGAAAAAAACCCATGGACCTTAAATATAGATCACTTTTCTCAAGGGAAGATTAATAACCATTTTCATTGAGCTACATTAATGATTTTTAAGCAGCTTACTTCTGTTAGCAATTATTCTTCATAATCTCATCTCTTTTAACAGCCAGTTTCATGGTAAATGATGTATTGGAGATTTTCTATGCAGGGTGAAGATAAATCAAGGAAACATACAGAGACAAACCTCCTGCAAAGATGGAATACCTGGAGCAATTCTGTGGATTGACTGCAATTGAGGCTTGTCACAGAGGCCTTGAGCAATGTAGCTGCTGACTGCACTGAAGATTTATCAGAGGTGAATTTGATGCACTACAAGCAATGCAATGTCTGACAGGCAAGATGTGAGCCCTCGTCCAAATGATCTGCGCGACAGAGTAGGGATAAAAATGAGGAATATTCTGAATTAAAAAAAAAAAACCATTAGTTGGTGGTTGAAATAGATTTTTTTGCAAAACACAGAAAAAATGTGCATAAAAGCTATAATAAAAAACGCTGTCTTTCAGTCCCAGAGGAGTCTGAGACCCACAGGTTGCTGAGGAAAGACAGGCAAAGACTACATGAAGGGCCATTTGCCGTCTATACAAAGAAGTGTCTTGAATTCATAAACTTTTCCCTGTGGTTGGGAACAGGTTGTGAGGCCTGTAGGCCAAGAAAAGGATGTGAAAAAGTCTCATGATCACAAGCTCTCCTTTCCAGCACCTAGAAGCAATCCAGGTTTCTGAAGATGATCAGAAACAATTTTTCTTTAATACAGGTGCTGTATTGGAATTAGATATCACACTGCAACAGTGCTGGACTAGGGATGGAGCCCATACTTATGGACCTGCTACTCAGGTTAGGTAGAACTGGATGGAGATGTGATAGCTGCAGCACTGACAAGGAGATGGTAGAATTTAAGATCCAGAGAGAACAAAACATGCCAGTAAGTTGAAAACAGGCCTGGACATTACATTTTGGATTGTTCAGGGAACTGGCAGGGACAATCCTGTAGAAAACAAAGGAGCCATGGAGAGCTGGCCAGTCTTCAAGGACATCATCCTCAAAGGACAAGAATCATCCACTTAGAGCTAAGCAGCCATGAACACATTCATGCATGCCAGGTTAAGGGCTGGATGAGCAACCTGAGTTAAACTGCTGAAAAGAAATGCTCAAGAGATGAAGGGAGCAACAGGCAAGCAAGGAGGCATACAGAAAGCTGAGACAGAATTTATAAGGTTAAAACGTGGCTGAGGTTATGGCTGAGTGGAATGAAATGTGGAATGTGAACAAGAAAAGCTTCTATAGATATTTTGGTAGCAAAATCAAGATCCAGCAAAATTTTTCACTTCTTACTGCAATAGGCCATCTTGTGCTGAAGGACATGGGAAAAAACTTAGATAGCAACACCTTCCTTGCTTTGGTCTTCATTGCTCACAAACCTTTCTGATCTCTACTCATTACAAAAGAGTTTACGGGAGACAGATTTTATCCAAAGCAGGGGAAGGTAAAGCTAGGGCTACTTAAGTAAGTTGGACATACAAGTCCATCAAGGCATATCAGAAGGTGTTCAAAGATGTCAAAGGAACAAAGTCACAACAGTGGATTAAGTAGTTGAAAGACATTTGATAATCTTGTAGCAGTTGCAGTATGCTTCTGCATACTGAAAAAGCCAAATGCCTGGTCAATATTCAAAAAAAGAAAACTAAGCTGTGAGGAAGATGCTTTTTATCCTTAATTCAGGATCTGGAAGGGTTAATCTTTTCTGAGAGCCATTTTTAGGCATGAAATACAAGGACAGCCAACAAGGATTTATCAAAGAAAATCACACCTGACCAACTTGACTATTTTCTATTATGAAATGTCTGGCTTTGTGAATGAGGTGAAAGCAGTAGTGGACTCCAGCAAAACCTTCAATACTGTCTCCAACAGCATCCTTGTAGCTGAACTGGGGAGAGATGGATTGTGTGGGGTAACTTTGGTGTTGCTGAAAACCTGGCCACATACTTGGGCGAAGAGAGCCATGGTCAATTGTTGCAAGCCCAGTTGGAATCTGGTTGTGAATATCATCCTTCAGGAGCTGATATGGCATTGCTCATGTTCATTTCTGTTTATCTTTGTAGTGCTCTCTAATATCTTCATCAATGACCAGGACAGTCATATAGACGAACCTCAAGAGGTTCAACAAAGGGAAATGCCAAATCCTTTGACTGGCTAAAGATAATCCCATGCACTATTACAGGCTGGGGACAACTAGATCGAAGCAGATTTGCAGAAGCAGTTGGGGCATTTTGGAGAGTGTTAGCTTGAACATAAGTCAGCAGTGCAATCTTGCAATAATATAGGCTGCCTGTGCACTGCACTACAAAGGAAGAGCATAAGCTACAGGGTTGGTGAAAAAATCCTGCTGTCTGACACTGGTGGTTCATAACTGAGGTGTTATGCCCAGGCTTTGGTCCTTCTACAAGAGAGAGGACTGCAAACTGAGAAGTCCAGAATAGGTCTCCTATGATGGTGAGGATGCTAGAGGACAGTGCACTTTAGGAAAAGCCAATGAAGAAAGAAATACTATTTAGTTTGGAGAAGAGAATGTTGCCATGTGAGGCAGTTTCAGTTTTTATCTAAAGAGGGCCCTTAGAGAAAATAGAGTCAGGCTATCTTCATAGCCACACTTCAACAGAATAAGGAGCCACAATTGGCAGGAAGGAAAATTCTCACTAGACAAAAGGAAACAAAAATTTTTTCATGCAAGTGATAAAGCACAAGAATGGGTTGTGGAATCTCTTTTCTTGGATGTGTTTGAAAGACCCTGAGCAATTTGATTTAATTTGAAGTTAGTCCTGCTCTGAGCGGGAGGATGGACTAGATGGTCCTCAAAGTCCATTCCAGCCCAAATGGTTGCATGCCTCGTTTCATCCATGTCAGGAGCTAAATTTACAACTTTACTGTAGACATGGATGAGGATTTTCCAAAATTTTACAGTTAATTAAAAATTATATACAAAAGTCACCTCTTTCAGCCCAGGGACTGAAAGTAGCTTACACTACATGCAGCGCTTTTCTGGGGAGACCTCACCACGGCCCTTCAGTACTTAGAGGGGGCTTATAAAAAAGAGAGGGAGAGACTTTTGACAAGAAGTGATAGGACAAGGGAGAATGGTTTTAAACTGAAAGAAGAGGGTTTAAGGTTAGATTTAGTTATGAAATTCTGTACTCAGAGGATAGTGAGGCATTAGAACAAGTTTTCCAGAGAAGTTGTGGATGCTTGAAAGTCTTCAAGGCCAGACTGGATGGGGCTTCAAGCAATCTAATCTATTGGGTGTCGTCTCTGCCCATGGCAGGGGCGTTGGAGTGAGATGATATTTCAGGTCACTTCCAACCCAAACCATCCTATGATTCTACATATTTATATTAATCCTCTCCCTGAGCTGTCTTCAAGCGAACTGGTTGCTGCAAATCCACTTAGTCAAACATGAAAATACATACCAACAAATCTGCCAGAAGCCACCCTCCAGTGTCATATCTATAGCAACTGAGTTTGCAAAAGAACTGTGATCATTCTTGAGGAAGTTGTATTCCTGTTCCACCTGGGCTTTCCAAATACTAGCACATGTGCTCATCATCACATATTTTGACTTCTGCTGGGTTTCAGTGAACAAATTTGCAACATTACACACAATATCTACATTTTATATTTTCTGGAGATTTTTTAGGCTAACTTTCAGTCTGCTTCAGTACAATTCTGTATTTCTGCATGAGTTAGAAAAATGTAATTGACTGTAAATTTCAGTCAAATGCCATCTGTCATCTCCAATAACTTATCAAGCACAACAGGCAAAGCGAGAACTTTTAACAACAAGTGAAAACACTGTCGAAGCTGAATTTATTTCCAGATGTGGAGAGGGAGGTTTTCACTTTTTCCTCTAACAGGACTAATGCTGCTCTAATGCCTTTCAGCATGATTTTTAAGGCATTAATTTGTTATGTAACATCCATCAATTATAAAATATATTTATGAGGTCTTGCTAGCAGTCGTTAACAGCAGTATTTTGGGATCACATTTACAAGGCCTAATGAAATGGGAGAGCAAGAGTAATTGGATTGAAATTGGTAAATGAAAACTCATTCCAGGGGAAAAAAGGTTGTAAAATCAATGAGGTCTGACGCGTCATCAAATGGTGAGGATTAAATTAAGATTCAGTGAAGACATATATAGTGCTTATTGCAAATGTTTAATTGCTAGAATAACAAATGCCTCACAGAAATGCACAGTTAAGCATTAACCTCTTTCTCCTGCTAAATGGAGTCAGGCAGATAAATCTTTTCCTATCCTCCAACTGACTATTTGTCCTACATTTTTAAGTGAGCTTTTTTGTATATAAAATGGAAACTAAAGTTATTACTAAAAAAAAGTTAATTTGGTGAGTTTAAATCAGGTGCTTGGAAATACTTTATCTGTATTCTTAGAAAAAAACCAAACCAAATACATTCATCTCATTCTCAGAGAAAAAGTTAGGCATTAGAAAAATTAGAATAATGAAAAGTTTGAGTTTTCTTACCCTAAGAAAAAGCATTTACTACTAAAAAAAAATTGTTAACCAATGAGCTGAATTTGAAGGTCTCCAGTTAGAGTGAACTATCCCTGACCAGAAAGAAAAATTGTCTCAATGACACATATTGCATCAAAAGTTTAGGGTGTCTTTAAAAATGTCTGTGTGGATCCAACAATGATGCTTTTTTGAGTAATAACCCATTAGGGTCAGCAGGCTTTCTTCCTGCTCTAATCTAAAACTCCCAAGAATCTATTGCACTAGAAATAAAAGTTTGCCATAATTTGATTGTATAAAATCAAATAACTTTAAATTGCTGAATTCTGATGAATCCATGGTTTCACACTAGGCTAGGATGCTTTGCTTTCAGGGCTCCCTGGCTTAGAGCCTGTTTTCTCAAATGGTCTCTCTCACCTGTTATACTAACCTGAATTCCTTGTTTGCAGTGCAGATCAGTAAAGAAAATAACAAGAAACTCCTCTTTGGTGCTTATTAAGTGATGATGTAAGAAATAATCTGTAAATGCATGATCAGCAACCTCAGTAATTTGTCTGTTCCTGGCTCTGATATTATTATTATAAAACCATGACAAAATAAAGCCCAAAAAACTGAAGCAAGTCCAGTTTCCATCATGATAGCAGCTTTGAATAGTGCAGAAGACTAGTAGCTATAAGTGGTGCAAAGACAAAATTCTGGTTTATTTAGCAAATTAAGTGTAATATTACTCCATCTTCTCTCAGAAAAAGACAAGAGCCAAAAATTTTGTGGGGGCAATATATTCCTACCAGGGAACAGCATAGTAATAGTAACAAAAGAATAAACACCAGAAATAAGTTGACTTTTGCTGCCTGGTAAGGGTCATTTTGAATGGTAGCCTGTTAGGAGATATTACTTTAGAACAGCAAGGAACTTGTGTGATGAACCCAGAAGAAATGAAGATTTCTCCTGCCATTTGCAATGCACTGGAGAACTGTGTCTTCTGCAACATCTTGACAATCGCCTCAGGTTTAGTGATAATCCATCATGCAATGTTTCCCAAAGTTGAAAGGACTGAGGACCTCCATGGACATTTCTGCCTTCTAGTCCATAGTAGGTCAGATATGTGTATATTCTATAGAACCTTGTGTACACTCCTAGAAAGGACTGCAGTATTCATGTCACTCACAAGAAATCACTAGTCTGAACTGTCCAGCAAAAATCAGAATATTTTTGATTGTTGCTCCCACATTGAATAAAATTTCTTTTCCCTATAACTTTAACAGAACTCAATGGCTTGGTGGTTAAATTGAGTGATTATATTAGAAAGACAGACAATCTTGTTTTAAAAGTGCCAGGTGACAAATTTACAACATCTCTTGGAAATCTGATTGTAAATTACCCTCACTTAAAAAGCCACATTTTGTTTCAAAATTTGTTTATGTTCATCTTGAAGCAGATTGAGTCCTATTGTAGATTTGCCTCCTATAATGAAGTTTTTACAATACCAAAAATGTTCTCCCTTGTGTAGGGATTTTCATTTCTGCCATGCTAATATTGCTGTAAAGGTGAGAAATAAGAAGGAAGGAAAGGAACACATTTTTAGATGGGACATATTTTCTCAATGGGGAATCTCTAACACCATCTACTTTATTCCTGAAATACCAGTCCTTGTTCATATGCTAACAATGTAACATTTCATCACTCTGATCATGAAAATCACCTCAAAACACACTCAGAACTATGACAGCACATTGCTAGGGATAACAAGTCACTTTTTCTGCACAGCCCAAACTCTGAAAATCTAACCCAGATGCTGCTACTGTGATGAGACCAAATGGCCATGATGGGGCAGCAGCTGTTTCTAGGAACTGGGGCAGACCTCCTCTGGCACCAGCAGCCACCAACGCTCATCAACATCTCCAGATGCTGCAAGCAGCAAGACTGAATTTTCACCCTTGTTTGTTGTATCTCTACCATTACTTTCACCACAAGCCCTATTTTACCTCTTGGGGGGGAAAAAATCAATTTTGGTTTTATTGCTGAGAAGACTTGCATCTTCATATATGGCATTTTACTGTAGAAATCCGACTATCAACACTAAAGGATGAAAGAAAACAAAATTCTGTTCCTCATTTACTAGCTGATGCACTAAGTACATTAATTATATTACTGCTCTGTTAGAAATACTGCAAGGTGGTTTATATTTCTCACAAGCTTGGTAGGGGATTACGTAAATACCTCAGAATATTTACACTGATAAGTCCTTTTCATGCTGCCTAGTTTTTTTTGAGTGGTTGTTTCACATCTGTCAGCAAGATAGCAAAACCACAGGCAATGCCTACTTGTCTATTTGTTTAGATCATATTTAAACAATTTTTCTGTGTTTATTCCTCTTCTGTTTTCAAATTAACACAGCTGTTTCACTCAGTCAAATAATTACTAACCAATCATAACAAAGAGCTCATAGTGAGGGACAAAATACCAACCAATTTACAAGTAGCTGCATTCCAAATTGAATGAAAGGGAGCACCTTGAGCACTATCCCATGCTGCAAGTTGACATGTCATTCTGCAGCCTCTAGCCTGACCTTTTCTTAACATCAGCTGAAAAACAAAGAGGCTATGCTGTTGGAGCAGCTGCTCTACCTCTAGGCAGGTAACAGTATCATCTTCATGAATGACATCTATGCCACTTTTGCAGCATGTCAGGAAGTCCTTAAAAATCCACAGATCAAAACAGCACGATATTTTCATATTGACCTTGAGGTGATGATCAAATATGGTGACTTGCAAACTGCAGATCAGGATGCATGTGGAGGCCAGCTGTGCAGCAATGATCTGTTAGAAAATTTTTACTGTGTCAAAGATCCATTTATGTCCTAAGTGATATATGCATTCTATTTTCAACAAGGAAAGCAGGAAAGCACTGCCAACCTTTGATTGTGGTTCTGTTTCTATAAATGTATTAATTTGTGCTATTTTAAACATGATTGCTTCTTCATGGAGCTTTTCACAGAGTCCTCCAATTATGACCTGTTTAACAAAAATTAGTAAATATTTCTACCTAATTTCTCTGAAATAACATCAGCAATTATACTTAATAGATAACAGATAGATATATTCTGCACTGCTGGAAGATTCTATTGCTATCTTCAAGCAACACTGGAGATTGACAATTTAATAATATTCCTTCTTTTATTTATTTATATTTTTTCAGTTCCTAATCTGAGGTAGTTCTTTACTTTTCCTGTCTTGATTTATTTCATTAATGATTAGATGTATTTATTAGAAATGGAAACTAGAAATGCGGCAATGAATAGGTTAGCACTAGCATTTGTTCTATATGTGTATTTCTGGAAAACAAAAATTACATGCCCAAGGGAAAAAAAAATTGGACCGATTAGGAGTTGTATGATTTAACAGTCTTCAGCAAACTACACCACTCCCTCAATTGAAGCAGCAATGTAACAAAACATGGGTTAGTGGTATACAGCTGCTTCACCACCTAATGAAACCTGTAACTGCACACTCTAAACTGTGCTTGGCAGATGGGCATTTTAGGAATGAGAATCACAAAACCCACTACTCAGAACTGTAAGCTCCTTAAACAGATGATTGTCGGGAAGAAAGGTTGCATTGTAATTGTGTTGCTTTCTTGAAGACATAGGCTTTTTCTGGTTATAGGAAGATTTGGTTTCATAATCCTCAGCTATGTTCTGGAGCTGGAGTCCCAAAGGCTCACAGAACCAGAGGATAGTTTAGGCTGGAAGGGATCTCACTTAGTCTAACCTGCTGCTCATGGTAAGATCAGTGCTTGAGGCAACCTGGTCATTACACCCTGCCTGAAATCTTTGAATCTTCACTTCTGTCACTGGGGCAAAATTTCATAAGCTGGGGAAATCTGTGTTCTTTCAATCCTTTTTGTGTCAGTTAAAGTCAGTATTCTTAACTGGTTTTTCATTTATCAAGCAATGTGTAGAGGCTTAAAACTTCTCAGAAGTGAAAGGGAAAATTCAGGACTGCTCCAACATGTTATAGGATGGAATGGAAGAAGAGTTTGAAGTAGTTGTTTGAGGGGCTCCAGAGCGGAATGGAGGATGAACTGTGTCTGTTAGGTGTTGTTAAGAGTACAGAAATAGTCTCTGAAACTAGTTTTAAGAAACTTCATGTAACTTCATGTATCTCAATTTTTTTCTAATACATCTGGACATGATTTACGGTTTTATTCTCTTCCTACACTCCTATCTAGTCTGTGTCACTAAAAGAGTCTGTACGTTAAAGATGTCATCCATGGATAGGCAGCCAAGTATTTAGTGTGCAAAAAGAAGCTTAATGGAAATCTAATTGATTAACGTGGTGAAAGACGTGACAACCTAAGAACATCCAGATGATTTAAACAGCCATGGAAATTCACTGGTGAAGGCATAGACATGTATCATCTAGCTTGAGAATACATAGAATTGGATGACTATTCCTGATATTACATCTTTAAGTGCAGGACCAAGTCCTGCCAACTGGTTATCATAACTGACCTGATTTTTAGCAAGTTTGGCAGGGGTTTTGTTACATTTCTAATCAGTTTCAAGTATTCCATGCTTTTCACTTTCCATCTTCTCTTCACTTTCCATCTTCTTTTTTTTCCCTAATATGCTGCCACAGCATTCTTATACCTTTCTGAGAAGTATCAGCTAGAAAGGAAATGTAAGCAGTGAATACAACTGAGATGTTTCCATAGGAATAATAAACACATGGAAATAGGAGGAGTAGAAAATAGAAGACTTCTTCACAGACCAAGTGGATAACCTACATCATTCAGGATCTGAATACTGGAATTACCATAGAGTCTGTGCAAAAGATACTTTCTTTGGGTTCTTTCTGAAAAGGGTTTATACTATGAAACCTCCATGACAGAAGCCTAAATTTGAATGAGGTCTTGAACTACATTATGTGAATAAGAGTAATTTCTTGTGTTGAGACCACAGCATTGGCATCCTATAGGGACTTAAAATACGGAGTATCAGTTGAGAAGCCAGACATTTTCCTCTGATCACAAAAGAAATCTTCAGGTAAATTAATTCTAGCAAGTTTTAAAAAGCTAAAGGCCAGTATATTAAAGGCTCAGATTTTTAAAGATAATAACTTCAAGAGCAGTTAATGAGAGTTAATTAGATGTCAAAACCTGCAATTTAATATAAAGATTCCAAGAGGCAATTACTTGCATGAAATTACCCTTTTATAAACCAAGAAAAGAAGTATATGCAGGCTGGGAAATTAACACCTATGATAGCATTCAGTTAGGGAAAAGTTATGTAATGCACTGACCCTTCTAAAGAAGTCATCCCTACCTACAGGACAATGTGACTTTAGAACCTATTAATGTTACTTTAGAACTTATTAATTCAAGATTTTTTTTCTCTTCTCCAGGAGAGACTCTTAAAATAAGAAAATTCTACACTGCTGCCTTCATGATCGGAAAAAGAATGAAAACCACCCCCTCACACAGTAGCCTTTTTGTAAAGATTGGATGAAAGCCGGGCCCTGGCAGTTTGGGATGGGAAAAAAATTAATTGTGTACTGAGACATGAGACAGTAATAACTCACACAGGCTTCATTGCTTCATGCCAGACAAAATAAAAATGAAGCCAAGTAAGGGAGAGCTGCTGATGAAACTAGTGCCATCCATTTTTTCCCCCACCACTTTGAAAGACCAGAAAGAGACAAATAAAAACCTTTGATATAAGATTGTTCCTTCTACTTTCCCTATGGCTGACCCAGATAATATGAAAAAGAAATGAAATTAATGCTCTTGGGAGATGTTATTTGGATTGGATGAACACACAGACCTGGGCTGGGTAATCAGTGAGGATTTTCATTTAGGAAAAAAAATCAAAAGTGTGATTTTTGTGTACTCTGCAAAGAGCTACAATCCTCTCTCAGAGCCAGGTGAAATTGAAGAAGAAAAAGAAAACTGTGGGGAAAAATAGATAATATGTATTAGCAAGCTTTTGCCATTCAAGGAGCTCTTTCCAAGACACAGACAAATGAAAATGTACACACATAGTATCCTCTTGTTGATACTTCAGATTTGCTATTTCTTTAACAATAAAATTGATGTTTCAGATCTATTATTAGTGCAAGAAAAATAGTAAGAAAAACAAGCTGGTAAAATCCAGCTTATGCTCCTGTGTTTTAAAAAATTGTATTATGAATAAATGTATGATCCTAGTGTCTCTAGCATTGTAGCTGATGAGACTCTGAAAGGGAAATCTGCCAGGAATTTGTAGTAAAATAAAACTGAATAGGCTAAGCATATTGCCTTTGATGGCCAAAATGCAGCATATATTTATAAAATTGTTTCATTTTGAATGCAATTGAATGAATATCTTATAGTTTAAACTTGCACTCCGATTCTTGCTATTCTGTTCAAATAATGACACATTTCTACATCCATATCTGTAAATCTCCATAACCTTGCCTAAGATGAAGTCACTGCCTTAAATTTACTGGACAGAAGTACATTTTGTACCCAAATTTCATTCCTTCTCTTTGCAAAACGTATGCATGTAGACATATTTCAAGTGAGCATGGATACATACACACAGACAGAGAAATCCATTTAGTGCTATTCAAGATTTAAATGTGTTACAGTTGTACTCTTATGACTTGTACAACCTTCAAAGAGACAGAATTCTTTCATCTACAGTCAAGAGCCATGAAAAGGCATAAAAGGTTCCTAAAATGACCAGTACCAGTCCTGTATACTCTGTACTGAATTAAAAAAGAAAAACATTAGAAACTTGTTTTGAAAAATAATCCTATAAGACATGCAATATATTTCTAAAGGGATGACAGTACAGACATATTTATTTTTGAAATGTTCCTAATACTTCCCTGAGGATATATCCTACTAGTGTAATCAAACTACTATTTACAAGGAAACCTCATATCTTTGGTTCCTTCCTGAAATAGTTCTTGAAGTGTATTTTGAAGGTAAATGTAGTAGAGTTTGAGCTGTGGTCTCATTTAAGAATTATAAACTGGGATTCATATGCCCCAGTCTGAACCATTGCACAGATCTAACATATTTAGGGTCTCCTCAGTGATGATTTCTTAGCAGCTTAAGTTCTTCCAGCTTGTGCTGAAAAGCATGCAGTGAGCTGATGGAAAATAGCACAAGGTTCTAGGAAGCACTTTACTACTTCTTAAGTGGTTGCAGAGAGTTTGATAATATAAAAGTGATGAGGTGAGTAGGAAAAACGTTTCTATATAGAAATCTTTGTGATAGAGAAGGAAATACGGGAATGATGTTTTTAAATGTCTTAACAGAAAAAAATGAGCATTCAATGTAATTATTTCCCAAAAATATTATATTTAATAATATATATATAATATAATCATATATTTAATAATAGTTAAATAAAATTTCATTACTTGTGATTGCTTAGTAGAATCAAAGAAGATACAAAAATAACCCATTTTTAACCAGCCTAGTTCTCCATTTTTCATTCAGTACCTGAACCCATATGTTTTTCTGTTACTTAGAAACATTATCTATTCAGAGCTCAGAGCTCTCTCTCAGTAGTTTTGTGAAGGACTGAGGCTGCACAGTTTAGCAGGGAGCTGGCATTTGGCTTTCCATAAATATCTCTTGCCTGTGTCACGGTTTCACCTGGAGATTCTTTGATCATGTCAGATCTGAATATACCCTGATGGATACAGTATCTAAATCAGTAGTTCACAAAATGGCCTGCATTTCCTCAAGCAAATGTAAATATTACTGCTGGCAACTGGTGTAACCCCAAGTGAATATGCCTTCAGGTGTGCTCTACAGAAACCCTCAGAATATTTATTTAAATGTTGCTATTTCCTTGTCAACTAACTTTTTCATTTTATGTTTTAGCAAAGCCTGTAAAATCTTACCACAGCCATCTGAAGCCTTTGAATGAATGTTTAAATGTCCTTTTAGCAGTATTCACTTAGCTCTAATTTCAATACACCTGAAAACCTGACAGGATATACAAAAATGAGGTTCCATGTTGTTTATGACTTTTGCTTTTAAATATACCAGTTAAACAAATTCTTACACCAGAACCTCACCTTTTAGATACCCCATCAGGGTTTGATATTTCCAGTTTTTATAAGGTGAAAAGATTTTCTTAAATCTTTCTGCAGCTGCAGCATTTCTAAGCAAGCGAAAGAGCAAACAAAGGTGCAAATACAGAAACTTTATGAGCCCCATGGTCCCTGGCTGTGTAATTAAATGGAAATACTTCTGAGTTTTAGGGACACCTGTTACACTCTCCTCAGATGTTGTTGTTTCCACTAGTTTTCAAAATAGAAAAAGATGGTCAGGGGTGTCTGTGTCAAGGGGCACAAGATTCCTTAACGCCAGGACTAGATTTTATTTGTCTTGCAGCAGTGTGCAGTGTTGAGATGCCACAGCAGGAAAAGGCTGAGCCCCTGCCATGGCTGAGGATGACCAGGCTTTCCCATGGCATGGGAGGAAGGAGCATGGGAGGGAAAAGTCCTGCATATGCCCAGATAAGTGATGGGGGAAGAAGTCCCACTCTGTGAGTTGTACCAGGCAAGGTTGAATGAAAGAACAGTGAAAGAAGAGAAGATCAGCCCTAGTGAAGGGTGAGGGCCTGGAAGGCACATAGCAGTATTTGCACTATTGCTTGTCCTTTTTTTTTTTTTGACACTTCCTTTTGTAAGTAATGATGCCAAAGAAAACATTTGTGAAGTGAAAAGACAAAAGAGGTGTAAAGGCAGTACCAATTGATGCCTCAGCAGCACTCCTCCAAGTAGCCTGGTAGGATCCTCCACAACCAACCCAACTGTGTTTAACATCGGCTAGCAACTTTTCAAGCAGCAGAGCATCCTATGCTGGGATCTCACTAATACTGAGAGAAGATTTGGACATGGGCATTCCCAGTCTAAATTAAGACAAGGGAGTGTTTTACAACCTGATTTATTTTTTTTTTTTCAGGAAATGTCCTGCCATTTCTTCCTTGGAAAGAGCAAATTTATTTGTTTTACAGAATAAAATGCATTCAGTCCAGTGGCATATAAATACATGCTCAGGGTAGACAGAACATCAGGAATTTTTCACAACACTGCCCAGATTTCAAATGGCTTTATTGGAGCACTTATAACAATTCAGAGATAAAGGACCTTGCACTCCTTATCTACACACTGGTTTAGGCCATTGTAGCTGTGCCAGTACAGCTACCAGAATATTTTAATTCAGAAAATACCATTTAATCCTCCCATGCCAAAGTATTTTTGCTCAGACTTTCCCAGGAAATTTAGCTTGATACAGGCATGTGGGTTTTCAGACAAAAGAAAGATTTGGCAAACAGAAGAAAACTGTGTTTTTTAAGAGAAATGTTTACCTAACTTTAAATAAAGACAATGGTATTAACCATAACTTTCTAACCATATGAAAAAGAGAGAGTATCACAATCCCTTGAAAAAAAACACAAAACATTTAGAAAGACAGAAAAATTTATGCAGCAACACTGTTTTTAAAGGAGATGTCCAAATAAAGAAGTGTAATTCAAACATACCAAAACCTACACCATATCCTAGATCATGAGGTATTATTTCTGTTATGAACAATATTTGACATCTAGTGAAAGGACTGAAATTCCATTTCACATTAAAAGAGAGCACAAACATAAGGAAGGAGCTATTATTATCCAGGCCTCCAGAGTAATATGAAGAGCAGTTTGGAATGATCCAGCTAATCTACACAGGTATCACCATCTGAAGAGTATCTCTACCAAAAACATTATGAGGGCACACCTGTATAGGGAACACTCATGAGTTTAGTAATGATCCCAGATGAGTGATAAGAGAAAGAGATAATGCAGCTGCTTGATATTTCAAATAACACATTTCAGCCCCACAGCCTCAGCTGTATTGGGAGAGGACATGCAGGGTTCTGTGTATATCACAGAGATGGTGCTACCACGGCTTGGTTACTGTGATCAGCTGTGTTGAAATGGGGATTGCCATGGAGATTCAGAGCCATAAAAGAAACACTCCTCACAGTGTTCTCTTGTCTTTCATATGAGCACTCAGCTGGTAGGATTAATTCAACATGTATATAACTAGTTACATGTGCAGAAACTCAGAAACAGGTATTTCTGACAGAATATGTCTATCAAAACTGAGTCATTAAAGAATGATAATTTTTCCACTTTTCCAGTAATTTTTCAGGATTCTGGAATTCTGTGGGAAAAGAAAAGTCCAAGATTTCTGTGAGATGGAGCATCATGTGCAACTTTTTCCATTGATTTTTAAATGTTCTGTTCAGTTCCACTTTATAAAACTAAATTTAAAAAACAAACATGAAAGAGAATGTTTCTATTTTCTATAATTCTGTCTTTCTATAATTCTCTTAACCTGAAGGAACAATCTGAATCTTTTTTTGACAATGTACTGCATTGAATCAGAATTAAAGAAAATTCAAAATCCTTCGAAAAAATTAATTAATTTTTCTACTTCATAGTATTATATTTACACTACTTTGTATTTCAAAGTATGTGTCTATGTTATACATATGCATCTAAATGATACATATTTTGATGTAAAAAATTGGAATTTTTGTTCTCCACCTCTGATGATTATGAGAAAAAGGTAATTTCTTTTTTATCTCCTAGCCAGGAAGTGGCAGGTTTACCTTTAAGCCTGTGTGTTTGGTATTCAGTTGTGAATCAATTCACCCTTGGTTCCTTGGGGGGAACAAAAGATCCTCTGTGCCCATTCAGACCTCTGAAGTAGCAACTGAGAATGTCTCCTGGAACTGCACATAACTCACTGAGTGGGAAAGCTCCCTTTGCCAGCCTGATAGATGAGAACTCTGCAGGGAGGAAATAGAAAAAAACCAAGAGCACCCATATCACCAATAGGATTTGTGTGTGAGGCACAGAGATATGAGCCACTAACACAGAAAAACAACCTCACACCTCACAATTCGATGTGTCTTTCAGGCTCCCCAGTCAGTTCACTCACACAGGATCTAAATACTTGGACCAAATATTTCCAAGAGGTGAGTACTCAAATTCTGAGCACCTGCTTGAGGCCTCACTCCATGTGCATTGGAGCCAATATCCTGCAAAGGCACCACAGACCAGCCTTCATGTGGTCAGTGTGTGCTGCAGACCTTGGTTTGGCCAGCACAGAACTCCCTACCCTTAAAATAGAAAAAAAAAAAGTGAATCCGCTTGCTTTGTCACAGTTGTGATATAAATTGAAATTGCTACAAGCCAAGCACATTCTGAGCTGCAATTTCAGCACCTCACTTATCTCAAGCAAAATGTAGTACTGGCAGCTAAAAAACAAACATCTGCCAATTCAAATAGACTGTAGAAATAATGTTCTGAAACACAAACATTTTCTGACAGTTTAGGGAGTCTGGGCAGAGTTGGTAGTGACAAATACAGCTGGGTTGCCCAACGTCTACCATTATAAGATACTGTTTTAAGTAATTTATAAAACTTTGCCAACATTTAACTATTTGGGCTGAACTTTCCCAGACAAAGTATCTGTCTTGGGCTGACTTATTTTGGAAAATTTCATTAAAATGGTTCAATCATTTCCAAATAATTTAGAGAAAAGGGCAATATTACCTTCCTGCTACAACATAAATAAACTGTACAATAGCATTGCTGAGAAGTTCTAAGATACCTGTGCTTTGGAAAAGGAACTTCAGAACACCCTCGGCATCCAGGTCATGCTTTTTACTGAATCTGAAAATACCCAGATCCATTTTGCCATGACAAAACCTTAAAAATTTTTGTTTGTATTCTGTAGATGCTCGCTCAAAACTAGGAGTTGAACCCCTGTGAGATCTCATTTTCACAGAGCACACTCCCACCCTCATCCCCTCCTCCAGCACAGCTGTGGCTGACTGCATGGGGAGGCAATTTCACCTATGACTAGAGCTCTGTTAACTCAGGGCATTGAGATCAAAGCCAGCATTTTACAGTCCGTCCCAAGGTGGGCAGCCACGAAGTTTCTGTCCCACTGAGAGGTCTGCAATAACCTCACTGGTCTCAAATGAAAAAACACACATTTGAATCAGATCCACTCTCAGCAGGTCTTTATGGAGAATAGGCTTCACAGACATGTGCAGGTGAAGCCAGTCACTTGACTTCTATATTGTGTTAGCCAAACAGCCGGTGAGTACTCTACTGACACTGCTGAGGAATAGTGGTGGATAGTAGTGATCTGCCTGAGCTTAACCCTGCTTTTCCTTAGGTCATACTGGAGTGGACCAGAAAGATGCTAATGCTAAAGCAGCCACGTGGCTACCAGGTCAGAGTTGCTTGTATGTGTCCAGCTTGAATTATGAATAGAGGAATTCAAGAATACTGTCATATGTGTGTACGTATGTTTCACACAATCTCTCCACAGCCTGTACTTTGGGTGAGTGTGGAAGTGAATTGAACATAGGTTGGTAAGGATATTTGGTGACCTAGAAGTCTAAAGAGTCTTTAGCCAAACAGAGGTAGTTCAGATCAATTATACCGCATGCTGAAGGGAATATTTTAGGTTGTTTTCATGGCAGCATTGAAGAAAATAATCTTTCCTTATTTGAAGGTTAATCTTGTTTGAATATTTTGCTCTCTCCTAAATAATTTGTGTTTGTCTTACTTGTGATATTCTTTTTTTGAGGAATCAATTCAATTCTGAGTTTCTTCAGCGGACGAAAATTCAGTCATGATTTATTATGTGTGGATCAGATCTGCCTGGATTAGGTTCTGAGATTTACTGTATTAGTTACAAATTAGACATTTCTTGGGGCTACTTGCAAGTTTAAAAATTAATGACTCTGAAATTGCTCTCAGAGTCATTAATTTTATTTTGAAAAAAGATAGGTGGCACCATTGAAATACCATCTTGCACAGTATGAGGGAATGGTTTTAGTTTTGTGGCACCTTCTTTCTGAAGATCATAAGGAACCTTTCTAAGATCACCAAGTTCTCCCTCCAAATAGCCAATAAGGCACAAGAATGGGGTCTCTATTACCTTCTTACAAGGGTAATCATAATAACTCATAATATTCCTAAACTTCTTCGAAGATCTATGCAAAGTCAATAAGGTCTTATCTCTTGGCTACCATTGCTGTCACCACACTACCATTCATCCAAGAAAACTAAATCCAGTGATTTACAAGACAGGAAAAATGTGGATTTATTGTGCACATCATAGCTTTGCTGTAAAGGTAGTTATCTAGTAAAAGTGTGAGATTACTTTGATATAGCATGGCACAACACAACAGGTAGTAATTTATGTTAAATGGTATTAGATGGAAGAGGTCAAAGGTAAAATTTTGCTTCTGGAGTCTGTTGTGCTATTTAATTAATACCTGCTAGACAGGACAGGTAGGACCTGCGTGACTGTTCTGGTCTGGTACAAAACCATAAATAAATAGTTTCTGGGGACTGACTGACAGTAGTCACATGACCGGGGTGTGTTCAAAGGTGTTGTTTAGAGGCATCACTTGCTTAAGCATTCATTGTCATAAGTAAATCATATGCTGCAAGGGGTTGTGAGCCTCATTTACATAAGTTCATGTAATTACAATTTTTTTTGTACTGATTGCTGTTTTGGAGCTGCTGTTCTTAGGGAGAAGAATCAGAAGAGGAGAAAAACAGTAGAAAAAGTGAAGTTATGTGGCTCACAATGGAATTGACACTAAGAATAAGGGGACAAGGACACCTCTGTATGTTAATTTTTCTCTAGTGAACTGAGGAGCCAGAGTTGTGTATAAGGAATGGAAACTATTTGTAGGCCTTTCCAAAGAAAACCAATACAGGAGAGAAGACCCTCAGCCTGTTCCTTGGGTGGATCCTCTGCCAAATCCCACATTGATGTAAGCAGACTGAGAAAATGTGGATGCATTCTGCTGCTTAAAGTAGAGAAGAACTTTAGAGGACTTGGCTACAATACAGTCTCTGTACTGCAAATAACTGAGGAGAATGGGGTACACACAGGATTTACATGAACTGCTGGGATCAACAGCTACTGGGGAGTCTTTGCCAATGTCTTAAAAAGGAAACTTGATCATGGTGCAGAGGCACCACTTACTCTGTACTGCTTTGTGTTGAGCAGCTGGAGCTCAAGCCAAGTCTTTGAAAACAGAACCACAACCTTTGTAAAAATTCAATGTCAGCATTATAGAGAAAAGACCAAAGAATTTGCTTTGCAGGGTTTGTGCAAATCAGGACCCTATCGTCTGAAAAGCAGCTTATCCCTGGAGGAGAAGACACCAAATGATTGGGTTTGTAGCCTAACTTTCCCTCCAGTACTCTCTCTTTTGAGAGGTTGAGTACAATTTCCTCCAAGGGGATCACAAGGTTTAGCACCTGCTTAGTCTACCCAGACATGACAACCAACACAGCCCACTGTTGCTGCTTCTGCTCCAAGTTACCTACCAAATACTCAGGACATTCTTCCAAGCTATGAACTGGCTTTCCCTCTATATAGGAGCATGATAGGAAAGTAATTACAATTTTAAAAACAATGCTTTTCTCTGAGGTAGACACATGGAATTTCATATTAGGAACTTACAATAAAGACTGTAAGGAGAAGCATTTGCCTTAAGTGCAGTATGTGTAGCATAATAGGATTGTTCATTCTGCTCTCATCATTCCTATCAACATTTTGAGATCATCTCCACTTTTCAACAGACATTAAAATGTACTTTTATAATGTCTAATTTTTAAAAAGTTGAGGTATGTTCTCACTGAAGCAGCTTTAGACTTCATCCAGTCATCAAAGTGCTGAAGCACATTTGTAGTTCAATAGCTTCATGATAAGCATAGGCTTCAGTGCATTTGTGGAACAGATGCCTTAAGTGTGATACAAAGTTTAAAAATCTGTCTGATATGCAAGTAGTACAGATATATCAAAGAAAACTGCCATGAGTGCACAGGGTAAACATAAACTTGATTAAAAAGGAAAAATGTGAAGTAGTTTCTTTAAAGTTAGGCAGAGCAAAGTCAAGAGACAGCTATAAAATATCAAGTTCCTAGTAGCTGACCCTTTTATTTTCCATAACTATGTAAGCAACAAAAAACCCCAAAAGAAAGAGAGAAGAAATACCCTGGCATATTTCTTCAGAGCAACAACAATGTGTTCCATCCCACAGAACCCAAATTCACTGGTGAAGAACTAAGAAACTGAAGAAACCAGCAGAAATCAGAAATAGACTACAGCCTTTTGTTAAACAGTTGTATAAATGACTGCAGGGGTGATTTCTTTATGCAAAATTGAATATTTCAAATGATTATGAAAGCATTTTATTTTACAGAAAGAAAACAAAACAACTGTTGTAAGAAAACTGTTGTGTATACAGAAAGCAAGCTCATATTAAAAAATTGTTGTGTGTAAACTTAAATAAGGAACTTAAGTACAATGTACGTTTATAGCTCATATGTAGCTTTTCTAATGCTGTAGGCTAATTTTTATATCAGAGTATATGAGAATGCTAATTAGTATTAGTGAGAAAAAAGAGAGAAGGAAAACCAGAATGTTTGAATATAGAGAGTAAACAGAAAGAAGGCAAATTTTACCTAAGTAATATGCCCAGGGAATTATCACCATGTGAAAAGTTACCAATGAACATTCAGTATTTTAGAATTTCCTACCTTTAATACATATGATTTCTGAATCCAGGTGTAATTAAACTGCTTCATGTTACTTCCCCTTTCTTTCAGAAATGAAATAAGACAAAGGAAAAAAAAGACCAGTTGGGTTTGCAGAGCTTGTAAATCACTGGAGAATCCAAGTAAAATTACTCAAAACCTCAAGACAAATGTTCCTGACTGAAAATTTTTAATGAAATTATTGGAATATTAAGTAATCTACCATCTTCTTTATCAAATCAACTACTGTTGCTTGCAAAAAAAATTAATTTAATACATAATTGTTACATTTTGTGTTTAATTTTTGTTTTCTGGGGTTTTTTGTAGATACATATGAATTAAAATCCAGTTAATTATTATTTGCTTCTGAGAAAGTACAACTTCCTTTACTAATTTCTAGCTTTTTACAATCAAATTTGTAATTTTGATGCAGTGGAGTCTAAATTTAAAAGTGAAGTCTCAACAGAAAAAAAAAGTTGTCCAGAAATGGGAAAAATCAAAATTATAGCTTCTTGTAGCAAAGGAGATGACTTATTACAGTTTCTCACTGTTTCTTGTGCTGCAGCAGCAGCTAAAAGGATCCATGAAAGACTGGGAATGATTTTTTTACTGATCCTTTTAATTTTAGCCACTGAGTAAGGATTTTCCAAAATGAATGCAGCCATTGTCAACCGGCCCATATATTTCTGGGTTGGGTTTTCTAAATTTGATTTCTGGGAGATGTTAGTAAAGGCTGAGTAGAGAAGCAGTGTTCAGAATGAAAACACAAAACTTTCAGGAGAACAATCTGCTCATATATAAGGACATGGTGGGTCCTTTCCATAAGAGTAAAGTACCATAAAAGAAACAAAACAAAGAAATTTTTATTCAGTTCTGAGAATGCCACCCACTAAGTCAAGCAAACAGCTCTCCCCAGCACAGATCTGCCCCCCTGACAATCTGGCCCTGTGTTAAAAGGATAACCTCAGTAAAAAATTCTAAACTCTATCCTCCACGGTGCATGAACATACACAAACCAGCTATTTACAGATGTTCCAGGAAGTCAGTAACAATGTCCTCAAAAGTTACGTTATAAGTCTCGCCAGGTGGAATTTCTAAAGAGCTGCTAGAACAAATTCTTGAGAGCAGTCAGAGCTAGTCTGCACCACCCAAGTGGCATCTGTGGTCACAAATCTGCTACATATTGCTGGTCAGGAGCCCTCTGCTGCTAGAAAAACACTTTTCCCTGCCATATCCATGTCCCTGCCAGGTTACTGTTCCACTTCTAGCAGGCAGTCTGACTGGGGCAGTGCTGCCACAGAGACATCTTGCTCAGTCACAAATAGCCGTTTGTAACATTGACCAGTCTTAGGTCTGGGTCTGACCTTCATAAAGCTCTGACTGTCTGATCTGCTTCCCTCACTCTGGCAACTGTAAAGCAGTTGATGCAGAAGACACTATTACCCACTGTGTCTTCATTATCTCTCTGTTGGAGGTAGCTTTAAAGGATAACTCCTGGTCACATCAGTGTTACCTAGAAACAGACCTTCCAGAGGGCCAAAAGGCAGAGGGAAAAAACATCACTCTTGTATCAAAGAAACTTTCAAGGCATATGACTGGATGGCAAAAGGACTCATTTATAATTAAAAAAAGAAAAATTGGCACAAGCTCTTGAAACTTTTGTGCTCCAAGGTCTCCATTAATATGGTTCAAGCTTAGTAGAATTTTTTGAGGGATTTTTATAAGTACATTAGAAATTGGCCCAAACAATTTTGGGGAGAAGGTATAAATTATAACTGGAAAAATTAGATTAACACAAGGTTGAAATTTTGCTTTAAAAGCTGGTCAGTCCTGACTTATATGGCATTTTACAAATGTTCATCTACATGAGCCTGGACAGCTTTAGGTTGCTGAGTGAAATACCTATGCTCTACCAGTGTGTCTGCAAATAATAGCAATCAACAATCAATTTTAGAGGGGCTCACACGTTTCTGTCCAATTTATAAACCTACTGAAATGCTTGAATCTTTAATACATACTGAATACTAAAAAGTAGACAACATTGAGAACAGGTATTGTTTCTTGTCCTCTTTTCCCCTCCAAATTCTGGAGGATCTTCCACATTGGGCTTTATTGTGACATTCAATGGTAAAAATTAGATAGAAGCAAGGCAGCCAAGCCCTGGCAATATTGACTATTGATCCAGCTGTACAGAGTCAGATTACTTGGAAAACAACCCTTCAATTTTTCACTCCAGTGACGCTGCAGGGCAGTTGCTTTTAGGATCATTACCCTTGTCTGTAAAATAAAGGAATGTGAGAATGTGTTTGAGTAAATTCTGAACCCATTTGAACTTTGTGGGTTTGAAACTTAGTCCTAGAGAAAAATCACTGCCTTCCACGCACACATCACCTCCACAGCTAACCAGGGCATTCACACCAAGACTGTGGCTTAGCTGATCCATAAATCATCCATAAATCACGATAATGCTGTAATGAGTGTACCGAGAAATACCCACATGGCCGACACCTTACCACATGAGAGTTGCTTTAAAAGAGGAAAATCCTGAAGGCACATGTTCCCCTAATATACTAACAGGCAAAGAAGTTCATGTCACTGATGCGCTAGCAAGGGATGGCAGAACCCTCTCTCTCTAGCAAGGCAGCTCTGAAATGAAAAATGAGGCCATTTACCCAGTGCTGGACAGCAGGAGCTTTAAGCTTAGCATCAAAAATGAACAGAAAACAGCCATAGACCAACTAGTGTTCAGCTTGTTCACACTCATGCGTGCTCCTTTCATTTTTGTGCCTCACAATATTCTAAACAAGGAAGAGAAGCCTCATGTAAAAGGTTAAAGGTAAGAGTGGCCTTAATCCATAAAAACTGCAAGGCCCAAGTAGCCAGAGTGTGCAATATTGATGCAACATGCATTAATGACAAGAATCATGAGCAAGAAAAGTTGTGGGACATTTTGATTGACCAAAGTCAGATGAAGAAGATTTTTTCCCAAACATTTCTACTTCTTTATTTGTTTTTTCCTATCTAACTGCTTTTAATAGCCTTGGCAATGAAATCTGTCCTTTCCTCTTCCTCTTTAAAGGGTATAATGAAATGTGGCATTTTTTCTGAGGATTATTGCCATCCCCAAGAACTCAGTCTTCCATATCTCAGCAAACCAGATCACCCAAATCTGGTTTTTGCTGGCCGTTTGATTTTAGGAATTTTTTTTTAATTTGGAGAGGACATCAATGCAGAAAGGACACTCCTGCAACAGATACCTTTGAAATAGAAAAATAAGTATTATTAGATATATTGAAATAGAAAATAAATGGATAGGATGAAGTGGCAATGGGAGTGTATTGTACGAAGAACCAACAGATAATAACACAGATATCTCTTTTATACAAAAGTTTAGGAAGGTTACTTGATGGAAATAAAACTTGGACAAGATCTCAGCCTCAGTAGACAGCAGGGCATGACTGAGATTGAGCTGGCTTAACTTCTGAAAGCTTCAGGAATGGAGAAAGTCCCTCTCAGGCAGAAAAACAGTCCTTAAAATGAAAGAAGGAAAATACTTTAATTGTCTTCCCAGTCTCAGGTATACTGAGCACATGGAATGTCCTCAGAGGAACGAAAGAGTGACTCTCAAGATACAAACTCTGGCTCAAGAAATTGTTGTTTTAGACCAGTGACTGCTGGAAGGTGGAAGGTATGCCAGACAACGATCCCTCTGTGTTCACCCTTTCTGTTTTAGTCCTTCCCTAAGCATTTGCTATAACCACTCTCAGAGACAGATTACCAGACAATGCAGACCTTCAGTCTGACCCTGCACTGCACCTCTCAGCTTTTAAGACCTAAAAGCAATGCATGAAATAAACCCAAGCAGCAAGGATTTAAACACAAGTGGCCATAGTGTCAAGATATTTGGATCTATTAAGAAGTGTGTGATCAAAAGCCAAATCCCTGCTGAGGAACCAAAATTGATGAGATCAGTCCAGACATAGGGCTCTGATACAGCTCAGCTTTCACACTACAAGTTGTAAAGCAATTTATCACTGAAGAAACCCACATATTTGTATCACATTAGCAGAAATTTCCCATGAATAAAACAAAGGATTTTATTTTGTAACTTTTTTCAACCTTAAGAAGTCTTAGAGTAGCCTCCGGTCCCCCATAAAATTAAGAACAAAGATTAATTTGCAATTTACGCAGTAATTTTTACAGTCAAGCATAACAAATAAGGTAACAGATTTTCCAGATGTTCAGAGCTCTGGAGGCACTATTGCCAGGACTAGGCTGCCCTCTCTTGTACAGAGGGAAATCTGCACTTGGATGTAGTCTTTCAGAGTTAAAAATACCTGAGAGGCTACTGTGCTCTGTACAGGAGGAGGGGAGGTATAAAATGTCCATATTCCAATCAGTACTAATCAAATGAGGTGATAGTGTTGTTCTGTAAAGCTGATCCTGTTAGAATTCAATACATAAATTATATTTTTCAGACAAAATTTCATTTCAGGCATTTAATCTCTGCAGGTTTACAAGACACCACACTGCAGACTGAACAGCTCATCTGCAAAGCGAACCTACCTTAAATAGAGAGGCTTAGAATGCACTCTAGAGTGTTTCCACTCTAGAGTGAGACTGGAAGATGTAAACTTAACTACATCAGCTGTCCTTCCCTCAGTCCTTCTCTAGCTTCACCATACAACCCTGTCAGCCATGAGTCCTGTTAGAAACCTTCTGGATCCTAAGCCCTTCTCTGCTGTGCAAAGTAACAGAACACTCCATAAATTGAGGGATTTGCTCCTTTCTTCTGCAACACTTTCTTTTTAATTTCTGTACAATAGCAATCCAGAGGGAAAAAACTCCACAAGAACAAATATGTCTGTTTGGGTCATTAAACTTTTGAATTCTTCCAGAAAAAAATGAAGTAAAAATCACTTTTTTCTTACTTAGGTCAGACAAGATGTTCATTTCTATAGTAATTTCCTAGATTTTTTCTCTCTGTTCTTTAAAATTTGTCATATAGGTAAAACTCTTCCCACTTGGTAGAAGACACTGGACAAACAGGGTATACTAAGAATTTGCTTTTACTAGTAAGTTATCTGCCAACTCACTTTATGTTGGAAAGGGTAAATTCTTTGGGATCACTCTAACAGCTTTTTCTCTGTGCAAGTGTATGATGTATACGACCACTATGTCTTGTATTTTCTTCTTGGTTCACTCATTTTGAATAGTCTCCTGGCTATTGACCCAAGGTACTCCTATCATCCTTAATTTAATGCTAAAAGCTGATAAATTGACTGAAGGGGATTTCAAGTATTGTCAAAAGTTAAAATGGCAGCTCCTTAGGTAGGAAGCAGCCAGAACAAACCAGCAAATCTCCTGTTCCAAAGACAGGCTTTGTGCTGCATTCTGAGATGAGAAATATGAGATGAATAAAGGAATTCACTAGCACAAACACTCTGAATAACTCAGACAGGAGTAGGACATCCTGTATTGTTGGGTTTTGTTACTGTGATGCCCAGCACAGCCGACTGAGGCACAGGGGCAGGAGGTACAATACATGAGACACAGAATGTACAGTAGCAGAGCTACAGCACAGGCAGTGAACTGAACCTTGACTTCACATGCCCAAAGGCCCGGCCAGTGTGGCTGTGGAAACTTGATGGGAATAGGTCTTTACCAGCACAGCCAGTGAACTGAACCTTGACCTCACACCCCCAAAGGCCTGGCTGTGGAAATTTGATGGGAAAAAGCCTTTATCAGACTACCTCCCACCTTGAACCATGGGAGCCAGAAAGGAATCACAGTTCCCTCTTCGGTCTTCTAAGGCAGAGAATGTAGTCTAAATCTAGACCTGCTTTGGGAAAATATGAACAAACCCAGCAAAAACTGCAGTGACTTGAGCCTTCTCACTGGGAAAACAGTTCCCCACACACACAGCCCTTCATTCTCCCCAACAACAGTGTCAATTAATGTTCTGTATGGGTAAGCATTTGCTTTAACCACACTGCTTGTAATTAGCAGGCTCTATTAATACTAGGCATCTGAGACCTGCAGAGTTTGAGTAAAAAGTGCCAGGGCTCAAGTGTTTATGAGCAGTTCATATACAGCAGGAAATTTCTTGTTTTTCTTGAACACTTGCCCTGTCTGTACTTGCCAAAAACTGCATGGTGAATAGTCATTACCCAATTTAATAGAGATGTGGGCTAAAATTTCTGCTACCTGGTTTTACACATAGGCTGTGGTTAGAGGGGAAAACAGAGGTCTCATTGCTTATATGTCGGTGTGTAATTTAAGTCGAAGCAAGAAGCTTGAATAAGTCACTCTGTGTCTACCACCTTAAAGTAGGCTTTTCAATTCTTTGCAATGCTATGGATTAGTGATAGATGGGAACAAATCCCACATGTCCTACTATCATCAATTTTTTATGGCAATTCAAAAGTTAGTCTTAAAATGAATTTTGCCTTTCACATATATATTTAATGTTGATTATCAATATGGATTTTTGTTCTGATAGTTTCATTTTGCAATACAAGCCATTAAAACAGAGGAGCTTTGTCTCCACCCTTTCTTTGTGTTGTATATTTTAGAAATTAATTTCATACCTTCTTATTCTCTGCATTTATGGTAATTCTGAAGTGTTGGGTTTTATTTAAGATGAAAATGAGTTGATTCTAATTAACTAGGAGCAAAATCACTCAATCCATACCATGTTTACCCCTATGCTATACTCAGAAGACCACAGACAACTTATGAAACAGGGACTAACTGTACTAACAATTTGGTATCCCATTATGCTGCTCGTTCTCTCATAGTTTCAAGTCTGTATTTTGAGTTTGCTAATAGATCTCTTTAGGAACTAGGTAAGTTAAATGAGCTCAATGCACAAGACTCAGAGCAAAATGTCCCTAAAAAACAATGTAAGAGACTGAAAATTTCCTGAAGAGTGAGTCTATTTCCAACTTCATTTGATAAAATTCAGCCCTTCATCAAGAGATCTGTCTACAAAGTATAGATAAAGCCTATATGGAAAAAGAGTTAGCAGTAGTCTTTTTGTTTTGTCTTGGTTCTCTTTAGCTTACATCTGGATATTTGGAGTCCATTTTTGTTATTTTAAAGTCTGTTGTTCCTCATATACAAAAATCTAGGGACAGTTTTATTTCCCTCCAAGTTTCAACAACATCCATGTTCTTCAGTGTGCCCGTAGACACTGAGATTTTTTTTTGTTTTTAGCAGCCAAGAGGAAATGAAAGGCACATATTTGCTAGAGCAGTAAGGATATGCAGTTGCCCCAATAATTACTATCACTTATATATATGCTACTCTTGTAGTAGCAGTATAGAAATATTTATTTTCTCATTCAAAGTGCCCCAGTCAGAAACTGGCAGACAGAAATCCATTTCAAGTTGGTATTGTTGACCTTTAGAGCAATTATAGCAAAAGTAGAAAATATGAAAAATATTTACATATTAAAATGAAGAGCATTAGGTTTCTTCCACAAAAAAGGAAGGAAGGAAGGAAGGAAGGAAGGAAGGAAGGAAGGAAGGAAGGAAGGAAGGAAGGAAGGAAGGAAGGAAGGAAGGAAGGAAATTTGCTAGACACATTGCCAAAATAAAACATTTTCAGACACAACAACAGGTTGATGGAAATTTATATTCTGTGCTCACTACTTAGAAGGGAATCTTACCCTATTTTTCTACATCAATGCAGTCAAAAACTGGTCATAACACTTTTTTTATTGCTAAAAGCAAAAAACCCCAACAAATGGTAATATCTCTTCCCCACCCAAACAAGCATTAATTATCTCCCTAAGGCCAGATCCAAATCAAAGATTTGATGACCTTTAGGGCAACTGGTCACTGCTGAAGCTTCTCCTGAATTGTATGATACAGACTGGGATTTATATCTACAGAAGAGAGCCAGAGAAAGAGTGGAAGATAGATCAGCATCAAATTTGTGTTTGTTATTCCTGGCAGACCGCAGGGGGCTCTGGGGATCAGTGCCTGAGGGTAAGTGGGCTGAGGATTAGTAAAATAGCTGGGAAAGTAGAAGAGGGGGACTTAGGTACTTCTTCCCTGCACCCTGGGAGCTGTAAAAATAAAAACATAATTTCAACCTCTGCTTCTCTCCTTTCAAAAAATTTTTCCCTACCACAAAGTTCCTGGAGATCACATATAGGTAGGTGAAGAAGAAGCCTTCATAGAAAAAAAAAAAAAAAACAAGGTCCCTGGCTAAAAGATAAATCCAGGGATGGATGACTTGGCAGTGGTAGATTCTTGCTACACTGACATGAGGCCTGATTCTTTGGAAGACAGGCTTCAGTCAGACTAATCTCTTGGAAATGGAACTGGCCTTTTTAATTCATGCAGATGAAAGATGCTAACATGTTTTTCGGCAATGCAACCTATTTAAAGGTTGAACAAAACTGCAGCAAAACTCAGACCCTGTCAAACTACAGACTAGACAGATAGTATTTACCCATGAGCTTGGAGAGTGAAATTGATCTGCCCATTGAGATTTTCCTCTTCCCTGAGCTTAAACTAGTTTTAAAAGGAAAGATGTTTGCAGATGTAATTTTTAAAGAAAATTTTTAGCAGTTTTTTAAGATAACAGAGGTAAAAAATAGAAAATTCAAGCAGACATATAATGAAATGTGAGAATGTATAGAAAATGCAGTTGTTTAAGCTTAGAAACAGTCTAAACTGATACAAAAGGCCCAGATATTTGGCTGCAACAACTTTTTTCTTCAGCTGCAACAGCAAATATTTTCCATCTTAACTTCACCATAAGCCTTAAGAATCTGGCACGTTCTGCTCTCTGAAGACACTATAAGAATTAAAGGTCACTGAAATTTCTAGCAAAGACAATATGGATAAAACTGCGTCCTCCTCCCTGGTGGTGGATTTTGATGCACATTAGCAGGTGTTCTGAGAATCCTAAATTGTCATAACAATAATTCAACAAATGAACTGGAGGCTCAGGTATCAGAATAGTACTACAGGCACAACAGAAAAAAGCCCCAAAGCTTTGCCTTTAAATTTCTGTAGCTCATAATCTTTTGTACCTAAAGTTGCTTCATAAGAGGGTGGAAGCTGGAAGCTGTAGGAAAATAAATCTAGTTGTCTGGCTATGGATTAAGACCTGGAATGTGAAAATAAAGGAATTTTTTTTATGCCTTTGAACATTTGAAAAAACAAATTCTCACAGATACCAATCTCTGGATAGCGGAACACTTTATCTGCCTTGATTTTTTTTTTTTTTTTTGTTCTTACTTCTGTATAATATATGTGTAAAATATTCTTTTAAATATTTCAAAGAGAGCAGTAAAACGTTTGGACATATGACTTATTTGGAAAAAATAGAAAATATATCTTAGTATATTATTATGTTTTACCAAGTCTGTGGGCCAGATAAAAAGGATGAAAACTGTGCTGGTCCAAACTGGCAATTGACTGCAGTGTATTGAAACAGAACATTTTACAGTGGGATTCAGTGTATTTTGCTGATATATGCAGACACTAATAATATCTAACCTCAGCATTTTGAGTACATATTTTGAAAATGTGTTGCTTTGATTAGGAAATTTTCATAAAGTTTATTTTAAGAGTTTTTAATCTGGGTTTCTTGGGTTTTGTTTTTTTCCTCCTGTATGATGCGTAGTATCAGCCTGTATTTTAAAACTCTAAACTAGGTGCTCTTGAAAAAGAGTCAAAAATTAAGCAAGTTGTGGTGTGCAGCGGTGTAAAGCTGTTACTGGAATGAATTCAGGCAGAAAAACATTACATCAAACCATCAAGTGTGAACTGAGCTGCATGATTTAGTCTAACTGAGCAAAGTTGCTTTTTTTACCTCAGGTTTTATAAAATGACAAAATATGAACATTGAAATGTTCAGAACTAGCCCCTTACAAAGAGTGCATTATAATCCCTTTCTTTGCTTGAATTTTTCCAAACTTCATGAAATAAGAACAAATGATTCCTTGGGCAAATTACTTGAACCTCCAGTTAAATTTTACGTGCTGGTTGCACAATTTTTTCCCACACAGCCTAAATGCATCCTCCTGAAAGATAATTTTTTTTCCTGTCATCACAAATTCAATCTCCTCAGAAAAATGCCTTCCCATTAAGTGCCCTTTGACATAAATAGTGAACTGCTGGACATAAAGGATTGGTCTAGGTTCATATGAGTATGAAAATTATTGTTATGCTTAAAAAGGTCAGACAAGTGCATAATGACCCTAGTATGGTTTGATTTCAGCACGTTTGTCTACATGTGCTCATGCAGGCCCATATGCCTGGCACATCAGCCATGTGGAGTTGCTGGTAGGCAATTTCACTGAGTGTCACCCTTTGGCTTTAAGGAGAAGATTGTTAATGCATCCTTTCCTCCCATTTTCCCAGTGAGCCAGAGGGAAGCTGGAACTCACACCTCCTCTGTGGTTCTGGGATGTCCAGCTCTCAGCAGGCAGGCATGTATTATTCTCTACTATCTGAGTCAGGTCCCTTTGTGCTACCCTATTTTGGGGGTGTTGAGCTAAGCAGTATCACTGTTTCAGATCTGCAAGGCCATTTATTTAAATATAGACATCCAAAATATATGCTTGTATTAGAAAGGAACTGTGATAAATCATTAAATCTAGGTCTGGAGGACTTCAGTGTCTCTGCAAATGATCTTGGCTGCTATCTAAATAGTATACCTAAAATTAGAAGGTGTGCACGTTCCCTATCATTTGAAAAGTGAACATATTGCTTGGTGTCACTGTTTACTGCGAATGGGTATAGCACACAGTAAATTCAGAATTTGCTGTTTCAAGAGACTATTTCTTTTTCACAGAAGCATAAAAATCTTAGTGACAAGTTTTGGGGTCTTTTAAGTTCCTACTGACTTGACTGGGAAATACATAATCCGAAGCACAAAGAGCTTCTGAAATATTCTGTAATAATAATTTCTTGTAATTGTTCTATCATTTCAGTTACGCACTGGTACAGGCTTATGTTCTGAAATCTACTGAGTCCAAGACACTTTCAGTTTTAGGATGATCTACTCTTGAAGAACTCAGCTGAGATCCCACAATTTGTATTTTGAATGTCATACATGGAGATTTTCCTTGGCCTTTTCTTGCTTTCTTGGATTAAAACTGAAAATAATTAAACGGAAAGATTCAAATGAGCATTTAATCCCACAGCAGGATTTATTACAGTGGCAGAATGATTGCTTCAAGCAAACTTAAATACTAACATATGTAAACAATCACTGCTGTGTTTAGCTGATGTCCTAAATTATAAAAATTTACTCTGTGATAAAATATGCTTTTACCCTGAGGCCCATTGTATATGGTAACGTAGAACAGAGATGGAGAGACTGGAACTGGGAGGAAGTGTGTGTCGGAGATGTGGGACTCTGCAGTGATACACTGATTTGGAAGCAGTGTACTCTGTCCTCTCCCAAGGTGAAGGTTGATCTGGTTGTTCTATCCCCAAGAGACCACCTAAGAAAAATGGAAAGAAAACAATTCCACATTTTCTCAGACACCTAAGTTATCAGCAGACCAAGCTGAACAAGATCTAAGGAGGCAGATGAGAGAAGAGGGTTTTGTACATCCCCATTCACCTTCCAGACAGGGCAACCCAGATTTTCACCTCTTTCATAGACTACACAAACAAAGTGGGCTGCCTAAAGGGTCCTACTACCATCTCTTTACAGTCTGCTGCAATCTGAGACTGTCAAGATCTTTAGTCCAAATCTATTGCCTATAGATAAAATCTGAAACTCTGTCTGGACAAATTCCCCATGTTTGGAAGACTGTTTTCAGCAAGGAAAAAATCTATCCACTGTGGCAAGATGAAAGGAGCTTGCTAATGAAGCTGTTCTACTTCATTCTTGGGGACCTAGTGTCAGAAAATCATAAGGAAAACCAAAACAAATCAGAGAGGCAGTCATCACATCTCATCTGTATTTTATCTGTGCTCTCAGTGTGCAAGGAACATTAGGGCACAATTCAAATTTTAGGGGTTTATTATTTTGTCCAGAACATAACCCTCCACCATCAGGGATATATTTTTAACAGGGTAGAGATTGATTTCAAGCAATGCAAGGCAATATCAGGCTAAGATGAGTGATGAATCCGCCCTCCTTAATGATGCTTAATTGTTAAAATTTTAAAGAATTATAGGTTAAGGTGGTAGAAGTGCTTTGTTTCAGGAACTGAGAAAAAAATGTTCTCATGTAGTAAAGTTACTTTTTTTTTCACACCAGTAATTTTTTTCCATGTTGGATCACTGCTCCTAACATAAACTAGAAGAGCAGAAAGAGATAAAATCTGAATGTGCTAAATTCTTAGAATGAGTCTTATCCCACTGATGTCAACATTTGCATCCAAGTCAGTATTTCATTACTACATTTTCCAGTCAATATGTACTTTAGCTTATCAGCTGAGAGTCAAAGTGAAAAGGTGAAGGTACAAGGAGACAGCTCAAATTTCTGGAATGGTTTCTTCATAGGAAAGAACACAGGGACACAGGAAATCTAGGTCTCTTCATAGTGCCATTTCTGGTATTCCTGCTGGGTGGTACTGATAGTAGTAGATTTTCCTCACTGCAGTCAGTAGTTCTCTGTTGAATCAGTCTAAGAATAGAGGATTAAAAAACCCTTCTGCATTTTTCTTTATCTGACACAGATCTTGTCCTCTTTTTTCAGGCTGCATCCCTTGTTCTGTGATGGGAGAGATAAGACTGAAGCCTCTACCTAATATAAGCAGATGTGAGGTAGGTTAAGTTGTAATAAGAAGATGTTTTATTTCTTTAATTCCTGTGCAAGGGTGAGGAGCTGTCAGACCAGATAAGAAGCAATGGGACAAAGTTTATTTCTTTCATTCCTGTGTTTAAGGCAATAAAGGGGAAAAATATGAAGTGTCTTGAACATCTGCAATTCTAGCCATTGCTGGAAAGTTGCCAGCTTCTGGTCTTTGGGAATGTAGGAGGTTTGCTCCTATTGCCTCAGCATACAGCTGAAAAGAGCTTTGGTGCACAGCGCAAGACTGAGTTTGACTCCTGTCCCTCTCACCCCAGGCACATTCCCTGCATTACTATTGCCCTGTCACTACTGTTGTCCTGGTTCCAGCTTTTGAGAGCTGACTTTGAGAAGTTATTTCTTACTGGATGCTTTGAATGTCTGAAATCAGGTCAGCCTCACTTTTCCTCACACAGTACTTTGGGTATAAAACCAGTATTTGTTAATGAATGCATAACACTATGTTTATTTCATTAAAAAGTTCAGAAGGTTACGCAAAGGGGTTGATTCAAGTAGGCCTCTTGTACTGGAGCCACAAAAAATCCCTTTCTCTCCTATCTAAATTAAAAAAATGAGGGAGAAATGAACTAAAAGGACCACTCAGACTATGAAAATATCAGTACAGATTGTCAGACTAAGACTGTGCTTCTATAATTAGGTATTTGTTACTTTTTAATTATCTAAAGAGAGTAATAGTAACAAAATATTGCCATTCCTTTACTTATTTTTATTTACTAATAGAAGTTCTGAATGGTTTTTGGAGCCCAAGACATATCTGAACACCATCAGGCAAGTACAGCACAGAGAAATGAAAAGTTCGATATTATTCCATAGCCCAGCAAATGAGAACACTCCCTGTCTCCCATTCTGACCACAAGATGTAGCTGTCCCTTTCCATACTGACCCTTTCATTCAGGATTACAGGCTGTCATTACTTTCCAAATAAAACAGCCAGTGTAAATAGGCAATGCCTCAGGGGATCCTGTGCTGGAAAAATACACCAAGAGCAGGTTGTAGAGCGTCCCCAGGGTCCTTCACCACAATATGTCCCAACCCTGATGGGGTAGACACAAAATCTGCTGGGGCAAGGGCTGTTCTATGGCTATAAAGTGGCAAGGAGTGAGCCACGCCGAGCTGGGCAGGCCTGTAGGTGCAGGCTGGACCCTGCATCCTGGGAGGCTCCTCTCCCTCGCATCTTCTTTTAATACTTTTATTTTGTTCTGGGTTGGTGCCACACTATATGGAGCCATGCATACACCACCTTTGCACCTGCTTCCTGTTCCCCTGTTTCTTCTTGGCCACATTGGCAGGGAACTGAGTGCTGGGGACATTCAGGGATTTTCCACTGGAGCTGTGCCCCACAGGAGGCCCCTTAGGCCTCACCATCTGTGGGCTTATTGCAGGAGCCGTGGCTGGTACCAAGGGCCTTCACACCATTCCTGCTGCCATTCCTAATGCTGATCCTCACATCATTGATTCCTAATGCTCTCTCTCTGAGCAATCAACAGCCATATGAAGCTCCACAAGGGAAAGTTATGGATTCCGCACCTGGGGTGGGGCAACTCTGGATGTACAGACAGACTGGGGAATGAGAGGCTGGAAAGGGAAAAGCCTGGAAAATGGAAAAGGACCTGTGAGTCCTGGTCAATGGCAAGTTGAATCTGAGCCAGCAGCACCCTGGCAGCCAGGAGGGCCAACCCTGTCCTGGGGTGCACCAGGCACAGCATCACCAGCCAGGCAAGGGAAGGGATTGTCCCGCTCTGCTCTGCACTGGGGCAGCCTCACCTCGAGTGCTGGGGGCAGCTTTGGGCTCCTCAATATCAAAAAATCATTAAACTATCACGGAGCGTCCAAAGGAGGGCAGTGAGGATGGTGAATGGCAATGAGGATGGTGAAGGGCCTTGAGAGGAAGCCGTGTGAGGAGTGACTGAGGTCACTTGGTCTGTTCAGCCTGGAGGAGCCTGAGGGGAGACCTCACTGCAGTTACAATTCCCTCATGAGGGGAAGAGGAGGGGCAGGCACTGATCTCTCCTCTGTGGTGCCCAGCGGCAGCACCCGAGGGAACGGCCTGAGGGAACGGCCCGAGGGAACGGCCTGAGGCTGTGTCAGGGGAGGTTTAGGTCCGACATGAGGAAAAGGTTCTTCACCCACAGAGCCACCGGGGGGCGCCCGTGCCCCGCCTGCGGAGCCGATCCCGCCGCTCCCACCTTTCCCGGCGCTGCCCGGCGGGCGGGCCTGGCTGCGCCGCCGGCCCGGGGCGGCTGCGTTCCCGCAGGAGGAGCCAGGGGGCAGCAGCGGCCCGGGGGCGGCTCGGACACGCCGAGGGAGCTGAGGGGAGAACGCGGCACTCTCGGACACTTTAAATGGGACGGTGCTGCCCAGCGCCATGAAAAGAAGTGCCCACTCTGCGTCAGGTGCAGAGGACTGAGGAGTCCTCCCTCAGTGTTTGATGCTGATACTCCATCAGTCTTCCATCAGTATTTGATGCTGATACTCCTTTATTAAATAAAGTAATGCTTAGGAGTGGGTGAACAAGCTCACAAGCTGACGGTTGGACTTGGTGATATTAAAGGTCTTTTCTAACCTTCATTATTCCTATCATTCTATGGTTCTAAACTGGCATAACTAGATAACCTCCCTCTAGTCCTTCCTATTGGTGTATTTAAATATTTTTGAAGTGGTGCGTATGTTCATCCCACCCTGAGATTTTTCCAAATCTATCATAGCCCTTTTGGCTGTATCTGCAGACTCTTTTCAAATCAGTTTTTCTCTTTGTTTCACCTGAATTTTTTCCCATTTGCTCATGTCTCCCAGCCAGCTGTGAGTTCTCCAGGAGTCATCTCGGAAAGAGCCAGGCACATGTCTCGATGACAGAGAGGAAACACTTGTGCCAGCCAGAGATGCTGAAGGCCACCCAGGGCTGTCTCCCCATCCTCATTCAGAAGCACACTTTTGTGGGATTATCAGAGTTTGGGATATGTGTCTTTCTATGTCTGTAGGTATCCAAAGTGGCTGCTGTGAGAAAAATTCTGTAAATCATAATTTGTCCATTTTGTCTTAAATGTTGAAAAAAAAAGGTGCTTTTTTTGTCTTTACAATAATGACATATCTAAGAAGTGAAAAAAATAAAAGGGTTTATTTAATATTTGCTACTTGAGACACACACTGAAAACCTGGAAGAGGAAATAGGGATTGTTATATTGCTTTGATGCCTCATGTACAGTGACATTCTAGTGTTAAACTATACTCAGAAAAAAAAAAGACCTGCTGTCTCTCAATCCACTGCTAGACTTGCTACTGTCTTGCACACTGGTGCATATATTACAAGGGAGCTGGACATAAAACTGAACTGAAATCACCTACCTAGCTTGCTCAGGGAAGTGGTGGAATCGCCATTCCTGGAAGTCTTCAAAAAACATTTGGCACTTGGGGATACATTTTAGTAGTGAACATGACAGTGGCTGGTTAGTGGTTGCACTCAATGTCCTTAGAGAAATTTTACAATCCTAAGGATTCTATTCAGCTTCAGCAGTAGGATCTACAGTGTAATGTCAGGATTTTCATTCATTTTGCTCAGATGTTTGGTAACATCCTGGTCGGATGTAAGACTTCTTGGTGATAGATACATAAGAATGAAGGGATGCATGATCTTCTCTGCCCAGAAGAATCTAAAAGTAGAGAAAAATCTAAACCAAATATAAATCATAAGAGGTTCCATGAACTGGGGACTTCACTTAAAATACAAGGTTATGTCTAAAGTTCTAAATAGCATGAAGGGCTGTTCTACAAAGACTCTCTTCTGGCTTTGAGGTCATCTGTCCAGGGCTAGTTTGTGTGCATACTGCTTATGACTGCACTCTCAATCTCCAGAATACTATGACTTCGACTGTATATTGCAAATGATCCCTTTCCACTGCTGCCTCACAAACTATGGCTTGGCATTACTTGGGAGAATGGCACATGTTCCACCCCAAACCCACAAACCAAGCAGGGACCTCTCCAACAAGGTAACAGCATAGACACTGAAGCTGCAATGCTCAGCAGTGCTTCTGGCCACCATTTCTTTTTAACATATGACATCTCCATGGGGCAGGTTTAGTATAGCTGCAGTACAAATCATATTATGCACAAGTGGGTACTATATTTCAGGAGTTCTTTGTGATTCTGTGAATGACACATAGTTACACCTTAGCCAGGATAAGACACCTCAGGGCTGTCTTTCAAGAGAGTTTTCAGTTTATGCTTCATAACATCACTGTCATGCTGTTAAACACTAAACTTGTAATCCAAATATCTGTACAGACAGTTGAATTTCGTACATTTATCTCCATGTACCTCCAGCTGACACTTCATTTCTAGTGGATGAAGACAAATTTACTCTTGAGGAGCAGTTCCTTATAATGGTCTTCATTACGACTTCACCAATTTGACAGTTTAGTTTTAATCCAAGGGTCCTACAGAAAAGGATTACATTTTCTCTTTGTGTTTTTTCCCCCTCTTCTTCTCATGTCAAAATATCATTTACTCAATCATTCCCCAAACACCACAAGTTTTTCTCCTTTTCCTATGAAGAGGCCAAGAATTGGGCACAACCCAAATAAATGTGATGTCTGTTTTTCCTGTGTTGACATTTAATTGTGATTCTGGGGTTTGAGTGCCCCAGAGGTCTTCCTGCATACACAGGGTGATTCTCGGGGTCGGCTGCTTGTTCTCTGCCCCCGAGGTGAGGTTGTGGTCAGGGAGCGACCCCAGCTCTGAAGAATGAGACTGGACTCTTTGCTGTTCGGTCTTCAGGTTGTTTATTAAGTCTTATCTACAAAATTTTCTTCCTGGCGCGGGGGTCTGACCAGCAAGGCAGCCACGACGCCTCCCCGCCCCAAGGCTGTCCGTCTCTTATACCACAAATTACGTATATCATATTTACCTTTACCTCCCAATACCTATCACCCATTTGGACAGTGCACCCCTTCCCCAAACCAATCCCTGAGTGCCAACACCACAGCAGAGGATGGAGAACAAGAAGAAGGAAGAAGGATGAGACAGCCTTCCTCCATCTTGTCCCATTACCTTTATACAAATTTTTAAAACTTATATTTACCCTGTGTACACCTTATAAAAAAACCCCTTTAAACCTGTACACCTCACCCTCATACCAAACTGCAACATTTGCAGGATCGAAATCCAGCCGCCAAGTGTTCCGGGCATCATGCCAAGATCTCCGAGCCCCTGACGGGGGGCTCGCGTGGTCTCGGGGGACTCCTCACATCCGAAGTGATGTGCAGAGTTCCCACAGGTGATCTTTTATAACCTCCACAGTTATACAGAGCTATCCTAATAGACCTTACAGTCTCAAGCATATCCATACATAACATGAAAATGTCACACACAGGAGTATAAGGCTTTTCCAGGACTTCAAATGACCTTCCTAGTAAATTGCTATGTATCTCTTTTTGGGTCCCCTTTGAAGGGGACAAAATTCAAAGACTACAATAATTGCCTGTGCTGTTCCAATCCAAATTTTCTATGAATAGTCATGCGTACATTTACTTCTTACCTTTTACTGACTATGGCATTTAAGGCACAAATAATGTACCTTCTGCCATCACAGCAACTTGGAATTAAAATTAAAAAGTGAGCCATTAATTTTTGGATTATTGTCCATTGATCTTATTTTTGTTGTTTCTGTGAAAATTCCTGTAAGATAAAGGTGCTGTTTCCCATGCCCGTCATGTGTGCTGTGCTTACTAGGCACAGGCCGTCATAAACACTTATACAGTGATGCAATCCTTTGCTGTTCTCGTGACTTTTTGTCCCAAATGCTGAGCAGCCTGTTTGCTGGATTGGGGTTATGTTTTTGCAATTATTCTGACTCACAGTTCTGCCTGCTTTGTTGTCAGAGAGCTTTACTTGTCACAGTCTGAATTATTTTTAACCCTGGACATGTGAATTCTTTTTAACAGTTTCACCTCAATGAAAAGATAGAGTGATTTCCTTTGCTTGCTAAATTCCAGCCACATCAAGGTTAATTATAGTTCTTCTGACTGTCACCACATATTTCTATTCCCAGACCCTCCCAGACTGTCAGAACCTTAATATTACAGGAGCAATTTCTCAGCTGTACATCAGCCATAGGTTTTCAGTTTTGTTTGACTTGCTGGACAGATAACTATATTAATCCTTTCAGCTGTCTTTTGTAGGAATTTTAACTCTAGTAAAGATTCTCACATGCTGCAGTCTAACTAAGGCATTTTTAGTTTTTTTTTTTTTTTTTTTTTACTAATTTGCATTTACACATTTTTCAGAGCCAAGGAAACTACTGAGACCCATTCCTTCTTAGTACCTGAATCCTAACCAGCCTGCATTGTGATGGCACAAGTTTCTGCATAATATAGAAACTCATCCCAAAGCCCTCTTGTCAGAGTATAATAAAATCATGGATGTAGGTATTTAGAGTCCACAAGACAACTCAGCATCTGTTCTCTGTGCACTGGAGAAAATATCTGTGTGCATCTTTCAGCTGGAGTGTGATAAGCCGTCCAGTGGTGGAACCTTATTCTTAGGTATAACTGGAACAAATCTTGGTGAGAACCTGCCTTGCCATATCAAGTGCAAATTCACTATTACATACAATTAGTTACTTGTGGAGAAGTGACTATTGCTCAGTAGGATGGACAGCTTTCCATGTTATTTCATCCAAATAATGTATATATTATTTGCTTATGAGGTTACTATAGGATTGTATTGTTGAGTGGCTCTAAATCCCCCTTCTTCCTTCTTTTTAGCTTCCTTTGCTCGTATAAAGTTCTGGCATCTAAACCTGCCTATATCCCTCCCAACATTAGATATTTAACTAAAACCTTTGATATTTAACTGAATCATGCAGTTGGTCCTCTTAGGGTCCTTTTAGAGTCAATAAAGAAAGACAGAGTAATTTTCAGGTACTTATTGAGATCTTACAATAATTTATCCAACTCCCCATTTCACCTGGGAAGCCCCTATGGCAACTGTACTGCTTACATAGTCACCTTTATTTAGCCCAAAAAACCCAAATTTTTACCTAGAATCCTTAGAGTAGGTGAGAGTTCTTTAAATAGTACATGTATAAAGGTTCTAAGAGGGAAAAGTATGGCTTAGGTATTTTTTATATGCAAACTATGTTTGTTTTGCTCAGAATTGTTAATATTTTCAATATGAGAGACATATATACTTCCCTTTTGCAAGCAAGCACATGCATTGGAAAGGAAAGGTTAATGTTGGCTAATGATCTGCCCCATCAGATTTCCACACAGAATAGAGACAAAACAAATTACCACACAACATTTGTAATAATCTAAAGTCATAAAAATATTGTTCGGAGGCAAGTGGTCCTCTTTATATGTGGACTGTTTGCCCCAGAAGTCAATGCAGGTAATCTGCCAGTCAGATTCCACATGAAACAGATTTTGGCAGAATAGCAGTTGCAGGTAATTTGGCATTTTATTTGTCAAACAGCTTCAGCAAATTCTGCATAACTTTATGGGATCAAGAAGGGTTCCTCTTTTACCTTGTGCAAGAAACATTAACATAACCTAAAATCATCAAGCATAAACTTGCCAAGTCTAATAAAAATGTATGTATTTTTACCTTCTGTGCTTGTGAACTGTAGATATGTGATGTAGTTTCTCATTTTAAGTCTCCCCTCCACACACCTCTTTAACTATCCAGACAAACCCACAGTCAGATTTTACAAATGAAATTAATTTCATTTCATTTCATTTCATTTCATTTCATTTCATTTCATTTCATTTCGTTCAACTATATCAGGTTGTCAAAAATTTAATTTAAAAAAAAGGGGAGGACCTTTATTATCTTTCAGTGGAATCTGTTAATGCTTAAAAATAGCATTTTAGAATGTTTTGTTCATTAATGTAAAGAACTGATCTTTCATCTGAGTTTATAAAAATGTTTCAAAACTGCAATCATGTATTTTTGGTGTGTCCTTATAGGTGAGGAATTCCAGAATATATGACCTACCTGGCATTTCCTTGGAAAGACAGCAGCCTTTATCTCAGGACAAACCCGCAGGGAACCTGCTTAATTACCTGGTCTTTTTCCTAATTATATCATGCATCTCACTGAGAGAGAAGATTAATTTACTTTTTAAAACCAGTATTTGTAAACCCAAGGATTAAAAATAATGATTTTAAATGTCAGATCCTTACTGGAGAAGCCTAAACATCCCTAATTGCTGTATTAAGACAAATAAGTATACACTAATACATATATCTCTGTATAGAGGTATGTAAAAGAAAAAAAAATGAGCCTCGTACAACATTCAGTATCTAAAAGCTGTAATTTTGTCTCCAGATTTTGACATTAAATGTCACCTGAGGCCACTGTTTACTTCTGTTCTAAAACCACTGACAGCCTGTTGGGACACCACCACCATATGGATGTGTCTGTTACTGTAACAAATGAAGTAAGTGCATTCATTACTTTACAAATAAAGTATTTCTGTTTATTATGCCACCACATGGAAAAATGTACTTGAGAACATACAGTATGAGGCATGGGTGGAAGCAATCCTATGTTTTCCTTCATGTCACACTCCTCTCCCCCTGTTTTGATCTACTGTATTTACTTAACTTAACCACTTCATATTTGGGAATATACACTGAACATTTATTTCCATCACTCTGCACAGACCTTTCTACACTGTTTAAAGTTCTCCAGCTTTCCTTTGTTTTTCCGATCTCCTAGAGTCGTTAACCAATTACAGCTGGGATCAAGGCCAAAACCAGCTAAGTATCACAACTGAGATTATCTCAAGTAGTACCTTAGTTAAACTGCTGAATAATCTTTTTCTTAGGGTTCAGATAAACATTGGTTGAGTTTTCTCATACCTTATGCCTTCCTAAAGGTCCTTCACTTTTGCTTTATTGTTTATGTTCTTTTCTTTTTATAAAGCTTCCTAGAGGAAGTGAGGTGGAGTTCCAGCTCAGCTACATTAACTGCAAATTAAGATAGCCCTCTTCTTTCACAGATTTTCTCTGGAAAAAATGGAAGTTAAATTATGCTATGGTCTCTATACAGCTTGCCCTCAAATCCCTAGAAGAAACACTTTCAGCAGATCTGGACTGTGCTTTCATTTTATTTTGCAGTGTCTCTGGATTATTTTACATTTCACAAGAAGAAAACCAATTTTCTGCAGTTCACCTACTTGCAGGACATTACCAATAGTCAGATTAGGTCTTCTATGCAGTATTTCAAACCAGAAATCCATAACATAGGATGACTTGACAACATAGGATGACAACAAATTAGCTTAAACTGTTTCTTGTTATGTAAATGTTTCTTCCTCCTCACTGCTTATATTAGGAAGAGGTGGCTGTTTCTTCTCTAAAGCAATTCAGTTTTCTCCCTCACTCTGAGTTAACTGCTGATAAAATATTTTGATGAAAAATAATATCTTATCTCAGGAGTTTTAATCTTAAAACAGGAAAGTTCTGTTCTCAAATAGGAAAATTAATCTGATTTTTCCCACTGCAAAAATACAGATAAAAGCAAAACATATTACATATGGAAATGTTACAAAACAGCAAAAGGAGCTATTACACTATATGACACTGATTTCTTAATCTGCATTTATTTATTCTTCTGCTTCACAGAATACAATATTACAGAGCATTCTGTAAGTTGCTAAAACTTGGCCATCCCTGCAGATTGATATAGTACTGCATCTCAAATGACTTGTTTGGGGTGAAAGCATTCTTATCTGACTCTGTTGCTGGAGATGTACCTGCCCTCAAGAGATGGGGAAGATAACTGTGTTTACAAAAGTGGGTTTCAAGAACATGCATTACAAAGACACTCACATATGGATGCAGACACACACTATCACAGTACCAGTAAGTCATTGTAACCAAGCTTTTAATGTCATTTATAAAAAAATAGAGTTATTTACATTTGCAACTTATTTGATGGCATCCTCTTTTATTACAACATTTGAATCTGTACGGAAATGACCCACTAACTCATTTGAGAGTAAACTTCTCAATGATAAGCATAACAGTACAGGAAAAATATTTAAAACATTTAAAACACTTTGAATTCTTGTTATTTTGCAGCATCATACAAACACATTCTTTAAAACACATGCACACTGGCCTTACAGTAAGCAGAATTCCCTTCCAGATTAAGGCATGGAAACTCTGCCACATTTCTAGGGCAGTCCCACATTCTTACATGTGGCATTTCAAGACATAACCAGAGGAATTACTTTAATTCCAAAGGGTTGTAGCAGAATGTGTCCACTTACACATTTTTAAGAAAACTCTGATCGAAGAGACCAAAAGAAAAAAAGTATGACTAATTGCATAGTTGCAATAAACCAAGCCCATGAATACAAAAGCCATCAAAATATATTATAAATCTATCTGACTTTCAAAGCTACTTTAAAATACTGTTTTGCTTTACAATACAAATAACACTGTTTGGGGTTAGTTTGTAGAATTGTATTTTGGTCCATGCTGTTAATTCTATATCATTATATTCCTCTTCCATTAGTTTAAAAGCCTCAGAACAGCAGGTCCTCAGGCAGTGGTAAGAATGATGAAGCCAAGTCTTAGACTTCAGCTGCTGCAGTCAGTTCATAAAACCTCTAACTTCAACCACCTCCATTCCTTACTGCTTTAAATAATCTGCCCTCAGAACATTAGGGGAAAGAATGATGAGGGATGCAGATTTAACACTGTTAGAGATGAGAGTTTGCCCCATCTTCTAGTCCTGAGCTGATAAATCACAGCTCTTAAAAATATCCAACCCATTAAAAAAAAATCAACAATAAGAAATCTTCAATTTAGTCTGACTATGCAGTAGTTCCACATAATCTGCTGGCAGTAGAAACTTCTTTGGTGTCAGAGTCAGGTCTTCCTGAAACCACAAACGGCCAAGTCTGTAAGCAAAAAAAAAAAGGTATTGCATATTAAAAGAAAGTTTATCCTGGTATGAAACTGGAGCTTTATTACTGATAGATGTCTAACTCTGGTTCAGTTGAAAACACGTCATCATGTTTTAGTCCCTGTGGGAAGCACAGAGAGAGCTGAGTTCCTCTAACAAATATTTTCATTACGTTTTTCATTATAATTAAATGCTCCACAGAAGGTCTGCAATAGTCAGCGACACTGTTCACATCCAAACTGCAATGTTTCTCTTGCTTTGAAACTCTTTGCGTCATTTAATAAATAAAAAGCATATAAACTATTCCAAAACAATCACTCTGCTGCATATAAGAAAACGTTTTACCCCTGTGACAAGCTTCGGGCGTTTAATTTTGTACCGATGAACTCATGACGCTCTGCTTGTGCTGCAGGCCAGCCGGCAGACCGAGTTACTCCTTTTTCGGACACTAAGCTTGCCTAATGCCCGAGGAATGTAATCTTTAGGGTCCCCTATTCTGACTCCCCAGGACTGACACACCCGCCATCACCCAAAGCCGAGCGCGGCCCCGGAGTCGCCCACGGTGCGAAGGCTCCCGGGGATTTGCGGAGCAGCCAGGGCCGCCCCGCCACTCCTTCCAGGGCGGGCACGGCCTGAGCGCTGCACCCTGCCCGGGGCACCGGCCCCGCGGGGCTGCCCTGAGCGGTGCCCGGGGATTCCCCGCGGGTGCCCCTCGCCGCATCCCGCCCGCCCCCCGCGCCCTACCAGGTTGACGGGATGGACGTAGCCGTTCTCGTAGCGGTCCTCCTGCAGGAGCTGCCGGAGGTGGGCGATGTAGCTGGACGCCAGGCGCAGCGTGTCCAGCTTGGAGAGCTTGGTGTCGGGCGGCACCCAGGGCAGGCTGGTCTTCAGCCGGGAGAACGCCTTGCTCAGCACCCGCATCCGCGCCCGCTCCCGCGCGTTGGCCGCGTTGCGCTGGGACTGCTTCCCTTCGGGCGGAGGCCCCCGCGGCCCCGACGCCGCCTTCTTGCCCCCGGGGCCGCCGCCCCGAGCCCGTTTCCTCTTGCAGCCGCTGCCCGCCGGCCCCGCCGCGCAGCTGCCCTCGCCGTCCTCTTCCTCCTCTTCTTCCTCCTCTTCCTCCTCCTCCGCCGCCGAGGAGTTGTCCCCCGAGGGGTAGAGCTCGCCGCGGGGCTGGCGCTTGGTCGGCGGCGGCGGGTATTCCAGCTGCAGCGCCCGCAGGTCCATCTCGGGCAGCTCCTCCGCCTCGCTCGCGGAGCCCGTGGACATGGCCCCGGGCGGGCGGCGGGGAGGCGGGCAGCGCGGCGGGCGGGCGGGGGCGGACGGCCGAGCCGAGTCGGCCCAGAGCGGGGCGGCCCCGCGGCGGAGAGTCCGTGCCGGGGCGGGGGCGCGGGGGGGCGCGGAGGGGGGATGCGCCCCTTGACAGCGCTATATATCGGGTGTCCGCGGAGCCAACCATCTGCCGGGGAGGGGAGGAGAGGGGCGCGGGGCGGGGGTCGGGCCCTGCGGAGCCCCGCTCCGGGGGCGGCGCCTCTCCGCGCTGGCCCGCGCTCCGCGGCGGGGCTGGTGCGGCGGTGCGCAGAGCCAGACCCCTGTGGGGGCACACACACGCGGGTGGGGCTATACAGACACGCGGGATGTCTCCGTGTGTGTGTGCGCTCTTGGGCGCCACGCCTTTCCCACTGGACAGACCCCTCTCCTCTCCTCGGAGATCGTAAAATATCTCCAGGGCTGGTCCCGCCAGTGTTTGCGCGGGGAGGAGTGCACTGCTCCCTGTGTCTAAGGGCCAAGCGCGACCCGGGACTCTGCTTCCAGCCCACCTACACTCGCTCTTCCTCTTGCCTTTCCTTCGAGGGCATGGGATTTTCCCAAAGTATGAACCCCGGTGCAGCCGAGTGGTGCGGCGGGACGGGGCCCCAGCCCCCTGGGCTCTTCCTCTGCCTGCCCGGCTTCGGGAAGCGAATGCGCGGTCCCGGTGCCCCCGCTGGGGCGGGCGGAGGCAGCAGGAGACCCGGCGCTGGGGACTGGGTGTGCAGTGTGTGGGGAGCAACGCAAAAAGTCGCTGGGAACGTGCGTACTGTGGTTTGATAGCGTCCCTAGTTTCAGGTGAAACTCCAGATACTTGTCCGAGGGTTTCTCCTTCCTCAGAGCAATTAATTAAAACCCATTAAATTGGCTGTGTTCGCCTCTCTGTCACAGAGCAAATTAAACGAGAGCTTCTCGAGCTTCTTGCAGGTTTTTTAAACGAATTCTGTAGCTCAATTTTTATTATAGAGTCCATGGGTGAATAGAGGACCTCACATCCAATGGAAGTACTGACACACAAGTTCAACAGAGGTATAAATAATAAAAAAGAAATATTAAAAAATCAGCCATCAACTTGTATCCCTCGCACCTCCCCCAAAACCTCCCTTTTTCACATGAAGAACTAGAGTTTAGTTCCTTGCTGGCTTTCACAACTTGGATATGATTAACCAGAATAAAAATGCAGTTCTCAGAAAATAATCTAATGACTACAACAGGTGGAAAGATCTTGTCCCGCAGTTTCTGTTCACGGTTATTTCCTTCCATTTCTCTCCCGCCCGAGCGGAACCCTCCCGGCTGCTGCCACGCAACTTTCCTGGCACCGCCGGCCGCCTTTGGGCCCAGAGCTCTGCTCCCCTCCCCGCCAGCCCTGCGGGCTCGCTGAGGCCACTTAACACTGTGCAAACCCCGACTTCACCCGCTGGGGCTAGAACCACATCAGAGCCGAGTTTAATGGCAGCCTTTCCAAGTGAAACTTGACATTTCTTGAACCACCTATACAGGCAGCTGATCTTGCAACTGGATCTCTTGAACTTGGTTTGACTCTACGATAGATGCTCAGGCTGGGTCCCACACGCTGCACAGTGAAAGGGCAGCACGCTGGACTTGGGGGTTACCCTTCCTCCCCACTCAGACTGCCTTATCTATCTATCTATCTATCTATCTATCTATCTATCTATCTATCTATCTATCTATCTATCTATCTATAAGTACATAAAGATACTGCAGGAGAAGAGATATAGGTTTACTTTTTCCCCCCATCTGGGTTGTTTATACAGGTGCGGGCTGAACGTTTTCCCTGCTAAAGATTAATGGAAGAAAGTACTGAATTTCGTTAAGCAGAGAAGAAAATGGTACCCAGTCTTAAAAGCCACAATGACAAGCCTCCCCTTTCCTGCCTACCTTTGCCTCAGCGGATTAAAGGCGACACATAATGGATACCTTGACTCATTTAATGAAAGGGCTAGGGGCAGGGAGATGAGCCAAATTCTCAGATCGTCTTTGCCTACCTCTTGGTTGGTAAAAGAAATGGGAAACGCAGTGGAGTAAATCTGAAGGCAGGGTTTACTTCGGGTTTATACCCAATGTAACCCAGCAGACCTGACTCATCTATCAAACCACTAATTTCTGCGACCCTGACAAAGATATCATTTTCAGAATAAAGTCTTTGATGGGGCCAGGGCATTACATCATGCATCATGCTTCCATTTGTCAAGATTTTGATCCTTTACGATCTCTGTGAGGTGAGTAGGGTAAGCCCCTGGTATATCAAGGCAGCATTTTATGCTTTATCGTTATCAGGTGCAGTCCCTTTCCCCTCTCTCCGTTAAAGGATAAAACCACGAACTGAACTCCGAGGCCAGCATCCTTCCCTGTTTCACGGTCTATCCTCGCACACTGGGCGAGATGCAGGGCAGCCTGGGTTTGCAACGTGGGGTGTGCGTGTGCAAAGGGATGGCAGCAGAAGCTAGAACAACTCCTACACGGGAAGAAGCTGCAGAGACTCCCTCCCCCAGGGAGCTTTGCCTCTGCCATCGTTGCTGGCCCCAAAATCAGCTTTTCTCCACTGAGGGGGGATCCCTGAACTGGGGAGTCTCACTGGGGCGGAGTGGGCTTTTTTTCCTCCCATTTTTCCTCCAGGCATTTAGGTAAATAAATGCAACTAAACAAAGAGGAGTCCACGAAACCCAGATTTCTTCTTAACCTTTTGCAGCGAGTGAGGGTGTTTCGTGCGGCAGCTGGGGACCGGCGAGGACGGAGATCATCCCCGGGCAGACCGGGAGTCGCCAGTGCCCGGGAGCTGCCGCCCCCGCGACAAAAGCGCGGCCCTAACCACCCGGCGGGTGCCTGGGATGAGGCGTAGGGGTAATAATCCTCTCATTTCCTTCCTTAAGTTTCAGAATAAATTATAGCAAAAAAAAAAAAAAAAAAAAAAAAAAATGACCAGAGACCAAGTCTGTAAAACGCGGGTTATCTCCCGAGAATGGGAGGGCGAACCTAAAAGCCCCGTGTCTTTCACCCTCATCCTCTGGGGTATTGACAGCGACAAAGCAGAGTGGAGGAGGGAGATGATGTGTTCTCGATAAAGTGTTTTAAATGCGGCTTTTCTCTGGCATTTGTGCTTTCCTCGAACTCAGCAGTTACTGAGTTCGCCTCACCTGAAACGCGCTACGCTTTCTCAGAAAGACCTAGATGTAACAAGGGCTTTTTTATTCATTTTTCCCGCGGTGATGAGAAAGGCGGGATGTTCTGAGGAGAAGAGGACAGCGGCTGACAAATGTGTTCCCCTTCATCTCTTCACAAGCATTTATAACACACATCCAGGCTGTGTGAAGGGCGTGCAAAGCTTTTGCCACGAAGTGATGGATGATGGAGATGCTTGGTCTAGTAGGAAAAGCAGGTGGATGAATTATAACTTTGGCTTAATGCCACTTAGAGAAAAGATGACTCTGCTCGGCTCAGATTGCCTGGTAAAGGCACAGAATGAAGGGAAAAGTGTGTGACTGACCCTCATTCCCCCAACAATCCTGTCTCCATTTAAAACGCCTGTACCTGGAATGATCTTTGCTACAGTCAGTGCCCTGGATACCCTGTCCTTAGCCAGAAGACTAGCACGGCTCGAGGCACCATTAAAGCATTCCCTTGCCTTTTTTTCGTTTTACTAAGGTGACAGCGCTGTGGTGCCCATGTCCTGGATCCCTGGCAGCCGCCTCTCTGGGGATACTCCATGTGAGCTAGCCCAAGGGATCCCGCAATCATCACGGGAGAAGGCAGAAACCAAGCACTTACCGGAAATGAGTGCATGTGTGTGATATAGGAGAAGGATGGGCTTCCCTAAAAAGTGGCTTTCCACCATATAACAAAATCAAAGGGTACTCTGTGGGTCAAGCCACGTCAAATAAAGCAAACAGAAGATGATAAATGAACCTCTGGAAGGAAAACAAATAAAGTATTTATTAGAATTTATTTTGCCTAGCGAGAGCAAACCTTGCCGTCAAGGGACATGCTCGATGGTTCACTTAGTGAAGGGACTACAAACTGAGGTTAAGCCCCTCCTCTCCGCCCCTCTCCTCGCTCCCTGCGAGCTGGGGCTGTCCCGTTTCTCTTCCCGAGAGCCGGCGGGGCGAACTCCAGGTGCGGGACGGGCAGCGCTCGCCTTTGCCGTCGGGGGAGTCTCTGCCTGGGCGATGGCCGGCCCGGCGAGGAAAGCTTCGGCTCCAGGAGGAAAACCCGGCCGGAGGGAGTTGCTGGGGGACAGGAGTGAAGCGAGTCACTGGTGTCCTGCGTCCGCGGGGCTGGTTTTGCCGCCTGGGCTGCGGCGAGGGTTGGTGCTTCTCGCTCAGCAGCGCTGAGCAGAAGCGGGGACATGCTTTTAAATTTAAAAATCAAAAAGACAAAGAAACAACTCTCCCACTGTCAAAACCCGACCAACCAATCCAAACCCCACCAAACAAACAAAACACACACAAAAAACTCCCCGCATTCGTCATTCGAGCCGCTAATTGACCCAAAGGGGATCCCGCCTCGCAGCACGAGATGAGCACATCTTCCCCGAGGAAAGAAATTGCTCCCTGTTAGCAGCTTCTTCTCCCCGGCATTTCTAGTGCAGTAATCACAACGAGACACTATCGAGTGTGATCGCTGGTTTGCCCGGATTTTAACCAGCAGTGAATTTTGCTCAGGTATCCCCAACTTTCAGCAGGATTTCCCCTGTGGAATAGCCAGGCAAACTCTCTAAATACCTCCTGGCGCCAGAAGAAAGTTCTCATGTAATAGATACCCGTTGGTGTGAGAACACGGATTCTGCTCACTTTGTCAATCAGCCGGGGGCAGGAAGGGGATTGAGGAGGGGGAGGTAGGGGGTTTCCTTTAATTAAAAAAAAAAAAAAGTATTTTTTTAATGGTGCCAGGAGATATGCAATTGGTCAAAAAGGATCAGAATTAACGGTGCTGTTTCAAGCCCAGTTTATTTCTTCTCTTGGAGCAAATTAGCTGGAATAACAAGCAAACATCAGGCAAGAGGAAACACTGTGTTAGTCTCCTCCTTGTGTTTCTCTCTGAGAGGGAAGCCCACCAGAACAAGACGGAAGAGATTGGGGAGAGATAACACCAGCACAGCACTTCATTATACTTGAGCACTGCGGCACGCTGTTGCTTTGGCTGGGCTGCAGCAGAGCAGATGGAGGAGTGCGGCTGCCTTGGAACCGCTGGTGGAGGCAGTGAGGGCTCTCGGCCGGGGCACACAGCCGGTGAGACAGCTTTGGGGGCAGCAGAGGGAAAATCACTGCCCAGAGTTATCCAGAGTCAAAGAGAACTCTGGCATCACGTCATTAACAGTATTCAGGGCAGGTTGTGAAAGGCACACAAGGCTTGCAGACTGCAGTCACAGCAGTTCATTTGTTCGTGAAATTATTTTCTCTGGGGAACAAACTTCCTATGGAAGGTACTTAGGCAGCCTTCTGAACACCAGGCAGGACAGCTGCCACACCTTACCTCACAAGCACTCTGGCTCCAAGTGCTGGCAATATTGGGATGGGTGCCCTTCCTCTTGTAAAAGACAGCATCACTGTGTTCTTTGTTCCCCCTCACAGAATACTGGGTATCTGTGTATAATATTCCATTTTCCATCTATTTAAATTGGTGGACCTATAATGAATCTAGATTTTAAATTGATAAAATTACAGGTGACCACATCGATCACTACTGGGCTAATTCTGGATCTGAGAGAGGTGACATGGCATGGTTCTAACAATGATTTTTGGATTCCATAGACATAGTTCTTCTAGGATGCAATCTTGGTCTGGATCTTACTTCTGTGCATTCTGCTTCTGTGTGCACTTGACACAGAGACCCAATGTAAAAGAAGGGCTGCACTATTTGCCTGCCATTGGCAGAAAATGAAAGAGTAAGGGGAAAGCTGAGTGACTCCAGGTCTGTGGAGAACTGGTGAGGCATGGATACAGCAGATATATTTATTGCTGTACTTGGGGGAATGATCACCAGGTTCAGTGAGTTCATCAGATTCCAGACTTGTAGTAGAATGTGGATAAACCCCCCCTCAAACAGATGCCTATAATCAGTTTTTCAAATACTGAACACTCCTGTGAGTGAAAAAGGTGCTTTTAAAAAACCTCTGACATCACTTTATGGTAAAAATAAATCAGGCTCTTGCATTCCAGACAAGCAGAAAGGAACAACCAGACCAACTAACAGACCTTTGAACATGTAACAATTATATTCACTGTTGTTATTTATCATATGGTGGAAAGACAAATTAAGTGCTCAACTTGCTTATCTAACAGAGAATTCCAGGAGGAAGGATACAGGTATGGTTTATCATATGACTTCAAAAGTAAAAGCTTCACAGTAGTATCCTGTGAAGGACTCCTCCTGAATAGAGACGGGACTCACAAAGAAAATGCTGCAGAGATTTATGTAGTCTCAAAAGATTGTTATTTGTGCTTGGAAACCCCTTTGTATTATTAAAATCATATAATGACAGAAAGGGAAGGACCTGGATGGATAATTTATTGATGTTATAATTTATTATTTTGGAACAAATATATCTGTTGTACTATATTGGGGAGCAAAGCCTACATCCTCAGCATAAGTAGAAATGTTGGAAGTCAGGTCCAAACACACCTTACAATGCCTTTAGTGAACCAACAGATTGTTTTTATCTAAAATATCTGAAAGGTTTAACAAGTTAAGGTTTGTCTGGTGCCAAACTAAGATGTAGGTGAAGATAGATGATGGCTGCAATTCCCTGCAAATAGAAGTAGTCGCTTGTGGTAATGATGGATGATTTCCAGGGAAGAGGTACAGAACTATTCAAAGGGATGTTTCACTTCAAGAATATGTAAATAACTTTACTTTTTGGTTTTATCCTACTTTAAAATAAAAAAAAATATAGTTTCCATCTGTCTGGAGCAAATCCAACTAAAGTGAGCAGGATAAGGTCGTGTCCAACATACATAAGACCAGTCCTTTACATGATTTTATGTAAATCTTTGTGGTTTAAGGGTGATAGAAAGATTGAAGGAGGGCATGTTCTGCCATTTTTACGTCAAAATTATAATTTATTCAAGATACATACCTAGTGTCTTTTTACTTAGCTATGTGTAGCATTTGAGATGTAGATAAATTATCATAAACCTTGTTTAGGCGCAGTTAATCTTAATTGATTTCAGCCACCTCAAAGTTTGGTGTCACAACTCAGATAGTTAGGAGTGAGTGGCAAGAGTTACAGTTTGTAGGTCAAAATGTCACCTGTTACATTTGTTACATGAAATGTCAAAATGTGGGAGGCATTCTTAAGGCAGCCTAATGAAATACTGCACTGGCATACATTTCTTCCTCTGTGTTCTTCAGATGAACAAGATGTCAGGACTTGGGCTGTTGCAGGCAGAAACAGAGATCATGCCTGAGATGAAGGGAAATATGATTGGAAAGACCTTTCTTAGGAGAACTTTGCCTTTCAGCAGAGGTGAAGATTAGCAAGCGCTTAGGCTTTGTGATGTGTCTCTCTTTGTTTTGTGTCTCTATAATGCTATTGTGATCAGCAAAACTGGAGCAAAGCAGGCTGTGTAATAAAAAACCCATTACTTTAATTCTTCTTTTGGTTCTTCTCCTCATTCTCGCTGTGCTGAATAGTTTTATCTGACCAAGATGGTGTTGTTTGCGCTTTCCAAGCAGCCAGGATACTCATTTTCATTCATGATACCCTTTTAAATGCAAATTTAGGAAGAATAAAGTATTTGGAATAGGATAACATATTCCACCCTCTGTCTTGCCTTTTAAGCACACCAAAAATTAGGATTATTTTTCATTAAAAAGACAATTGATTAGGACAAAAATGCTATTGAGTCGTAGGGTCGATTCAATCCAGTCCTGTCTAAGTTGCTAAAAGCAAATGCCTAGAAGAGCGCATTTAAAGAGCAAGAACAGAATGGTAGTCCTCAGAAGACTCTCTCCACAGTGAATAATTTGAGTTTCAATAATTTTCTAAGTGAAAAGTTTAGTTTTTAAATGTAATGGACCCTGGTAGATTTTTCTTCCATGAGCTCACTTTGGAATCCATGTCCACTTTCACTGTCCCAGTATTCTGCAGCAAAGCCTAATTAAATACATGGGGTGACAAATTTCTTTAACTTAAAAGCAGAGTAAGGGTGGATTAAGAAGCTCACAGGAGACTCAGACTACTGCAGAATACACTAAACCGTTATGTGCAGACTGTATTGTCTGCATTGAGTGTACATAGCAAATCCTGTGTGCTGTATTTTCTATGAATATTGGGTTGGGATTGGGCAGTGGTGTTGTCACATCCAGCTGTGGACAGAAGACAAACTGACAGCTGGTTGTTGAGTCCTCATTCAAGCTGTGATCTGGGACAGAAATCATAGGACCATTTAGTTTGGAAAATACCTTTAATTCCATTAAGTTCAGCTATTAACTTAGCGCTGCCAAGTCCACCACTAAGCATCACGTCTACACCTCTCCTAAATACTTTCAGGACTGGTGGCTCAACCACTTCCCTGGGCAGCCTTTTCCAATGCTTGCCAACCCTTTAAGTGAAGAAATTTTTCCTAATATCCAGTCTAAACCTCCTCTGGTGCAACTTGAGGCCACTTCCTCTTGTTCTATCATTTATTATTTGGGAAAAGAGACTGAGCCTTGTCTTCTTACAACCTCCTTTCTGGTAGTAAATGTTTTCCCCTGACCCTTCTTTTCTCCATGTGAAACAACCTTAGTTACCTCAGTTGTTCCTCACAGGACTTGTGCTCCAGACCCTCCACCAGCTCCTGAACACACCCCAGTGCCTCCATGTCTGTCACGTAGTGAGGGACCCCAAACTGCACACAGGATTTGAGATGTAGCTTCACCAATGCTGAGTACAGAGGGACAATCCCTGCCCTGGTCCTGCTGGCCACACTATTGCTAATCCAATCCAGTATGCCATTGGCCTTCTTGGCCACCTGGGCACAAGCTGGCTCATGTTCAGGTCACTGTCAACCAGCAAACCCATGTCCTTTTCTTCTGGGCAGCTTTCCAGGAACCCTGCCTCAAGCCTGTAATGCTGCAGGGGGCTGTTGTCACCCAGGGGCTGGAACAGGCCTTGTCAACCTCATGCAAGTGGCCTTGGTCCATCAATCCACCCAGATCCCTCTGTAGAGCCTTCTTGCCCTCCAGCAGCTCAGCACTCACATAGGAGTTATTTAAATTAAGTAAAAATATAAACATTTTGTCTGGGTAGCTTATGGGTTTATAGAGGAGGTTAGGAAAAAAGCCAGTTTTTGAAATTAGTACTTTTCTATACAATGGGACATCTGAACTTCCTGTTACTGACCTCTTATGATATGAAACCATAGAATCATAGAATATCCTTATTGGGAGGGACCCACAGAATCATTAAGTCCAACTCCTGGTCCTGCAACAGACAATCAAGCCAAAGCTTCAACTCCAAAGCATGTAAGCATTCTAGCTCTGCAGGAAAACAGTTGAAAATCTATTAGTTCTATATGTACAATCACTTAGTCGTTTTTCTTGTACAAAGCTGTCAACCACTAGTATTCTATAAAACATGTTATCAATTTTGAGTAGGCTATCAAGGCATATCAGAATCAAAAAATCTTCTAGCTACCCCTTTTAAATGTGTTCTTTTAGTATATGAGTAAGCTGGAAATAAGCTTACTTCTCCACACTCATCTAGAAACAAAACAAGTAGTTAACTATCCTTCATTCTGTATGTAAGCTTGTTCTGAGCACCTTCAGCCACTCTGTAGAGTTGGCAAGGCACAACACTTGATCAGGGGCCCAGGCTGCTTGGCTTCCTCTTCATCCAGTGCTGCCACCAGCACATCTGTCCCTGCAGGCAGGAGGAACTTTCCTGTCACTGTCTGAGGTCTGCAATTCAGGGGATCGCACACAGAGATCCAAATGGTTTAGTGTGCATGGAGAATCACTTACATGGCTTGTTTTGTTTTGCCGCTATTTCTGTTCTGCCTAAAAAATCAATCCACTTTATTTTTGGTAGCAAAGGACTGCTGTATCTTAATATCCTTATTGCTTTATATTTCAAGATCCAGGAAAGTCCCTGACCTGTTCAATCTGAAGCCCACTGATTTTTCATTGCTCCCTTTAATGGGATGTTCTGGAGCTGGAAGCAGAGATAATTCTCTCATCTAGTGTAAAACTGCTGGTAGGCAAGTCTGGAGGATGACCACATGGAACAAAAGAAAAAAAACCCAACCAACAAAACAGACAAACAAGCCAGAAAGTAGATGCTCTTCTTGCAGCTTGCTTTACTGCAATCAGATCTTCACTGAAGATGTTTACAAAAACATTTTAGTTGATCCAAGGGAAAATTTTGAATCTTCAAAAATATAAATTGTTCTTGAGAGAAAGCCTTCTGGGTGGCTGTGGTAAATTTGCAGACCTTTACAGACCTCTCAAAAATCTTTTTTAAATGAGTGAAGGAGATTTCCATGGCAGGTCAGAGGAGGAGTAAAAATGGAAGAAAAAGTGTTGAGGAGCTTTACCTGCTATCACTGGACACATCCTATGTCTGAACTTCCCTTTTATAGTTATCCTTCATGAAGTCCTAAAAGCAGTCCATAGTTTCATTCAGATTAAGAAATCAGATTTTAGAAGTCATGACTTCAAAGTGTTACTCAGTGAGTGGTGCAAAGTGTTTTTAATTTCACCCCTTTTTATTTATCAGGATTTTTATAGGAATAATTTATAAGAAGCAAAAAAAATATTAGTATCATTAAATGGTAAAAACATCAATATTAAATTATGCAGTCTTCTTGAAAGAAATGGGATGTGACAAGTGACAAGTCACTTGCGAGATGACTTGCATAAGCACATTTCTGTTACTTCCCAGAAGAAAAATTAATGGTGTACTCTCCTCAGAATTTTAGCTACAGAGAGGACCTGAACAGTGTTGTCCTCTATCTCCACTCACTTTGCCTCTTCTCTCTTGATGGCTAACGTCTTTACTGAAAGCACAAAGCTAGAATGATTTGTGGGCTACTAATAGTGATCTATCCATTAGTATCTACAATTTCTATTTTGGATGAAATTAATACATTTAATTAGATATAATTTTGTGAAATTGATTGTGTCAAAACTGAAATATGAAATACAGAAAGCCATGATTAAACAGATGTAGAATGCATTTGTATTTGTGTGGTCTAAACAAATGAGGAAATCAAGAGTCAGTATTTCTCCTCACCTCTGTCAGTTTCATAAGACGAATTTTCCTTCTGTTATTTAAAAATTAAAAAATTATTTGCTGGATTGGAAAAATTAACATTTGGCTTGGCTTGGGTGAATAGCTGTGGTTATAACAAGTGTCTTGCCAAAAATCAATTTCCTATGTCAGGTCTAGCCAGAATGGACATCAAAAACAGCTCTTGAGGAAATCCAAGCAGTTGCTGTTGCATTTATAAAGGACTCCAATGGAGCCTCAGGATGAGTAATGTCTCTAAACTGGATGCATCTTTCCTTCTGGAGATGGTTTCCTTTTTTTTGTAATACACTTTTGAGCTCAGCTTGGCTGAGAAGGAAGCTTTCTAAACCACTGTTCCTAATATAAATCTTTGACATATGCACATCTGTTTGTCAGTGTGGTTTCATAAGTTGGTTTGGATCCCAACAGTAGTCTTATTCTTCAAAATATTTTGTCATCAACAAAGATTTGTGATGACACATGAAACCCTTTTCAACACAAAAAATCATCTCCAAGTCAAAATAAAATAGTACAGACTGCTGAATTGAAATGTCAAGCCAAAGCTTAAAACGCCTGTCCTGTTTTAATTTTCACAGTTAAGTAAACCCTTGTCTCTTTTCTGGCTTCACAAAACTTTCCTGGACTGCATTGTGTGACTGCTGAAAGAACAAAATTTCTAACATTCAGTTTGTTTTCTCAAGTGGTGTCCCACATCCAAATCCAAGCAGGACATGTTTTGTGGTTGCAGAAATATCATCCATAAAGTCTTTGTGGCTGGTTGTCTTGTCAGATATACATTACATTTCCAAAGCAGTTCTGGTAACAAGTTGCGATTTTTGATTATCCATTCATGTAAATTCTAACATGTCTGTTCAAACTGTAGTAAGCCGACTTGGCTTAATTTGGTTCAATGAAATTGCTGCATATTGGGGAACATCCTGAAACTTCTGTAAGGACCACATTATCTGTTCAGACAGCAAATCCAGAGCCATAGTCTCAAAGCTGAAAGCATCTTAAGTATCCTTTACATCCAGGCCTGAGTGCTTGCATGACTGTCCTCATTGCCTGCCTTCAGACAGTGTGCAGGTTGCCCACATGGCAGCCATATAAACAACATGGCACATCTGGGACCACACCCACCTTCCCTTTTCTCTTGAGTCTTCTCCCTCAGAGTGGGGCAGAATGGCCTGGTATCTCTGGTTTTTAATATTTATATTTTCATCTCTGCTACCAGAAGATATATTTTTTTTTCAATTTGGACAAATAGTCAAACACCTTTTGTGGAACCTCAATGACCCTCACTGAGGTCAGTCCCTCAGTGTTGCCTGCATCTTTCAAGAGTCGCTGGTGTTGTCTGTCTCCACATCCATATATGTTCATACTTTTACAGTGGTTTTATTTCTGCATTTTACATTTTACTTTCCCTGCTTTTCATGTGGAGATAATTTAGATATCTCCAAGTTAGCCAGGTGGATTCTATGACAACAGGTGGATTTTTGGAAAGAACATTCATTTTCATTCCTGCACTAAAAAAATGGCTAGTGACTTTCAAATTCTTGGTTATACAGACCTGGCCAGCTTTTTAGAGAGTAACTTAATGGAAAGGTGACAAGAAATCTATGCAATTTTTGTCAGCCTTGTGTTTTCAGTCTGTTGCATGCTTTCTGCTTCATTCTACTTTCTCTCATCCTGTCTGGGACACACACAGACAGTTCTCATTCATTAATTTCCATCAACAATAATGGTGACTTCACTATTACAAACTACTTCACAGTTATGCAATGTGATATCACACTCCTCTGCATGTACTGTTATTTCTACACAAGACAAGCATAATGAGCTACTGAGTACTGGTGTGTAAATGCACTATCTACAGACAGCATCATTGTGTTGGTCTTCCACAGATAACTGTGATCTTTGCCAGCATTTCATCCTCAGGACCTAATTAAGATTTTGTACATTTTCACATGTAACTTAAAGAAAAACTTCATGAGGGACCATCACTAAGCACTTGTGGAACTCTGATAGGAGCTGTGTTTGGTAGACAAATGGCACCATATTCTAAATACAATGAACTGTTGATCAAGAGATGAAAGAAATTCACTTAGGATCTGTGGCTGAACTGATTGACAGCTAATACAGTAGTCAAGTGTGTTAAAAGTGTATTTTATCATAGTATTCATTGAATACTATGATAAAAGGCATCCTTCCTGATAGGACACTTTATTGTCTCTGTCATTGTCTTTGTTTCTCAAGGATTTCTATATAACTTCACTCAGTTTCTAACAGATATTGTGTTGCCTACATTGTATGCTGGTCTTTTATTTCATTATATTTTTGGCAAGAAGCCTTTTTAATGTTTATGGTGTCTTATGTTGCTATCAGGACTACACATACATCTATTGCAACATAACCAGCCTCAAACTCATATACCTTGTGTTAGCAATATTTGCCATGTAACCATTGCACGACTTCCCCAAGGACAAAAGGTAACAACAGAGGTCGATAGGCAGCTTAAATACGACACATGAATAATAGCATTAATAAAATAAAAATTAAGTTCTCTTAATTTAAGCTCTTAAATTCTTTGGCTTGGAAGTATTCTTTATTGGTTTCAGGAGGCATAGTAAGGATTATGGAGTTAAGATTATGTATTCTTGAATGCATATTAATCAATTACAGGAGACAAAAGTTTGTTGCTTGTACAAAGGATTTTACCGAATTAGTGCAGATGTAAACAGAAGTTTTTTGCCTTCTTTAGGAGATGTTTCTGCCAAGTAAGTTGCACACCAGTATAACAACTCTCTATTTTACTCTTAATTCATGATGTGCCTTTCTTATTTGGTACTTGACAGCTTTTGGAATATCAACCCCACATGGCACTGAAGCACTGTTCTCCTGGCTTGATCTTTCAATAAAGTTCAAAATGATTTGCAATGATTCCTCTAACCTCTGTGACAATTGCTAGATTTTTCTGTGTGAGCAGTAACTATTTCTTAGACAGATACAACTTTTTCCTCAGCAAAGGGAACAGCCCTCGTTTCTCTGCTTATGTTTTAGATGTCAGTTTTGTTTGTTCATCAGTGTTCGTATTTGCTCATCAGCGTCTTAGACAGTACTGCTGAGAGACACTGCAAACTGTTTTGTTACACAGTTTATTCAGTCTGCTAATGCTTTAATCTTGCTTTTTATACTGTGATGTCCGTGCTTTAAGCACTTTTTCAGCTTCCTTTCCTTAAAACGAACCCAGTAAGATGAGAGCAGAGCAGCTTCTATTACAGTGGCTGCTGCTGTCTGCCATGTACTGAGTATTGGATCAAGGCTGGTACAGACCAGCAGTGCTGCTGTAGGCAAACATCAGACTTTTCTCCCTTTTTATGTCTTACAGTGGTAAAATACAGCAGCTGTAACAGGTGTTTCAGCTCCTACAGTGAAATTTATTACAGAGAATGGGTGTGATGTAAGTTTTATCATTGGTGCTGTGTGTCTTTAGTACCATTACAAACAGATTTCACTAGATGGTTTCACTCTGGTAACATGCAATTGTTTAGTTGAAGTTTAGCTCTTTGATACACCTGAGCTGGGCACTGCAGTCAGCTGAAAGTGATTATTACATTCAGGATTTACATTACTAAAGAGTATTAATCAGCTCAATTAAACTTCAAGTTGCGCATGATTTTCACTGAGCCTCCATATGTGCTGGATTTCCACACAAACCCACTTCATTAAAATCTTCTGTACACTGATACCTCCTCCTCCAGGCAAACTATTATACTTGCAGTTTTCAGTGTTGTCACATGCATAAGTCACATGGAAAGAGGATATCCAATGATTACATGAATAAAAACTCACCTGCACTGAGTAGCCTCTTTAGAAAAAGAAAGAATAATATAACTGACTAAGAAGCTCGAAATTTAAATTTTTTTCTGTAATGTACCTTCTTTCCATCACTATAATTATGGACCTAATTTTCCACACTACTACATTTATCCTGAAATTCCAGTAATTTGAATTTCAGTGATTTCTTCTGCAAGAAGAAAATGTGGCAGAATATTTTTCTACAGAATGAGCTATTCCTCCTAGAGCTATTCCTTCTTCTCTCTGCTGGAATTGTATACAGCCTAGAAATTATGTCCTGATTATGAAAATCAGTAATAAAACTTCATTCTACGTGATACTTAATAGTGAAGAGTACACGAAAGTAGCAGCAAGAGTTTGTGGGAGAAACCAGAATAGTCAAGTGGTAATTTTGCATGCAAAATCTATTATCATGATAATTTAATTTGACAAATAAATAAATAAATACTGTAAAGGGAAACTAAAGTGCTTGGGCATCTGTAATACTTCCTTATCTGCATTTGACTTTTCCACCATCTAGTGTTTACTCTGAAGATATGTTATTGATGCAGCAGGAGGCAGAGGCATTGCCTAAGTTCAGTGTATTGAACACTCTTCAAAGCTGACCTGAAAAACAAATATCAGATAATAAGCTTAACATTTTTTTGAGGATGATATGGAGCCTGACGACACTGACAGTGATTAAAAATCCTTAGAGATTGATCTGAGACATGTTGAGAAAACCCAGATTTTGAGAACATACACCTGTCTGCCAGATGTGTGTTATGGCAACAAGGGTGAGGAAGGAAGACTACTGTGATAATTAAGCTTAGATTTTGTTTCCAGACTTGAAAATGTAAATTACAGTGAGTGTATGGTTTTGATTCTTCATTAACCCAACTTCTTTTTACCAAAGTTTTGTTACTTTTGCTTCTTGATTATTGCACTTGTAAATACATATGTGTGAAAACAAACATATTTCAATCTGTTGTGTACAAGCATGCCTAATAAATTAAACACATATATTTGTATATTAAAAGAACTGCAATCAGTTTAAACATGTGTTGTGCAGAAACTTTTATTATTGAAGCTCCTCTGAAGTAAGAGTTAGAGCAGAGATTCAAGAAATTAATTCACAAAGTGAGATCTTGGGAGTGAGAATGGCCACATAATAAAATTCACCCACAGTACAGCACAAGATGACCACATTAAAAAGTGTCCTACAAACACTTCATGGACTCCATCTGGCCAGGGCACCTCACTCAGAGCTGTTGCATTAGAAAGTGATTTTCTAAATAGAAACTTCAAAATAATTTGTGCTGCAGATTTTGAAGCCCTACCTGTATCACACATTTTGTGTGGGGATTCATCTGCTCATGACTGAGAGTACAGGAATGCCTATGAGTCAGAAATGTGGTTTCTCATGAAGACCTGGTTTGCTAACAAACTGAGCTCCTCTTCAAAGGTAGGTCTAGTGGTCCCCCTGGAGAGCATCAAGTCATCAAGGGCTGCAAAAACCATATTTGCTGGTTGTCCAGGAGGACAAAAATATTGTAGCAACAACTCCAACGAGATGTTGGTTCTATATTTTTCCTTTGATGCTGCTTGAAGACTTGCGTATAGCCAGACCATACAAGTACTCTCCTGGGTTTGACCCAGTAACTGGAGGAAGATGCTCTAGCTCAGTATTTATTCCATGACAGTGTATGAAAGTGTAGTTCTAGGGAAGAGTGTAATATCAGCACGATCATGTAAAAAAATTTCACTTTTTACTAAAGCAGAGCAAGGTATAAAGACTGCCCAAAATCTTTTACTGAGGAGAACAAGGGCTTATAATTTCTTCTGACAAAAACAATCAACCAACCAATGACAAAAAAAAAAGAAACAACCCAAAACCAAAAAAACCCCAATAACAAAACACCCACAAAAAGGCACTAATACATTTCTTGCCCTGATGAGCCTCTGCTGCCTGGAAACTGGGACAAGGTGCTGTTCCTTCTCATGGGGTGAGTCACATGAAATGATGCACAAGTTGCCTAATTAACTTAAAGGCATGGCTAGCAAGTGAACACAAATCTACTTAGTAACACTTAGTAAATGGTTCTTGACCACTTTGACAATTTCCTCTTTCTGTTTGTCAGAAAAAAAGGTATCCATCAAGGGTGAGACAAAACTGGGAAAACAAGAAGGGCTCTAAACTGGATTAGCAGAGGTGTTTTATGTGTGAACAGCCCATGATTGTGTCTAGAATACTCATTTTATCATGAAAAAGGACAATGAAGTGTGCCTAAATCTGAGTCAAGAAATCCAGTCTTCAGTGGAGGAGGAGTTCCAGAAACTTCAAAGCCTCTGGGATACTTCATGTTATTATAAAGAGCCCAATCTCAGAAATGGTGAGGAGGAGATTTTATTTTTTTAATTGATGACACAGCAGGGGTAGCAGGATCATTTGAAAGTCTGTTCAAATGCAGTTGGAAGACCTGGTGAAAAACAGAGCTCTGAGACATGGGGAAAGGACAGAGAAGTAATGAATATGTGGGGGCTGGGAGCAAATGTTCTAAGGTAGAAGGGCTCAAGGACAATTTTTAGGAAGGCTGATAGTACCAGATGAGGACAGAAGCTCAGGAAGTAGAAAAGAAAGAAAAACCATTGGAAGAAGGGACAAATTCAAGACTTCTGAAGAATAGAAGTAATTAAAGGGAGAAACAATGAACTAGAAGATAGTTTATGGTGCTTTCAGCTTTTTCTGGGCCATAATAAACCTTGCCTTGCCTTTAGATTACTAATTTTCTCCTAAAATATGCAGCTAAAATAGGCAAGCTGACTGACCCTTGAATGGCTTGTCTTCATTGATTCTACAAAGATCTGACGGTGTCTACGTGGATATAGTGGGTGCCTGCAGAGGTAACTACACTGAAAGCACTCAATTTTCAGAAGAGATAGAGACCACCCCATATTTTGTGCAGTACACTCTGTCTGAATGTGATCTAACCTAGAAAGAGCCACAAAACCTGCCAGACAATGCATCACCCTTCCCTTCAATAGGGGGACAGCCATTTCAGAGAAAGCCTGACCAGCTCTGACAAGAGGGAAATATCTCCCTGACGACTGAGCCACTAATTATCTCCTACAGGATGAAAGGGAAGGAGGAAGGAGGGAGGGAGATATTCTGTAGCCACCCCTCACAGCTTTCCAGGAGAATGCTGGCAATTCAGCTTCTGAGTAACAGCCATGCACTACTGTCCTGCAGAAGGAGCTGCATTTGGAGCAGAAAGGCTTGAATCACTCCTTGAAATTGTCCCAAGTGCCAGCTACCCAGGTTTAATGGAAGCAAATGCATTCAGCCTGGGGCACTGGATGTAATTCCATATTTCTTTATCTGTGATGTGTTGTTATGCGCTTGCAGCTTTAATATTCTGTCCAGCCCTGGTACAGACTGAATCCTTTAACCTCTCTTTGGAAAAAACAAAAAAAAAGAGTTTAAATTCATTCCAGCAACATGCACACATCATCCTGTTGTACAGTTTCAGATCTGAGGGTACAGAGCTATGCTGAAGACTTGGTGTGCTCCAGCTCCCCAAGCCTTTCTTAGGCCCAGGGGTGATAACCACTTTTATCTTTTTGCACTCTAGATGCAACACAGAGGTTGGAAATCCAATGATGTGGTTTGGAAAATTGAGTTTTGCCTCATTTGGGACAACAGAGCCATCATAAAGAACAGCAATTTTACCTTTCTGTGGAGAAGAAACGTGTTTGCACCAGCCTAGCAAATTGGAGAATCTATCCAGAAACAGTTGACATTCTCAAAATAAAATCAAATAATAAAAGAGTAGCCACTAAGATGGTTCTACAGTCATTATTGTGGCAAAGACAGCAAAAGAAAGAACGCTGTGTTAGACTGCACAATATATTTGGATTAATTGTACCATTTCATCCTTGCTAATAATGCAATTAAGGTATTAAAATATTGCAGTTTTCTCCATTTCTTCTGATACAAGTGAAGGACTATGGTCAGGTACAGGAGAGAATAAATAGATTTACTCAAAATCTGCATAAAAATTCTAGTCAGTTTTTTTCTCGTGTAATACTTATACTGCCACTGGTATATATAAAAGTTGTGCTGAGTTCATAAGGAAACTAGTCATACTGAAATGATTAAAGCTGGCCAAAAGGAGAATTATCTAAGAAATCCGTAGTATTTTACGGATGAGCTGGCATATATAGTATTTACCATACCATAACTCAAACAAGTCTTACTTACTATCTTAATGACTGACAATAGCATATCTGGAAAACATCTGCCCTGGAAAAGGACACATCAACTACTCTGTCTGCCTGAAAAATGTAGATATAGTATTACTCTATGTCAACCATGCATATCATATGTGGTATGAAATGTCTTCTGTGGTAAAAGAATAACGAGTGCATGCTTCATCTCTCATTGCCCCAGAATAGAGACTCTGGTGTCCTTTCTCAGGATGAGCACCCCTTGCTCCCTGAATAATCTAATGGAAAAAGGGGGACCTGTTTTCTGCTCTGCAGGAGTTCAGGCTACTTTATGAATTAAATCCCAGCAGGGTTAAAATAATTTTCCAGCAAGTTACTAAAAAATAATTTTACAATTTACTATAATTATTCTTCATGTTCTTATGAGGACATTGGCAGTAGGAAAAAGCGACAAAAGTCTTAAGGTATTTCTTTTGCAAATTTAAAAGAAAGCACTTAGGTTACCACAGCCATTTATATAGCTGCTCTCTTTTCCTTTTCAACTGTCATGCATGTTTTGGCTGGCATGATTACAGTATATTCCTAATCCCCAGAAGAGCATTTTTCCCATCAGAACCAGCAGCAGCTGCAGCTTGAACATGTTTATCAACACACCCACCTGTGTTTTTGTCATGGACCGCCAATGATGCCATAGCTCCTCCTGTGCTTTCCCCTATGTAGGTGTTTGTAGTGTCTTTCCAAAGAAGTGAATTTTGAGAGCTGGCATGCTTCCCATTTGATAGAGTATTTTAGTAAAGTGAACTTTGCTTTAGTGAAAAGATTCCAGAAGGGTCAGACCTATGGCAGTTACAAAGGGCAGTAAACGCATCCTGCAAGTTTTAGAGGAATATAATGTCCAGCCCTCCACTCTTTAGAGAACATCTATTTTCTGGAATCAGCAGAAGGTTTTTGTTGTTAATTTGGACACTGCCCTTTTTTTTATATAAACTGCTAAAATACTGAACCCCACCACATGTTATGGTTTGTTTTCTGGCTCAGGATACAGATGTAGTAATGGGAAAAAGTTAGCATCACGGGCATCTTGAATGCTTGCAATAATTCACTCTCTTCAGTAGTTATGCTTTGTCATTAGAGAGTGTGAACTTTTTCATTCTTATTAACAGTGTGATCTTTAGCCAAGGAATTATCTAATAGAACAGCTGGGACACTTTGAAGCAAACTGTGAACCTAAGTTCACAATTCAGAAAATTTGCCTTGGCTTAGATTTTTCTTTTCCTTTTTTTCTTTAATTTTTTTTTTTTGTTTGAATAAATGTAGTAGTGATTTGAAATATTTTTCACCAACCCCTGTGCTTATCAGGTATTATATTAACTGAACTAAGGAATGTAAGGTGGAGACAAAGATCTGTGGGGCAGATGTGATGCTAGTGCTCATTTAACCCAAAGTTCCAATCTCTTCCCTAAATACAGGGTTTCGTGACTATCCCACATGCCTTTAAATGACATTTTTCCTCTCCTTACAAAGGTCTGTTCTTAGATAGAAAATGCTGTGGTCTAAACTAGAAACGTGAGAAGACTTATATTTATTATCTTGTTAGTTCCAGAAGAGGAATCTACCAGCACTTACAGAAGACTAAGCAGAGTTTAATGGCAGTTTATGGGCTCTGTCTCTTAGCAGAATCATGTACTGTTTACAACTGTTTCCAAGACATGCAGGTGCATTGTGAGAAAATGAGCCACTACTGAAGTCATATTATAGACACTTAGTTACAAGTGTTTCAGTCACATAGCAAGAAATTAACAATGCTGCATTTGTTTTCTTTTTAATATTTCTCATATTTCTTATGCTCATTCTAAAGGAATGCATTCTAATCCAAGGACACATTCTCATACATTCATTAATCCTGCTGCTCTAAAATGTTTCACATGAAAACTCAAAATCAGATGGCTTTACGCGTTCCAACTGGGCTTTTGTAAAACAGGGTCATCCTTGAACTTGTCATCTGCTGAGGTATTAAATTCCAGATTTCACTCAATTACATGATCTTAAGAATGTGGCAAATTGCCATTTCTTTCTCAACTTTGAACAAATGTTATTGCATCTAACTGTTTAATTTCAGGAATCTCTCAATTATAAATGGCCCTTTGCAGGAAGTTGTACCTCTTCTAAAAATTTACCTATGAAGGGGATGTAAATGTTCCTTATTGCACACATTCTGCAAAGACTAAAAGACCCTTTTTTAAAATCCAGAGTTTAGCAAATATGACTTAACAAATTAATATTTACTTTAGATGTGTATGCAGTTTGTTTTTTCTCGTATTAGAAGACAGTGTGATGAAACCTGGTACAGTTAACCTTTGCAGAAAGGTTAACTGACACTTAATACGATCCATTTATTTAAGTCAAAAATCACTACAGCAAAAAATATTCCAAAATGGGGCAAAATTTGAAATAAACAAATGCCTCAAATAGAAAAGAATTTATTAAAATAGAATTAAGCATGTCATATTAAAAAGAGTTGTTTCAGATAGAACCATAACTCTGTTCTGAAATAGCTGTAGGCAAAAAGTTCTGTCTTGGATAACATATTTTTGTTTTTCTAAAAACAACTTTATGAGATATTCCCCATGTCTTTGCTTCTGTAGCTGTACTCAAAAACACTGGATTTTTTGGACAGAGTTTGCAAGAGGTATCTTATTGCAACATAACAGTTTCACAGAATCTGTTTATATATGCTGTAATTAAAAATTATAAAAATTAACACTATTGCACAATTCTGATCTCAGATTGTATGCAGAATACCGCAAACCAAAATGGGTGTATTTCTTATTAGAGCAGTTTATAGCTCCCCCGAGAGGTTTTAGACCAGCAAAACTGCATTTTAACTTGAATTTCTATGCAAAAGAGATAAAATACTTTTCAACATTTCTCACGTAGCTGTCCTTTCGCTCAGTTGGATTTTCTGCTGAAATAAAATGATCTGGACAAGTGTGTAATGTTGGACAAGACCACGCAGCGCTGTGACTGGGATCCTGCTCAGCACAGGCAGGGAGATGTTGGTGTTCCAAAGGGGATGAGTGAGCTACAAAGGCAGAGCCAGCTCCCTCCTGGCTGGCTGTGGAGGGAAAGTGGTCGGGCTTGGGAAGTGATTGCAGGAGCAATTGGGAAGAGAGAAGGGTGCAGGGCTGGGACTTGACTAGCTCAGGGAACGAGAGGGCAGCTGGTGAGAAGGACAAACCTCTCCCAGAAAAGGGAGACCAAGAGACGTGAACAGCTGCTGCAGCCACAGGGATTCCAGGAAACAGTAGCTGGGAAAAGACTGACTTGAAACAGCACCTACAGGAGCTAAGCCAGGAACAGCTGAGCAACTGCAGGAAGGACTCTGGGGGCCCTCCCATTGCAGGTAGAGGGCAGCTCAGGCACCCAGACACCTTGAAACCTTCACCCAGCACTAGCAGAAAACATGTTTTGACTAAACAAGATATTAAACTAACATATCAGGTTTTTCAGTTATGTATTTGTGAGGGGGAAAATGGGCTTCTGAACTGTCATAAGTTGGAATCCACTCCTGGGAGGCCAGGAGCTGAATATTCTGTGGGGAAATACACAAGTATACTTGGCACTCCTGCTGTCATAAGTGGAGAGAGGTCTGAGCTGTCACTTGGCATGGACCTGTTGGAGACATCACACCTCTGTCAGGACACCTGCATTTCAATAACTTAGTTGTTTTCAGGACCAAAAAATTGTAAGACATTAATTATCATAAAGAATTACACAAAAATGCTCTTTCTGTGAAGCCAACTAGCACAGAACCTGTGTCCATGCTATTAAACCCTCTCATTCTTCAAAATGTGCCAGTCTTATGCAGCTGCCTACCAGGAAGTGCCCATGACCTGCAAATTTTCCCAAGTGATGACAGGGAGTTGTCTGAGAAAATGATCTTTGGTCCACACTACAACGATTCCCGAATCCCTTAACCATATCATCTGTGGAGTTTGACTTCTTGGGAAGATTTTCTAAAGCTGGTAGTTCACTAGAATGTTTAATTTACTAAAATAGACATAGCCTAAGGGCTTTTTCCAACCAAGCTGAACAAAATTGAATGGTTCAGCCACATTATGCCCTAAGAAATAGTTTGGGATTGAGGATTCTTGTTTAATAACTGACTTTACACCACTTCAGTCATAATGGATCCGTATCAGTGAGCATATTTCCAAAAGTATGTGCAAGTTATTTTCTTCTTTTCCAACGTCAGTAATGAAAACATGAAATGATGAGTTTTTGTCTTGATAAGTTGAACTTAATAAAAAAAATCAGATATTTCAAGCTGTATAGACCCATGGATCTCTTTCATGTAATGACCTGTTTTGTCCATTGCTTTGATGGGTTTTGTCATGGTCCTGCCAGAGGGCTCAAGAAGAGTCAGTTTGCAGAGGATTAGTTTTGCTGTTATTCTCTGCCTCTCTATGTCCATCACCATAGAATCAGAGAATAATTTGGATTCGAAGGGATCTTATAGATCATGCAGTTCCAACCTCCTTGCCATGGGCAGAGACACCTGCTACACCATGTTGCTCAAAGTCCCATCCAATCTGACCTTGAACACTTCCAGGAATGGGGCATGGACAACTTCCCTGGACAACCTGTTCCAGAGCCTCACCATTCCCACAGTGAAGAATTCACTTGCTTGACTGACTGGGCCTACAACAGTAGAGCAAATTACTCCTTCCTGGATGAAGTAAGCAAGGGTCAGCTACACTGAATCAGAACTAAAATGTAAATAATGCCCAGGTAGCATTATCAGGAGAGGAAGGTAAGTCAGCGCCACTCCAGAGTGACTGAAGTCACCACTGGAGCGCAGTCTGGGGCAGGGTGCTGCAGAAATGTTGGAGGTACACCCAGGTATGAGCTGCAGCCATGGCACACCTCCACCCAGTGTTGGCAAGCTCCTGCTCCCGAGGGACTGCTGCTCTCCCTAACATGATTCTCCACACAGCTTTCACTGCAGGCTTGGGTTGGTGTCAGGTGCTTGAAATTCAGCATTGTTCTCAGAACAGTTTGGAATATTGCAGCCTGTTCGGTAAATAGGGATGTTGTGACTCTGTCTGCTATTGATAGCTTTGGCTTCTCTCTAGCCTCCAGATGAAACTTGGATTTTAATTTAGAAATCTTGAAGTCTCCTCCCTTGACAGTGAAGCACCTCTCTCCTGATGATTCAGGCTCCTGAAGCTGAAGGTCTTTAAGAGGGAACTGCTGGTGCAGAGTTTACTGTAAGGCATCTTCCATTTTAGTAATTCTTCTCTGCTAGCCTTTGGGTGCATTGTAAATCCCTTCGTTTCCATCACTGATGAAAGATGTGTGTGGACTAAGGCAATTTAAAAAAAACTTCATGCTAAGCTACTACTGAATTTCAGAATTAGAGTTTTGAGCTGGCGTCCAATATGAAAGACTAAATTCAAGTGATTCTGCTAATAAATAAATAAAAAATATAGCCCTCAAACTTGTAAGAATCAATAAGTTTGTCTAGAAGGAGCAAAATTTAGGGGGGTAAACATAAGTAATAACTTGACTGAAAATTTTATGGTAAATAGTACATATATATTTTACCAACAGTATTTTACCTGGGTGTACCCAGGATTGTGTTTTTGTGATTACCCAAACTGGCAGAGCACAGGGAAAGCTGTGGGTTGTGGGGGTGAATGCTTTGAATGGAAATGAGAGCAGCGAAGAAAATAAGAAATTTCGTGCATCTAGGATTCACATGGAAACAGCACCATGGTACTAAGCAAGAAGATAAGCAGAACTCTCTAATACAGTGCCCTAAGTCTGTATTAATGTCTGAATTTCTGTAGAGTTATTTGGGAATTTCTTGAAACAGATACATGGCAGAATTTAGATATAAGCATAAATCTTTGTAAATAAACCGTTTAGAATAAAGCATTGATTCAGGAACAAAGATTATGTAAATGAACATTTTTGAAAATAGCCCACCCTAGGATCAGCCATGTGTTTTCTATAGGCTGAAAGTTCATGAAGTTGCAGAACATGGTTAAAGGGAATTTTTTAAATCCTTGCTTCAAACACTGGAACAGGTATAAACCACTTTCCTTTAACAAATCCATAATTCACAGTAAACTATTCCCTAATCACTCACATATTCAGCACAGCTGGTTTACTTAGTCTCATTTATAGAAAAGCAGTACCACAGCATGGTAGCAGGAAATAAAAGGGATTTACAAAGAAGTGGTCACAGAAAAGGTTAAGTACAAATGTAATTAAAACCACTTTGAAATGTTATTTAGTCTCTATAACAATGTGGTGGATTTCTTTTGGGGAATACTGAATGCTTCAATAATTGCTGACAGAATTGTATATTCCCAGTTTGTCTTTACTATGACAAATAAGCTTAATGCTTTCATTACTATGAAGATTTTATTTTATTAATAGTTATCTAAATTCTACAAGATTTTCTATGGACAGATTTTTCCTCCTATGTTGACTGATTGTAAGATATTAGGAAGATCTTGGTTTTAAACTATAAAGGCTACTGATTTCTTAAGTGAAATTATGCAAACTTCCTGAAAAGGATTGTTTTGATAACCTTGATGTAGGGTTTTCTTTTCTTTTTTTTCTATTTAAAGACCCAGCTCATGTGTTCATGTTATAATGAAAAATAATTCTGCATCAAAGCTGATAAATATAGGAATTGTAGAAACTATTTGGTAGATATTTTTGTCTCAGATTTTTAAGCTTTAGTTAAAAAAAAGCTAGATCATGTTCAAAGCAGTCATCTAGTACATTGCTATGAGACAAGCTCATGGAGATTAGCTGTGTGATTATATGTATGATCCTGGTTCACTTTGTGTACAAGTGACTTTTGAAGAGGCACAACTCTGTGACATGCCTCTGTCACATGAAAGATATTGCCAATGACACAAAGTTCACGAATACTCCAAGCAAACCCAAAAGTTTCCAAAACAATGGTGGGATGGGAAGTTTCCAGAGCTAACTTGTAAACCAATGGGAGGCTATGCCTGAGCATGAGAAATGAACCAAGAAAAACACAGATTAATTCATTTCCACTCTGATCCAAACGGGTTTTTCTGAAGCTGTAGTCAGTAGCAATCTCTCTGTTGGCTTCTGTGGGCTCATGCTAATTATCTAACATGAGTTAGTTTCTCTAGTAAGCTTCCGTGTGGTTTTTGGCTGCTTTCTGCAAGCCATGCAGCCCCAGTAAAACTCTTTCCAGTGATGCCAAACCTAATGATATCCTCTTATTCTATTTTTTGTGATGTATACCTGTGAAATGAGAACGAAGAGAAAATCCCAGCAGGGAATGTTCCAGCAGCACACAGAGACATATAAGGTTGAAGTTGCAGGCTTTTATCAACCAGAATGGCTCTGGGTTTTCAGTACCCCAAGAACCTGAGCATTGAGCCCAAGAACTTCCTGCAGAGCTTGAGAAGTGTAGTAAATTAAGAAAGTTTAATGCTTACCTTAGACACACACAATTATGCTGTTGCTTTCTTCTGTTCTTATGACAAAAGATGTGAATGTTTTGAGTCTGTTGTTTTCCTTTATCTCTCTCTCCTTAGCTGTTCAATTTTTTTCACAGTGAAAAAGAAGAAAGAGAGCTGACTTTCTACAAGGTAGGAGGAAAGACACAAATTAATTTGTTCCTGATTTTTAAAAGGAGATGAAGGGTTGGGAAGAGAGAGTAAGAAATCATGGGCTATTTAACTTTCCTCTTAGTTCTGCTTTTGCATAATCCTTTTGTGTTGCATTCTTGTCTTCTATTTTCTTTGTTATATTGTACCATTTTCTTTTCCTCTGTGCTTTTTCCTTACTTTAGTGATGTAAGCATCAAATCTTAAGAATAGTTTTATTTGTGCTTTACTGATTAAGGTAATTAAGGTCATTGTGTACCTTGTCCTCATACAATACAGAGGTAGATTTTGGTGACTGGGAAATAAGACCTTTTTATCCCAGGAAATGCACTTAGGTATTAAGAAATTACACATTTCATACACTGTATTAAAACTAGCTGTCAAGATTTTTTTCAACATTGCATAGTTCTTATTTCCATCCTAAAACAGAAAATAAGAAAAAAGTGGTATTGAAATAAAGGTGAGCCTTTTTAACAAATACAGTTTCAGTGGTTCTTGTATCCTGTTCTGGATTTTATATACTTAGTCTACGCTTTGACTATGTCCTGCTAATACACCGCAATCCAACTTTGGCAGCGGCAGACCCATCCAATTTATACAGATTTAAGCAAAAATAATAGATTCTGAACCTAATTTTCCCGTCTTAAGTCCCTCACTTTTCCATAACATTTAAACAGGTGAATGAGAATCCTTTTGCATTGTCCAGGATCAGCATACACAGGGATAAATAGTACAATCTATAGATCACTTTCTTGGCAGTCTGCTAAAATTGAGTGCAAATAAGCTGAAGTCCCTGCCACAAAGTGCTCACCCATTGCTGTGTGAAATACCCTCAGACTATTCCCTGCCCAGATCTCACCTTTTTTGAGGTAGTGAGCTTAAAGGTAGCAACTGCCATACCTAATGACCAATGAGAGAAAATTCAGCATGAGGGTTATTTTCTTGATTTTTTTTATTGTTAACTTTCAAGATTTAATGACCTAATTCTTATCCTTTGGCCTGACAAAGAATTTGTCAAAGCAGTACACTGTTATCAGCATTAACACAATTTTTATGTTAGCAATTGTATAATAATATCAATCAGAATTCATCAGCCATCAATAAATGTCCATCAATGTCATAATATCTGCTTTGTGCACTGAACAAAGATAAAAAAAGAAGATTGTAGAAAAGATAAAAAAACCAAATGTTCTTCAGTAACTTTTGGAATGAAAATGCAATGACTCTACAGCACTGTAATACACACAGTAGAAATGCAGTGACTGACACTTGGAGTAGTAGTCAAAGTTACAAAAAAAGTGATTTATTGGCTGTGTACAAGTTTTGCATAATGGTATTTTGCTTCTGATGGAAACAAAACCCAACTTCTCAGTTTCCCAGGGAGTCAAAACCTAGAATATGCCATTCCTAAGTAAATGAATGTGATGTTTCATTCCCTGGTAGTTCATTCCAGGCTATGCCATTTTATTTTTACTGCTGCACAGGCAGAACTTGGGTCTGAGGGAAGCCAGGTGCAGGGCCCACGTGTTACACTTTGGTGAGCAGCTCAGGAAAACCCCACGGGGCTGTGGGACTCTCTGGTGCTCCTGCAGCAGGTGTGCAGTGGAACACATGGCGCACATATTCCAGTGTGCCCAGCCGGGATCTCCAGGCACTGAGACCCTGGTGTCACTAGCCCTGGGACATCCTTCACAGGTCACCCAGGGCTGCACATCTGCCCAAGGTGAGACTGACAGGCTCCTGGTGGCCACAGAGCTGCAGACCCCAGCTTTAGGGTATTGCTGTGTTTGGGGAAATTTGCCAAGAGGTCCCATCAGCAGCTGCCTTTGACTCAGCCCAATACAAACAGAGCCCTTCTGGTTCACATCTGTGCTCTGGGTGAATCTGACCCCTTGTTAGACAAGGGAAACAAACTTCTGTCCTGGGAAGCCTGGACTGATGGAAATAAATAGACAAAGCAACAGAATGAAGCAGCATTTTAGCCAAAACCAGTAGAAACATGGGGGAGAAGAATCAAGCTTACCAAATGCCCTGAAATGTAGAAGAAAGTTCACAACTCTGGAATACAAGGGAAAATCTCCAAATGACTGGATGATTTAACAGCAAAGTGAGAAACTACAGAGAATGCAGGGTGCAGCAGTCGATTTAAAACAGGTCAAAGAAGGTTGAAGGTAAATCAAGCTGAACTTCTGCATCTTGGCTCAAAATAATAGTGGATCCATGAATCGGCCAATGTTCAAAAGGAAGATTTCAGCAAATTAATAAGAGGTTAAAGGAAGAGTGTGCAAAGAGGGCATCGAGGAGAGTCACTACACAAAAGAGGAATTAATAATCAGGAGAGTCCTGGGGATGATTGATGAGAGAAACTGAGTCTTGGTGCCAACAAGGGAGTCAGTACATAATTAGCTGGCTTTCCTCATGGGGCTTGATTTGCATTGCTGTATGTTTAATAGCTGTCAGTGGATCTGCAGTCACAGAGTCAGAGTCAGTCTGGGATGAGGATGAAAGAGAAAGTAGAAGATCATAGGGGAGCAAGCTGGCCAAGACCCAAGAAAGAAGAAGTTGCAGAACAGGGAATGACAAAGAGGAGAAGAATCGGTGAGAGAGGAACTCAGGACAGATTCCTACAGCAGGAGTTAGGAGTATCAAGTGATAGAAAGAAATTGTAAGGGAACAGGGTGGATAATGTTGATGAATTGCATATTCTTCAGGCCACTAGCTATTAGAAATAATTGTCTCAAGGAAAAAAGTCTCCTGGAGAAATTTTGTTTCAAAGAAAATTCACAGTGGTATTATAGTACCCGCAAAGATTTGGTTTTATGTGCAAAAATGTTATATTTGATGTATGAATTAACTGCTCCCAAGTCTGGGAATATGATGGGATTAGGACAGATTAGGGGCCTGATTCAGCAAAGGAATAAGTAAATTCTTAAGGGCTTTGTAGGAAAAGTAACTGAAAGCATGCAAGGGGAGCTTTGTCCCAAAGAGGTGGACATGACCACTCATCCCTGAAGTAAGGAGGAGCTGATATCTGAGTACCTCATTTAACTGATTCCCTCTTAAATTTTTCATTATCATGCAAAATCCTTAAAAATAACAGTATTTTCTCAATTAAATATTGAACCAGTCATTAAAGAGTAAGAGGGAAAATATCCAACACTGCATAAATTCTTGTTGTGTTGTGTCTATTTCAAATCTCCATAAGCAGCAAAATAGTTACTGCACAGTCACTGCATCAGTCAGTTATTAAAGGATCATAATTAAGTCTGTATATACACAAAAATCCTGTTCTTTATACCTGTTCTAATGGTATCAAGTTTGCATGTAACTTATTGATTTTTTAAAAACTTCGGTCCCTCAGCATTTAAACAAGGATTTCCCTTTCATTCATGTACTCTGCTGCTGAAAAAAAGATGGCTGGGTTTTTTTAGTAGAGAGAAACAGAAAGCATAAACATAAAAATACCCAGTTTGCTTTTGCACAGACCTGCATCTCACTGAGAGTAAAGCATGTCTCTTCCCTGGAAAGCATCTTGCTTACATAATTTTGGACCAAATAAACTTTTAAGGGTGAATTACATACTTTGAAAGTAGAAACTTTAATTTCATTGCAATCAAACAATGAGAGAGGCAAATGGTGTCAGAAGGAAATTGTATCTCCCTATTCAGAGCACAGTGCTGAACAATCTGTGCTGCGACTGCAGACTATAGGAGTGATGCAGAGTCATGACCACAACTTCTGATAGAAGTATATTGCACTTGGTAGATTACAAGAGCAAAAAGATTTTCTGCAAGTTTCCTCAAGCTTTCATATTTGCCCTTTAACCATCTTCATTTTCCAAAATGGTCTTTAGAGTAAATAAATCTAATACTCTGTCAAGGAAAACAAAAAGATGTACTAAGCCAGTAAGAGATTGTCTTCTCTAAGTCACTACAAGTGATGAAAATTTTTCTGTCAAATACTTACAATCAAATAGATTGAACAAAAAATTGACATAGTGCAAAACCAATAAAGATGCCTAAACTGAACACAACCCATCAGATAGGTGTTAAGCTGTGACTTCAGATGCGAGCTGCAAAAACTGTGTTTAGAATTGTATTCCATCACAGAATCACAGAATCACAAAATTAGAAAGGTGGAAAGGAACCACTGAAGGTCATCAAGCAGGGTAGCCTAGAGCCTGTCACTCAGGATTGTGTCCAGAATATCTGTAGAGAAAAAGACTGCACAACCTGTCTGGGAAACCTGTTCAAGTGCTCTGTTATCCTCATAATTATTTGCCATAAAATATTTTCTGAACGAGGCTGAGGATGTTTCAAAGTATATGGGAAGCATTTCTTTTTGTAAAATATGAATGTGTTCACACAACAATCAATGCTACAGCCTACGAAATTAAAGAAGAAACAAAACAAGAAATCAAACTGAATTTTTGTCTTTTAAGCTAAGGATACCCAAAATCCAGTCCTTCAGATAGGGGTCCAGACATGAACAGGAGTAGAGGTGAATAGGAATTTAGAATTTCATTTTAGATGTAACATTACATCTAAATATACATTTACATCTATCTACATCTAGATACATCTAAGATGTATCTATCTACATTTTTATATTTTAGACAATACTGGTTATATCCTGTTTACCAAATATGCTTCCCTAAGTTCTTGAGTCTTGATTTCCCTCCTTTCAGCTAGATAGTCTATATTCTTGATAACTCAGACATGAGACATTATATTACCCAGATTAACCTGTGAGTCCCTAATTTGAACCAACTGTGAGCTGATCACAAACCCTTTCCCTGGAATTCTGCTGAAGCATATTTTACAAAAAATGGAAAATCCTGTAAAGAAGTGATGAACATTTATGCTATATTGTCCAACCATTGTCAAGATGAGGACTAGGTAAAAGAGGACTTCCAGACAAAAAAATAGTATGAGATCTGAAGGAAGAAGTCAAATCTCTTGCACAAGCTCTACCTCCCTATGAATATATTTCTAATTGGGCTTGGAGACTCTGCAATGCAGCCATGTAAAGTATCTTCCTTTTGATCTATATTGCAGAGAAACAGGCAATTCTTGGGTAGAAGGACAGCCTGTTTTAACCATTTACTTTAGGCTGAAATTCACCATACATTAAAAATGCCAGCCTTAGGGTTATAAAATCATCGAATATCCTGAGATGTAAGGGAATCAAAAAGATCATCCTGTTCAACTCCTAACTCCATCGAGAACAACATAAAGGTTAAAGCTTAGATAAAAGAGTGCTGTTCAAACACTAATAAGCTTGGAGCTGTGACCACTTTCCTGGGAAACCTCTTCAAGTGAACACTTCCTCAGCCAAGCTGAATTTTCCCTGGAGCAGCTTTAAGTCTTTTGAGTCCCATCACCAGACACCGGGTACCTCTCTGCTTCCCATCAAGAGGACATTGTAGACAATAATGAGGTCTCTCTCCTAAGTCTCCTCTAAGTTGAACAAACCCAATATCCTCATACACTCTTCAGAAGTCAAGCCCTCTAGTTCATTCACCCTTTTGCTCTGCTTTGGAAACATTATAATATTTTTTATATCCTTCTCATGCTGTCAAGCCCAAAGCTGAAGGCAGAACTCATCCTGAGGCTGCACCAGTGCTGACTACAGCGCAACAATCACTTCTTTTAACTGGTCTCTCAATGCTGAATATTATGGGAGTCTAGAACACTAGATTAGATAAAGGCATCTGATCTGAAGATGCATCCATTGGGAAAGAATAATCCTGCCCTTGCAGTGATCTCAATAAACAACTGTAGTAAGGTTGGACTCCTAAAGAGGGCATCCACAGCCCAGCATTCAAAGTGAAACCCCTTGGGCTGGACCACACATCCTTTTGAAAGTGAAAATGGTCACTCATACCTCTTATCTGATGGCTGCTTTGAAAATTCATTCAAACAAATCTGTGAGACTCCCTTTTAGACAATATTACTCAGAAGAGCAAAATAAAATCTCTTGCAGAGGATGAGACTGCAAAAAATTAGTCCTAAAGTAGCTGGATCATTAGGGACCAGAATAATTTTCTCCTTTTACCTGCGGACCACAGAGAAAGGCAGATAATTCATGAAAACCTGAACTGGCTCATTGGTGACACCCATAACAGTCAGGTTCACCACAGCTGAGAGAGTCAAACTCCTGGTACTGATAGCTAGGAGTAATGGATATGCAAATGTACAATAAACTAAGCAGTCTTGACAACTATTTTAAAGTCTTAAGTGGCACTGAAGTGACAGAGTAATAAAATGATGAATTAAGTAAAGGCTTTGTTGGCTGGCCTAATTCCCAGAATGTATTGTGGTAAAACTTTGATTTGAGATATTAGTAGGTGATAATTTTTGGAAAGATTTCTGATTATTTCTTCATAGTCTCTGAACAAAGATGATCCCAAACTATCAGAAAGAGGCAATAATAAATTAAAATTCTAGCCTAAAGTGAAATGCTTGGTTTTCACCTAAGACTTTACTTCTGACGTACCAATGCTCCAGATCTGTTCGGAGAGTAAACAAGGAGTCCTGTGTGTTTTTGAGAGATAAGTAATTACTAAAAGACTAAAAAATAATCTCAAAACAGCTGGTGGGTTTTAGGAGTGCTAGATGAGATTCATCAGTCTTGAAGCTGTAAGGGATTGTTGTGATACTTGTGGCCCTCTGGACCCCACAAAGAGATGGTCTGAAGAGGATTTGAATGAAAAATGTTACATTTTACAAGTTACAAATGTGACAAAGTCTTCCACTGGGACAAAGTTTGTTGAAATAAAGTCACCAATTCAAATGTTTTCTTTCTGCTTAATAAGTGTAAATAGAAAGCACTATAGAATCAGAATTGCTCCCACATATTTATATGAGAAATCATCATCTTACATAGATATCTCCCTCAAGAGTAGTTCTGAGTGCTGTCGCAGCAGGTGCTGAAGGGAAGATGAACTGTAGGACTGTACTGAGAAGAAGAGTCTGGAGAATGGTAGTATCCTTTACAGATGTGTGATCCTCAAGTCCCTGGGAAATGAGCCATAGCCATTCTCTTCACTAGATTGGAAAAAATTGCTTGCTCCAGATTCTGCTGAAGGTTTATGTCTCTACAAAATGCAAAAAATGCACACCAATAAAATCATCCATCCCAATAACTCTGCACATTCTCCCCTATTGCCATGCAATAACTAAGTGCTTTTTGGCAGATGATGAATGGCCTTTTGTCATGCTTTAAAATTAAGCCTATTTTACAACTGAGAAAAATAAGAACCCAGATACAATTTACTGAGATTTAGGGGCTGTGCCTGAAGTGTATTCTGGGATGAGTGTCCTCCTCCACATATTCCTGGGCTACTGCCAAACATAATAAAAGGTCTCCTTCCCTTCTCTTCTCTTCTCTTCTCTTCTCTTCTCTTCTCTTCTCTTCCTTCCTTCCCTCCTTCCCTTCCTTCCTTCCCTTCCCTTCTCTTCCCTTCCCTTCTTCCCTTCTCCTTCCTTCCTTCCTTCCCTTCCTTCTTCTCTTCCTTCTCTTCCTTCCTTCTCTTCTCTTCTCTTCTTCTTCTCTTCTCTTCTCTTCTCTTCTTCTTCTTCTTCCTCTTCTCTTCTCTTCTCTTCCTCTTCTCTTCTCTTCTCTTCTCTTCTCTTCTCTTCTCTTCTCTTCTCTTCTCTTCTCTTCTCTTCTCTTCTCTTCTCTTCTCTCCTCTTCTCTCCCTCTCCTCTTCTCCTCCTCTCCCCTCCTCTCCTCTCCCTCCCTCCTCTCCTCTCCTCCCTCTCCTCCCTCCCCTCCCTCCTCTCCCTCCCCTCCCCTCCCTCCCTCCCTCCCCTCGATGTGGTTTGTTTTTCTTTCATTTCTTTTTGCACATGCTTTCCTTCTCTTCTGCTTCTTTTTCCAGAGGACAGTTGCACGCACACCTGTGGTTCTTGGTTTTGGAGAGTGAAACGTTCAGAAGGTCACTGGTCATTTACAAATGACAAGAATTGTGTTAAGGCAAATGGAAAAGTTTTGTTCCTAGCTATTCTTCCCTGGTGCACTGCACTGTAATCTCATGCTGTGGAAAGGCTGGCACTAACAGAATAAGAATATGTGAGTGTTAAATTTAATAAAAATACAAGTACAGAAATTCTGTGCTAACATTTGATGACCAAGCAGGATTAGCAAAACCTCACTGCTGTAACTCATTTCATTTAAGCGGACCCTGGACAGAGTCAGACAAAAGCTCAAAAGCTCAGTGAACACAGCAAGCCTTCTCCAAAGAGAGCTCCAGACACACACACACACACACACACACACACACACACACACATATATTCCTTACAACCTCTTGTGTATAATGTACCTTAGATTTGGTTTTGGTCATTCTAGGTAGTAGGATTTTTTTCCACTGACCTTGTAAATCCCATGGCCTATCTGTTAGGTGCGAAGAATGAAGTGATGTAATTTCAGAGCAGGGGAAGGAAAACAAGTGCTGAACAAAGTTTCAGATGTCTTCAGTCATTTTGCAAAAATGCACTGATTTTCTGTCAAGGCAGGCTGACCTTTAGCACTGCCTCAGCGTCCTCCAGAAGATTCTGCAGTCTGTGGCTGACCATCAAGGTAAACTGTTGCTTTGTGTGCTTCACATTCCTAGTGCGATCAATAAACCTTTAAGTGAAAAACTGGAAAAAAATAGCTAAGATTTCTGATCTATCCAGCTGTTCCATGCAAGTATCCTGCATGTATCCTAGATATCTAGGACAGCTGCTGAATAGGTAGTTGGCATGGGATGGACAAACTAAGGCCAAGAAATTATGAGCTTTGTCTCAGCATTTCACTTGGTCATCCTCTATGTGGCTGAGAAGATTTGATTTTATTAGACATTTGAGTTTTAGCAGTGTGCATTTATTCGAAAATATTCTAGCAAGACTCAGGTCTTGGATGTTAAGGGTTTGCATTTGTTAGAATCAAAAGCGGTCAGCACTTTGCATGCTCATAAAAAACCCCCAAAACCAATAAGAACAAAATAATTTGAATGTGTTGAGTCACCCTATGCATAGACTTTCACTTTGCACACACAACTGACTAACTATAAAATGTAATATTGAACATCCAGTTCATATAAATACTGTCAAGATTAAACTGCTGCATTCCTAACTGATCTCTTTACCCTGATTCCTTCCAGCTTTAACTGGGAATTCTTTGCACTGCCAAATGTAGTGATAAAAATATATTTGCTTTGCAACATTTAATAATTGAAATTAGAGCCAGATAAAATTTCAGGCCAATTTATGAGCCAAACCAAGCTCATATTTTTTTTTCCTAATGGTAATAATAATATTAACAAATAAATCAAAAATTAGATTACTATTTTGAATGATGACCAACAGCATAAAGGAGTGTGAATAGGTTAACATTTTTCCTTTTGAGATATAAGGTATGAGCAGGGTCAGTATATTTTCATAAGATTAGTTCATGCTTGGTTGAAATGAAGTCTAAACAGCTTCTAAATATATTATGTACTTTTTCATAGTAAGATTATCTTCTGTGTCACAGTGCTGTTTGATAACTTTTTATATCAATCTAGTTAAAATTAATAGCCAGGCATCAGGATTTCCACATTGAATTAATTTTTATGTCTATGTTTGAAAAAGTCCAGCCCACCAGGATATGCTTTACTAGATGTATTGGGATGGGAATTATCTGAGTAGAACAAGTCTTTAGAGCAGAGAATCCATGCAAAAACCCTTCAAATACAGATTTCTACATTTTAAGCTGACTAGCAGAATATTTTTTCTAACACATCTCTATATTTTTTTCCTCACAGAATAAACATGTGGAAGAAAGATGTGTTGTTAAAGGGCGCAAATTTCTGACTTATACAATGAGCAAATGTTTCTCAGACTCGCCTCCAAGGATATTTACTGTGAAATCACTGGAGTGCAACACAGAATGACGAACATCATGTACTTTAAAAAGAGTGTTTACAGGAGCCAAACATTGCCTTTGGAGATTAGAATTATTAATTCTCTTACTAGTGCTAAAGGAATGGGAGTAAAAGTAGTGTAGGAGAAGTTTATTGTCACTCTGTTCATAAAGGCCAAACTTGAAAGTGCAGAGTTCATCCAGGACTGCTAAATCAAAGCTTGAAAATGCAAGACCTCCCTCCTTTGCCAGTGCCTGTCACTCACTCCCAGCAAAGGCAGATAGATGACTGCTACTTCAGTCAGAAGTCCCTCAAAAAAGATCTGTTTCAGCTAGATGAAAAAGAGTCAGTAACCATACCCATGGCAAGAGAGCAAACTCATCTTTAAGTATAAAAATTGCACTTATTAGTTTTGGAGGAAAGCATTCTCCTTCCCCCTGCTCTGATGGTTTCTTTGTTTGGGCTGGGAAATAGCCCCATCTAGCTAAACCCATTCCCTGGAAAACCTGCCCTTCAGCTGGTTAGCTGCCAGAGCTTCCATGCTGTATTCTCACAGACTGCTCCACCCTTCCTGTGCCCTTCAGCAGACCTAGAAACTTATTTTAAAGAACTTTTAGAAGAAAAAGTTTAAAAATTGACTTCCAAACGGGCAAACTGGGAGAATCACATTGGTAGCAGTTATCTCCAAGCGACTGAAAAATGTCTTTCCTGGGACTTAGTCACCAGAAATTTGAGTACCCTGGCAGAGGCTGCAGCTGTTGTACTCTCAATTATTTCCCATCTTATCTCCCTGGTTATAACTGTGCATCTGCAGCAAAACCAAGTCTGAGTAATAATAGGATGTGCAATGGGAGCATCCAACTGCTTGTGTCGAGTGTGAGGAGAACCAGAACTCCCGTAAACCTCCCAACAGTCTGGGGCAAGGTTAAGGAGGGAGGGAGGCGCTTAGGGAAAATCATGCCCTTCTCCCTGACCCCTCTATTTACAGCAACTTGGAAAAAAAGATTGTTCAGCTTGCTCCAGATTAGGTGAACTCTTGTTAAGGAGAAAAATAATGACACTTGTGTCCATGGCAGATATCAAAGGCTTCCCATGTGCATGTCTTTGAGACAAGGACTGTCAAATACCCATCTGTGGAGTCCCTATGACTGTTTGTTTTTCCTTTAGGTATAAGGTGGTATCACAGTGTTTTTAACTGCTCAGTTAAAATAAGTATGAGCAAGGTGAGGTTTTTCATTTGAGAAATTATATTTTAAAATTATATTTTTCTCTGTCCTTTCTGGTTTTGTGATTTAAATTTATTTTTGTGCAAGTTTGTTTTCTAAGTATGAGTTATATTTTGGATTTTAAAAAATAGAGTTTTGTTGAAAATGTTTGTATTTGAAGTGTTCATGTAGGCATTAAACTAGAGTCTAATTAGAGTTATAATTATCTTCATTATGAGGAAAACACACTTTCAGACATAAGTGGACTTAGTGTGCACAGCCAAAGCTCTTTCCCCTCCCCCAGTATAGGAATTCCACAGTTATAAAAAGCTCAGATGTTTTGTCTAGGTCTACTTTTCCTTCAGGATTTTTAGAGAAAATAGTATCCTGTGTGAGATATGTCTCCACAGCACAACCTTTGATGAGGAAGTGGGTGGTGTTAGTGATACACAGTGTTTATTAGCCCAGTGTTCATTAGCCCAGTGACAAAGACAGCCCTTATCTGGGGAAAGATGCATTGATAAAAACAATTATATCACTCTGACACCCCAAAACAGCACTCACCTGGGTTCCTATCTTTGGAAAACTTGTCCCGGGTGTACACATAGAGGCGCACACACATATACACACTCAAACACATATTTATGCATATATCTATTGAGGTTCAAATTCCATTGATTTATTTGAAGTTAAAATAAGTTTCAGCATTGCTGAAACTGAAATTGACTTTCTTTCACTCTGACAAAAAATCCCCAAAAAACATTTACTCCAGGTACACCAATACTTCCATAACCATTCACATGAATTTTATAACTTAGAGCTCTTTCATCAATCTCTAATCAAAGAGTCTATCTACAGAAGTACAAAATATATAAAGAGACAAATGAAAACAAAGTAAAAGCAGTTTTTATAAAAAAAAAATTATCCTGAATATAATTTTAAATTTCTGAACCTGGAAATTTTGAATGATCTTGCAAATGCTCAACATACTTTCATACGTGCAGCTAAAGGTTAAAAAAATCTAAATCCACCTCTGATGCAAATCAGTGCCTGAACTTACTTACCCAGCTGCTAGCCTCTTTGTCATCCTTCAGTGAAACATTTTCAATATTCTTCTTGCAATAGGTAATCTAATTAAGATGTATAACATAGCAGCCAGGACCATATCATTACTCTGTGTAAATATATATCCTCATTTCCAGGGGTGCTGAGATCTCATCATGCTTCTAATAGGATCATTTTTTATATTAAATTATATTAGTCTTACATTATCTCCTATCTCATTGCTCAAGTGCCACATTCCCTGACACAGCAGAGTGCATGCAGTTTGCTGCTGGCTCCCTGGAGTATCATTGGGAGCTAAATGTGGCATTATTCTTTTAACAGGATACACTTATCAGTATGATTTTTTTAATTGGTAGTATAAGAAAAACTAATTTAATTTAACTAAGGTTTTGGTCATCTGCGTGAGGATTCTCCAATGTAAAAATAAAATCCCTGTTCCAGAAATCCTTAACTTTGTGCTTTGCCTCTATATAACAAGCTAGATTTCATCAACCAGCTCTGTACAGCAGCCAGTAAATTAGCAAGGGCAAATCTGGTTCAGATGACTCATTGTTGGGATTTTCATCCAAAGTTGTTATGAGAAAGACAAAATCATCAGCTGCAACATAGTCAAAGCTGAAGATTTAAACAATAAAATTTGGGAACGAGCCTGGATATAAGTAAAGACAAGCATTCTTGGGAAAAGCAAGTTTTTCCTGAAATGGCCAGATGAATGTAAAGAGCCTACAAAATGCAGGCTCACAGCTTAGTGTCTGCAGTGGAGAGCAAACTGCTGTTGTGCATGGGCAGGGAGGGAAGAACACTACGTGGATACGAGCACATTCTTGTTCCGGGTGGAAGACAGCTAGAAACTCACTGGGATGAACTTCCTCATAAAAACAAAAAACCTTTAAAAAGTCATTTTTATGTGAGTTTTCCAGTCCAAGGGCCAAGATGAGAATTCATTGTGAACCCATCCATCTGGTGCAGAAATGGAGCAAGTGTGTGACAGTTCTGCTGCTGAGCAGATTATGTTTTGGCTGACTGACATCACGGTAATGAGAAATTTCTGAAGATCCAATGTGTACTTATATCAACTGGCAACCCCCCCCAAAACCTTGGCAATGGAATGGATCTGTTAGGCCTTTGGATTCACCCTTCAAACTCAATGTCAAGAAAAAAAATGAGCTTGATCTTTTGCAGCTGTCTGGCAGCTGAGTTTTTGGTTGAAGCAGAACATAGTCTAGATAAGCTAGTAAAGCTTGGTATGGTCACTATTCTCCTGTGAGGAAGACCAGGAAGTTGTTTTGTGTTATAGAGATGGTTCATAATTCTGATTTTTCCCATTTAATCTCCCTGACATATTTAAATTGAAGTGCCTTATCAGCATGTGCATTTTCTAATATTTCTATCTAAAAATGGTATAGTCTGTTTTCAAACCACTCCTAATGAATACAGTCTATTATAAGAATCATGAAGGATTATCCTCACTGAATGCAAAGTTAATTTCCCTGACCTTATTCCATTGATTTGATCTGGTGTTAGCAAAAGACCTAAATCTTACACTGGAAATGTTTCATTGTGGACATTCTCTGATATTTAATTCTCATCTGCCCAGTCCCACGCAGGTTTAATTTCTGATTTTAAGGCTTTTCCTCATTTTCAACAGCAATGATGGGCTCCACTGATTTATTTTATCGCTGGGAAACGTCATGGTAGCAGGCACTGAGGTGTCACTGCCCAGGTGTGAATTATGTGCCATGATTATTCCACTGCCACTCACAACTGCTTTGAAAAAATATTGGCCAAGAATGAATCATAGAAACAGAATCGTAGAACTGTGACACCTACCAGCTCTGAGGCAGCCCTTATAAATCTCCCTGCTGCAATGGCACTAAGCAACTGTGAAATGACAACATGACCGCCATATTGAATAAGTTCTAGTTCACTGACCATCAAAATAAGCTCTTTCTCTGTGCTAAAGTATAGACAGTGAAATTATTATATGAATTAGAAGAAATAAATGCAATTTGCATCAGAACCAAAGTTCATGAGAAATCTTTTTTTTGTGTTTAATCCTTTCACTGTATGTCAAGGAGATTTTTCTCAACATAGTTTAACATGGTGCAAATGGTTCACCTTAAGTCAGCAAGAGTAGACAATGGGAAATATTCTGTATTTTAAGGAAAATATTTCAATGATCCAGAGCTAGGCTCTTGCAGGAGCAGGAAGTAAGTTCTCATTTTTAGCCCTGGCTTGATCATTTCACTCTGGGGAAATTGGAAAACAAATCCATGGCCAGATCCTGATCTCAGTTCCAGAAATGTACCTGGATAGCCCCAGTTCTGTGGAGGTGACCTGCTGTGACTGCTGAGGCATTAATGCAGATTTACACAATTCTCCACCACAGTTATTAAAATTGAAATCTGTCCCATAATTAAGCAAATATGGATCCTCTCAGCAGCCAAAAGCTACATGACACTGACAAATAAGGATAGAAAATTATGACATTTTTCTTATTTCATGAATGAAAATTCATTCTCATGGTCTCCTCTGCTGGAATATTTATTTTCCACCTTTCTTTATTGCCAGCATATCTAAAATAATTGTACATAAAATTAAACAAAAAGAATAAACTGTTGTCAAAGAATAGCAACCATTGGTTTTAGCCAGAAAATCACACCGTACATAAACATATGGAGTAGACTGATACTTTGACAGAGTAAAGCTGTCTACACTGACACATGAGTAATTTAATACATGTATTTGTGGCTATCAAAAGCAATTTTAATGACACACTAAAAAATAATTTGGTTGAAAGAAACAGAGGAATCCAAACTCTCAGAAGAAGCAATTATATGAAAATTTGTATTTTAAGTGCTTAATAAGCCATTTTTAACTCTCAAGGAATCCAACTGCACTCCTCTGAGTCATAAACACTCAGCAAACACAGGATATGATATAGAGATCTATCTCACCAAGTGGCTTCCAGTATGTGTCTGGAATTTTTTTTCATTTTCAATCATTATGTGGGTTTTTAATGGTGAGCAACCTAAGTTCTAAATGAACACAAAAGCCATGTTTTACTGCAATGAACAATTAGGAATTCCAAACAATTTGTCTCATCAATCAAAACTTTCTCATTTTCAAAAAAAATAAAAAAAAAGAAAGGCCCACATCATCTAGCTGACTAGTCTTTTCACCTGGGGCTCATTAGTGCTGCAATTATTTCTCTCTCCTGTTTCTAACTAATGCACTGCAGGGAGTCCAGACCAGGTGCTCCTTTCAGTTCTGTTTGCTCCCAGCAACTCTATCTGAGAGCTCCATGTCTACCCACACCAGGCTAATGTAACCTTTGGCTCTGCCCTGTTAAATTAGAGCACCCTCCAACTCCACGCTAGCAAATGGAATCATTAGCAAGTAGCAAGTTAGCAATACTTGGGTGACTGAGATACATTTTGAGAGGGCATATGATTTGTTTGTTGTTGAAACTGGTCACATCCACTGGTTTGTGGATTTTTGAAGGACATGTTAAGAAAAGGCAATAATTATTTCCTTTTTTTTTTCAGTGGTAGACTGGTTTTATTTAAACAAACAAACAAACAAAACACAATTTATGTGATTTAGAAATGAAAGTTGAGCAATTCCCATCCTTTAGCCCAAGAACATGAAACTGGAGTAGTGCTATTTGACTGAAACTACAAGTAACCCTATGGGTTTTAAAATAATTAACTAAACATGCCAGGTAATAGAAGACTGTTGTAACCATCAGGGAATCTGATGCCCAGAATCTTTGCTTGAATTATTCTTTTATATATATAATTTCAAATAGCATGGGATGATTAAAAATGCAATTCAAGTTTTTTAGTCCATTACCTTTTGACTTTTGATCTCTGAATGACAATCAAATAAGAAATTATGTTTATTGAGGCTTCCTGGTTCTGCCTTTACTCACAGTAGAAATAATCAGAGGGACCACTCAGATTATTCCCCAAAAGCAGGCAATGGTTATTTCAGAAGGGACTCCCATACCATTTACAGACTGTGAGCTTCAGTAGGCAGTACTTCTTAAAATTTCCACTAATGTATTTTATCATAAAATATTGTTGTTGTTAAAACTGTGCTGTACATCACCATCACAGCTACAAGGCTTGTTCCAGAGGCTCCTTCATGCTTCACTTCTCACCAGTGCATGAAGGTGCTCCAAACTGATTAGAACTTAGAGAAAGAGAGTTCATGGGTATTTTATCCATGGGACCTGCACGAACAGATGGACAAAGAGTTGGGCAGTCTACTAGTGTGTGAACCATAGCATCTACTTTAAGATCTAAAATGGGCAGGAGATTAAATAAGGAGAGAAAATCCTGTCAAACACTAACATCGGCTGATCCCATTTCTTACCTTCTCATTGGTTCTGCTGCTTTCCATGTTCATGTTTAAAATATCTGCATAAAGATTGCATGGAATGATGGGATGCTTTGAACAGAATTTACTGGGGAATATGTTATTAGGGCAAAATTCTCTTCCACCTATTATTTTCTGAAGTACAATATGGGCAATAATTTACATCTATATTCTTGTAGTCATTTGGGATTTTGCATGAAAAAATTCACAACAGAGCTTCCTTATTTAGCACTTAAGGATCAGGATCATGGTTAAAATACAGTCATCTTTCAGTTTGCAACCAATTAGGAATAAGCTAACTTTGTTCCACTGTTGTCTTTTTTTCTCTAATATTATTTTTAAATACATCAAATAAAATTCCAGTGACTTCTGATGAAATAATAATAATAAAGAGTTAAATTTTTACCTAGAAGAACATAAAATAGTATTTAATTTGAGATTATCAATCAGTTTATAGAGAGAAAATGATGTACTTTCATCATCATAGACAGTCAAACTTAGATCTGTATAAGATCTCATCTTATAAATAAGATCTCATCTTACAAAATAAGAGATATTGCAGGGATACACAAGTTATCATAACTATTGAAATATGAAATCCAAAAGATTATCAAGGATACCTAAGAAGCAAAGAAAGAATGCTTAAGATATCTTTAGTTTTATCTTGGATTTTGGGTGCCTGTAGAAGAATGTCTAAAAAATGTATGCAGATATATTGCTATGATCCAATCCCATCACAGAACCTGGAAGAGGTAACATAGAGATACTGACAGTAATCTTGAAAAGTGATCACAGAGCATTAGGTTTTATAGTAAAAATGGCCATGAGTTGTGTGAGTGTAGATTTAATTCTTCAGCCGTGTATTTAAATTGGGCAGAAAATCTCCCTTCAGGATATGTATCAAATCAAAATCACCTGAGCACCAAAATCCTTTCAGTTTAGGGCAGTTCAAATTCAGGTCTGAATTCCAGCTTTAGGGACAGAGCTCCTCATTTGACTTAAGTTTTGTTTTCCTTAGCTTTTGTGGATTTCAGTTGAATCACACACTTCCTGTCCTTTCACAAAAGCAAACATATTTAATGGGTTTCTTTACCTGCTAATCTGACTAGGACTAAGTGCACAAGAAACACTTCCAAAAGGATTGCTCTAGAATTAATTGTTAATTTCATCACGGTGTTGCTCAATTTGTCTTCATGTTGCCTATCAAGCCTCAGTCATAACATCCACCACTTGTTATGCAAAGATCCTGCAAATGATTTATGGAACTCAGTGTGTGTTTTATTTAGGGGCAAAATCTCAGCAGGGCCAGATTCCATGCCTGTGTGGGACCCTCTGTTAAATTGCCTACTCACTGCCTCACAATAAATGACACATGTGCAACTCCAAACATTTCTGTGCTTTCACAAAGTATTTGCAGCGTTCATATGCAGGCAAATGAGACCCCTGGGTACACTTTAGAATTGATGTTTGTAAATTGTCAAAATTTCATCTCAGGTGACTGTCATGAAAAACACAACGAAATTTATATTGAAGATTTTCTTAATGAAACATGGAGGAATGAACAAACTAAAAAGCTGCCAAGAAAAGCTGATGGTGTTTGGTGCATTAGAAATTACAACTGGAAATCCTTAGCATTTTTCACCAGACATTTTCCTGTGCAGCAGGGCAGAAAATGGACATTAATATTCAGAAAGTACTAAAAGCTAGTAAACTTGAACTCCTGCCACACCAAGGTTATTAAGGTTTAATACGTAAGGAGAGTACTGAGAAGGACCTAAATTACATGGCTGTGCATAGGCAGAGACTTAATTCTGTGCTGAGCAGATTTAGCACTAGTCCCTTTCAATCAGTGGGATTAATTGACTGAGTAAAGTGATGCCCAAGATGGATCTGGTACCTGCAGACAACAAAAAGTCAAACACAGGGAGATTAGAGGCCCTTGGAATCTGTAGAAAGAAACTGAGTAGCTGTTACATTTTTCACTTGGTCAGAGCGTGGTGCTAATGACACCAAGGTCGCTGGTCCCCATACAGGACAGTCGCTCAAGAGGGTGATGACTCAATGATCCTTGTGGATCCTGTCCAGCCTAGGATATTCTGTGTAATACTGTGATCTTTGCAGAGAAGTTCAGAACAGTACAAATCTTGATTGTCTCTTGACATGGAATGTCAACACACAAGAGCCCTCCACTGAAAGTACTGCTGAGGCTGGGTATAACTGGTCCTGAATAAAGAATTTAAGTGGTGAGGTAGGAAAGGCCCCTTTGCTGTGTATTCGGTGCTACACAGGAGCAGGAGGCTGGGCTGGATCTCTCAAATCTGCCCAACTTGGAGACCATCCCAGCTGTTCCTGCTCTGGCATGATGAAGACAGCATCAAGCAGAGAGTGAGTCTGCCATCCCTCAAGCAAAGGCCCACTGGGCAGACAGAAAAGATTTGCAGTGGTAGCCAGTTGCAAGCATGCTCATGCAACACACAGTGACGGCTGTGGCAATCCATAAAATCAGAGGGTTTTGGGAAAGCTGCAGAAGGCAGGCCTCAGAGACAGCAGAACTGTGTAAGCAGTAGCCATCAGATAGGTCAGCAGAAAAATTATGTAAAAAGTAGAAAAGCAAGGACAAATAGAACAATGGTCTGTGTATTAATGCTTGTTTAGAATAACTCTCTAAGCTACAGAAAAGTTCATCTAGTGAGATATTAGGAAGTTTTAAGCTTAATAATGGAGCTCTGTGCATTATGTTTTAAGGCTTACAAGCAAGTATTGTATTCAAAATAAGCAAGCCCTCTTTTAACTGAAGGTACCTGTGCTTATAGTGGTTGGATAAAACTACTGTCAATATGCTTTTGCTTTGTGTGATTGGTCAAAAAGCTTATAAAGTAAGTTGTAGCATTAAGTTCTTTGTCTGCTCCCTGGGATGTGAGCTAATAGCATCTTCCCATTGTCATAACCATATAATGAGACTAATGCTGGAAAATAAAACAGCTCAAGGCATGTTCCTAGCAGCCCCATTTGTGATTTGTACATAGCCCCCAGTTGGCAATAAGTGATAGCTGTAGATGACCCAACATGGCCCAAAAGATTCCTCAACATCAGAAGGCGCAAGACTAAATTAAGCTGCTGAATTAATCAAGCCTGGCATGAGAAATGTCAGTCTTTACTTGGTTACACTACTAGGAAATAGAAATAACTCAATTTACAGAAGTCTAAGCGAAAGAGGAAGTTGTCCCAAGATAACAGAAGAAGATAATGTGAAAAGTGAAGCAATCCTGAAATGTGTCAACCCGCCCCATGCTTACACCATATTTACTGAAGCAATAGCTCACAGTTATCATAAAACATCAACCCAGGGCAGAGGAAACAACACTGGTGTGCTCTTGCCAGCAGTTCTGGGGAAACAGTGCAAAATCTCTGCTGGTTTTATTCACTATCCACACAGGCGTGGCTTGGAGAAGTGAAAAAATGCTGTGAGAAAGGGAATACTGACCAGAAATGAAGCTGGGCTTGGCAGATGTGAGGCAAGGGCAGCACTGGCAAGATAAATAAAGTGCTTTTGGGAAGTAGACTCTCAGAGTGTTTGTCCAGGAAATCGTGACACCCAAAGGAGGGAACAACTAATTTGGAAGAAAGTAAAAGAGTAATAATCTTATCTCTTTAGTGCTCCCAATATGTTGTATGTTCTCTCTGATCTTTGATAGTAGAAGCTGGGGGACAGCCCCCTTTTTAAGAGCACTATAGGGACTTTATATAAAAGAGAAATGCCTTGCATGCTATAGATACAACAAAAAATATGGGCTATATCATGTTAATTGATGCATAAATAATTCTGGGCTAAGCTCATCCTGTCACTATAAACTGAATTGAATCCTGCAAGGCAATAATCCAACAGGGTGGGGAACTGGTTTTCTTCTGGAGTAAATTTCTGCAGCAATTTCTGTGAAGTGGGGCAAAGATTTTAGGATGATGAAGATTTCTGTCCTTAAAAGCACATTTGCAAGCAGGTAAAATCTGATTTAAATGAAGTATTGGATGTAAGCTTTGTGTGGCTAGACTAAACTGGCTTTCAGAAATCTTATTTGCATTCATAAAAGTGTAGAATCATTTAGATCGGAAAATACCTTTAGATGATGGAGTTTATCCACATGTAAGGAATATTTTGAGATATTGATAAAATTGCTGTTTTCTCGTGAAGTGCTTTTCTTGGACATCTCTGTTTTCCTCCTGATTCCCAAAAGAAAATTGGGAAATAAGTCATAGGACAGGGAGTGTTAGTTGATTGGTGCTATAGGGGACTGCATTTTAAAGGATGTATACAGGGCTCCTGAAACCATTGTTCATGGGGGTAGATAGGACCCCAGTTGAAGTAAATTGCTGCTTGGCATGGGTAAGTTGGCCCAGTTTGATTTGGGCCAGTAAGAACATGGTAATAGTGGCAAAAGGTTGGGTTGGGAAGGCTGCTCACCTTCTCCAAGAGGCAGGAGATGAGAGTCTGAGACTCACACAGTTGCTGTAGCTGTCAGGTAGGATCCCACAAGATCAGTTTCCTACTGCTGCAAGGCCAGATGCTTCTGGGAGTTTATTCCTTCCAATCATCATCTCCCTGGCTGGCATGGGAGTGCCAGAAGCACCCTGTCTGGGTGGCAACATATCCAGGAATGCACTATTTGCACTATCTCATTGGACCCAGCCATTCACAGATCCTTTGTTTTCAAGCTGGCTCCACATTGCAATGCTGAGAAGCAGTCTGTGGATTTTGTATAAATTCCAATTTATCTCTATCAATAATCATGTATATTCATATTGGACACAGAGTTCCTGCTATTGATGTATTAGGCAGAGGAAGAAATGGGAAAGCAGGCTTCCCAAAGATGGTAAAAGTCAACGTTTTCAATGTGATCTTTGCATACCAAATCCATCAAGTTTCCAAAACTGCTGCTATGTTTTATAGAGTCTCAGAATATAAATCTCTTAAAAGCACAATATTTTTAAGGATCTGGAGAAAGATAGGACTGAAGGCCTTAGCTCAGTTAATTTCTATTATTTTTTCCCTTCTAAATAGTTTAAGTATTTGTCATTCACAAGCAAACTTTAAGATCTGTTTAAATTTGACTAAGAAAAAAAAATTGACCTTGACTAGTTATATCTGCATCAGTTTAAGGATTTACACTGGTGTAGCAAATCAATAGACCTGGGAAGTGAAACCACAATTCTTCCGTGATACAGGAAGTTTAGAAATTTACCTACTTTTTATCAGAATCAGTTCAAAATTTAATTTTCACTATAATTAGGTTACTGTAAAATTTTAAAGAGTCTAAAACACTAAAAAAGAAAAATATGAGACAAAACCAAATTGTCGAAGAGATTTTTTAAAACTACTTGTAAATTCTTTGATCTTTTAGATTTGTAAGTTAACATAAATCAGCACTGTTCTTCCCTTTGCTTTCTTAAAGCATATAGTTTATCTTTCAGTGAAGTAAGGTAAATATTTCTCTGTTTTTAGCTGAGCAGTGATTTCTCCTTTAAAAAGACTTTGTTCGTCCTTACCAATTATTAGCAACATCTTTAAATGGAGTTCTGCTAATTAATCAAAAACTTCTTGTGAGCTCAGACAAGCCAGCCCCAACTGACCTTGGAAGTATACGAGAGCACACAAGTCAAAACAAGAATTCCTTGGCCAAAGAAAACATCTTTATTCTTTTAATAGGCATGGAGGAAAAGACTGCTTAGTGCAGAGAACTCCATACAGCTGAACTCTTCTGCAGTTTTAGGTGGAGCAAATGAGCGCACAAAAAAGAAGAATTTTAAATAGTATTCAGGCTCTCGCTGAAGTTAGTAGTAAGGATTTGTTTTATTTCTGAAAACGAGAGTGCTGCAGAGGTCCTCACTGTCTGAAGAGAAGAGTGAGGGTGCCCCAGCCAGGCTGTTGGCAAGAGTCACCATTCCCTTTCCAACATGCCAGACCAGGCACTGCCTACCTGTGGAAAAATGGGCAAGATCAGGATAAAAACTGTCTCTGCCTGGCCCAGGTTTCACACACCCAGGGTAACTTTTATTAGGAGACTGTCTATCCCCTTTCAATTTTCTGTCAATGTTTTCTTAAGGAGACAGCACACATGTTTCCTCACTCAAAACTTCCTATAGCCAAGACTGAACTTTTAATTTTCAAACCACTGCAAGTCATTCCACTACAAAAACAATTTATGCAGAAAGGCATTCAGTTTAAAACAACTTTTTTTTTCTTAAGGAAAGGTATGAGCCACATCCTTTAACACTAGAGAAAAGTTGCATTTTCCAAATATACAATAAATATCTAATTTGTCTAGTTTTTCTTTATTATTCTCTGTCTTTTTGAAAGAAGTTGATAGAGACTCCAGACCTATTGAAGGAACTGTTCTGTAGGTCTGTGCTTCTCATATTTTTTCCACTCTCATTGTATCAACATCTAAAAACAATAAACAAGACTCTAATGGATGAGAAGAATAGATTTCTGAACATTATGTTTTCTTTTCTTTTTTTAAGCCTCCTTTTTATACAGTAATTGGCTGACTAGCCTTGAAAGTGCTGCCTGCTTAAAAATTATTTACTGTTATGCAAACAGTCATGTGGCTTCCTCAGACTTAATTTAGAAAATTTATCCCCAAAGAATCCAGGACCCTAAATTTAAGGATAAAATGAGGCTGCTTGTTTCCCTGAGGAATTTGCTCTGCAGATACGGCAGCAACTGTGCACTAAAATGCCAGCAGTGTCACAAGTTCATTTTCATGCCAGACTTCATCTGGAGCTGCAACACAGCAGCAAGCTGTTGTCCAGCAATAGTCCAGAGTATTGTTCTACTCAGGGTAGGGCAGTACTTTTCTCACTGTGAAAATGTAGATTTAAAAAACCCCAAACTTTTAATTTAGTTATGACACAAACCCTCATTAAATAATTTATTTGAATACCTCTGAGTGTTTTAAACCAAGATCTTCAGTGGCAGTGTTTCTTCTCATAAAGCCCTTCTAAGATGCTGCATGTCAGTGGCATTAATCTCTCATTGCCAACTCATCAACAAATAAAATTATTTTGCTCCAATTTTTAGCTCTCTTTTCAACTTCTGATGTGGATTAAAGCCTTCAGTCACAACTCTGGTAGCTTGAAGGGATTTGATCCTACAGAATTTATCCATTTTTTGCTTTGTTACCCAAAGGAAAATTAAGTGCTGTGCCTCAGAACAATAAGGTCTGTAGCACACTGATGCCTTTGGAGATCTCTGAGAGACATTAGTCTTTGGTGAAAAAATGGAAAGCTGCATCACTAACTTGGGAAGACAGTTTTGAAAAGTGCCTGCCTCTGCAGGTGCACATCTAATAGTTTGTCATGAAAACTGTACTAAGACAAGATTGTTTCTGATGAAATGATGATACAATGTTATTTTAGTTAACAAAATATCTTTTACAATATTGAAAACTCATCTTCTGAAACACAGGAAGTTCCACCTGAACATGGGGAAGAAATTTGCTGTAAGAGTGACTGAATACTGGAGCAGGTAGCCCAGGGAGGTGGAGGAGCCTCCTTCTCTGGAGATATTCACAATCTGCCTGGACACAAACCTGAGAAACCTGCTCTAGGGAGCACTGCTTGAGCAGGGGTGTTGGACTAGATGACCTCCAGTGGTCCTTTCCAATCTTACCCATCCTGCTGTCCTGTGATTTAGTCTTTCATTCTCCTCATTATCATCCTGAAGTAATTTAGTAGGGCAAATCTAGAGATATGGAATTTGCTTACTTTAAAAAATACAGTTTTTTGAAAAGAAAAATGCAGAATTTCTTGCTTCTCAGAAAATGCAGATTTCTCTAGGTAGGAGTAGGACATAAGTCTGCAGACACAAAGCTTCTCTAGAGCACTGTGTATGCTTGTGTTAAAGATTGCTGGGAAATAAATATGCCCTGTTTTATTAGGGTTAGGTCTTAAAAATATACTCAGTAAACTTCTGATACACCTTTAATCCTTCTTGACACGCAAGAGTATATCTAATATATTCATTACAACTTCATGTCCTAAGTAATAAAGATTTCCTTATTGCAATAGTTTGTAGGCAGAAGGGAAGAAGTTTACATCATGACTCTTTGATCTGAATATAAAATTGCAGAGGTACTAGACAGAAACCTGAAGTCCCCGAGGACTACGTCTAATATGTTGCTCTATCAAAGGAATAAACTAAAACCCTCATTTTGCTAACTTCTGGCAGACAGTGGGTTCCCAATGAATGTTTAAGCTCCTTACATTCTGCAGGTTAAAGCCCAGGAGAATCTAACTCCAAACCACCCTATAGGAGATTGGCAGATGCTGTGGCAACCTCTTTTAAGCTGATTCATGGAATAATAGAAAGCATCAACCCCACAAAACTGTTCTTGTATGCTTGGTTATACGGCAACATGATATATTAATGCTCTGAATCATTACAGCAGAGGAGCAGAATAAGCATAAAGGATGCATTAAAATGTAAAGCCTTGACCTACTAAATGTAGGAGAGCTGTTCTCTGATATTAAGTTATGTGATCAAAATCCCATTAAAAAGATTGAGGTGATTTACACAGCATTGAGCAAAAGATTCCTAGAAGTGTTATTGTGGAATATTTGTTTCCAAAAAAAGCAGGGAATGGTAGAGAACCAGAACTCTTACCCTTACTTACACTAAATATGACAAGTGCTACACTCCCTATCAAATTGAGACAGGACTTGAGCAAAAAATTTCAGTTAATACAGGAAGACATCTTCTTGAAGGTTTTCTTCTGAAATTTTAAAATGGCGTAGCTACTTATAGGAAAGTCTATGAATAAATCTTCAGGCTAAGAAATGCCATGAGAAAATGAGATCAGAGCTTGACAAGCAGCCTTCATCAAAAATATATCAATAGGAAGCTCATCTTTTTAAAATGAAATAAGACTTGAGTCAAGAACAGGAAAAACAAAATCTAATTTTTAAAGAGAAGGTATAATCTGTGTATTAGACTTTAGATCTGTAGCTGAAATAGATTGATATATCTTTCCTGGAATCAGTAGAACTATGTCAGCTGAAAGCTAAAAACTTGGTATGGAAAAAAATGGGTGTAGACAGAAAACCAGCATGGCAAAAAGCTTGTTTGTTTGTACACATACTTTGAATTCTCAATATTAGCCCATTAGTAGGAATCAACAGCTACCTTGAAGAAAATATAGTTTTGCTCTCAAATACACAGCTCAGGCTAGGCTTAGTTAGCCAAGCAGACACTTGGAGGCTTTTCTTCTATAAAAATTATTGTAATTGCTTTCACATATGGCAAATACAATTATGTATCTCACCAGTAGGGTGGATTATAAATGAAATCCATGAACAATGACTTATATTTCAATAGATAGCAGCTGTGCTTCTGTTAGGAATGTTACAGGAACTTGTGGCTAAAGCTAAAAGAAAAGAAAAAAAAAAGGCAGTCAGGTAAAGTGGAAATGTAAGTTCCTGATCCTGAGAAAAGAAAGAGCTTGACTTAAATTAGCTGCTCAGCTTGCTGTACCCAGCCCTATTCAAATATGCAAGAATGATTGATTTAAGAGAGTATGCAAAACTTGTCTCTCTCAGAAAGGGTACAGTTACTATTGAAACATGTGTGCCTTGTTTTAAACAATCTCCATGACAGAAGGGCACAAAATGCTCATTTGGGCTAAAATTATTTCACAGATTATGGAATTTACTGTGTCTTATTTATAAAAGTGGCTACCATCACAGATGTGAACTGTACAAATGGACAGAACTGATTGATTACTCCATAGATAAACTCATTTCACACATAATTAAGGAAAATTAACATTTGAAATATGGGAATAAGTGCATAATCAATTCAGTTTCAAGAATAATAATAAAATTTTTCTAGATGCATGAGAAATGCAATTAAAAAGGTGTTCCAAAGAAAAGGAAAAAGTTTGTTATGAACATGTTATTTTCTCCCTAACTTTTTGTTTTCCATTTACTATTAACAGATTGCCTTACATTAGCCATATACTATTGCAGCTCCAAAGAATATCAGCAACTGAAGTTCAAGACAGTCTGTGAACACAGTAAGATAATACTAGGCTGGTCTCTGTCTTCACAAAAGCATGGAAAGCATAATAAAGTGACATAAATGCCAGCAACAAGACAGAGTCAGACTTGCATACTCCATGTATCTCTTTTGGAGCACAATTTAAGATTAAAAACGTGTTAGAAATAAATAAAATATTGAAATATTTTACCCAATTAAAATTAAATTTAAAATTTAAAATCCTGACTCCATTGAAGTCAAGGATGTTTAGTCATCATCCTTCAACTTCTGTGACTTAAGATTTTCTACAACAGCCCCTTTATAAAATTTTACTGATGTATAATGAGCATTTATATGGCAGTAGTGCCGAGATGCGCCAGCAGAAGTCAGAACCCCTCTGTGCTTTACCTGCTATGAGAGACAATCCAATAATTCCATCTATTATCATCTGCCTAGGCAAAGGAGACAGAGCTCATTGTAGTAACAGAGGCAGCAGAGGGATTTACTGAATCAAACGATACAATACAGCCAAATATCCTCTATCACTTTTTGCTGCTATGGCTACTGTGCGGTTTTGTCCTGGATTTGAGTTTGTCCACAAAACATACTCTTCAAGCAGCTCCCAGAAGTAGAGCTAATAAGCTAAATAGGAATTTTTCTTGCACACTTTATTTTCTCTGGGATGTTCTAGGGAACTAGTTTTATCTGTAGCTGATGGGTTGAAAGAGAAGACAAAACAAAGCAAAATTCCCCAAATTTAAAATCTCCCAAAGGCTCCCACAGGCTGTACTGCCAGTTGAACTCACATGACTTGGTTTGTTTGATGGACAGCATTTGTATTTTTTGTTGTTTGAAAATTCTATGAGCAGTGAAAGTAATTTCCTCTCCTTAGAAGTGATATTTATAAAAGATATTGTTTGCCTGGGCTCCTAGATACTAGAACTTCTTACACCCCCACCCACAAACCAGAGTGAGTCTGATCATACATCTGAAGGGTAGAACTTCTTCCCCCAAATGGAGGGGAGCAATGGGGACTTCCAGCTGTGCTGCTTTCCAAGTTCCATCCAGCCTCTTTAAACACTGCATCAGACCCTCAACCAGAAAAAAAAATACTGCTTCTTTGTGTAAGATTTATTGCATTAAAACAAAAAACCCACTTTCACTGAACCATTGTCAAAAGTGCTTTTTGCCCCAGCTTGGTCTGTCTTTCCCCCCTACCTTGCTATGAGAGGGATGCTATCTTCCAATATATTATGGGATAAGTGTCATTCAACAACCAGTCTTAGGCACCTAGCAATCCCTTCTTCTGAACTGCAATCAACCATGTCACCATTTCAGCTCAGACTGAGAAGAGGGTCTCAGGGAGGTGAGCTGCTGCCCTCACACCTTGTTCTGCCTGCAGCCCATCAGCTGCATTGCCTTGGGCCCTCAGCAGGCTCCACTAAACCATATTTGCCCAAGATTGTGCTCTCCTCACCCACCAGCCATTACCTTTCAGACCCAGAGGTCTTGTTTGGTTGAACCTCAGAATAGCTTTGGATATGTAACCTCACCTTGTCCCACAGAGGGAAATAATCATCCAGGATAAGAGAAAAAAATCTCACAGGAATGATACATTTATGTCAGTCTGCCCAACACAAGGAGAGAAATCCAGCAAGTCCTGGACAGTGAAGTGATCAGTGTGGAATTGTGCTGTGGTGTACAGTGCTGGGATTGCTTTGAAGCATAGCCTTGCCCTGTGGTTGCTAACATGAGAAATCTCCTAAGCTCTACCCGTCTCTCATGCTGAAGAGATCTTTAATGTTCCTAGCAAGATCACTGTTTTAACACGCTAATAATAACTGCTAAAAATGACAGTGATTATTAAAAATTTAATGTGAGAAGTCACCCAGAATAAATGTTCCTGAAGGATAACTATCTTGTGAGAGTAAGTATAAATACCATAAACCCTTGGCTCATGCACCAGGACTCACAGGGAAGGAGGAGGCTGCTCAATATCCACATGCATAGGACAAGGCCAGGCACAAAATATTGACAAGACCACAACTAACTCTCAGTTTTGTAACCCCAGGGGCTGTTTCTTTACTTTTTAATGTGTGGTACAAGGTCTTTGTCTCAAAGCATTTTGGGACATCACCTGAAAGTTGTAAATTCTAAGCAGTTTTATCTGATGCTAAAACCAGACCAAAATTCAATCTCATTCATTGTCTTTGTGGTTGTGAAAGTTAAAACCTTCTTCTTCAGGACCATGGAAGGAAGAATTCATAGATTATCTGTGAATAATTAGTTCTGTGAGCATAGATCTGACCAGTTCCCCATCATAAGCAAAGTGATTTTCTTTGAAGAAAGTAATGGCAGAAATGTTCATGTGGGAAATTTTACTACACCAGCCTCAAAATTTTTTGTTACAGTGTTTGCCTACAATTTGCTGGACTGTTGCAAATCTTAAACTGTATTTTATGTTTGTCTTATGGGAAAAAAAAGCCTTGACTAAATCATTTCCTGTGTGTGGTCTGAAGCTGGTTATCACGAGTCAATCAGTCACACTTTCATACACCTCCTCTGTAAGTCTCTGGGGTATGGAGAGAGTTATTTTTATACAAAACAGCTATATTTCCCTGTACCTCCAATAAACACAAACTATGTCTCATATTTTCATCACAAGCATAGGCAAACCACGATTCCCTGCAGCCCTGTGCAAATCATACATTGTGTGTGATGGAAACTCTGTAATTTACTGACATTTGTGAAATCAAGATGTATACCCTTGTACCTTATTTTCTCCATTTTTTAGTTAAGACATTTGCTCAAACATTAAAATTTTTGTCAACTGTATAGTGAGTAATGCCTATGAAGTTTAGCTCTTCTGCAGGGGGAAGTGTTTTTGGGGTGACAACTATCTGAAGGGAACAGCATGTAAAAGATTCACAAAATCCCAGAAAGTATTTTCATGCAAACCTGCAGATATTCTCCAGAGTCTCTTAAAAATGACTAAGGAGGTGCTGCCTTTACTGAGTTTGTAGAGCACTTTCAACTTTAGTCTCTGTCTCCAGTGCAAGGTGAAAAGTCCTGTGATGTGTGCTACTACCCACGTCTAATTTGAACCATTTAGCAAGCCTCCAGTTCATTGTTTTAAAATCATACATCTTAAAACTGCACAGCTGTTCGCCTCTTATTGCCAGCTAGATAACAGCTATAAAATGCAAGCCATAAGGCAAATATTTCTGCAGATTTGCTAGGTTATAGCCATCCAAAAATATTCCCTCTGCTGCCCAATATGCAAACACCCTTTCTACTGTTAGGTTTTATGACTGCCAAGGATGGAAGCTGTAAAGAATGTGATACCATTGTGCTATGCCATAAACTGCTATTTCACTAGATTCTGCAATTTCTTTGGGGAAATCTAGCACCAAGGGGGGAAAAAAAAGTGGAAACCCCCCTTAATTTATTCAAAACCCTTTTCTTCTCAGATACAGTCAAATACATTATCATAAATATGTTTTACAAATAGTGCTCCAAGTACAGAGACCACCCTAACTAATGACCATGCATAGAAACCTGGGGTTTTCCTGCACAATACTGCTTCTCCAGTTCTAACAGTTATGCATTAATATGGTGTGAAAAACCTATATATAGAATGCTTTTGTTAAAATCAGATTATACTAATTCTATATGAAGTGCTTTAATGAAAAATGCTTAATGGCTGAAATACTATAAGACTGCAGTTAGAGTGCAGGTGCAAAAATGATATTCTACACTCCCTGGAGAGAAAACTTGTACATACTGTGAAATATCAATTAAAGTTTATAGTTGCCTGTACCAGTTAAATGTCTTTTTCATGGGAAATTTTCATCTTCTCTTATGAAGCACTCACTCGGGTCAAAATGTGTACTGAATTATGTGGGCATTTTGAGTTATTAAGGAATAGATTTGTTTTACAAGCAAGCTGTAAGCATTCTTTGCAGTTTTTATGAGGTCATCTACATGACTTTTAAATGGTGCTCTTGGCCAACCTCGATTCTCAGATCACTTCATTAATTCACACAGCTGTCTTTAAAAACTACAAGAATCATATATAATGGAGTCTGGAAGAAAGAGGTGGATTTCAAGGCTGTATTTCAATCAAGGGGCCTGTTGACATCATAAACTATGAGGGGACAGCCTAAGCTGTTTTGTGAACAGCAGCAAGCTCATGATTGCAATACAGCCTGTTCAATTAATTATTTAGAATATGTGGGGAAAGGATGCAAAATTCACTTTCATGTGAGCACACCTCCCAGAAAGTGTCAGCTGGGACTTGTGCAATGTTCACTGTCGGCAGAGGTTGTCCTGAATAAAATCTCATATTCTGCTGTATACGCTATGGTAGTCAGCCTGCTCACACGTTTCTAGATCTGAATGGGGAAGATCTGGATTTAATTTCTGATTCTGCCACACTTCCTGGGTGGTTTTGGACAGGTGTCTGACTTCCCTGTGTTTCTGTTTCACTCTTTTAAAATCTGGGATAGTACATGTTCTGTCTTCATTTCTTACCTATCCTTTTTCTATCTTGTGGAAAGTTTGTGCCATAGTCCGTCTGCCAAACAATGTATCATGGCTAATGCAAACTCTTGAGATCTCAAAATGCTCTTGAAGAGCAAATAGAATCTTAAGTACATTAATGAAGGGAAAACTTCTTAGGGGGAATGTTTAAAAGAGTGCAACACCAGCTGAAAAAATTGTATCCAAACTTTCTAAAAACTGTATGTGCTCCCTATTTTTAATCTGCCTCTCCATAGTCTGGTAGAGGGCAAGGATCAAAATCTAAGAAATGCTTGCAACTAAGCAGGTATACAGTAGAAAATGGATTCATTCAGAATATGGTGACTAAGGCAATGAGGATCCACCCCAATATTTTATCTCTTCCCCTTCATTGCAAATAAAGACTGGCATAAAGAGTAAGTACAGAGCTAGAAATTGAGATACATTTATACTTAGCTTTATTTATTTTTGCAAGATATTTTAATTAAGCCAAATAAAGTAGTTTAGAGGCATATTTGAGCTGAATCTCCTGCAGCTGATTAATGGATAATGTTTTCTGAATTCACTAAATTCTGAATGTGTTTACAATGAAAGCAGTCATCATGCAGTGTGCATTCTGGGTTCAAGCCCTTTCTTTTCTTTGACTTTAGGATCCAGCTATATTGAGAGCTGTTTACAACACACATTTTACAGCCTGTGTGGGCAAGGTGGATGATCTGAGCCCCCCTCCAGCTTAGAAAACCTGCTGTAACCTCTTCCCTCTCTGCCAGCCTCAGCAGGATGCTCAAGGCCAGAATGTGCCCATTGTCACTGCAGCAGAATCAGAGATCTCCAAAGGTCTACTCAGGAAAAAGAGTAACATCAGCACCAACAGGACCTTGCACTGATGCTGGCATATCCATTTGCTAAGTCAATACTTGGATTTCAGTCCTTGGGGTTCCTCTCTTTGGAGTTTCAGATCAGGTTACCTGATTTCTATGTGAGGAAGTGGAAAAGCGCTGGCAGTGACACATTTATCACCACTTTACCTGTAAATGTGTGACACACAGATTATTTTCCTTCCATTTGCTCTCTGCCTGGCAGCAGAGACTGAAGCAGGAAGAGATGACAGAGAAGTTTTCCTGAGGAGTTGTGCCATGGCTGTGCACTGTGACTACTGATAATTCCCTGTCATTGTACTCAGCCTGACCCAGGATAAAACATGGGGGCAGGAGACCAAGGTACCCAGCCTGCAGTGGGAATAAAATTTTCTATGGCATGTGGTGAGAATCATAATGAGGCATGCCCTCAGCATTGCAAGGGTGCAATAGGGGTCCCTGTCAGAGGCACTGCCAACCAAGCAGCACGTGTGGGACGCTGGAAAAGAAATGCTGGCTACTAATCAAAGGTACAGACTTTGAGGAAAGAAATGGAACAGGGCCCTTCATTTAAAACATGGTGCAGTTATATACCAGTGAAGGAGGAACATGGGGGATGCTGGACAGAGAGAAGCAGAGCTCCATCCTCAGCCTCCAGGGCATGACTCTATTAACTAGCCTGAGGAGAAACACTGTAAGAAGATAGCTGAGTCTCTATTACCACATCCTGTAAGGAAGTCACTGTGCACATTAAATGTATAGAGAGCCCATAAATGACATTGTAACAGTGGAAGTCACTGAAGATCAGATACAGCCTGCTTTTTAACTTAGAGCAACAGGGAATAGCATAAACCATCAACACTGGCTAAGGAAGGTCTGAAAAAAATTCAAGATGTGTGCTCTGAGGAGTCTGGAAATTATTCCACCCCCCATTTTTGTCAGAGCTCAAGGACTGGAAAGAGCAGAGCTTTGGGGTCCTGCAAGCTACACTTCTGCAGGACCTTGGGAAGGGAGATGGTTTCCTGCAGTGGGCATTCTTCCCTCCTGCTGCCTGTGGGAAATCCAGAACTGTGTAATTTGAATACCAGCTACTTACTGATAATACATTATTTGGAGAATGCCCCCTTCCCTGAAGAAGCGCACTAAATGCTGCCATTTGGTTTTTTGCCTGTTTTTTCATTTTAATCTCTTTATTAATTAATTTTGTGTTTTCTGAGCCTGTCCTGTGAGACAATGCTGCTCAGTACCACTAGTAATATGCAATATATAGGCAGCCAGTCCTACACTTTGTTTCCAGGATTACCTCTCAAATATCTCATTCACAGTATCTTTAGTTCACCAGTGAAAAACGCTGTGGTTTCTCAAAATCCTGTTTGCCAGTTAGGAGAAAAGAGGCAAGTCTTCTGTACACCTCATGTAGGAAACAAGTTGCGGATCTTCCATTCCTGGAAGTGGCCAAGGCCAGGCTCTGTGGGGCTTGGAGCAACCTGGTTGAATGAAATGTGACCATGCCCATGGCAGGAAGGTTGGAACTGATGATCATCAAGAGCTCTTCCAACCCAACCTGTTCAATGATTCACAAATAAAAATGTGCAAAAGCCTCTCAATTACTTATTTAGAGTCTACATACGTACTTTCAAATGCTGATTTTAAATTGCATCTCTCATCCTCATGTCTGCACAGGAACTCATTATAAGTATATTTGTGTCTAGAATGCCCTTAAAATATCTTCAGAAGTGTCTGGAAAGAGCTGTAGGCTCTAACCATGCCTCTGGAAATCTCATTACAATCCCTGACTCATTCAGGGCAAGCAGGCAGGACTTCCACCATCATGGAGAGTGTGATGAAAGCTGGATGGTACATGGATGATGAAATTCCACACATTGCAAAACCTGTGCCTGTCAGGATTAATGGTTTCCTCTTCCAGGACAAATCCCTTTTTCATTTTAAACTAGAATCACTGCCATTGAATACACTGCAAATACAAATAAAAAGCTAAACCCTGGATATAGGGCTTCCTTAGCTCTTGACAATGTTGGTGTTTTGTGGAAAAGCAATCAAACAGGTCATAAAATACTTTGTACAGTAGTAGGCCATTTGTAATTGTCAAACAGCAAAGGCCGTGGCACCACATGGGCATCCTGAGACACCACTGGAAAAACTAATGCTTGCTTCTTGTCCTTCTCTAAATTTTCTGTTAGGAAAGCACCTAATGCATGAAAAAACCACAAAGATGCAATATCATTCACTCTTCAAGTCTTTACAACCACAGCTGCTTCTTGTTGCAGGAACCAGGTAACATTGGCTACTGTTGGTGGCTCAGTTAAGCTCTCTTTGCAGTGTTTGCTATGTTTGGCAGGTAGATGCCATTAAAGAGAAGGAATAAAAGGGCTGCCCAGTATTGCTCAGCTTGCCTGTTAGCTCAGCTTTACTGTTCACATTTCATGATACCTTTATTGTATAACTCTTACATACAATAAGAATTATACAGTCTTATATAACTGAATATACAATATTCAGCCATTTGTCCTCATAGATCACTTCTTGGACAGAAAATACACCTTCCCACAGTCACATTCTTCCATGGGTTATTTCAGTTATCCCAAAAGCTTTCCTTGTAAGACCCCTGCACCTTCAAGCTTGCTACATATAACAGTTGAGAAGACAGCACTATTTCCAGTATTACTTTTTTTAGCACTGCTGGCTTCCAGGAACATTTGAAAGTATTAAAATCACCTGCTCCAGCTTCCTGCCAGTTCCCTTCCAAACTCAGACTGCTTTAGTTATTCCATTTTTCTCACTTATGTACTTTATTTCTAGCACTGTGTAAAAAAGACACGACACGGGAGTTTTGGCAAGGATGCTCAGGGCTTTTCCTCCTTGGGTCATTTCCAGGACATAGTCACATGATTTTAAAAGAATTGCCCCTGCTTCAGGCATGAATTGGCCACAGTAACAGCTGTGCTCCACAGATGCTTTTGCACCTCTCTCCTCCATAGCAGGATTTCAGGCGATGGAGCAAAGCACACGGTCTCTAATTGTCTTAACTGCTCCTACATGGCTTCTCTTCTCCTACTGCCTAGAAGTGAGCAGGAAAAGCAAATGGAAAACACTTCTTTTTTGTTTGCAACAGTTGTTCTAGTCTGCAGCTGTGTTTAATTAATTATGTGGGTAAGTGAGATGGATAGAAGAGCTTTTCAAAGCTGTTGAGAAGAGAGCTGTCTGCAGCTAATTATACTGTTACAATAATGCCATGGCATTCCTCAGACTTTTCATCCTCTGACTGAATAACAGTTTAGCAAAATATCCAAGGATCACTTATAGTTTTTAATAAACAGCTGGGAAGAGTGGTAAAGCAAAATAGAATTCAGCTAGGAATAACTAAAAGATTTTCAGCTTGCTCACAGACAAACCATAAAACATCAGATACCAGGAAAATACAAGCAGGATTTTCAAAATGTTTCCCCTTCTTTGCCCAAAATATTTATTTAAGTTTGCTTTTTCATTCTTCAGCTAGTTGACATGATTCATTTTAACAAAAATACCTAATATTTATCAGAACCACTTGTGAAAGTTCCTTGTAACTGCCAAGAGGGAAAACCAACCAGAATATCATGTAACATTTTTGCTCATTTTGGGAAGAAAAATATGTATGTGAAAACTGAAATAGTAATGCCACAGAGCCAAAACAAAGATTTTCCAAGGACTTTACAGCATGTGTATTTTTTTTTCTTTTTTTTCCAGAACATACTTTTTGCCAAACATCCCAGGTTACACCTGAGAAATTAGATTGGGGGAGGCAAAAGAGAAATATTAAGTAGCTGGTGAATTGGGAGACCCGTAATAACAAAATGACAAGTTGTTTTGTTCTTCCATAAAATGCTGTAAGACAGGTTTCTTCTTCTTTGCGTGCATAACCCCACATTGCAAATTGCTCACACAAGAGACACAGCACATGAATCATACTGTGAGAAGTAAAGAACAAAAATGGAAAAGGTCTTCCAATCTGTGGCCACAGATGTAGTTTTATTTCAATATGTTTATCTCTGCATAAGCCTTGGTGAGCTGCAAGTGTATAGAGAATTCCTCAATGCTGCTACCTATTGTAAACAGGCAATATCCCAAGAGGCATATCTTTCCAAAAAACACATTTGGAAATAAAGTGCACATATGCAAGGTTAGTAAAATCAGTGCCAGCCAATGTTTAATGATACCCATCAGAGCCACTTCTACAAAGGTTTTCTGTTTGCTAAGCTTCCATTCAGGCAAAAAACCATGATGGGAGATGATGCTTACTTAACATCAATCTGTATCTCAGTTTAAACATCATGATTTTTGATTTTGCTGCATATAAAGACATGAAAAACATGTTAACTCAGAACTTTCTCTTGAGCATGACACGTTTAAGTATTAATGGAAGTGTTAATTCAGCTTTCATGTCATCAGTCCAGCTAATATTGCAATTCAAGAAGCCTTTTTCAAAAGAGACACACATTTGCAGAGCTGAGTAGGCAGCAGCTACTACTTTGACAATGTGCCAGGAGCAGACGCTGTAGGTAGACAGTGGAAAAATATTTCACTTTTGTGGAATAAGCCTGAGCATGGGCAGGCAGAAAGGAGACATCAGTGTTGCGCACAGACAGCCAGTGCAGCCTGGAGAGTTCATTTGGCTGCCAACCATAGACAATTTTCTGCAATGGTTCAGAGCTGTACACACTGAGCAAAGACAACATTTTTCCAAGATAAATTTGTGCTTGACACTTTCATTTAGAAGATGTCATTAATAATCTCACCAAAAGGAAGTATCTGAACACCGAGCATGCACAAAAATATCCTTAAAGCAGTCGTTACAATGCAATAGCTTCTAAATCCTGTAGGTAATTTTCTCATGCATTGATAAAACCCATTAAGGGGACACTGAGCTTAACAGTACTATTTTTCTGCCCCTCACCTTTCTCTCAAATGAACAGGGCAGTGTTTTTTTTTTTTTTTTTTTGTTTTGTTTTATTTTTTTTTTTTTTTGGGGGGAGTGGGGGTGTTCTCAGCAAGGACAATCAACACTTGAAGCCTTAAAGATGTAGCTCCATCTCACCAGAATCACGTGTACTTATAGTTTGGGCCTCTGGTGATCTCTGAAGGTGACTCACAACTGTCTCCTGAAGGGTCCCAATGGAGGTAACCTCTGCCTGGACAGACTTGGCCTTTCAGAGCTGCTTGCACCTCTTGATCTCATAGAGATGATGCAAAAGGGGATGGAGTATGAGGGAAATGCTAAATGTGCATCAGGTGATGTCATGTTTCTTTCTCTGATATTTCTTTTGTAATTTTATTTTCTTCGTTCATAACATGACCACATAACACTCTCAAATAAGAAGACATCTGCAAAGTCAGCATCCAGAATTAAATGCTTGTCATGGCAACAGAAGCCTGGATCCTAAATGGGGATGGATCTCAGCTCTCTGTGGAGATGTGACCCATTCTGTTTAGCTTGGTCAGGAAGAGAATTTGTCTCCAACCAAGCAAAATGGCATGGATAACTCAACTGTAACAATAAAGCTTTAGGCTTTTTGTGTCATCTCCTTTAACTTAGTCCTTGCAGATTTTCAGTGGCCTTTCTGTAGTTCTCAGCTAGAATAGATATGTTTAGCAAACACAGGCCTGCACATAACAAAAACATTATTTAAGGATTCTTGTTTGCAGTATTTGCTTTTTTGAGTGTATTTTTCAGTTAGGGGTTCAATTAGTCCTACTGAACACTTGTAAGGTCAGCTTCCAATTTAAAGGGGTTTAAATAGTAGTCTTTTGAGTTCTACTGTCTTCCACACTCTTCTGAATATGAAATGGAAAATGTCACCACAATCAAGTGCAGAGGGTATGATCACATCATGACTGTGAGAAGCATGATACTCAGCCCCATCTGAGGCAAAAAATGTGTAATTTCCATTTGCTATTTCCACTGCTAGTTACAGGTAACAAGTCAACCAACCATTGTGTCAGACATTTTCTACAGCATGTTGCATGACCTGGACTCGCCAGTGCCACTGGGAATAAAGTAAATGAATTCAAAGGATCCCAAGATGATATCAGATAGACTGTCTCACATGAGATTTGCAGACTGAGAACGTTTCACAGTGCTCTGGACAGCAACAGACTCTTGCACTAGTGCTGCAATAGATCATTTACAAGAATAACCCATCCCTCCCTCCACCCAAAAATCTTAAAAGTGATGGAACAATGAGAGACGACAAAAATACAAAGAAATGGAGAACAGAAAGAGGAAGGAGAGTATGGCAGACTAGCACATTTCTATAGTCACAGATGTACAGAGTCTGGTGACCCCATAAAGATGTAGAATATAAGGAAGGAGTGTACTGCATTTTCTCTCATTTCTCTAGGGAATTTCCCATTTCAGCGGCATATGTGAAGGCTGGAGACACTTCTCCCTGGAAAACTTTGTGCCAATTGTTCTTTGCCTCTGGTTCACAGTGGCAAATGAACAAGATATGGAGGAATCAGAAGGTAATACATGGTCTCCCTCCCACCTGGTCTTGAGATAACTCCTTCAAAAGATAAAACTGTGAAGTGACTGCTGAAATGGACAAGGCAGCAAATACAAAGGCAGAAAATGTATTTCCCTAACAGCTCCACCACTGCTAATCACACATGACACTTATAAATGAACTGTATATAATACAGAAAGGCTTTGTTGATTTGATATGGAGCAGGGGGATTTTGGTTTTTTCTATCTCACCAGCACAGTTTATAGATTTCTTGGCTTTCCATTACTGATTGCACAGCACTCCTGGTGCACCAATAAGTGCTTACATGGTAAGTTGATATTCAGGCAAAGTTTGTAGCATAATTTACCTTTCTTTTGACAAAAATATAGGGTGGAAACCATGAAAGGATTCAGCAGCATGTGACCAGTGAGCCAGCCACAGCTCAGGGGCTGCCAGCTGATGGTCCCTGTCCTGTGTCAGACATCCACCACATGGAGGCTCTGCCATGTCATGGTGCTAATACCCTCTACAATAGGACTATGTTATTTTAATATGTGTGGTGTTATTTAAACCCTACTCTGCTTGTTTCAGAGAAGATCAGTTGTAGAGAAATCAAAACTTGTGGTAGCCATAGGGTAGAATTTATATTAATGCCAGGTTATTGAAGTTACTTTCAAAGGCAGTCACCCTGTGCATAATTTCTTATGAAGAGAGAGCAATGATTTAATGTCAAGAGAGAACACTTTATTCTAATAAAATTTTCTTTGGAAATGAAACAGAGCTTCCAATGGGACTTCATAGATTTTACACTTTTCAGAACCCGAATCACAGATTTTTTTGAGCTGGAACTGAACAACAAAAAAAATCCTACAGTGCTATTATGTAATTTTCTCTTTAATTCTGGCCAAAAGAACACTGCTTTTTGAAATGCATTCCCAAAATCTTTGTCTAATATATTTTTAAATCACTCATGTAATGGAACTTCTGACATTCTTCTTTAGACAATATTCCCAAATCTAATCAACCAATTAACATTTTTTTCCTCCTATTTGAATGAAACTTGCTGCCCTTAAATAGTTTCTTTGAATTTCCACTTTAGTTAAAGATTTATACATATTACAATAATAAGATAAAAAACCCTCCTAATAATGATTGTTATATAGGAGTATTGTTATAATACTCCTACATAACAATTGGGTTTTGTTGCAGTAGTAGTGTCCTCTGTTCAAAAAAATCTGATCCATATGTCAGATGTACCCTGATGGGCAGTGGAACCCTTGCAGCATGGATGCTGTCAAGGAGATTGGCATCCTGTCAAAGCCGGAGTGCTTGAGGGTGAAATGAGGCACAAGCAAGAGGTCCACTGACCCAGTGCAATGTGTTTGATTGGCTGTGCAAGATCTCTTTATCTTCTAACTCCTTCTAGATTCTCCTCCCCTCCAAGGTCAGGCTCTCGGAGGAGCAATTTATAAACTCACAGCTCATATTCTGGTTGCAGTTCCAGAACTGACACAAAATTAAATCAGTCTTGAGTGCAGTAGGATACAAAAATTACCTTCCCAGTCCATTGAGCCCTTCAAGACTTCCAATAAATCTCCCAGTGGCAGCATTCCAGTGCTGGTTGCCTATCTTCCTTGCCTTACAAAAAGACCTTGAAATGGAAAGAGAAGGGTTTTCTTTGAAGTCATATTTCATAGCACAAAAAGACATGCACAGAAGCAGCTGACTTAAGTGGTTTCCCCCTCTCGTTCAAAGTATTTTCTGAAAAGTCTTAAATGGGACTTCTAGTTAATCCCCAGAACTCTTAATTGCAGGGGCCACAGCATGTACCAAAGCAGGAGCTGATATCAACAAAGGCTCCTTTTAAAAAAAGACGAAGGCAAAACACTTTAAAAATATGCAGGCTAGCAGAAACATTGTTAGGCTTCATCTAATTGCATTCCTCCCTTGAAAATTATAGCACTCCTCCCTAAAAAATATTAAACTTGAACAAGTATATTCACTTCATCTTAGAACTGGCACTGAGTGCAAATGAAATAAATTGAGCAAACCATAATTACCTCTAGTAAGATTTCCAGGGCTTCAGTAAGAGATGTGCTGAGTTTTAGAGCAACCCTTTCACCTACTCTTGTGGAGAAGCAGGAATGGTTCTCGAGGCTGGCTCTGGTCCTTCCAGAGCCCATTTTGCTGGTGTGTGACCTGCCATGGGCTCCCTGCACTGTCACATTGTCTTGTTCCTCTTTCCCAAGAGCTCATGGACCTGGATCACTGGCAGGGCTGCCTGAAGGCATGGTCCCTCAGCAGAGGGGCTCAGGAAACACCCCCACACTATTACCTGAGGATGATGCCACTAAGGGGAGGAACAGCTCCCAGCAGGGAGGGGTTAACTGCCCTGACACAGGTGACCACAGGCATTCAGAAAATTTTCAGAACCTTCATGAAGGTCACCTTATCCTTTCATTAAGAACTGCTGTGATTTTTTTAATGTTAGTCTTTGTGTTGCTTGAAGCAGATAAAATACTGTGCAGTGGACGTGGACACCAGCCCTGGCACCTCTCAAACTTTGGTGCTGGTGCTGATGCAGGCTTTAGCCTGGGACCCACTTCTATTTTAGGTGCAGAGCCCTCTGAACCTGTCTATGTGCAAGTGGGCTCCAGGAGGAGCTCCCACGTGAGTGACCTGTGAGGACTTCATTTTGTTTAAGGCTGCTTAAAGTGTTATTGGAAAATTCTGTAAGGCAGGCTCAAGTGAGTGAAAATGATTTGCTTAGGATGAATGTAACCACCAGTGCATTACTTCACATAATCTAAACAGAGTTTCAGGCACACTTCATCTATCATTCCCTGAAAGAGGGAGGCTGAGTTAATGCTCTCTGACAAATATTATGTTTCTCAGGCAGCCCTGGTGCTGTCTTCCACGTTTCCTGACCCACTTTGATTAGATATATAAACAGCATGACTAAAACACAGGTTGGATTTTGCTGTTGGAAATACAAGATAAGGATACCATAAAGACTCATCAACACCCCAGCCCTCTCTGTAAGAGACACCCAGCACTCCTGAGATTGGAGATTCCTTCTCAGTGCTGTAAGATGAGTCACTTGCATAATAACTATGATTTATAACAGCATTTTAATTGCTCCTTGGGCTCTGTGATGAAGACAGAAGAGGGGCAGGGTGTCACACCTCAGGACAGTGTCCTTCAGGGCAGGGGAGAGGGGACAGCACGGCTGATGTCCTGCAGTGAGTGAGCATTGCTCAGAGGGCAGCCGGAAAGGCCCAGGAGGCAAGAAGGAAAGCATGGCAGGCAGAACCACTGATGGCTCCTGGCAGCTGGTTTGCTAATGCTGACACTCTCCTCTGAATCCAATATGAATGTCAGGGACAGGACTTGGAGATGGTAATGAAGAGGGAAAGCTACAGCTCTTCCATGCTGTTTTGCTACAAAAAGTGTGTCTAGCAAACCTCTTGGTGCTACAACTCTGTAGTGAGGGTTTGAGTAGGTTAATTTTGCCCTAAAAACACCCAAAGCCTCAAATGTATTCATTCATTAGCTCTAAGTGGGCTCATAGCCACATCTCTGGGCATGTATACAAAGAGTCATCAGAAGAAAATGAGGACATTTCTTTCCAAACATGTAAACCTCCCACATCCATCAAACTGCAATTCCCCTTAAGTCAGTCCTCACTGCTCACTTTCCCAGAAAGAAGAATTACAGAGCAACTTGGAAGTCAGCAAAAAATGTACAAGGCACACATCCTCACTATATTGCTAATCCAAAGGGCTCAGAGGTTAACTGAGAGCTGGCAGGAAGAACAAAAGAGTTTTCTTTATCTGGTTTCCCTGATACAATCATGCTAAAACATTGGCTGGAGCAGCAAAGGCTTAAGACAGCACTCCAGGGAGCTGGCCTTGTGCCCTATCTTTGGATCTTCACTCGTTTTTTTGGGGAGGGGAGTACAAACTGAGCAATGTCACCTTCCTCAGGCTGTACAGAGAGGCATCTTTAAGGCTGCTAAATTTTCACTGGTTAGAGCCAACCATACAATCTGTGCATCCTGATTGACTGAAATCCAGATTTAATTCTTCATTTTGCACCGGAACTAAGAGTCTAATCCTACTGCCTTGTCTGTCAGACATCCAATTTACATTTCTATTGAATATTGAGGCAGGAAGAAGAGCATCCCAGGGTTAGTGGTATTGTCTTATGTGGGTTATAATAAGGGGAACTTTTATTGCATTTGGTGAACTCTTTACATAAAGAGACCAATTTTTTTTTTTTATGGGAAAAAGGAAAACAAAACAGCAAACACAAATTCTGTCATGGTTAGGAAATAAAAAAATGGCTATGGTTGTCAGCCACAGCAACAGAGAAATAATTAAACTGGTTTTAACTGCTCCAGAGATTGCCACACTAAACTGGTGTGTGGGGGGGATCTGGCTACAGACAGCTTATGTTTGGCTGGTTATGCACAACCCCAGAAGGCAAATCTGTGATCAGGACAAATTTACAAAAGAGAGGACAATTTATTAAGGGTCAGTTTCTACAGTTACCAAGGACTGTCCAGAGTGCAATGGGCAGATGCAGCAGGGGTGGGAAGAGGCCTGACAGCCCTGTCACCAGCTCAGTCCACAGTCAGCTCATTGCTTACCCAGCCCTGCTGCACCTGCACAAAGGGTGGATTGGGTTCCATGAGCCTGCTTTAACCTTCTGTGGGTGACCATTTTTGTCTGAAACTCCCTGTGAGCAGAGCAAGGCTCTGTGATGGGTGTCACTGCTCTGTGCAGGGCCAAGGAAAACTGAACAACCTGGAGCCTTGCTCAGGGTCAGAATAGCAGAGAAAGAAATCAAGGCATATCTTAGTCTGCAATGACAACTGAATTAATTTAGGCATTTTGAAGAACAGGCTAGTGTTTTCTCGTTTTCTCTCCTTCTCTATTGGAACTTGCTTTCCTTTAATTGACCCATTTTATTGACTATACTTGAATCATCTTCAGGCTGCTGCCTACATTGAGCCCCCTCTGGAAGCTGATTTCAAACTCTCTGAAGTAAAAATAGAGCTTTGTTTTCAATGATCTGTAGGACTTTCTGCCATGGTCACAACATGGTCCTAACAGCAAAATATGAATGGGGCAGTGAAGAGTCACTGGTGGGTTTGAGGCAGCTTCACCATCCCCCCACTTCCACAGCTGCAAGCTGTGTTACATACAAGTGCTGGCAAGCTGTGGCACTGCAGAAAGGGCATCCACAAGGTTCTGCGACCCTGAAAGCCTCTCAGAAAATATCATATGGCCTCAATTTGGGAAGATCACACATGTTGGAGTACTTGTGACACCTGCTACACATCTTGCCAGTCTTGCCTTGCCTTGCCTTGCTGGTTCTGGTGTAGAAGGTGATCTTGAAAAATATCTTATTTTGATAACATTACCACAGTAATACACATAAACATTCTGAGACTGAATTGCAAAAAGAGTGCAGGCCACTGAACCAGTGAAAGCAGAAGCTAAATTTCTACAGAAGATTAGAAGATTCTAATTGCTTAGGATGGCCACTGGGGCTACCACATCTTTGGGAGGTTATTTTTGTCCTGGAATATATAACTCACGCTGCAGCCCCTGTTGTTTGGTTTTCCTGGCTGCTGGTTGTTAAGTGCACCCCACAAATAGAGATGGGAGGTCTGGGGCGTGCTTGATGATTGTGTTTCACATCCCCCTGCGTTCCTGTTTGCACTGGCTGACCTGATTCTGCTGATAGAAGCCAAGATCCAAGTGCTGTGCTAGCATGGAGGTGGTGGCAGTGAACAGCAGCTTGAGGCATTTTGAGCAGCAAGGGACCACATACTCTACTCACAATTTGGCAGAAGCACAGGTCTGCTACTTCTTCATATTAGAATGGTCTTGGCCAGGGATTGTGTAGCACAGGGCAAAATGTCAGTGGTAGCTCTCCCCTGGATGTATCCAGACATCCTACACATGCTCTGAAATCTGGCATAATTTGCTGGAAGGTTTGCATGAACTTCTCCAGCATTTCTAAGGTTTTTCAGGCTGGGAATGCCATACCTTAACGAAGGTGCAAGTACCAGTGTGTGTCCCCTGGCAGGGACCAGGATTGCCACCTGCAATCAGAAGGACCTTCAAGCATTTCCTAAATTCCTAGGCAATGTGAAGGGTAAACATGGCAGTAAAGTCACTGCAAAAACCACCTCTTACAAATAAAAAATGGGGTATCTGAAGTAAACTACCCTAAAGCTCTCAGTTCCATTTGAGTAAAGCATTAGAGCAACTGCATTTCCATTCTGTTGGCTTACAGGTAAACAGATGGACCTGGAAGCCAGCTCTGGCATGGAAGAGGCTCAGAGCAGGTTGTCTGTGCTGGGTGAGGGCTCAATTCCCATCACACTGGTGTGGTATTCAGGCTGCATCTGGGGTACTGTGTCCAGCTCTGGGCTCCCCAGTACAAGAAAGACAAGGAACTACCAGAGCAGGTTTAGCAGAGAGTTACAGAGATGATTAGGGGGCTGGGACATCTCTCTCATGAGGACAGGCTGAGGGAGCTGATCCTGTTTAGCATGGAGACAGAAGACTGAGAGGGGATCTTACCAATGCATACAAATATTTATCTTAATGGCCAGACTCGTCTGCGATGCCCAGGGCCAGGACAAGGGGCAGCAGGCCCAGACTAAAATGTAGCAAGTTCTATCTCAGTATGAAGAAAACTTTGTTCTTCTGAGGGTGACAGAGCGCTGGAAGAGGCTATCTAGAGGTTGTGGGGTCTCCTTCTCTGGAGATATTCTAAAGCTCTCTAGATTAGATTGTGTGCAACCTGCTCCAGGTGAACCTATTTTAGCAGGGGAGTTGGGATGGATGATCGCCAGAGGCACCTTCCTACATCAGCCATTCTGTGATTCTGTGCTGTTCATTTTTATTTTCTTCAGCCTCTTTTATTAGAGGTTTTAACTTTTCTTAAAGTCTTGGAGGAAGAAGTCCTAGACAGGTATTATTGCTTTGTTTCAAAATTCAACAGTAAGCTCTTTACCGATTATTCAGTCTGTATTTAAAAGCTATTTTGTAAGTTAGGATTTTAGACATTAAAAAGCAGTCTTTTATATCAGAATATACGCATGCTGGAACTAGGATTCCATTGTTTCACTCTAGAGTCATTAATACATGTTTTATGAGTTCCTCAGGAATAATTGGTGTGTTGCTGTTGTTATTTAGATAAGTGGACAATGCTTTTTATCTCTTCTGGAAACCAGAAAAACCTCCCTTGTGACTCACAGCCCTTGTGGACTCTTGGCTCCATCCTTAATTCCCCCACTATGCCTTGCCTTTTCTTTCTCCAGTGAAATTTAAGAACCTTTAATAGCACTGATGACTTTGCTGTCCCAAACCCGGAGGTCCCAGGCGACCTCTGAGCCAATGTCACACGTCTACACATTTTCTCCCCTCCTTTAAGATCTGCCACTATTGCTTGCCTCCCCTGGTTGGGTCAGATATGCTTTTTATTTGCAGTTCCTCCTCATCTGACACTCACTATTCCGTGCTGTTTTAACTTAGCCTCTCTGTTCATATCTATAGATTTCACAATTAAGAAAACAGCTATTTGAACAGTGTGTGTTCATTTGCTTGTGCTTTCTGGAGAAAGTGAGATTGTGCACCTCAGGGTGTGCCATGGCCAGGAGGAGGGACTCAGACATGGCATCCTCCATGCCACCTGTGTGTGACCTCTCTGTGTGACAACAGCTACCCCACAACTGATCTCAGGCAAAGGAGGCATTGCAGATCCACCTCAGCTGCTGTGATGCAGCAACTGGGATCATCTCCCAGGTCATGGGACACTTCCCAGCTTCAGGCCACAGTGGATGTTGTGTCTTGGGGGCAGCAGAGGTGGATTTCAGCAGCCACCTTTGCTTTCTAAGCTCCTTTTACAGTGTTTAGAAATGAGTATTTCTGCCTTGCATTCCTGTAAGTTTATGCAAGAAACACTGTCTTTCGCTAGTCCAAATGTTTTTTGTGGTTGTATCAGCCTCACTTTTGCCCCTCCTTCCACCTGTCTGGTGGGTGAGAGTGTAAATGTGCACACTTCTGACTGTGATTGTCTGGCTCTGCTTTATCTGACATAATTGTAGGATGTATTTTTTTTTTATCCCCAGTACTCATTTGCTTATGTTACAAAATATTAGAAAACTTTTTAAAGCAAAATATCATTTATTTGAGTCAGATGAAGGAAAGAAGAGAATAAAGAAATCTTTTGGCTTAGTTTTATAAATTTATGAAGAAACATGAAATAAGAGAGGTCTTTTGGTTTTTGTTGTTTTTTTTTTTTACATACTCAAGAAAGACTTTAACTAGCAAGGGAATAAAATCTAAATAAAATTAAATTAAATCAGTCCAGCTCCATTAAGTATCAAAGTTTTTTGGGTTAAGATAAAAGGCTGAAATGATGCAGACTCCCTAACTTTCCCTTTGTGTGTGAAACTTGCCCACAAAACATTTCACAGGGCTATCAGCCAGATTTCTTGAGGGAGAAATAGTCAGGGCCCAAACTTAGACCAGACACAGATTTGAAACGCTAATCCTACATCTCCTCAAAACTGAATGAGGTAAGCACATTCAGAGCACCCTACACACTCACTAGAGCCACCTGACATCCAAGCTGTCACCTTTCCTTTTGTTGCATGTTGGCCCCACCACAACTAAAATCCAACAAGGGTTGGTCGACTCTCTCCGGTGGTCCTTGGAGCGCCAGACTCCAGCCTGCTCCAGAGCTCCATGGACTGCTCTACCTGGGCTGGGAGTCACATTGCCAGTGACAGCACTGAACCATGATTGCTTTCAGCCATTTAACACAACTGTAATTATCTCACAAACTAGGCAGACATGCCAAGAAAAGGTAAAATCTGAATCTGCAGGAAGTGAGTCAGCTGAGGCGATGAGAAGCCACTGAGTTACATCGTGGCTATCTCTCACAGCATCCATGCTGCCTTGCTGAATCATTCCCACGGACACTGCCAGCTCCAGGGATTAGCATCAGGACTGAGTTGAGAAGCACTCTTTTTGCTTTTAAAAGTTTAAATGTTCTTAACTCTCCCTATCCTTGATCCCATGTGGCTGAATGCAGCTGAATTTGACATTGCTGTGAGCAGCACTGTTGTACTCAGATGGGCCTTGGGGCTTTCTGTCCTTTCTAATGCGATCACTCATGTCAATGTCAGTCCCAGCTCCTTTCCTTTTATTTTTTATTCCAAGTTATGGCCTGTTTTAACATTCTGTTTCTCACAGTCCTGTTTCCTGCTGCTGATCAATTTTTAGACTGCAGTCACGTCTCTGGATAAACAAATACTAACAACAGTACTAACAATTTCTGAAATTAATAACTTTAAACTTGCTTCTGCTTTTAAAGCTGTGATTCCCTGTTATGAAGCAAGATGAAATGCATCACTTCTCATCCCTTTCATTACTTCCTGCCTTGACTTCTAAACCAAATCTTACCATTGCTGAGATTTTCCCCTGCCTGAGTGTCCTGGTTTCAGCTGGGATAGAGTTAATCTCTACAACACTGATGCATTCAAGCATCTGAAGCATCTTCTCTCATGATTGCGGCGAAATTGTCTCTGTGCATTCCTATAAGGATGCAAATATCTTTACCTAAGAGGTTCAGATGTGCCTGAGTTCATGGATCAAACCATGCCCTGGCTCATAGAAATCTCTCTTGCAGTGCCTGTGTCAGTATGGATTTACACTTTGGCACCAACCAGTATTTTTTACTGCTCAGAAAATGCTGCCTTTAAAGCAGTGCTCTTACTTTTGGTATCAGAGATTTTCTCAGCTCCTGTGTCATTCTTTGTATTTTCTCAATCATTTAAAGGAGAAATCTCAAAAAACTCTCCTACTGACTGAACTCCAGGGTGAGGTTTGCTACACTCCTATACCTTGTCTGCTCATTACAAGGGCCTAATTCCTGCCCATAGTGAGACCCCTTATCAGACAGACAAGGTAAAGACAGTCTGTAAGACAGGTTACAACTGATGCATACCATGTTGTAGCCTAAGTGATTCCTTACACCCACAGGGCAGGGTAAAAGGCCATTAACCTAAGGGAAAATTTGCCTCTGGTTTCCTCTCTTGGGTCCTCCTCTACAGATTAAGGATATTTTCTCATCTTTTCTTTCTCTTTCTACATGCTCTGCTTATGGGCATTTCATCTTACAAAACAAGAAATCTAACCAATGAGAAGGACCAACTCTTTGTTCATATAGATTCCTCTTCTTTCTGAGTGTATCTGTCCCTCAAGGGTTGGAAATCATTCCCAGCTGATTTTGGGGAGTGGGGATGTTCTCCTGTCGCAGACGTCTTTTTATGAAAATCTTTTTCTTATGATTTTTCCTTCTGAGAATCTGAGAGGCCTCAGAAACAAAATGTAAACAATGGTTATCTGCTGCTGTGGAATGCAACATTTAGACTCGTGATTAGTCTTGTGTAGATGTTTGGAATTTGTGACCAGTCACAGCAGAGCTGGCTCTCGCTCTCTGTCCAAGCCACAGACCTTTGTTTTCATTCTTTTCCATTCTATTCTTAGCTTAGCTAGCCTTCTGAGATGAAACCTTTCCTTCTATTGTTTTTAGTATAGTTTTAATGTAATATATATCATAAAATAATAAATCAAGCCTTGTAAACATAGAGTCAACATTCTCATCTCTTCCCTCACCTGAAAACCCCTGTGAACACCGTCACATTCTCCCCTACCAGTCCTCTACAACAAAAATTTTCAGACAGCATTTTGTTGTGAAATGTTTTACAAAGTCACATTTTCAGTTTGTTGCAGAAAACAAAATGGTTTTATACAACAGAGCAAGGAGAATTCAAGGCTATTTCTTTAAGAAAAAAAAGTAAGTAAAAAAAATGATGGAGATTCATTTACAGAGTGACTTTGTTCCAGCAGCATATAATGGAGAACACCAATATGTACACTAGACAGCTTGAAGCAAGTTATTTCTTATATACTGAAGAGTCTCACTCTAATCCACTTCAAATCTGGGCACTCCAGATTTTCTGCTAAGGAGTATTTTACTGCTCTAGCTAATTTTAATCTACATGGGCAAAGTATTTTGCTAGCCCATCCTTATCAGCAAGAGTCTGATGCTAGAAAGCAGGCAACTGGATCTTTGGTTTCAGCAAAGGATTGCCATCTTATTTCAGACTACCATCTCACACAGAAATGTTTCTTGTCCCAAATTGTGACCCTCCTGTGTGTCACACAGATGAGGCACAAATCAGTCTTCCCAACAGGAGCTTATGGGAATGGTCTGGTTTTGGTGGGAGGAGATGGTGCTATTGCCTGAACCACGCTGCCATTCATCTTGAGGAGAAAACACTGATTGCACCGAGGAGCAGCAGGAAATGGAATGGAATATTTGCTCTCACTATCAGCAATATTTGATATACAGTGTGTATAAGTGCCTACAGAACTGCCAATACCCCAATTGAAAAGGTGTTACTTCCATACAGACTGAAGGGAAGTGGGGGAGTATTGAATACAGATACACACCCATCACAGTTTGCAGATTATATATTCACACCCAGAAGATACATTTCCATTGAATAGCAATCCCTAAGTGTGAATTCAAAAATTCACATTGTAACACTTTTGGTTAATATATATTTAGCTGTACCTTAACACGTAACACATAGAGGCAGGTAGGGGTCGCTCTCTTTTCCCATGCAGCAAGCAATTGGACCAGAGGAATTGGCTCAAGCTGAACCAGCAGAGGTTTACACTGGATATTAGGAAAAATTCCTTCACTGAAAGGGTGGTCAAGCATTGCAACAGGCTGCCCACGAAAATGAAATAGCTATCTGTGGAAGAGTTAACAAAACATGTAGATATGGTGCTTAGGGACATGGTTTAGTGTTAAGTTAATGGTTGTACTCAATGGTCTTTACCTTACTTAGAGGTCTTTTCCAACCATAATGATTCTACCAGGATTGCTTCTAGAGATTGCTCAAATGGCCCAGTATCTTCAGCTCAGTCTACAAAAATTTTTAATCATGATTTATATTCCAGCTGTACTTTACTTGTACTGTACTTGTACTTTTCCTTAAATTCTACATCTCCTGTACTTAGGCTCTATTAGATTATTCGACCACATAGAATTAAATAATATTAGTCTGAGAATTTCCATAGAAAGCTACATCATTAATTCAGTGTTGTAATATTGGCTAATTATAAAATAACTTATTTCTATCTTTCTATATAAAATTGGAAAGGAAAATTTTTCTCAAATTGTGAACACTCAGGAAAGCTGAGAGGCAGCTGTATATAAAGGTCTCAGAGTTCTGTTTAAAGAGGCTTGAAAGGCTTAGACTTTAAAACTGTGAGTGCTGACTGCTTTGTTCCTGCTGTAACCACACTACTGTTCTTCACTCACAACACTGCATTCAGGTCCCATTTACTTACCCAAAAAATGCTATCACTCACTGCCATCTAGTGTTAATGGCACAGACTGCCAGGAATTTAAAATTGCTATTATTACATTTTTCAAGTTTGGCCTTATCCTGAGAACCAGGCCATTCTTTTTACTGACAGAGGGAGCTGCAGATGCACAGCAGTGCAGAAAACCTGAACAATTTTTTCACAGGAATAGATGTGACTTTAGGAGCCACAACAATTTCAGGGACTATAGTTACATTTTTACTTTTTCTGCTCTGACTCTGCTTACATGTTCTCTTCCTGTTTCACTGTGTCACACCAGGCTTGCCCTGGAGCAGAGCTGCTCCTCCAGCAGCCTCCTCCTTTCTCTGTTTTACCTGGCAAGGATTTGAAGTCTCAAAGCTGGGATAGAGCAGTTGGGCGAGAAAGAATTTTGCCTACTGAACATCTGTGGCAATTTTAAGGCACAAGTCACATTGATTTACAGTGCATCTTCCAGTGTTTTCTGAAGACTGGACAAGTTCTGTACAGTGTGAATTACCTCCTAATAACTACCTTTTAAATAAACAGGATTTTTTACGAGAAGAATTAATGTATACTAAGTTCTTAAAGAAAATGTCTGAATTCAAAAGCAGACCACAAAGCCTTACCACCATGCATAGTCATAATTAGTTTATTAGCACTGGTTTTGAAACAAATATATTCAGGTACTCAAGCACATTTTAATAAATGTTTACTAAATTTAATATATTACCATATATTACATAATGCACTGAATATTCAGTAAATGAATAATAAAACCAAAGTGCAGATTAAAGTAGCAAGATCAGTTAGGTTATCAGGAAGGCCAAAATCACATTAGCAGTATAAGGACAGCAAGTTGTAAATGACTAATATTAAACACGTCATTCTATCATTGCTACAGGCATGCTAGTACAAATGATCCCACTGTGAACTGCTTCCACTTATACAGAAAAGAAAGTAGTTCTTCCCTTACATTACAACTTCATGATCCTTGATTTCCTACCTTTCAGGCCTGATCCTGCAGTCCCTACTCAGCAAAACTTCCAATGCACTCTGTCAGATTAGTTTTGTACTTTTTCCTTAAGCTACACAAAGCCCATTGGCTCTCTCCAAACACCTGAATAATAAATGAGCAGAATCTAATTTCTAAAAATTTAGAAATTCTAAAAATATTTGTAACAGAAAATAATTTAATTACATACAGACCTAAGTGTACTAGGGCCAAACCCAGGAACAGATCTAGACAGAAGCCAGGACAGCAAGGCTGGCCTCTGTTGAGTTAGGCACTTTCCTGATTAGCCAGTCACTTTTAGGATCACAGTTTTGGATGTAGACATCTCCAGTCTCTTTAAATACTGTTTTGAGTACTTGCATCCTGGTTTTGGATCTGGCCTTTTTTATACTTGAGTACATGATGTATCACATTAACATTATGTAAAGACAATAAGAGAAGTGACCCTAAAGTAGAACAAAATGATAATACAACATGATATCATAGCCAAGTCTAGAAGAAGCTATTGTTCTTTTCTGTGCTTGGGTTAGGTATATTTGTTTTAACAGCTTTTAACACTGTATCCCATTTACTATTCTTGTGCTCTAACTGCCTTTTCCTAAACTTGTGCTGAAATAAATCATTGCTGTCTTCATCCTCAGCCTCTGACACTATCTCCATTTTTTGGATAATCAGTTTAATGAGGTCATGTTGCTTTTCCAACAATGTTGATATATCTTTGAGCCTAAAAAGCAAACAAACAAACAAATATGCATCAGGGTTTGTAATTTGATTTCAAAGGACATTTATGTCATTAAAAATACAGATGCAAATATTGACAGTACTTCACCCTTCTGACAGTACGTAACTAAACCCTTCTGCTAACAAAGACTATTATGTAGAATACATTTAATTCTTAAAGCTGAAGTACTTCTCCATGTTACAGGAAATAGGATTAAAGAACAAATCTGTGGTTCTTGTGAAAAGTAACTTAATATTTAGTAAAGATAGAAGCAACTTCACTCTTAAAATAAAGTTGTTGACTAGTCTATCAAAAGTTTTTCCTATTAACCTATTTCCTTGTCTGGCAAGAAAAAGGCCAGAGTTACAACGGCAATAAAGAGAGGAAAAATATTTAGTGAAATTCACAACTATTTTTACAGCATATGAGAAATACTGATGAGGCAATTACTGATCTTTTTCAAAGTGCTATCCAAAGTGCAATTAAGTAGTTAAACTAATTTAGCATCACACATACAGAACACAGTACCTGTTATCTTTAAGGAAACAGGGAGATAAATGGAAATTGTGATTAGAAACTGTCTTTATAAAACTACCAAAGAGGTGTTTGAAAATGTACTTTTCTGAATGTCTAGACTCACAAAATTACAACATGAAATGTGGTGTGACTGAAAAGGTTCTTTATGAAGAACAGTTGATGGGCTTTAGATGTAGTTAGGTTTTTTGTTGTTTTGCTTTTTTTTTTTAAACAAGAAATGGTAATACATCTTAAAATATGTGAAAATCACAAGTATTAAAATGCAAAGCAAAAGAAAATCCTGCCCCAAACCAAAATGCTAAAATATGTACACCCAGCACTGGTACTAGCTCCAGTAGTAACTGAACTCTGTTTTGGACTCTGGTAAAAACACACAGGCAATGCAGTAAGAGTTTTCAGTCAATATTTTCAGAGTAGTAAAAATGACTTTCCATAATGATATGGTCACAAGTTATTCTATTGCAAATAAATTTATAAAATTACAGTTTTCTTCCTTCTCTGTAGGAAAAAAATCCCAATCAAGAAAGAGTCTGTTTTATGTTTTTTTATATCATAATGATGTAGTATGTATTTGAAGAAAGACTTGCTAAAGTCCATGATTTGCCTATAACTGTAGGGTGTAGTCTCACCATGCTTCAACTCTTGATGAGTCTTTCATGCAAAAAGTAGTCAATCTGATTCTGTGCAGGCTGACAAAAATTTGGTAAATTAAAAAAAAAAAAAGGGAAAGAAAAAAAATTGAGAGAAAACAAGTGCAGGGGAAAGTGAGACTGAGTGAGAATATTTTTTTCTAGTTGTATATTTATTGTAAGCTTTTTTGAAACTATTCTTATGGATATGTTGGTATGACAAGTAAATCAAGAAAGTACAAAGAATTCCTTCCAAGGCTTTGGGAAACATGCTTTGTTCAAGAGAGAATCAATACCAATCAGTTTTTGGGGAAACAATCTGAATCTGATTTACCCAGTGGAACGTCAGTAACAGATTGCATATACTTGCAAACCAACTGGAATTACATCACTTGGGAGTTCTGAATAACCCTTGAAGACCTCCATTTGCAGCTCTCTAAAATGAAAATCCATCTTCCCCATTACTTCAGACTACTTTAATGAGCAACAAGCTGTGGTGGTTTGGGCTGGGGACATGGAATTTTACTTTTTAGATACAGTATGGAGCTTTAAAGTACCTTTAAAAATAGGAGTATACTTGTAATATTGGTTCTACTTATTTTTACAACTGTAAAATATCACAAAAATACCTGTATTTCTGCTTCAGAACTTCCAATTCTAGTGTAGTATCAGGGCTCTGTGCATATGTGGTAGAGTCCTCACACCCAAAGCAATACTGGAACACGCTCTAAACAAAACATGGAACCAAACTGAAATAGATCCTATAGTCTGACAACAGAATAAATATGTGAACAGATTAAATATGTGAACATTGTTCACATAGTGTTAACATTGAAAAGATTTTCTGTTATGCTGTTATTTGCTTATATATTAAAACATTTGTTTTTTAAGAAAATTCAGTCTATCAACAACAGCTCAATTAAAGAACAAAACCCAAAAGGGAGTAATTCTACTTTTTATCTGAACATCTTTTGTAGCTTGTCTTACTTAATAAAATTACAGTGCACTGAATACTCAAACACTAATTTTATCTGAATAAAGCTACACTCAAACTGATTTATCATTTTCACTGACCTTAGTCAAGGTCTAATCACAATTCCCTTGATGTCAGTTAATAACACAATGTCCTTAGCAATGTGTGTACAAATTCAATCACCTCCCTTTTTGGTAAGAATTCTTCTATCTAATATTCATATCTTACCATAAATCCACAGTATCTCGGCCTGTTGGGATATACAGTGATTGATTCCTGGTCCACCCGACTTAAGAACCAAAATGGCAGCTTCTTCTCTAAGTTGGTATGAAGATTAACCTAAATGTGGTTTTGCATTTAGAATGAGATATGTTGTCTTAAGATAAATACACATTATACATTAAAATAACCATCATGCCATTTTATTCCATTCACTAGTAGTACCCCACACTGCAAACAGTGGTATAATATCTGCATAGTCCAGCCCAAACACTAAAACTACTTTGTCATAACCAGTATTGAGTATCTTAGCAGAATTAATTTCTCCACATAGATGTGCACTCTTTTTACTAATGAGAATTTAGTCCAGCACAATGAATTTCATATACTTTTGATTTTTGTGTACCTTCTTTCACTGCATAGGTTCTCTACTAAAAGAAAACTGCAATTTCAGGCTTTGCAGTGACTGATTCTGAGATTCTGGTTTTGGAAAAACTCAGAATTGCTTGAAATGATGGTTGAAAAATTCCTTAAAATGTGTTTGCTTGTACACTTCCTTGTCAATGACTCATATGAAAATGAGATTCAGGATAAGATGCCTTGTTTAAATTTGCCAAATCTGCTTTACAGATATCCTAAGATAGTTGGGCCTGTGATGACTTATCAACTAATTATCTAAAAGGTGTTCTAGCAATGATATGTACTTCCAACATTTGATGCTCTCATGGTCTGTTACTCACCTGCATTGCAATCCTTTTGAGCGCAGCATATTTTTGTACTTCAGCGATATCACCAACAGCCAAACCAATCTAAAGAAAGAGTTCATTATCTACTTTTTCATAGTCTGTGATTTAAATTGTATTTCTCATTTACACTTAATAAAAAATCTTCTAGAGAGTTAAACTATTTTTTCACTTGAATTTGGAAACATTTTTTATATACTTGGAAAATATGCATCAATAAATGTAGAGAGTGTTTTTACTGACAACACTATGTTGGTAAGGCACTGAAGTGCTACTTTTGCCAAGAATAACATCCCTTCTTTTACATTCTTCATTACTGCTGTAATGTTAATAAACTGGTTGATCTCTTGATTAAGTAGGATCATGGCTGTATTAATCAAGTTTAAAAAACATGAGATGTTTGACTTTTATTGCTCAGCTCAAGTGAAAATGTGATTTCCTAAATAAAAATTATATTCAGTAGAACATGGCTGAAGATATATGACATATTTTCCCCCCTTTCCACCATTATTGTGTTTTCTGATTCCTAACTTTCAGGTCAGGTTTGTTAATTCTGTCACTACTTCTGATTGCTGTTTTGTGTGCAGTGAAGGTTTAAGCTTGGGATTTTTGGGCTTTATTTTTTAAATTTAAATTATTGTTAGTGTTAGGTTATGACACAGCAAGGGACTGAACAAAAATCATTGTTCCTCAATTTTCCTTATGAAGACCTCAGAATAATACATTGCAGCTCCAATTCAAATTCCATCAAAGTTACTACCTAAAGATATACAAAATACTCCTGCAGGAGTGAGGTGTGGGAAAATACTCAGATGGGAAAACACTGGATGGAAAACAAGTGCAGAGAATGGGGACATTTTAATATGTTACTGAGAATATCTGTTAAATAATGAGTGGCTGTCACTTACTGAAGTAATTCTATACACTAGAACTGTTTAATTGTTTAAAAGTGTTTAACCACTTTTGTATATTAATAAATAACTTATACTTACTAGTAAGTTCATAAGAAGGATTGGAATAAGCAAGGTAAATATAATGAGAACTGTGTAACTCAGGAATGGATATGGCAATTCACTGCTTAGTAAAGGGTCCAGGAATGCATCATGGTAATTAATGTCTCCCAGCATCATTGCAAATGTCTTCATTACAGAAAGCAGAGGTGTGCTGTATGTTTGCTGCAAAAAGAAACATCAAAATAAAGAAAAAACCCAACTGATTGAATTTGTAAATAAATTCTTGAGATGCTTTAGTCATAGATAACATTTATAATGATAAAACTTAACTAGACTATTGAACTAACCTGTGAACCCAAAAGGACAAAGAAACTCAGCCCAAAGGCCAGTATCAGGAAAAAGAAAACCACAGCAATCCGAATCAAAGTCCTCAAAATTTCCCAGAACATCACAACGTAGATGCCATAGTTCTCAAATCTGGCAATAAGTGAACAAAAACAATGTAGAATCAGTCATAGAATCACTTAGTTTGGAAAAGACTTCTAAGATAATCCACTCCAACCACTAATCTAGCACTGCCAAGTCTACCCCTAAACCATTAAACACTGACGTTTGAGTCCCTTTCAGTTATTTCTGTAAGGCAGTAAGTAATGCTGATTTTCTTCTGTGGAAGGAGACACTGTCTCTCTAAGAGATTCTGTGATGGTAACAAACCTGTTCTACTTTCACATCCAAAAGAATGCAAGTGATCCTACACACAGCAACTCTAAACTGCATAATCTTATATTTCAATGCACAAGAACAATTTTCAAGATAGTATTTTTCATTTACTCCCTCCACAGGCATAAGCACTATTGTACCACTGCTGCATTCAGAATAAAAAAACATTAGCAAACTATTCAACTTTTTTCTGCTTCTCAAAGCAAAGTAGCAGCCAGAACAAAGGAACAACTGGCACCACAATCCACATAGCAGCCACACACCTGATTTAAAAGACTTCACTTTTTTACAAGATGTGAAACAAATGACATTATGTAGTTTTAGTATAAAGATACTAAATACAAAGAATGGAAAACAAACAAACAAAAAGAAACACACTGCTCAGGAAGAGAAGGAGAATAGCATAATTTTAAGACGCCTGTGTTTCCAACAACACTCTGTTGTTGGCAAGCCTCTCCTATTCTTGGTTGATACAAAAACTAAGTATCAAAACAGGAATTACCATAAAGCAGATTCAATTACTTTTTCTTCCAAACCTGAACTTGTGAATTTATATCCTCTCCCAAATCCAGGGACCATGAGATTTTTTAAGCTCACAGTAGCAACTGTGAAAATCCCTGTGGGTATCTTTCACTCTGAAACATTATGTGCAAGACTGAAAAGGTCAAGCTGGAAATAAAGCAAACCCAATCTTCTCTTACTTATTAGGCATTTATTAGGCAAAATTCAGCTGAAGTCAATGGAAACACATATTGTTTTGGGAAAAGAGCCTGAATGAGTTAGAAAACTCATGTGTAGAGTTCCTCTGCAACACATTTGAAATAACAGTCAAGCCAGGAAAGCATTTCACCCAACAGAAGAAGAAAGGTTGTGCAATCATCTGTTTACTTCTTCCTGTTTAGGCTCAGCTCCCATTTTGCCTGGAGTAGACAGGACACACCCATTCATTGGTCATCTGAGATCAGACACAGGGCTGGGGGTGGCAGGGGGTTGGGAACAAGGTTTGCAGCAGAGGCTTCACCATGAAGGTCCTCTCTTTGACATTAACTCTGCTTACAAACCGTGTCCTTAAACATCCCTACTACAGTAAAACAACCCTGAAATTAAGCAGCAAATGTTGTGTTTGCATGAAGTTTGCAAGACTTCATGGAGGTGATTAGTGCATACATACAATAATTGTATTGAATTGAATTGTATTGAATTGAATTGGAAGAGCATTTATGCAGTGTTACCACATGCAGTCCTGCTCAGATACAAATGCATTTAATTTATTAGTCTTAAGCACTACACCTACACTATTTTTTTCCTCCACCCAGCTCTCCTGCAGTTCATAACTCTTGGACACTATTCTACCAGTGACAAGATTTAAGATAATTAAGGGCAATAAACAGACATGATGTCAACTGAAGAAATTTACAATTCCATCAATTGTAATTCTTTCACAGGACACTATGGCATAAAGTGAGACATGTCATTTAATATGGGAAATGATAGAGGAAATTATGTTCTTCCAGGTATTACTCATAAAAACTGACTTCCTTATGCCATTCATATTTCATACCCTTCTGGGTTCTTTTAAAGTCAAAGTCTATACAGTGTAGTGAACTATAATTTAAAAAAGATAAAATTAAGCATGGCTGTGCTTAATTAACATTATAATAAATATTGTTATTTCTATAGTTGCTATAACATATATTGTGATGCTCTACATGAAAAACACTGAAAATTACTCTATAGTTCATCCAAGATAAAAAAATTTTATGGTCTTAATCTGGAAACTTGTATAGTTTCAAAAAAATAAAAATACAAAATGGGACTTTCAAACTTGATCTGTCAAAACAATTTAGGATATGTAAAATATCTGAAAATATTAAAATATTTCATTGTAAAACTGTAAAAGATTTTTACCGTTGAAGATAAAGCAAGAAGTTCATCCAAGACAAGTACACAGCAATTGCTCCACATTCCCACTGCAAATGAGCTGGTGTATTAATAAATAAAGAAGACACAAAAATTATGCTTGTAGTATAAATGGTCCAGTCCAGTAGATTGGAGTAATCCAACAAATATTTCAATTTCTAGGATTTAAGAGAGAAAGGTTAATATTTACAAGTCATCCATCATTAAAACACTGAGTTCAATACACTGTGTAAATTCACTATCTAAAATCAGTTTAATCATTATATATAAAATTAAAAAGTATAAATTGACATTTGACTTCTAATCAGGAAAAAAACCAGATTAATTCCAATATCATACAAACTGCCATGCAAGTACACTGTCTGATTAATGTTATTTCTTCCTGTACTAACCTGCTGAATCAGCTGAAATATTTCTTTGCAGATGCCCAGTAAACTCATAATTAAAACTAAACACATACACACCCTTGTGAAGTATGAGTCCTGAAACAAAAATCAGAGCACAAAAGAAATTAGAAATTATTAAAGGAATGTTCATTTGATCTCTACCTATTATATATACATTATATTGCCTGTTACCTTGTATCATATACTTATTACTATCTATATTCTGTTTAATTAATATTTATTGTGAAATTCATGTTCTGGGTTGGGCTGTATATGTGATTCTCATTATTTTTTCATAGATCAGGATATCTTCATGAACCTTTGATATCCCTTGAGTTTATTTTATTTCATATTTCTACTAGCATATCTTTTCTGAGTTCCTGTTTCAGTTTTATTCTTTTGCTCTCATATCAATATTTTTTCTTCAATATTAAACAAATATTATTCACTTCAGGGAAAAAACCTGAAGTAACCATGTACTAAATATAAATTTCTCAGAAAAAAATAAGAAATGAGAACTGCAAATTATCTAACTGAAATTTATTTATCTATGCAGAGGTTGCTGCTGAATGTTTAGAAATATATACTTCAATTTTATTCCATAGAGTTGCTAGATCATAAATTAATCTAGACATTATTTAAGTAATCATACCTTTTTGCTGCAAAAATCTTAAATAGATTGTAACTACTAATAAAGTACCTCATATTCTAATGGTCTTGCTTCATAGAGCTCTGTTCCATTCAAAGGTCTTCCTGGTTGTATGTGAGTGACCAGAAGAGTCAGTGGGATGAGACCAAGAGAATATATGCCTAAATTCATTAAATGTGCTCGAAACCCATAGGCCATCCTTGAAAATGAAAATGTTAAAGTTACAACACTTTTCAAATTTAGAAGAGGATGCATTCAAATTTAAAAGTCAATAATGTCTTCAAGACGAGGGAATAAACATTTCTTAAAATGTCCCTTTGTGATGAATGCGTTCATCACTAATGTGGACAAAAGTGTATTTGCCACTCTGAAATAATGTTCCTTTCACTTTTACTTGGCAACCTTATTATATATTTTATAACAAAGAGGAAACAAAGATAGTAGCTGCCTTTGTTGTAAATGTCAAAAAATCTTTACTAAATACTAAGTTGGACCTTATGGAAAAGACATTTGCTCAGCTCTATAAAAATGCACATTTTAATAAACGACTTTCAGACAAAACAGTCTTTATCTTGACATGCAGTATTATATTTTATATCCACTAAAATAGACCAACCATTTCATAAGCAAATATTCTTTACACACAGGATGACTGAGTAGCTCCATGCGATTGTGGCGCACCATGGCCTACGAAACACAAACACAGAAGGGTCAAACTTAACTCATCTAGGCAAGCAAAGTGCTTACAAAACTGGCTAGGTCACTTTTTTACCTGATTATTAGCCTAATGAAAAGTAAAATATGTGTAAGATATTGCAAATTTCTTTTGATTAAGAGCTCTGGCCTAAACCCATCACTATCTTGCCCTCTCTGCCTGCTAAGGCATTCAGCTTCTCTTCTGGGGCTCTATTAGTTAGTCTATTTCAAGATTCAAAAATTATACAGACTATTTTCAACTATACCTGTGAGACCAAGTTTTACATTTAATGAGAAAATTATTTATTTATTTATTTATTTATTATTAGACAGTATAACAGCTAATTGCCCACAGGAATCCCAAAAAGCAAACATATTAAGCCAGAAAGTTTGTTATGTAGACATTTTCTGACAAAGAATGAGAGAACAGATTGACAATGCAAAAACCTAGCAAATTTGTTTCATATTATAAATATTTTGCAATTACCATATGAAACAAATCAGCTTGTCAGATTTTTTAGTGCCTTACATTCCAGTGCATGGTCACAAGAATGACTGGAGTGTGGTTTTCTTTGATGTACTACCTGCACGTACAGCACAATATCTTGCACATTCACAGTTTTATCTAAACCTAAAAGAAATTTTATTTATTACTTAGAACGTAATTTCAATGTACTTTCAATATACAGAGTTATGGGCTTTGGAGAAGAAATACTATGATGAAAACTTCAAGCCTCTTCATTTTTTCTAAACCAAGACAGCAGGCAGTGATGTCAAAGTAAAACTTACATTTAAAGTGGTAAGTGGTTCATAGAAAATGTCTTCACCATCCTTCACTTTCTTGTTAAGTGTCAAGGGACACTGAAGATATCTGAAGTTGTATTCAATCTATATAAAACACCAGAAGTTAAATATAATGCAAATTATTATCTCAGTCTTAGATCATGTTCTTAATACAAAAAAGTCTATCTTCTAGAGAGCATATTGTGTCAAGGTAGTCAGAATCAAGATGTATATTCATTGTTAGCTGAACATATGCTATCAAGATACACATCTGTGACTGCAAGGTGTTTAAATGAACAGTCATTTTGAATTTTAAAATAAAAAGTGTATATTTCTTGCTAAAATGTTACAATTAAGAAAAGGTTATTTTCATAATTGTGATTTTTTTAATGCCAACTTTAAAGAAAAGCTTGTCTTTAAAAGTTATATGGCTTTGATAATACAATATAAAGAAAATGCACAGTAGCAAAAAATTTGCATGTTTTCTCTTAATGATGTGGACACAATCCAATATTATCATTGATAAAGTGGTTTTCAATATGGTTTCAAAGGTAACATAACTGGAGAACATTCATGTCTCCCTAGCATTAAAAGCAATCTACTGCTTAAGATTTTGGACAAGTATTTACAAAACAAAGAAACATGTTGAACTCAAAATTGTTGAAGACAATTGCACTACTTATTATAATCATACTTTCAATATTCATAAATAGATATTACATGTCTTCTCTCACTGCTATTTTGAAATATCCGTAACCTGTGATACCCAGCTTGATTGAAAAAATTAACACAGCAAAGATACAGTTTATGGATTGTAGAAGTTTAATGTCACTTATTAAAATATGTAAGCATGAAGATTACAGAAACTGAACTTCAAACTATTTACAGTCCAAAGGATAAAATAAGATCTGTCACCTGTGTTCTGTGTTAAGGTCTGAGATTCATCTACAACAGTACCTTATATATATGAGCTTGACATATACATTAAAATATATGTGTTTTGTACTTTCCCAGACTTTTTCATCTACTTACATAGAAGTCTCGACTTGTCTTTTCTTCTGAAGACTCAATTATGCAGTTGTCCAACACCAGCTTTGCAGAGGAACAGAAAAGTGAATGAAGGTGATAGAGGCAATGTTCAACAGAAAGAATATATTTAGACCTGAAGAAACTGACTGTCAAATACAATGAATCTGCTAACAGAAGTGATGGCTCAGTCAGACTATATGTAGGTTTTGAAGACACAAAATTCCAGAGTTTTCATATTGGAGTTAAAAATAAATGCAGTTTACAAGCCTACACGCTAGTTTACAAGTATGAAGTGTGAATAGCTTATGAATACCTACGTAGTAATAATATATCCTCTGAACAGAGAGAGACATAGTTCTCCCAAGATTTTAGAAGCTGTAGGAAACTTAGAGGAAAGAATTCAAACAATTATTATCTCTCTTTCTGCAACCATTGTTTATAGATATAGTTCTCCAGAGTATGCTATTCATAGTTGACCAATAGTGTGAGAGAAGATTCCTAAAAGCCAATCAGGTCTTAGGTCCACCATTTTTTTATAAGAACTACAGATTTCTAATAATAAAGTGCATTTTCATGCCTTCTGATGATAGAGACTCTGTAGCACCTTTGCCTGTCCCCAGTACCCCTTCAGTGATATATGTATGTACCACTTGCTATTTTAATTAAAAATCATATCTGCTGTGTCATTAGCAGTTAGCTAAGAGAGTGAAAATATCTCAGATGATTTTGAACCCAATTCACTTATGATTCTCATTACATTTATACATCATTTTTATGTTACTTTTATAACTCCATTGATCTCAGGAAGCTAGGAACTTTTCTAATACTGAAGTACTTAAACTGGACAGAGACTACTATTATTATTAAAATACTATTAAAAATTTTGTAAATTTATTTCTATTTTATAATAATATGTATTAGAGAGCACAGCAAAGAGAAAAATGAATGCAACACAAAAAAGGTTATTTTGTGAAGTAATTTCTTTAACATGTGTGGAAAACTTACTTTAAATGAATCAGGAAGATACTCAACCATTTCCAGCAAAGGACACTTATTGGCACTGGAAGAGTGAGAGAAAGTCACAACAGCTTCTTCCCATCTGCAAAAAATTATTTCAGATAATGGAAAATTAATTAATTAAATCTGCTTTAAATTAACTACTTTTGGATTATTTGAGTTTCATTTAACATATTGAAAAACATAACACATAATGTGCTAATTTTATCCACTACTAAATGGAAACTAAGCTGTTTGGGGAGTAGCTGAGTAATATTCTGGACCCTTCTGCAAGAATGATTCATGTTAAATTCTGTTATCAATTAAACAGAAATGTTTCAACTATGCTAAGACCTCCTAAAAATACGAAACTGGAACGAACTTTGGAATCATGGGTTACAAAATTACGCAAATAATAATAAATACAGTGAAATCCTGTCAGTATTCCTGTAACTCTTAGCAAAAGATGTTATCATTAGGCAATGGTGCATTGCTTTATTCCAAAAGTGGGGCTTCACTATGCCTTAACATAAAATATTCTAAACTGCAGTTGAAATGCTACATTTTAAAATACTTGCAACATTAAAAAGCATGATTTTAAATTAAATTTCTTGAATTATTTCAGTTGTATTCACATTTTGATTAAAATTTTATAGGCATTGAAGCATTATGTGAAAAGTCAAAATTATTTCTGATGGCTTCTACATGTTTTTTACACACAGAATCCAAATACTCAGTGTAATATGAAAAACAACTTGCCATATGTCTGATGTCCATTACAATTATGTCATTTTTTATTTATGCTCATTAGAACAGAACATAACCTCTGGAATTTTAAAATAAGTACTCAGTTTTACTTATTACACAACAGATTTTCAGAACTTAATCTCATTTAAGAAAACCAAAACAAAACACATGGGCAAACAAATTCAGGAAGCATATTCTCTATACTTTACCTTTTGTGCAAAATGACAGCAGACACCACATCTTTTCTCCTATTGTGTATTGCTTCATGGAAAAAAGAAGCTACTGCTTTGTTGAACAGAATTTTTGCACCATAGTCAAGAAGTAATCTCACTGCTTTTGCATGTCCTTCTCGTGCAGCCAAGTGCAAAGCTGTGTTCTATGCAGACAAGAAGTAATTTTAAAAATTTTAAATTTTAAAAAATTAAGTAATTTTTAAAAAGTACATTTCAGTGCTTTCCCACATTGAAAAGCCACATGATTTTCTCAGCTGCAAGTCTTGAATGCTTTTACTGGCAACACAAAACATTAGAATATTGTCAGATTCTGACAGAGATTACAGACACATTCTTTATGTCTACAGCTACACTAGGGCAAAATCTGAAGAGGAAACTCACTATAGGTAAGAATAGCCAATTCATTAATATCTTTTAGTTTTGTAATTAATGAACTGCGAGTCATAAAGAGGTAAAAATGATGACATCTACAGACAGAACACCTGCGTTTGATAATCAAGAAGAGAAGCATTCAATTATATCCATACAAATGCTCATACAAAAAAATCTGCAAGAAAATCTGAGGGTGCAATTTTGTAAGTGGAATATTTATTTTTTCTTTGGTGTTTTCACAAAAGTAAAGGAATCAGTGCCTCAGGAATCAAGGTACACTAAAACTGACATTTGAGAGTCTTCTGAATGCACACAGATTTTTCCGATTGCAATTAAGGACTTCTCATGAATTGAAATTAAGGCTTCTCATAAATTTATAGTCAAGATTTTTTTCTAATCTAGTACTTTAAATGTTTTCAACACCAGTTCTCAGAGATTTAAGCAACAGCTTCTGTGTTGGGAACTAAACAATTCTTTAAAATGATTACCCTATATTTCTGATAGGACAGATTCATACAAGAGGCCTCCAATCCTTGAAAGGGATTCGGTCTTGACCTAAAACACACTACATCTGTCCAAACTCCAGTGCAAAAGAGGTGCTGGTTTTGTTGGACATCACTGTGCAGTGGATTTCAAACAAAATGTTAATAAGCAATACCAGATTTTTTCACATCTGTGTAAGTTCTTTAAATTCGCATTACCCATGTTTGTACTACATCGCTAAAATATTCTTGCATTGTATAGGGGGCAAGAGGAACATGTCTAATACATTCATTGTTTCAAGTTTTGCTATTAGAATATTTGAATTTTTTTATCTCCCACGTAAAAGAATTGGATAAAAATTTCAGCAATCATATATTTATCCAAGAAATCTTTTATCACTGAGTCTGGAAAGGAAATAAAATATTACACATGTAATGCACAGTGGAAAACTACCAATAGCCTAGCCCTGACATTTCTTCTAGAAGTAACAGCAGACAAGAAACAAATAATGTTAACACATACCCCTTCTTCATCCACTCTGTCAGTACACTTCACATTAGTATCCAAAATTATCTGCATTGTGCGAGTGTATCCTCCGAAGGCAGCATGGTGCAGGGCTGTCCAGCCTTTATAATCACTTACACACAATGGTATAAAATTAGAAATTATAAATAAAAAAGCTTTTTATAGATTTAAAGTGAATGTAAATCCCTGCTCCTTTGACTTGGGCCTCTTTTCTATGGCATGACTGCTGCAGAGATGTCCATACATTCTGTCAAACATTATGCGATGATCAATGCACCACTCAGAAGCAGAAGGTTCAACTCAATAAGAGCACTTAGATCTCTCCCTTTTCATCTGTTTCTGAGATCTGAGGATCTTTGACCTGAAGGCAGAACTTACAGTGCAAGGCAGAATGCCTGTGAACTAAGAAACTCTTCTCAAGCCTGTGAGTGAAGCTGAAATTATTGTAATATTTCTAAACCAATTTTTTCGACATGAAAATGTTTAATAATCTTCTCTCAGTTAGATTTAGAGAAACCTCAGTTCCCCCAGCATTAGAAGCCTTGGTTTTACAGCTAGCTATTCTCTGTTTTACAAGTATTTTATGACCATGCTGTTATACTGTATGTTTCTATTTGCATATACAAATATAATAATTATTTTAATATACTGTACTTATATTTATATTGCATTAACTTCCCAGCAGATGAACATAAAACATAGGGGGATAGGGGCTTTTTTTGGCTTAGTGAATGAAAATCTGTGTACTTACCAGAGGAAGAGAGCCCCTCTCTTCAGAAGAAACTGAACTACCTTCTCATGACCATTCTGGGCTGCCAAGTGAAGGGGAGTCATTCCCTTCTTATCACCTTCATTCAAAAGTCTTGTGTCTTTCATGTCTCTGATAAGTCGTTGACAAGTATTGATGCGCCCATAGCTTTGCAAGATGCACAGAAATTAATGCACAGAAATTGATGTCAGAGACACAGGGAGGAAAGACAAGGCATGGATTCCACGGCCTGAGCTGTGCTACTAACCTGGCAGCAAAGTGTAAGGGCGACTTCTTGTCCCTGCTCTTGGAGTAGATGGAAACGTTGAGGCTGAGTAAATTATTTACAGAGAGGGCCACACCTTGTCTGCATGCATAATGCAACGGAGTGCATCCTTCATTATCTTCATCCACGACAAGATTTTTAATATGTTCCATCTGTTATCCCCCAAGAGATACCCAAAAACCAAAAGTACAGGATTATGTCTCTGTCTCCTCTGCTCCATAGTTTCTAATAGTTTGCAACAATAGCATTAATACTCTAAAGCAGTATCTAAAAATAAGAAATAAAGTTCAGTAAAATTTAGGAACAAAGAGCACCTTTTTTATCTGCTGATTTGTAGATCACCATTTTTTCAAAGAGCACATCCTGCATCCTCACTGCAACCCATTCACAAGCACAATAAAGGAAATTCTTCTTTGCTGCCATTCCAACACAATGCTCACTGCTGGCAGCAGAAGGCTTGTACCAAACCTGAAGGCAGTCTTATAGTCTGTATTCAGTAGCAAAACCTCTGACTGTCAAAACCCAGCAGTTCACTCTTTTACAGTGTTAATTTATTTCGCCGGTTTCTCTATTTTCATTTCCCCATTTTCCTTGTCTAACACTCTCCTACAACCTTTCTGAAAGCAACTTAAAAACTCCTCCCACCATCCTATCAACTTATTTCTCTGAATTATTAATATGATCAATAATCAGAAAGTCAATGCTGAGGCTTATCATCACTGTTTTAAAACCGATTCACCACATCTTCTGAAAAGGGAGGCTAAATCCATTCTGAATTACACTCAAAGGTGTTCACAGATTTCAGCACATGTTGTAAGATGAGTTATATTTGATTCACATTTAAAAGGCTATTTCTGGAGCTCTGGAGGCCAGCAAATTTAATTTTTTCAGGCAAGCTTGGTCTCTATCAATATGAGTGCTCCATTTCAACAAAGCCAAATAACAAATTTATGTTTGAAATATTTTAAAAAACCAAATCCAAGACTTCTTTATGGTCCAGTCCACAAAAAGCTCCTGCAGAATATGCTGCAAACTATTTATAAAGTTCTAGATCTTGAGTGATTATGAGCATGTCTCCTGGCTTTAATGCATGCAAGCTGGAAAAGTAGAAGTGAAAAATTCTATATTTTATTGCCTACCTCTTGAGCTATTCAATGCCCCAACAGCAAAATAATTTATGGGATTGTGTTATTCCTTTGCCTGGCAATAAGAAAACTGTATTATTGGCTTTGAAATGTTTTCAGAAGAGATATGTGATATGTACCTCTTCAAACCATTTTTTATGACCCTGGACTATTTAACAATTATCAAAAACTTTTACAAACATACCAAAATAAAATGGTAGTTGCTTTTTTCTTCACATTTTCCTAGAAAGGGTAACACAAAGACATAAATTGAAGCTTACTGTACCTGCAGATATTTCTCATTCAGATGCTGTAATCCTCCAGGCTGCAACACGGTCAAATGCAAGAAATTCCGACCAAGGTGATCTTTTAATGACACATTTGCTCCTAAATAAATACGGAAATAAACACCAGCAACTTCAAAACTGCTGGTTCTTGGCACTACATAATGATGTTTAAGACAAAGGAACAAATGTTGAACAAATGTTTATTAATCTATAAAATTTTATGAAATAATTCTTATGAATCTATAAAATATTCTTTCAAGTCAACCTTGTAACATATAATTTTGTTTCCCAAAAAAAATCCCACCTAATGATACTCAGCTTTCAGCATTTTCTTCTGTGTATGCATTTTGTATTTCATCTAAGCAGCACTAAGTTTTATATGGGGCCCTTACATTCCAAGATGCTGATCACCCACAAATGAAGAGGAAATTTAAAGATGCAGTTACCTCTTCTAATCTTTAAAGCTGTAACCTTTTTGAAGTTTCAAAACTTACTATAAGGCTTTTAAAGAAAATCAGTTATACTATTAACAACAGTCATAATCATTAAGTTGCACCAAAATGCAGCAAATGAAAGAGATAAAGCTCAAATATTTTCAAGGTGACTGATTTTATAAATCCACAGGTAAGGATTAAATGGTGGGTTTAACATTTAAAGATTGATTGCTGGTATGAAACACAGATCTGCTTAAGTGGTGCATTTATTCTGCAGTTCTGTTTACTTTGTGAGCTGCTGAGGAGTGCAGGGATGGATTGCCAGTGCCACCTCCACCTTGAGAGGCGTGACACATGGCACATACAGCCTGTTCTACAGCCTGTTCACACCGTAGTGAAAGGGGTGAAATCACCACACCAACTCTTCCTTTATCTCAGGGGATACCAGCAGTGTGCAGCTGTTCAGCTCAGCTACTCCTGGGCTGGATGCTGAAGTAGCGAATTCAAATTGAGAGGGAAGCTGGGTGCAGAGTTTTAAAATGAATGAACCCTGCTCAAAGAAAAAAAAATATAAATAGTACGTGTATATTCCTTTTTACCTTTTGAAAGCAGTAAGTTCACAATTTTCCATGATGCACAGGAAGTGGCCAGCAGAAGCGGGGATCGACCTTCTATGTCAACACTATCAATATTAGCCCCCTGAGAAAAAGAATTCCAGGTTTATGGTGAAGAATGAATAAATGAAACTCTAAAATGGTGCTGCCCTTTATAAGTGTAGCAAAATATAGGCATTCTTAGTAATTCCAGATGGTCTAGATAAGTAATTTCACATTACAAAAATAAATAAATAAATAAACACATTACATCTCTCCATAAAACTACCAGGTTTTCTAACCATCAGCCACAGTCCAGTCATCTATATATAACAATTCAGATGCCAAAATAATAGTGGCCTATTTCTAGGTGTACTGAACTTACAGCTTATGATCTTTTGTTAGAGAACCTTTCCATGTATTCTCAATATAAAATTCCAAATTGAAAATTCTATCCGGAAAATACCAGGATTGATGCTATGGAAAAATGCAAAAATGGTAGCCCTTTCAATTATGTGGTCTTACCTATCAAAAAATTACCAGAAAAAGATCTTTCTAAACCTCTACACTGTATGAACACAATTGAAGAAGTAATGCATCTAGAAATTAGTTCAACCTGCATAGCTCAATCTACATTGGTTTTCTATCCTTCAGCATAAGTGATTTGAACCAAGTCCATTTTGATGCCAAAGCAGCTGTATCAACAGGGGCATATTTTATTCTGTGTTGTCTACTTTTGCACTGACACATATTGCCAGGACAGTATGGTCACTATAGTCACAGTATCACTATGATCATATCAGCAAAGTATTACTATAAGCATAAACATATTTATCTAAAAAATCCCACTAAGGGAGCAGGAAGGTACACACAAATGAACCAATGAGATGTATGTACATTTTATGACAGTTTAGATATCATTTTTTCTAGATACTGAGTTGCAAGTCAAACTTGATGAGTTGAACAAAGTACACAAAAAAAAAATCTATTCATTTCAGATAATATCCAAAGATGATTAAAAAAAATTGATGGCAGTTTTTTCATTAACTTGAATTATCTTTGGGTCCAGTCTTAATTTGAGAGAGAATTAATCACAATCCTGAGTAATATTTGCTTTCCAGGATGGTAACACCTGTAATGTGGTAATAAGAAGCACATAGTAAATGTGCAATGATTAGCACAGAGAACAGGGAGCTTCCAATGTATGTTCATTAAATATTTGGGAGTAATGCAGGCAAGGCCCCTTCCTTATTTACCTTTCTACAAGGTCAGACAACATCTCAAAAAATTATTTTTTTCATTAAGAAACAGACCTTTTTTATCCAAGTGTCTCATTTATTTCAATGAATACAGGGCAACAATTTCTAGCTCCTTATGTAATATTTAATCACCATTCCCACCAGCTAATGTAATTGTTCAGCTTTCAGTAAAATGAATTTTGCAGCATTCATAAATACTTACCACAGTAAGAAGTAACTTATATATTGCCACATTTATTTACCTTATTTATGATACAGCTGAATTAAGAGTTTGAAAAATAGTTTCTGAACTTCATTTAATTTTCCATTTCTGTTGCCCCAAATGCATTAACATAAATGAATTAAACAGATATTAATAGAAAAACAAACATATCAGTTTTGTAAATATCAATTATTATTTATACCTATTTAATCTTTCATTTTCCTTTTAGAAAAGACACAAGAAGCAAAGGGGGGAAAAAGTCCAAAAAACAGGAGAAAATATATAAAATTACTGCTTATTTATTTTGAGCAAAATTTGAGTATTTAATGTGTAAAATAAATAGATGTTCTTCATTAAAGCTGGAAAACCTTTATGAACTGGAATTTGCTAGTCCTGTCAGGCAGTAACATGGCTGAACCTTTTCTTTTTCAACCCTCATGTACACCACCACCACAGAGGCAGAACTCCATGATCGTGCCAGGAGTCCAAGGGAGGAGGCAGCACAGGTTGTACATTTAACACTCCACTAACTCCAGCTGACACATTTTGATCCATTCCTAGACAGGGCAAACTAAAACAGTCCTAAAGCATCAAACCTGACACAGTTTATATGGCAAGCCAAAGAAACCCTCGGCAAACCTTCTGTGGAAGAGGCCAAACTAGTCAAATTGCACTCAAGGAATGAAAGTTTATTCTTAGCAAATGCAGTGTTAAAGATGTTTATGATAAAATGTTTTACACACACAAGCCTCCACATGCAAAAGACTTGTACCTGCATTTCTCAGGTAATAAGTTTGTTGACAGATGGTTTTGTCAGACAAGTTTGAGGAGTCAAACCTCACCATTTCGTATTTAAATCAAAAGTAAGCCCAACATCTAGTTCTAACTAAATCAAATCTCTATAACAAGCTTTCTGAGAAAAGCAAAACTCTATGTAGAAGATAATTTATTTTAGTATAATTGCCATGAAATGAAGCAAAAATCCTAAACACACATAAAACAAAAAAGAACTCTGAAACTTTCTGAAAATGTCCTCAGCCGAGAGGGGCACAAAATGATTATGAGCCTTAGTTTAATTGGCACAAATGGACATAATGGACATAATTGGGAACATAGCCAGTAGCTATGGACAAATTGGGAACATAGCCAGTAGCATGCCTGATTATGTTTCTTCTCTTTATTCTTCATAATTATTCACTGAAGAAATACAACCAAACCACACAGAATATTTTTTTTTTCTAGATCATACACAAACTTTGATATATGGCTATGTTATCCCATAGTAATCATATGAACATTCTTTAAAGAAATTATTCATATCTTTAAAAAAGTCAGATGAAATTCTATGCATCTTTAGCCTTTTTTTTTATATTTCATGTCTGAAGAGTGTTGAATGACCAGACCACTTCACCATATTTGGTAAAAGATGTTTATGAAATTTTTCTGAGCAAGTAAAATGGAAATAAAAATGTAAGATTTCATCCTCTGTAACTGTGGCATGATATTATGGATCAACAACTACTGTTGTACTGTAACTCTCAATTATACATTATGAAATGTATATACCTACCTATCTAATTAGCCTATACCTGAGAACACATTCTACTTTATGATTTTCTCTATGCAGACCTGCAGCAATAGATAGCAATAATCTCTTTAACATGTTGCTTGATTAAAAATTTACCATTGAAATCAAATACTCCGCCAGTTCATAATGATCAAACAGTGCTGTTCTGTGGAGAAAAATGCAAAAATACACTAATATTAGAAAGGACAAAGATGTTTCAAGCCAAGGAATAGCATTCTTTTCCATTTTCTTATAATTTCAAATAAATCAATTTTAAAATAAAGAGACAGAGGTATACCCTTATTATATAATTCATCTTAATAAATTGGTTTATATTTTTGCATGGAGTTATCTTTTAAAACTAAGTTCAGTTCAGTTATTTCCATTCAAAACTCACTGCAGGAAACAAAGACCTTATTGGTAGGTAAACAGGTACTTTACCACCGAGTTTTAGGAGAAACAGTAATTTCATATGTCAGATCATTCAGTGTGCCGCACAAGGTCAATACAGAATTCCATAAATTTCATATGCAGTTTTTTCCGAGCGTGCCTGAAGCCTCAAATTAATTTTATTATTCAAAAATAATTTGGTTTTATACAAAAGCACAAAAGTATTTTGTGCAATAATGCCAATGTAAGGTTAAAATGGCAATGTCTAAACGTGTATTCTGACTGTGGCAGGCAAGTCTACTTGAAAAAATAAGAACAAACTAATTGGTATAAATTGGGCATTTGGTGCATAGTCAGTAGCATTAGTTATTTTACTGATAAAAAGTTTATGCCATTTACCAAAAATATTTTAAAGCTGTCTATACATTTGGAATCTTCTCAGGTTTTATTCTACAGTATAGAATATACTGTATATTCTATACAGGTTTTATTCTACAGTAAGGCATTGAATTATATATTACAGGAAAAAACTGGTCAAAGCACGAAAGTATAGCACAGTAAATACACACACACAGAAAACATTTCCACAAGTCAGACCTCTGCAAAATATTTTGACTCAATAAGGAACACAGAAGGACAGTTCCAAAGTTGTACTATATCTCAGATGATAACAGTTGCCTTAGCATTATAAGAGGTAATAAAACATTGGGTGTACTATAGTTAGAACTGATTGCTCAAAAGACATATTTTAAAAATCAAGTCATGGTTCCAAATATGTTGAGATGCCTCCATTATCTATAGTGGACCTTTCCAGCCACACATTAATACTGAATGCTTCACAAATGCTAAAATAAATTCCAAGGTGACTGAAGAGAAAGCAAAGTTATGTTATGAAATATTTAGTTGGAAACATGACAGTAAGAATGCAAAAGCATCAAGTGCTACCTATACTTCACTGCTGCTTTGTTTCTCAGCAAGTTAATGTTCCTCCTCAGTTTTTTTTGTATTCTGCAATATCTGGGTGACTTTCTACCTTCATGATGATTCTTGCTAATATAATTTTTACTGTTTCACAGACACAGGGACTAAAATAGAGTTGTCCTTTTTACCCAGCTTTTTTCAAGGACAATAATTTTCAGAGATAAGGCAGCCAGTTATCTATTAAATAGTACATGCGTCTGTACAATTTGATTTGGCATTCTGTCATCACTTTATCTATAATCATGTTCTGCCATGGTAACATTTCCAAGTGTACCCAAACATTATCCTAATTTTACAACAAACTCTTTTAATGTCTTCAATTATCTTTGAATCATTGCACTTCATACTGTGTCCAATGAACAATCATCACTGCTTCTACCACTTACTTCATACTGTAAAACTTGTAGAATAACACTGTCAAATTATCACAGTTAAATGCAGTGAAACATATCTTGCAAAAAATGTATAGATAGGGAAATATATTCCATAGAGTTGGGAGCCAGCTTGTTTAAGTAAGTACCTTTCTGCTACAAAGGATTTAGGAAACTTCTCCACAGTCTAGTGCTCTGGGTTTAAATGGAGTGTGAAAGACTACAAGTCTTAAGGATTATGACATACACAAACACCATCTCTGCAACTTCAAAGTCACAGGGAAGTGTACAAACATTTCCTTTTACCACATCAGGTATAAGGGTTTTTTGAAAATAAAGGAAAATATCCTTTTAAACAGTTCATATTATTTTTCATTCATTTTCTGGAGAACATCAAGTGATTATATAAAGGCATTTCTTCCACATTGCCAGAAGGTGTTAACAATTCCATAAATTTGTTCCCCTACAACTTTACTGGAGTAAATTTTCAATGCAAACTGTTAGTGACCATTCCTTGACATGGTTCCAAGGTAACTGCAACTGTTTTCATTTTGGTATCAGCACCAAGATTTTTAACATGCTGACCAATTTTTTTCCTCTTTCATACAGCACTACAACCATCTCCCATACCATGGAGAAGTTCCAAATTACATGGAAGGATGCTCCAAACGCAAGGAACAACTAAGAATATCGTGGTTCACAATTCATAGTGAAATCTGGCACAATAGCTTCCTACCTGTGAAGCAATGTTTCCTTATTCCCATCTACAGCATCAATAATGGATTCCTCCCCAGCATAGGATGACATCATTAGCTTTACAATCTCTGTCGCTCCTTGAGTGGCAGCAAAATGAAGTGCTGTGCATTTTTCATTCTATAAATGGGGAAACAGGACAAAATACAAATATTTAAACCTCAGACACCTAACTTCCAATCTATTAAACATACTAGTGGAACCAGTTGAGGACTTGCAATTCATAAATGTCTAAATTTTAGTGTAAGCAATAAAGCTTTAACTGTAGTAGAATTCTAAAGAGATTGACAAAACCATAAAAGACTAAAGAGATAGTTTTAAAGGATTACTATGAAGCTTCTTATCACTCTATACGAAGTCCCTAAGATTTGAGATAATTATACTCTTAACAACCTTTTGTAGTTTAATTAAAAACCAGAGAGATGCAGCACCCTTTAAAATAGGAGATGAAGCAAATAAAAGATACAGAAAACCATATCTAGGCCAATACAAATGAATAAGCAAATAAATGGGCCTATATTATACAGAAACTCCATTATTTTAAAACTTCATTTACTTCCTAAAATTGAATCTCCTTAGAAATTATTCTTAAATTAACTTTTCTGCTGGTAAAAAATAACATTGTCCAATATACTAGAAAACTATTATAAACTAGACTCATAAAATAATTAAGCAATATACAGATGAATAGAACAATATTTTCCAAAATGGGATCTTTGTTTAGCAAGATGGGACTAGCCAGCTTTGATATAGATCTCATTTTTAGACCAGGACCGTTCTGTTGAATGCATTGGAATGGGCTTTTCCACAATGCCTTAAGCATTCTCAGAATAGTTTTGTCCATCACCAAATCAGCAGCATAGCTCACCTCATTTGAAAGCTATGTGTTCAAAGAATCAAAGCAGTAAAAGAAGACAAAACTATATTTAGTTTTGCTCTCCGGAGCTGATTTCATCCTTGCAAACATTTTGATTAGCAATAGATATTTTTAAAAATGTTTATTCATGAATGCATCTGGATACAGACCCTTACAAATTTGTGTTTGCTTACAAAGTAGATAATGTAAAGGCCAAGGCAAGGCTGATGATAGAGAAGAATGATCAGAAAGTGTCCACTTTTGGGAAGGGATGACCCAATGTATCTTGGGGACAGAAACATCACATTCTGCCTGATTTGAACCAAAGACTTTCTTTCATTTGCTGCTCCCTCTGCTTTGCATTAGAAGAGAGAATGAAAAATGATTATCTGCTTTGTTTCATGCCACTCAGAGATTTAGAGATAACTCGGTTTTATCAAAAATACATTTCACGCCCGTCTGAGTTTTACCTGTTTTAGATCAATTTGAGCTCCAAATTCAATGCACATTTTAATCATTTCGAGGTCACCACTCTGAACTGCCAAATGAAGTGGACTGCACTTTCCATTATTGGTAAAATTGATGTGGGTTTTAGCAGAGTGACCCAATTCTTCACCTGAGAGATGAAAAGAAATGGATTTTTTTTTAAAGTGAGAATGACATAGCACAAGATATAAAGGCTTTCAAAACAAGCATGTTAAGTGTGCAATAATATTCTCCCTTCTCAAAACAAGAACCTGTCACATCTGTCATTTAACAATGGATGAACATACATTTAGGAAAGCAGCTAGTTTGCTGCTGCAATCATACAAAAGTTGTCAGCCTAAACCATCCACAGGAATAACTGCAATAACATCTTGTAAGTTTAAACACAGTTATAATTGCTTGTTTTCACAGTAATTTGAGAACTAAAGCAGTAAATTGTTACTCGCTACTTGGGAGCATTGTATTTACCTTTTTTCAAAAGAATTTCCAGACATGTTTTTGCACCTGAAAATGCTGCTGCATGGATGGGCATACATCCCGTTTTGTTTGGTTTACATATTTTTCCTCCATTTTCAATCTGAAAAATAAGTCTCAATACAGCTTATTGACATACAGAAGAATCTGACAAATGAATATACCATTATAATCTCCTGGGTAGCTGTCTCCTTTTTTAAATGTATAATACATATGGATTATGAAGTTTTTATACAAGTATCTTTTGCATGTTATAGCCATACAATGCATATGCTTCATTGTGTTCTCATGACCTTCAAAATCAGTTTTTTTGCTTGAGTTGGCCAATCAGAACGCTATAGATATAATATACCCTCTTAAAAGATCAAAGTTTCTTAGCAACCCATGCAAAGCCAGTTGAACACTAGGTCCATGATTAACCTTCCTGCATGGAACAAAAATCAAACCCAGGAACAGAATAACTCAGCATCAAGGTAGAGAGAATCATCTCAAAAGATGACGGATAATTATACCTACCAGGAGTGTCAGTGCTTCAGGATTGTCCTTGTAACACGCTACAATTATAGGTGTGTTCCCTGCTTCACCTTCCAAGTTAATATCTGTACTGCTATGTTGGACTAAAACCTAAATGTTTAGGAAAATATTCAGTCAATCATAAGTCAAACACAACAATAAAAGCCTATTCCATTATTTTTGTTACAACTCATAGAACCCTTGCAACTTCCTCATTTGGCATGCCAAAGGCCCACAATGCATGGGCAGATGAGAGGGAAAATTGCAGGAGAATGCCAAAATATACTGGTGAAAAAGATATGCACGCAGATATGAACAGATATGAAATACAATTCTTTCCAGTGGGCAGCCAGGTAACTAAGTTAAACTCTGCACTTAGCTGCAAAGTATTTTAAAGTCTGATTTAACAATTTCTCAATAATGGGAGAAAGTATTTTCTGTAGCACATTGTAGATAAGGATTTTCAACTGAAGTTTTCAACAGAAAATTCCCTGGCAAGTGGCAATATTTTGGAATCTGCTCAATTAGAAATCTGCTGAATTGCACATTAAAATGAGGGGAGATGGGTCTTGATGAAAAGTGGGACCTTGCAGTCCTGAAATCCTGCTCCAGTCTCTATGCTAACAGCTGACACTGGACTATCAGTACGATCAATTACCTCTATGGCTGCTTCCCACACTTTTTGAGAAGCAAAGGATCTGGAAATTATAATGACCATACTGGCTTATTTATTCCCCTAGCTACATATTTATTTAATTGTCTTTCAGTAATTTCAGTTATTTATTTTTTCTGCACTAGAAGAACTGGTACATTTAATCACTCTCAGGCAATTTGGCAATAAAAACCAAGGGAGAATTAGTTTGAATAAACAACAGAGTGGAGAAAAAATGAGAGCACTGATTTAGTCAAGAACCAAAGCACAGAAGCTGATAAAAAGTCCATTTTAAAAATGTCACTGATTCCAGATTTCATTGTTCTTAATTCATAATAAATACAGATTTTGTAAAAGATTTGAGGACACTGAAACATTTCCAAAGAACTCCTTATTTGTCTTGAATATAGATAACATATGTTTCTTTCTTTTGCATGGATTAACTATAAAAAGAGACAAATTTAAAGAGACAAGGAAGTGTTGCAATTTTAAGATTGCATTCATCTAAAAAATTAAAGAACTTAAAAATGCTGCATATGAAGTGAAAAAAATCTCACTGCACTTAGACAAATGGTTAAAAATTTATGCTGCTTAAAATCTCATAGCTATCACTGTTTTACAAGGTTCAACTTGGACACCTTGGTAATTTCATCACAATATATTTTGGCGATTTTTAATTGCAGATTTAGTTCTGTTACCATTCAATTGATTATTAGAATGTTGGTTCTAAGGACTGTGCTTTCTGACTAGTTTTAATCTGTTTTTTATTTTAAAATACACTAGTTTCAAGAATGTTAATGCTTCTAAGACACCGTATACAATTGTAAAAAAAAGAAACGGAATATTATAATTTGAAATACACATGCCTACATGAAGTTTCCATTTTAAAAAGAACCTTTAAAGGAAGTTCCTCGTGTCTGAAAAATTGAAAAGCATTTTCTGTGAAACATAAGCACTACTCATCATAGCACAAACTTCAGTATTTCTATACTGAAGTTTACTGGCAGTGCTAAGAGGACACCAACATTTTTATACGCATCATGTTACACATCCTGCTTGCTAAAGAAAGCACATGAAGAGATATGGCATATATCAACAAGGCCTTGGTGCTCTGCACACGGCTCTGCTGCCTGAGCTACTCACCAAGTGTGTGTGTTTAGGCAGACTTCAGACTTACCTTCACAATTTCATTGTGCAGGGACTGAACAGCCATATGCAAAGGTGCCATCATATTGGAGTTGAGAATGTTTGGATTGGCTCCTCTGCTGAGAAGCAAGCGAACGCTTTCGACCTGGTTTTTCTTTGTGGCCCAGTGCAGTGGGGTATTTCCAGAAGAATCCATCACATTTAATACTAGATCGAAGGAGAGAAAACAAAACAAAAAAAAAACCAAAGCAAAACCATCAAATGTTCTGATTGCACTAAAAAAAAAAAGTGTCTTCAGTGCCAGGTTTAGGTCTGTGCTACCGCATTTCTTTGGAAAGGGAAAGGAAAAGATTTCATGAGATGTAGTGCATTGTGTTAAATTGATTAAATATTGTGCTGAATACACAGTATTGGTAAGAGGAATGGAAGTGGTGAAACACCTATTTCTTGCCCACTATTATACATGTTTCTCCTCACCCAAGAGTTACTTGATTGCCCTCTCTACTTGATTCTTCTTTTACCTATTTTATTTGACTTCACAGCAATTTCTTTAGAGACTGCACAGAATAAATGAGTGCAAATAACCTAAATAACAGGTAACAAATGAGTGCTTGCAAATTGTAAGAAAATTAAAGACCACATCTACTCTGTTTTGCTTCAGAACACAAAGGTAAATCAATTCACACCATTTAAAAAAAGTGGTCTGCTCTAAACATACATTTTGAGCTTGAAAACTGAAGATAAACTTCTACAAATATCCTTAGAAATTAGGACAAAAATGACAGACTAAAAACAAAAAATATATATTCCAGATGGATTAATCTAAAATTAGATTGGCCATCAAAAGGTGAAAAAAACCAAGCTGTTCAGGGCCATTTTAGGTTTACTGAGCAGCACACAGTCTATCAGGGGAGTCTGATGTAGTTCACAAGGCTGATTATATAACAGACATATAACATGAATAAGGAAGACAGAAAGTCAAATCCTCTGTTCAGTCATTGCAGTTTTCTTTTTCACATCTGAAGTCTATATATCTGAGTGTCAAACAAAGCAAGACATATTGATTCACTGCATTAGAGAGAAAACAATCCTACATGACAAAAGCAACCCAAATCACACCTGAGACAGTGCAAACTGCGGCAGACAGTTGGAAAAAGATTTGAATCTATAAATGGAGATAACACTTACCAGTCCTATTTCAGCTGGGTAATGGACATCTGGGTTATTGAACTTTTTTATTGTGTTAAATAAAGTTGTTCATAAAATGAGTGTTACCTTCATAGGACGAATCATCTATGATCAATTGCATGAGTTCTATTTGTCCTCCTTCAGCAGCGTGATGCAGTGGGGTGGCATTTAATTCATCCACTTTTGTGAGCCCAGAACGATTCTTCTTAATGAAGCTCCGGAGCCTACAGGCACTTCCATCTGAAATAACCTGTTTTGGGTAAAAACATTCTCATTTTCTCATTCTCCTAAAAGGCAGGAAGTTAGCAATGCTGTAATGTGATTTTGTGGGCATGTTACCAGTCAATAACTCCTGCCCAGTTGTTTGGGCTCCAAAGAAGTTCACAAATCCTGATCAGATCGAGCCAACAATGAAACTCTCATTGGTTATTGGTTTAACTGACTGCAAGATCCAGATGAGAAACAGTGCAAAAGGAACAAAACTGAAAATCATCTTGAATACACTGTTCTCTCTTCTGTAGTGAGATCAAGATCCTTCCTTCACCATGGAAAATCTCAAACAAGCAAATTAATCACTTATATTTTTATATTCTTTCTTGAAGGGGCCATGCAAAATGAATCCAACAGAGAGGAAAATAAATTGTCTTGATAAATTCCTTTCTTTAGATATTTTTACAGAGATTGATACTGTGTTCTTGGCTTTCAAGTTCAGCCATCGGGCTTCTGTGATGTTCTTTGTGTCAGAGAAACCAATATATTTTTTAATTTCAGCAGCATGCTTAGAATATCAGACTATTATCTCAGTCTGAAACAACTCAATATCTTCCCAGTGAGCCCACTGACAGCTTGATATATTCCAGGTACTATGCCTTACAATCAAAGCCCACTATGGAAACTCTGCTGTTTATTATTTTATGACATTCTCCAAATATTTTTGTTAAAGTTATTAAAATCCCATATTTCTAGAGAAAAGTGATAGAATAACATGATTACAGTAGAATGGGCAGGAATTTAAGAAACAGATATTAAAGAGAGAATAAAAAAGTAAAACAGTTCAACTACATTGGGTGGGAAAATGAGAAAAAAGCTTATCTGAAGTAATGCAAACCTTCAAATGGTGTGTAAGCAAGCAAAGAATAAAAAAGGGAATTCCCTAAAATCACTGCTCCCTTCATGCCTGAAAAAGAAAACTTTGCTCTCCAGGATGCCCTGAGTGTCAAAGACTCCACAATTTTTGCCATCCTTAAGCAAATGTACATTACAGGGCAGCCCATTCATGGGCTTGAGCACGTGTTTAGTTTCATTCAGCTTAATAGCCCCATTGACCTCAGTGAGGTTACTCATGTCAATAATGTTACAAATATGTTTAAACATTTATAAGACTGAGGCCAAATACGGGGCTGGTATCAGCTTCAATAGTGCAATCAGAAAAAGGTAATTGAAAACATGTGATATAATTGTGGAAAACATATTTAAGATTAACCCACTGTCACAAAAATAACAGCTCAATTACACATGCAGTATCTATACATTTTAAACACACCAAAAAGCTGTCTAAGAAAACCTTATTAGAGAGCCCAGTATTTTCTATTTCTTCTAACATTCTGCCTTTATTATTTCTATTGATCAAGACTACATTTTTCTACTTTTAACACTGGATTTATTTCTCAGTGTAAGACAAAATGTGGCATGATGATAATTTCTATCAACCAAAGTAAGATTTATCAGCCAATCCTGCAGAGTTTCATTAACAAAATAAGGAAGAAAGAAGTCAATTTGGCATTCTCAGTACGTGGGTTAGCGGAAAACAGCAAAGCAAGTTATTTTAAACAACAGCAGCTCCTTTGCCCTGTACCTGAACAGCTCTGTAGTGACAGATCACGCACCAGGCTGACCAGCTGTATTATACTGAAGAGGTGCTGCTTAGGTCTACAGCTAGCACACAGAAAACATATGTGAATGGAAATGACCTCTGGAGGATTTGAACTGATCTACAAACTTTGTCAAATTTGTTTAGGCTGCTGTTAAAAATCTCCAAAGTTATCCAAGTCTTCCATCCTGTAAGCAAACTCTTCCTTTGCTTAATTATTCTTATGCTTAAAAAGGTTCCACTAAAGTTTGGTCTAGGTCTCCCTAGCAGCAATACAATACATGACTTCTCATCCTAATCTTTGCTAAAAATGGGAAGAGTTTTTTGTCTTCCTGGCTGCAATATCACTCGTGTAGATTGCACTTTCCGGTTCCCTTTCCGTTTGTAACAGTTCTAGTACTTCTATACTCTTTTGTATCATTTTTGCTAAGATGATCTATTCATTTCCATCGTGACCTCGGCTTCCCTCTAAGAGGGGGTCTTTTTCTGTGCCCAGGAGAAATGTGAGTTCTGCCTCAGCAGCCTGCCACCCACATCCTCCTTCGCCTGCTCCTTTACCGGACACCGGGTTGCCGCTCAGCCTGGACCGCACAACATCAGCGTCCTGTGCCCTGACACCCCACGGCCAGGGACGCTCCCAGCCTGTCTCCCATCCCGCACCGATCCTCCCTCCCGGGTCCCATGAGCCAGCGGACAGGGTCCCATGAGGAATGGATCCCTGGGACGTCCCTGCCGAGCCCGCACAGCTCCAGGGACCCTCCGCCCCCTCGCCCACCTCACCCTCCACCTTCATCCCTCTCTGCCAGCACGCACCTTGAAGACATCCTGCGAGGCGACGGAGGCGGCATCGGCCTCGCACACGACGCCCTGGTAGGCGCTGGAGTTGGCCGCCTTCTCCCGGGAGCGGCAGAGCCGCAGCAGAGAGCGCTTCATGCCGCCCGCCCGCCCGGCTCCGCGCCGCGCCCGCCCCGGCCGCTCCGGAGACCTGCCGGGCGACACAGCGAGTGACTGCCGGGCCCTGCCCGGCGGGGGAGGCGGGGAAAGCAGGGACAGCAGGGAAAGCAGGAAAAGCAGGCGGGGGCGATCCCGGCGGGGCGGGCATCCCGGCGGGCGGCGGCTCCCGCGGCGGGCGGGCAGCCCCGGGCGGGCCCCGCGGGAGCGGAGCGCCCGTGCCCCACGGGAGCCATCGCCTGAAGTGGTGCTGCCTACCCCTGCACTGCCCTCCCGCCCCGAAAAAAGCGGGTCGAGTTTTCTACTATTAGATTCTCTGTGTAGCCATAACATTTTCTTGCAGAATTTGTTTGACCGGACAGTTTGGGGAGGTGTAGGAAAGCTGTAGGAAGAGTAGAGTAAGAAGGAGCATGAGGTGTTTCAAAGGGTTAATCCTGAAGAGCTCCTAACTGAGTCAGTCTTTACGGAAATACGTGTAATTCGTATTACTTTTACTTACTTAACGTGACATTAGTAGCTCTGCTAAAGATCAGGTAGTGGAAGGGGTAGAGGGTTAGGAACAGCAGTAGGAGCCACAGGAGGTGATTTTTTGCCTGTGTTTTCATGGTTTATGGCAAGCGGCAGGCTAAGGACTGCCAAAACCAAGTGTCCCACCCCATATAACCTATTTAATAGCTGTCAACAAGCAATTCTCCATTATTTCGCTCATTCCCTTTTAAAATCCTTTTTATACTGTCTGTGCCACAGCATCCTGTGGCACTAAGTGCCATAATTTCATTACATATTTGTGAAAAAATTGTTTTCTTTTACCACTGCCTTCACTTAGTGGTCCCCAGTGCTTTTATTTTGAAAAATGGAGCATTCTTCTCCCTTTTTTTTCATCCCCGTTAGTGCTCATTATTTCACAAAGTCATTGATGCACTTTGATGCACTTTGCTCATTGATGGGGGCCTTGTACATGTGGTTTTCCTTCTTACAGATGCCACTGTTTATCTCTGAATAGCCACATCCTGCTACTCTGAATCTTTTCCATGAACCTTTAGAAATTGAATGGGAAGACTTACATGGTTAAGGTATATTCAGGCAGTAGTGTTCATTTTTTGTTTGATTTTTTTTCTTCATTCCTCTCATAAATGTTCACAAATATATTTGGGGTTTTTTGGAAGTCACTGAGCTAAGTTTCCATAGAAATTTACTCCACCACAATCTCTTTTCTCGCTGGTGATAGCATCAATAAATAGCATTCAGGTACACACTCATATGGAGCTAGTTAGGGTTATGTTTCTTATGGGTACTCACCTAGAATTTATCAACACTGAATTTCGTCTGACATTTCATTACTGAATCATGAATCTTTTGGGATCTGCCACAATCATCTGTATTTTTGGTCATTCTGAGAATTCAGTAGTGCCTTCCAAGTCACCAGAACTTTTTTTTTTTTTGCACCTTTATATCATCACTGACTTTAAGGGGTCCCAAGGAACCTCCTTGCTTTACAAAGTTGTATTCCTACTCCATATTTTTGAATGCTTAACCAAATTCAGAAAATCGTTCTTGCCTGTCCTATGACAGTTTATTTTCATTAAAAGAATACAAGGAGGGACCTTTTTGAATAACTTTCCCAAATCCACTTATCTCTAGCGTCATTTGTACCTTTTTTTGCTTGCTGATTCTTGCAGAGAGTTTCACTGGTGTGCATAATACCATACTTCACTCTACAAATGCTGTTTGTTATTTTGATCCTGTTACTTTTGAGCCTATAACTCCATAATTGTTTATTGTAAGTTGCTGAAATTACAAATCCTTAACTAGGTAGCCTTAAGACCCTAAACCGAAATAGTTCTAAGATTAATTGGGGGGTTTAAGTGCTTGTGGTATAAACCCTCACTCCTGTCAATTATCAGGCAACATTTAAAAATGAGACAAAAACTTCCCCTCATAAACTGCTGTAGCTACAGGTATTGCAATCAGTAGTACATTAAGGTATATTTTTGTTGCTACATCATCATTAATTAGGACCAAAAGGAACAGGGATATTTATACTATAGCAAGAAAGCTATACTCAGGAAAGTTGGCAATTAGTGCCTGCAGAGATTCTAATTATGTGACCTGGGATTAAGACACTGGAGGAGATCTCTGTATTTCCCATTGCTTTCATGGTGCCTTGATTAGAAGCGTCCCCAGTTGGTGAGCATGTTCACCTTTCCGTGGTGAGATCCCTTTGAATTCCCTGTCTGGCCTTGACTTTTCTGTTGCTCACAGTCCTCTTTATGAGAAATTAAACTCAATATCTGGGCATTGCATAAAGAAAATAAATGCCGTTTTCTGTAGGAATCATTATCTGGAAATAGAAGTGTCACTGAAATATCAGTAAAAATTAGTAAAACTATCATCTATTTCTTCTTAAAACCCCCTAAATCCTGTGAAACAATAGAAGTCATGAACCTCAAACAACCATAGCTTTACTAATTTGCTTGAATATGATAATACTGCTCCCTTCTTTTAAAATTACTGCTACATTTTAGTCTTCTAGTAAGTGTTCAGAAGAATGTTCAGAGTATGAAAAATAGTACAAAGGTTTTCTGTTCCCAGCAGGATTCAAATGGAATTTTAAGTGGTCTGACCACAGCTTCTATTTCTGCATAAAGATTTGACATAAGGAACTAATTCACAGAAGTAGTCAAAGAGTAACCCTTCCTACAGCTGTTTTTCCCTAGAGTGGATTAAAATACATTTATATCATTTTATTTCAAACATGATCTTGCTAATGGAAGGAGTGGATCCATTAGTACTAGCAAAATTCACAAAGAGTAATCATACCACAGCATTTCATTAAAAATATGATTGTTTAATAATTAAATTGTATATACAGTAAATATGCACCACTAGAATACTGGAGCCTGAGTAACACAGTACTGCAATTTTGTTAATTTTCCAGACCCAGGAACCATAAATTCAAGCAAGTGGCAGTAATGAAAAGGATGCGCTGTATTTTTTTTGCTTTGGAAGCGATTTGGCACCAGTATGATATGAATTATGATGTGTAAAATGATCGTTAGGATTTGGTGAATCAGCTTAATTCAGTAAGCCAAATGAAGTCATGATGCTACTTTAGATATTGATTACAGTCATTCAGAAATTAATCTGAGTTACTGCCTTGACAAACAAGAATGCATTGTCTCCTACAAATTTTCATAAACATACTTGTACTTACCATGGGGAAAAAATGCTACTCTCATTGTCAAACAAGTGAGGTCAACTTGACTAGCACTTTACACTTATGTCTAATGGATTTTTCATTGCATTCTTTGTTCTTGAGATCTTGCTGTAGTAAGGAATATGCTGCTAAGATCAGCAGAAGGATTTAAGTTATTGACAGGTTTGTAACATGCCTAATTGTAAAAAAAATAAATTAAAAGGGGGTATAGAAAACAATAATTCATTTTATTACACTGGAGAGCCTTTTTTTTCTCTAATGATAAAACATTATATGAAATAATATCACACAGATTTTGAGTCTTACTCTGACTATTCTGGACAAGAAGAAATTTAAGCAGAAGCCTCCAGAGTAAATCTATGATTTGAAAGAAAGTATAAATTGATTTTATGGTTAATACCTATTGTAATAAGCAGGTGTCACTCCCTGAGAACATTCTTGGTAAGGATACTTCCTAAGGTATCCAGCGCAGCCCAGCAATTAATTGAAGCAACTATTGGCTTCAAATTAGCTCCTAGAGAAGAAACATTATGCTGGATCTAGAAGTTTGGGGGTATGGTAGCAAAAGTGAATGTAAGCCCTTGTCCCTGAGGGGGTTGGATGCTTCAGAGTGGAGTGTGTACAGGTGAGGGGTGGCTTAAGTACCCATTTCAGACAGAAATCCTCCTGTGAACCTGGGAGCTGATCTATCTCTTGCAAACTACCTTTTAAACAAGTGAAGGGCCTCTTACATGGCAGGCATCATATTTCTCCCTCAAATTAAAGAGATTAAAACATTTTCTCTACTTCATAATGAAAACAATCATGGTGACCAAATGGCAGCTTGCTTTCTGAGAGCGATGCTCTCTCCTCCTTCTATTGGAGCTGCGCCCATGCACAGCCAGAGACTGGGTCAAAGTGCTGATGTTTGATTCCCCACCTCCCTGAAAAACTCGTCTTCTTGTTCCTGCCTTCAGTGCTGGTTTTGTGGTTTCACATTCAGTTACCACTGACCAGACCCAGGAACCATCTGTGAAGTAGGGGAACTCCATCCTGGGCTTTCCCTAGCCATGAAATTTAGGAAAAACTGAATTATCAGGCTTCAGAAACTTTCTGATCCCTCAGTCCCATGAGACTAAGGCATTGAATATATGCTTTACACTGCTTATTTTGAATGAACTTATTTTGGTTTTGGAGATTGTGGAGATATACCATATCTGGAAAAAAGGGAGAATCTTAATAAAATATCTAGAGCTAAATATTAGTTTGTGTTGGAAGGGACCTTTAAAGACATCTAGTCCAACCCTTCTTCAACGAGCAGAGACATCTTCAACTAGATCAGATTGAAGATACTGGTGCCTCAGGCTATTTATGCGTGTGAGAGTTAGACAAGGGTTTGTTTGGGGCAAGACAGTCTTAGATCAGAAACCCAAATCTCACCTGCAATCTAATTCAAGCACTTTCTTGATGACCAGTAATACATTCAGAAACATTTCTTTGTGCTGCTTGGTCTTTCCTCAGCAGCTGTGTGATTTATATGACCAAGGCATCACTAATATGCATCCACAGAACTTTCCCCCTTAGTATATTTTCTGCCTGTCAGGGAACACAGCATCCTCATTGCAATGGCGCTCTTCATTCATTAGTTTGTCCTTTTAGAATTCCTTTTCTCCTATGGACATCCTATCCAGCCAAATCTGTCCTCTACAAAAACATCTTGATCACACAATTTCTACTCTCTCTCTGTGTCTCTGAAAAGAGCCTTAGCTTACTTTTGTCCTTCCAAAGATATAGTCTTTGGTGGTTACTGATATGGAGCTGTTATTGATAAATGTCTTTAAAGGTGGGAATTCTTAAAAATGACTGTATGAAACCTGCCAGAATTTGTCCTAGTAATTCACAGCTCTCTATTGGGATGTACTTGTCTTTACCATTTGCAGTAACAGAAGGACAAAATAAGTAGGAATAAGTTCTTATCACAATTATATAAACTGCAATATTTATAATTCTGTCAAATGTTTCCATGCATATTTTCTAATGAAAATATGCAGTAAATTTTAAGCTCACTGGCTTGGAATTCCCCCATTTTGTCATATATTTCCTCAGAGTGCAGTGTACATTTCACTGCTGAACCAGAGCACTCAAACCTTTTCATGCTTATAGTTGTTGGGAGGTAGTGTTGGATAATGTCATGGATGTTTCCCCTGCCACCATTTTGCAAATATAGAAAATGAAGAGTGACAATCTCAAACATGGAAAAGTAAAGCATTAGTAAAGCAACAGCGCATGTGATCTCCAGTGTCTTCATGTTGGCTTTTCAAACTCATTTTTATGACAATTTCTTTATCCTTCCTATTAGCTATCTTTTCTGTTCTTCTCCCTTGGCTTCTCTATATTTCAAGTCTGCTTAATCCTCTTTCTTCTCTTCTCCTGACATTACTTTCTTTCTGTTCATATTATCTATCCAAAGTCTGTCTTATTAACTTCTGCTGACTATAGTTTCTCTTTTTTAAACAAAGAGGATCTACTTAACTCTCTAACTTTCTTAGAGACACACATTTTCTGAAAGCACTTCCATGGTTTCTGATATCTAAAGAGAGATATGGATCCTGACTTTCCTCTTGTTAAACTGAGAATAATGAACTGACTATTTTGCAGGAACTGGCAACACTGGCAATCTTCAGTAAATGCTTTCTATGGATCATCACAGAATGCACTATATTCTTCAAAATAGAATGCAATTTCTATTTTTGTTGTCAGATTATACCTCACGTCTTCACTTCTTTGAAATATCAACAATGTGTTTTGCAAGTTTTCTGTATCACTTCTATTTCTTCTCTATGAATTACCCATGCAATTGCACTGAAAGCAGGAGGATAACTTTTGGTATATTAAACTATATTTCTATCAGGTTAGAAAAAAGACTAATCAAAAATTAACTTTATTAAAAGGTAATTTATATGATGTGCATAAGCTGTATATATATATATTATTATTATATAATAAAAGACAACATTTTCTTGAAAATGGTTAGATCTATAATGAAGCAAAAATGATGCTCACATAACTGAATCTAAAAAAATTTCAAAATACATAGTCTTGTTTTAAATTAGTCAGTTTAAACAGCTATAATTCAGGAAAGAAGAAATAGGCAAAAACAATGAAACTGCTATAAGTACAGTACTGCGTATTTTAGCTCTTCTTCAAGACTTGTTGACTATTGACTTGATTTCCACAAGCCTTGGCCATTCCTGTCCTAAGTGAATGATGGTACCTAAGTCAAAATCAGTCAGATATAGTGTCTCACTGCCTAAGATTAGTTTACGTTGCCTTATTAGATAGAGTGGATATGGGTATTTGTTTGAAATATATTTTCTATTTCATATTTAGTAGATATGAAAATATGACTAGAGTCGCATCAGTAATAGTCTATTTTATTCTATTTAAAGCATATTTAATCAAATATTTCCTTTTTTACAAATGTCAATTGGAAATATAGTTAATATCTACCACTAAAGTAGTACAATACTTAGAATGTTTTTTTTTTTTCATATGGATATACTGGGGAAAATAAATGGTGGCCAAAAAGAAATGACACATTGTGAAAAACTTTTGCCAATAAAAAGAAATGTAACATCCATACTGAGCATGAAAGGATGTAATATTATTTGTATATTGTTTGCATGTTTCTGCTTTTAAAATATAGATATTATGAAAATCAACTAAAATACGTATATACATTTTTCCAATTAGCTGAAGTTATGCCAAATTTACATTTCAATATGAATACAAAAAATTCTACGTTGTATTTTTAAAAAAAAAAATCTCCCTAAAAGCAAAAGAAAAATAGGCCCAACAAAAATTTGAGTGACAGAATTTGAGCGAAAACTGTATTACGCTTACCATTCAAGAAGTTTGCAGATGATTTCTCTCTGAAGCAACACATATATAAAGAACACAAAGCTATGACTGTTTGAATCCTTATCTGATGTTTATATCAGTAAGTTCTTGTGGCAGGTGAAGCCACCAGTTGTGTCATCTGGTGGCTCACTTTGTGTAAGGAGATGCTTATTTAAAAGAGGCAGGAATGCATTGGTCAGTGTGGGAGGAGCATCAGTGCTCATCAAGGCATCCTTGAAGCTCTCTATTTTTAATACCTCTAATCCAACCCCATTTCAATTCTGGCTGCAAATGTACCTTCCATACAAGAAGTCTTTTTCTAATGCAATATCTTAGAGTAGTTTCAGTTTGTCAGGTAGTCACTGGAGGGTGCTTGTTTACCTATTTGCAGTGAACTAATTGCCTTTAATGGAAAATCTAAACATCACTGAAGAGGAAAACTGCCTACTTATGAAATTCACTTTACTAATAAATGTTTCAAAAATTAGAATTACCATATAAAAAGTAGTGGACTGTGATCAATTCCTAATGCAATATGGAACAGTGTAAGAACTGCATATGCTTTCTCTCTGAAATATAAATCTTACTTTGTCTTCTGCACTTTATTTTCAAAGTACCACAATATTGCTCGGTTCATTTGAACTAATTCTCAGAGGACTCCTTGGCCCCATCTGCATTAGACTGAAAGCAAGATTACACAGTTTCCTGAAGCTGGAATAGTTACAGTGGTCAGCATTTTGATAAAGAACAATGTTTCCTTGTATTAGCACCTATCAATTACATTGTCTTATCACATACACTAGAATACATAATTGTGCAATCGGGGGAAAACAGCTCATATACTTCAAGCAATGTCACAAATTTAAGTTCTGTGCAATTTCATATTCTTTCAGAATCCAAAAGCCCTGCTGATTCTCAAACAGAGGACTGATTTGTGGTTCAGAAAGTAACATTTTCAAGTTTTCTATCATTTTGGTTACATAGAAGCTGGACAGTAACAAAATCTTCAGAATTAAATACTTATTCTAAATTTAAATAAAATTTTATTTAAATTTATTTTTAGATAAAGAAATTTAGAGAAGTCTTCTAAATGGCTAAGTATGATTGGGGCTCTTCATTCTGCAGCTGATCTTTCCCCAGCCTGCTGAAACCCACCAAGCATGTCACTCAGTCATGCTAGTACTGGCTTTGACCAGATTGCTTAGCAACTTGAGGAGACAGATGAAGCTTCCTAAGTTCTCAACAGTCAAGCAATGTGGACATTTCTCCCTACAAAAGTTGTCTAGCATCACTGTGTAATTCTATTTATCTGTCTCTTTGGAGATGAAGTCTCTATCTCAGTAAATACAAAGTAGATAATGAACACAAAAATAGTCAAAGTGCTAGTTGAAGTTTTACAGCACCACATTTTTAAAAACATGGAACCAAGAAAGAACGGTCTTAACAGACTTTGTGAACTTACTAGTGCAGTTTGAATTGTTTTCCAGTGCTTCTGTACAGTGCTTGAGGCATGAAATTTATTGTGTTCATGGGCTGTTGTTATAAATATTACAGTGCACTCTTTTATTAAGGCAGAGATGGTTGGAATTTTGTGGATATTGAATAATAGTTGTCAGCTAGAAAACCTATTTTTCTCAAAATTAGAAAACCAAGACACCATGACATTTTCTTTGAGGAAACTTCAAAATGAACAATTTCTTAAAAAGAGATTTTCACTGAAGTCAGCACCTGATAGCCCAGGTGTTCCCACCATATCATTCACCAGGTGAACAGTGTCTACCTTGAAACCTGTTAAGTTTCTTGCCTCTATTTTTTCTCTTATACCTTACTGCTTTCATAGTTAGGGATGTTTCTGTAACTCCCAAATTAAATTTATTCATGATCTAGGGATGATAATTTCCTCTTGATCAACACCGTGTTTTGTTTTAAACTATCATTCCCTCACTGTGGTATCTCTGTCTATGTTCTTATTTACTTGGAAGAGGAAAATACAGCCCTTTACAGCCATGATTTTGTCAGACTCAGCAAACAAAACCATTCATTTTCTTTTCAAAAATTTCAATAGCCTCTCAAGACCTGTTTGTTCTTACAGTTTCCAAATTGGCAATTTGTAGGGTTTGCCTTCTGTGAATATTAAAATGGGCAGCTATGCAGGTAACAGCACATTCAAGAATTCCAAGTGTACATTAGAACAGTTTCTGAACATTTAATGGGACTAATGAACTTGTTGCACCTTTTCTGTTGTCCTGAGATTGTAGTCATGCTTTGACTACTCAGACATAGACTAGGTGTGTTTCAAAAGTGTCTCCCTTGTCTCTCTCTTTTTCTGATGGCCAAACTGATGGTCAGCTGTTCTCATATACCTCTGGGGGTAGGGATTTACAAAGCAAGTATGAGGGCTGAGAACTGCTGGGATCCATGCAAATCAAGCATGTTTAGGGTCCTAATTCCTAGATACCACTCTTAAGGAAAAAGCAAGGAAGAGACATGATGAGTATAACATGATGAAGGAAAACCTTCAGGATACAACTGTGTCAGCTAGAGGAGTACCTAGGCTGCATACATGTGGAAATAAACATTGCAGCATCTTTTATATACTGTGTCATATAAATATCAAAAGCATTCTTTCTAATTTAAAAGCCAATAAGTGCTACATTAAAGGTAAGCCCTGCTCAAATGAATGGATATTAGGTACTTAAATATTTTTACCCACTTTTAAAAATTCAGTTTTTAAAACTGACACAAAAGGATTAGGAGAAATATCTGAGAAAAGTTTATTTTCTTGTCACTGAAGTGACAGAAGTTAAGGGAGAGGTTGGGATGGAACCAGCAGTGTCATGTGTCAGCTGGTGATAATGTATACAGAGAGAAGCAGAAAAACAAAGTACACTGCATCAGAGAAAACTATAAGATATTATTACAGCAGCAAAAGCAGATTAGCAGTGGCAAAGTCAGAGGAAAAATTTTACAAATGCCATCTAGTACATACAGAGCTGAGATTCACAGATTCACCATATAAACATTAAAAAAAGTGAATAAAAGGATAAAGGGAGTAATGAGGGTATCTTGATATGGTGGTTCTGTGAGGAAGGGAGAGCAAAGAGGAGTTAAGAAAGCATTAATAGTATTCAAGTGTTTTCTTTCTGGAAGGAAAATTGTGCTTCAACGAAATTAATTATAAACTGAAGATGAGAAAATCTATGCACAGGTCATGCTCAGCGATAAAACACATCAGGTACTCAGCACTGTAAAAGATGAAACAATTTGGAAGGTTCACAATTAGAAGCTTTTAATCAGAAATGTTGTCTAAATACATCCATTGAATACATCATAGTTAATTTGCTAATTTATTTTACAGTGTTTTCCTCTCCTAATGATTTCCTTTCTGCTCTCTGGAGTGGAGATACTGCACAAGATTTCGAAGCAAGAAGCAAGATAATTATTATTAAAATTACGTAGAATGTATATGAAGATAGAACCTGTATTAAGTTCAAGCTTATTGTTGTACTCTAAACTGTGCTATCTTCTCAATGAATATGTGACTTTCATGAAAAGACAGATTTTTTTAATATAGAATTTAATTATCACTTCATTTAATTTAACTATAATAGTGAATGTCACATGGCAAACAATGTGTTACACCCTTGTTTCTTGAATACATTTTTTTTTTATTTAGGGAAAATTCTAAAAAAATTCTAAAAAAATATGAATGCAGGTGACTTCAATGGGATGACAGTGTGAAATATTTTATCCAGTGTATTTAAGGCATTAGTATATATTTTAAAGAATTCTAACATTTTGACAGAAATCCTTCAATACAGATTGTTGTGAATCACCCCATCTATTATTGCCAAACTGGAAGATATCTTAAAAAATTCTAAATCCTTAATTTCTTCTTGAGTGGGATTTCTGGCATTCATTAGAACATCAAAATTGTTCCAGTAATACAATTTCTGATCCAGTGTTTGAATTACTGATTCAGCACCAAGAACATTAGCATGCTCTGCAACTGCCCTGGGAAAGCGGGATGGCATCGAGCCACTCCTTTCCTAGCACAGAATTCTCAAATACTCAAATTCTCAAATACAACGTATAAAAAACCTTTGTCCACTGTATTTTCACAGTTTCACCAACCTGGAAAAACATAAAAGGATACCTTCAATGGAAATGGAAACTGTATCTTTGATTTCAAAACTAAAGAGATTAAAGCAACTAGGACTCATTCTTCAATTCTCTAGATATTAGTACTTCACAAATATTTGGCTTTTTTCTAAAAGTCTACATTCAAGGCTAAAAAAGTATGAGCTGTTATGAATTTCGTTTCCACTTATGCCTAATCAGCTTGTATGATTTCCCTAAGCATATTATATTGAGCCTCAGAGAGATTCTGTACTTTTATTCAGGAATTAAAAGTGGCAATCAGCATAGTTTATTTGTCTTGTTTCCAAATTTGCTCAGTTTCATGTAAGAAACTTATATGTCAAAATATATGTTTGCATTAATTTGTATGAAATATGATGTGAAAGCAGACTTTCAGAAAAGCTTCAGTTACACTTTGTCTCAGGACCAAGAAGGAGGTTAATTAACTTTTTCCAATAGTATTAACCATTATATTTGCTGTTGTCAAAACCTGTAGATTTTGTGGGAGTATTTATGAAGTTAAAAACCTATATTAACATTAAGTTATTATTTAGTAATTATGCATAAAAACTGCAACAGTCACTCTTTAGTTGCTGAAAAATAGTAGATCTTGTTACAGTGCATTCTAGCAGTAATTTTCACTGAAATGACACTGGATTTTTAGGTAATGAAATAACTATAAAATATCTCATTTTGTCAGAAACTCCATGGAATGGCATGTGAATTACAGAAAATTAGTAGTGTGTTAAATTTCTGTCTTTCTTAAGTACACAGAGGACCTCAGGTTATATGCATAATACCAGATATTTCTAAAATGAGAAGAAAAACTTCCAACCTTATATCAGGGGAGACAGGAAGAAAACAGACGGAAGACAGGCTGAGAGGCCAAGGATGAGTGAGGCTGGCAGAAGGCAGGAAGGAGAGGGAGGAAGGTCAGGGGGAGGATAAGGAGAATTCTCGGTCACTAGTGCTTCTACACCACCTCTTCCTCTTTGGCAATGAATAATTGATTTGTAAATACTTGTCAGTTTTTAAAAGTAGCCCAGCAATCCAGACTTTTATGGTATTTTTTTATCTGTGATTGGAGCCAATTTGCTTTATTTCCTATTGATACATTTCAAGGATCCCCACATGAGTAAATGGTAGAATGGTTTGGGTTGGAAGGGGCCTTAAAGATCACTTAGTTCCAACTCCCCTGACATGGGCAGGGACACCTTCCACTAGACCAGGCTGCTCAAAGCATCATAAATACCCCACTAAAAAAATGTTTGTAACTGTCTTAGACACTCTTGAAATGCTTTATTTGTCAGCTTTGCCCACTGCATTGAGCTTTCAGATGTGTGTTTGGAGAGACCATAGTGATTGCATTAGTTAAACAGAGCCACAAATAGGATGACAGCCATATGCCAGTCAATGGTGTTGCACAGGAAGTCACAAGACACCAGTATGTTTACATCTGGTTACAGGCATTACCACATCTGTCAGTGTGACTCATTCTGTTTAGTCAAGGTCAGAAGCCATTTGAAAAATATATTTTTCATTTAAAGTATTGTTAAAAACACACAAAGATAATTGGTCACTCCAGCTGAGAATGTCTTGCCATGAAAAATGAAAATACAAGTGAGAGCCGCTGAAAAAAAAGAACATTTTAGAGAGATTTGTAAGATGTTTGTGCCTAAAAGATTTTCAGATATACAAGCTGAAAGTCTGAAAATGCTGCATGTCTTTCAACTGGCTCATAATAACTAAGTTTTCAGATGATGGAAAAATGGGCTCTACAATTTCTCCATCAGCCTTAGGTCATGCCTTGCCTCTGTCAGAAGCCTGGCTATCAAGCTTGAAATACTGTCTGCATCTGTCACCTCCATATACCTTATCTGAAGCTGGATGAGGATCTGTGTGATTTAAATATTTACATTGGATCCCTTTTAATGTTTATAGTGTTAGTAGAAACTTTATTAGGTGGATTGTGTCAGGACTGTAAATATTAGCTTGGATATTAATAGTAGTCTTACAAACACAGTAAACTGACTTCATTTACTTCCCAATTCAGTCTAAATTAAAAATTGTATTGCTGGAAACAATACAACAAGAAGCAAATCCCAGATGATGAAGTGTTCAGTACATACACACAGTTTCTTTCTGCACTTCCCTAATGACAGAAAAGAAAACCTGACATGCAATTGCACAAAGCCATCAGTCTGCTTAAGCCACTTACACTGAACTGATGTAAAATAATTATCAACTTTGGGGCAATAAAGCTGATGAACCTCAGTTCAGTGGAATGTCGTATTAGTTAGTGAAAGCAGCATAATCATTATAGACTGTACTTCAGGATTCGACAAACTGAAGGAAAAAGAGGAAACAGAGCAATGTAATTGGAAAGTAATAGCAGTAATAGAAGAAAATAACCTCAGTTATGCAGTCCAGTATTGAGAGTAAAACCTTGATTGTTGTGGAATATCCATTTAGAATGACCAATATAGCATGACAGTCCATTAGAATTCCTTACAAATAGGTCCGGGTGGATCTAATAAATTCTCTCTCAGTACTGTTTGTCCTAGCTAATGGGCTCAGTGTTTTGATTTTAAATCCATCTTAAACATCTTGATTTTTTCCAATATAGAGTCAATACTTGAATTTTGTGGCTGATACTTGTTCAGAAGAGAAACAAAGCTGGAAGTATCACAATTGGTAGCTGAAATTCTCACCAGCTAATGTGAACTATATTCACCATTGTATTTAAAAAAAATGAATTTACATATGTGTTTTGACCAGAGATTAAAATGTCTCAAGATTTATGATCAAAAGAAAAATATTTATACATATGCATTTACAAATTTACATTAAGCTACATATGTTGCTTTTAAATGGGGCCAAGATGTGTAGTATGTTATACAGCTGTATATATCTGATAGTAATCAGCTCCAAACTGTTTGATGTAATCTTCCATGAAAAAAGGGCTATTCTTAATGTTCTTCAGAAAGGCAGAAGAAAATCTTAGTAAGACAAGCCAAATATACGATCCAGATGGGCAAGTATTTAATTAAAAAGAAAGCAGCAGAAAATTGCAGCTAAAACGTTGCTATGACTTGACAGCCCAACAGCTGGCCAAGGCCTGTGGCTACAAAAAGGGCTGCACTGAGAAATTTCACTTCAGTGATGTTGCTGTGCATTAGGGAAGATGGTAGCACAACATGTGAGAAACAAAACAAGAAAAAATGCAGTAATTCTATGCTGAATTGGGAATTGATTGCGTTAGGCCACTGAAGACCAGATCCTTGAGCGCAGGGGAACCTGAAACCAGACAATTCAAGTACAGCACAGTCCATTATAGGCAATATTCAATTGTAGTGCAAGCAGATTCCACAAGCAATTTCTCTTTGTTGAGAGGCAGAATCCAGATGTTATAATCATGGCTTCCTGGCCCTATGCACTGTACAAGCCCACAGATCTCACTTCACCTGCCTTACAATCCAGGTCAAAGAAGGATATAACAGGCAGTAGGAGTAAAAAGAGAATATAGCTAATGTAAGTCATTGTGGGTTGGTGATTTTTACTGGCCTTTGCCATAGCAGTATTTTTAGATTATAGTCTAGAAAAACATTTTTAAAATATAATGGCTTCTTAATAGAATTTTTTTAAGTCGCTAATTACAGATCTCACCAGTGACAGAAATTTCCTTACCCGGTTTTTGCACTGTGTGCAGTATAACAATGGAAAATAAGCAAGGTTTTACTAGCTTGCCTCATTCTATCTAAAACTCTTCTATCTGCACAATTTTTTCTATCTGAACCTTTTTTTCTGTTTAAAATTGTTATGTTTTTGTTTTCAAGCTAAAACCACAATACATTTTTGCACAGGGCATTGCTTACCCATGGCAGGTTTAGGTTGAGGAAACTGAAAGTTCTGTGTTTCCAACTTTTCCCCAGCCCAAACCAGCAAAAGGTATCCAACTTTTCCATGGACATCCTGGACAGTGCATTAAAACCAAAACTCTTCTAAACATCAGAACTTCAAACAAAAACACTCAAGACAGCAAAATGAATCTGTTGGTTTGGACATCTCCCTGCCATTGACAGGATTAAAGTTCAGTCATCTGCTCTTCCAGAGACTCCCCAGGGTGACAAACACAAGTCATTGGTGTATCCAAGCCATGAAACCTTTTAAGACTGTCCATATTTTCTCTGACTGTGACATTGGCATATGCCCAGATCCACCAAGACACCTGGACCTACAATCTTTAACTCTGAGGGAGTTATAAACATCTTTTGTCTGTGTTTGAAGTCCCCAGCTGGCTGATCTTTCCTCACCCTTCTTCCAAGGGTATGTTGAGACTCTTGGATACAAAATGATTTTGGTTGGTAGCTCTCAGGATCAGGAATATTATTTCCCTTGAGTACATAAGTCTGTCAAATAGACAGAGAGCCATTTTTATCAAAAATAAATGTTTTCATAAGATGTTGCAAGCATTTTTTTCATTTCCCACTCTTTAAACTGTGCCATGCTGGCCTGAGGGTAATTACCTCTGCCTCCATGAGAAAGGATTTATGTAACGATTCATGTAATCAATGTAAGTATTCATTAAAATGCAAGGCATCTGTGAAGAGATTTACTCATCTGAAGTGTGTTCCCCATTACACATGGTTGTTCACATGTCCAGAAGGATCTGTTCCATAATCTTACCAGGCACTGAAGTATGAGTGCCTATATGAGGTACTCGCTGGTGAGTAGTTTCCAGTTTCCATCCTTTCCACCCTTTAAATATACAGGCTTGCTGTTACCCTTTTCCAGTCACTGAGCACTTTGCCTGACTGCCATGACTTTTCAAATATCCTTGGGAGTGGCTTGGTAACACCAACCAATTCTCTCAGCCTCTGGGATGCAACTCATCAAGTCCTATGGCATGATATATGCTCAGGTTCATCGGGTGGTCTTGAACCTGGTCTTGTCCTAAAATAGGAGGGACTTCATTGTCCCTGATGCTGCCTTAAGGTTCAGGGTCTTGAAACATGTAGGAAGAGAGATTACCATTGAAAACAAGCGAAAAATTTGTTGAGTTCCTGAGCTTCCTCCATGTTGGTTGTCGCATTTTCTGTCTTATTGTTTTCTTTGATCTTCACTTGCTGGCCAGTGTACCAGTAGGAGCCTTTATTATTTTTTTGCATCTCTTGAAAAATTCAGCTCGTGACTTAAAAGCAGCATAAAGTTTAATGCCCAAATACATGAAGAGACTTTGTACTTAGCATCACACTGGCTTCAAAGTGAGATGGAGCTGGGAATGGACTTAGGTTTCTAATATTTGGTAGAGCTAGATTGTTGTCTCATACATTATTCCATCAACATAATAAAGAATAAACCACAGAACTTTATCTATTAACTTTTCTTAATCATTTTTGTGTATTGTCTGGAAAAGAACATTTGAAACACATATTTGAAACAGATTCTTAGTGCCTTTTTTCCAGGTTTTTGTTCTGCATTTCAAAGTAGTTGAGAATTTAGTTTAATGTTACAATGTTTTTCCCATGAGGTAGACTAAGTAATTTTGACAATTTAAATGTTGATTCTGAGGTATTGATATGGGCAGATGTAACATTCATTATATTCTCTGCAGTAACTTGGAAGTAGCTCCAGCTATTAAATCTTGCATAATTGAAAATTTGAATACAACCTAGGATATCATGTCTTCTCATCTTTTGTGCATGTTCTGATTTAGAACAGAATGTCCTTATCCAACACTATCACTGGAGATATTCAAGAACCATCTGGACACCATCCTGTGCCCTGTGCTCTAGGATGACCCTGCTTGAGCAGAGAGGTTGGACCAGGTGACCTGCTGTGGTGTCTTCCAATCTTGTTCATCCTCTGACTCTGCGATTATTGAGACTGAACTCATGTAAACTTTGGATGGAGAAACACCAAATATAATTTGAAACCAGGATGAGCAAGTATTTGTGCAATGTGCATGTTTAGGTAACTGTAATGAACAACTGTGTTAATGAAACTGAAAATGTTTGTAGTGGCAGTGACTGCGAAATCTTGAAGGTCCCCATGGTCACCAACTGTCCCCTTACCCATCATCACAAAATTGTCTGGCCTCTTATGATTTGGGCTGAAAATACTTACATACATTTCTTATGGGGTCATATGAGAAATATTCTGTAAGTGCTGCTTTTTTCTCCATATATTCTGAAAAAGGATTTTGGGGGATTTTTTCCCTCAATGTGACTTACTAGTATAAAGCAAAAAGTAACAAAACTTCTGAGTAGTGCTTTGCTGTTCAATATTATGACCCAGAGTAAACAAAGTGCAAAACTAAAAGCAGAATGAAGCCTTTTGAAAAACTTAGGTTAAAAAAAGGAATTAAAATTAATGAAAGATTTATATTGGGCTAACAATATGTTGATACTCAACACATGGCACTAGCAATATATAAGTACATTCATGATGTTGAGGAAACAAAACAGTCTGGTACTGGGACAGGCTCTTTTGAGTGACAGTAGAGTTTCCTGGATGGTTGGTCTGGTTCAGATTGCACGTGGATCCTTCTCTTTGACCAGAACCTCTGGTGATGCAGAAATTGCTGTTACAGGGTGTGATGTCCCCAGACAACAGATAAGCTTCCTGGCTTTGCTGCACTCCATAGTGCCTAACACAGGCCAGAGTGTTTCCTCTGGTTTGCTATTTCTGCAGCCCTGTCAGCAGCCCTGACATGCAGATAACTGACTGGCAGGGAATTCCATGAGGAGCTCTAGACCATCACACACTGGCCTTCATCCCCACTGTGGGAAACGCTCCATTACTATTGAAGCTGCAGGCACTTGAGCAGCCTGCAGAGGACTTATGGTCACTGGTTTTCTAAAAAATTCCCTCCAAAAATATGCCTCAGTTTCATAACTGCTTGTCCTATGGTCATAAGATTTCATGTCAGTACTTACAGAGATAAACTGTATCAGGAAATACAAAACCAGCAAGGATATGGGAGAACTCTTTGGTGCTGTGGTTTTCATTCAGCAAATAAACACACCCCAGATACTTCAGTTCCTTCAGTCTACATCATGTCAGTGTTGAAATCCAGGAAATGATCAATTCAAGTATGGGGAGCACTCCCACTTCAAAATGGAAAATATCCCATTTTCATCTTCCAAAAAATTCACAGATTGCGCCATTGTAAACAGCTTTTTTTAATTTCTAATTATTAAAAAAAAAACCAACCAAAAACAAACAGCAAATGTAGAGGGCAAAATTTTAAAAAAATCTCTTTCTCTTGTAAGATTTAAATTGGGCTTGAACTACCTGGTCACAAAAAACATTACTTTCTCTTCTCTGTTTCAAACTGGACAGAAAAAAATCTCCTAAAATCCTTATGGAACTGGAAAGACTTGTTTCAAGTAGCTGAATGCATCATTCTCTTGTAGATAACACACAAAAAACATTTAGTTAATGACTATGTTTCTTAACCTAAGAAACCAGGAGTGATCAGATGAAAAGAGAAAATGATCAATCAGATGAAAAGAGAAAATAATCACTCTGTTATAAGCATGAGTGGGAGCAGGACAAAAGTTCCATGAGATATTACAGCAGTGGAGGGCTACTGTCTTCTGCCCCTGATGGGGAGTTGTATTCATGCTTGACTGATCTCTAGTTCAAAGTAATCTACAAATAGTGAGTATTTCAAATACCATACTGAGGTAAGGAGCTGATATTCTTCCTGCTGGCTTTACAGATTGCCTGTTAGACTGGACAAAGAGGTCAAACAACTTGCATAGGGTCATGGAAGGAACAAGAGTGTTTCACTGCAGTGTTAGCTTTCAGTTCAGTGCTCAGAAATAAACTATTTTCTTATCAACCTAATATATTTGGGGAGATATCAACATATCTCAAAAGAAAAAACAAACCAAAAAGCAAATGAGAAAACACCTGTTGTTTAATTATCAGCCTCTAAATGAGAAAGATGTCACTTTTCTAAACATCTCTTCAGGTATTTTCCCTCCTCTTATATTTACACTTTAAATGTCTGTTTAAATACAGTGAGACTATAATATTTACATTACTGCCAGGTGTGATGTGCTAAGGGGTTATGGTGGAATAAGAAAGGCAGTAAAGGGCTCCTTTTATTTTACATTGTTTTGACATAGCCCATTTGCAGGGGACTGATCTACTTCAGCCACGTTTGAGTGGAAATGAGAGAGAGCTTACATTAGTAGAGGAAAACACAATGAAAAGATGCCATCCTTTAATCTAGCTTTCTGTTGTTAAATCTCCCTGCATGTTTTCCCATCCATGGGCTTACCCTTTGAACACTCTTATCTTTTTGAAAACCCATGTACACATTCCAGCACGGCAAAAGCCACGTCCATATTAAGTGTACAGGCAGTGAAGTGCATGTGTGGAACAACATTTCCATCCAAATGATCCACAGAAGAAGTGTCAGACCTTTAGACACAATTTATACTGCTGTCAGTGAAAATAGAAAAGCAGAAATGCATCTTGCAGGGTTCATTTGTACATGAAGAATGGAGCTGCCAACGGACAGTAAATCTGAGTTCATAGCGCCCAAGCTTTTGTTGATACATATGAGGACATAGAATATTGATCCTACATAGAAAAATGTAGGTGGATAAAAGCTTAAAGTCTTCCTCAGCAACTGGGCTTCTTTTCTACTACTTTAATTTTTTGACTATAAGCCTTAGGGTCTTAAAATATTAGACTGCAGCAGGGGTTCAGAACATAACATTTGGGCTGAAGCATAGAAACAAACATTTTTACATTTAGATCTTTAGTGAACTGACACATTTTGGACTTAAATTTTCAAAATGAAATTGAATATACATTAAACATCGAATGTATAATTGCACCTCTGTCCATCTTAAAATGTATTTACTGTGCTTCAGCTGCATGGCCATAAGCTGGAAGGGCTTCAACAAAGAGTCCAGAGAATACTTGAATCCTAACTGCCCTCTTGCTTAGCCATTTAGCCATCTGTGAAATACAGATTTGGATGTCTTCTGCACTAAAAAAGAGCTAAATACAAGTTTCTCACTTCCTGCATGGGTGGCCTATTAAAAAAGCTCCTAAGGAGTAGTACAATACACACAGTACAAATTACAAAGATACGGCTTCAAATGAAATGGGATGCGACAACAACAATTTGTAAGGAACCCTGGGTAGCAAACATGGAGAATACCCCAAGTTCACCTCCTGGACTGGCTCAGCCACAGGAAATAGGCAAAATGTATTATTAAACTGAATTTTCTAAGACAGGCTGTGTTAGAGACAAGTCTGAGCATCACAGAGCATGGCAATGGGACAGCTCTTTTGTGCATGTGCATGAGCAGAAGTCCTGCCAGGCACCCAGCTGAGGCAGGCATCTTGGGGATGTTTCTCATGATCATGGAGTGTGTTTTAGTGGCTAAACCCTTAGGTTCATTTGCTATCTTCCATTTTGCCAACAGACAATATTTTGCAGACTCTGTGCTACATTTCTTTCGAAACATTTTCCTCACCCACTCAAAAAGGAATGATTTCCTGAAGTAGTTTACAATAGTCAAGAAACTCAGGAAGATGTTTCCAATTATGGCTGAAACCATCATCCTAAGCTATTACACAAAACCTCAGACCTCTGTGGCAACACTGGGATTAGGGTTTAGTTGCTTTTATTGTGCAAGTTTGAAAAGTCTTTCTTAAAGCTTTTATTGCCTTATAAAGCAGCATCCTTGCTGAAATACAGAACTTCAATTTTAAAATGTTTTAAAATTAAATATATTGAAATGTCTAGCCTACTATTCAACAAAAAGAAAGAACATTATTGACCACTTAGAAATTTAACGCTTACCACAAGAAACAACAATATCCTTAAGGCACAACCATATTATTTTAAGGGACAGTTATGAGCGATATGGGCTTTTTTTCCTCTACTGTATAAGAGGTAACTAGTGTCTGAACCTCTGCATACAGAACCGAAAAACAAGCTTATTTAGAAATAATCTTTGCTTTGCGCAAAACATATTTTTTCTGGAAATAAATAGGATCACGGAATCATAGATCAAGGAATGGCAAGGACTGATTTTCAAGATCATAAATATAATGAATTTATGTTCTATTGGCCTCAATGAAAGATGACAATACTATCATTTTATGACTATTAAAGTTTCTTTAATAAGGAAAAATGTGATGGGAGATCCTGTATTTAATTTTCTATTTCAGTTCTTTACTGAAGAGTGTTTTATGGCAATTACCATTAAATCAAAGAAGACCTGCCATAAAAACTTCTGGTCTCAATACAGAAGTCTGAAGAGATGTCTTTTACTTTACTAGGATTTTTATGTGATTGTTTCTCCTCTCAGTTCTCATGGCGTGGTGCAGCAGTGCTAGGATGGGGCATGATGAGCAAAGCATCTGACTGAAGGTTCTTTCATTCATACTGGTTTTGTAGCTTTAAGTCTCCTACCACTATACTCAGTCAGGACTTTGAGCCATGAGGCAATGTTGTATTTTTTCTGTCTTTTGCAGGGCATCCAGCACCTAGCTCCATTTCATTCAGTGTTTTGAAATAATTTTTAAATTTTCTTATGGTTTTCTTCTTTCTCATCTATTTTTTAATTTACTCTAATATAGCTTTATTATTGTTAATGAGGCAAAAATGCAAAATGCTGATAAAATCTTTAGAAGAATTAACCTCCTAGTTTCAATCCCTTTTCTGCATCTGTCTTTGGATCAGTCTGCTGTCTATACGCTGTTTAGATATTAACTGAATACCCCTTTAAAACATTAATGGAAAATATACATAGAAAGTAAGCTGAAAAATAATTCAGAGTAAATTCTCATACATGTTCAAAAGCTGAAGAAACTCAGAAATTCAACTTTCTGCATTTAGTTCTGTTGTGCCTTCAAAGTGCTCTAAAATGTTTCCATACACATTAGCTGTTCATTTTGTATTCACTTTTGTGTTAAATTTGCTGCCAACTAAATTCCTTTTCCTAGTAGTTTGTAAACATATCTGCCTAGAACAAAAAGGAAACCACCAGCAGCTCATTTCACATATTTCTAACAAATGTTCAGGAAAATGTGACTTGCATTCAATACTGATCTTGCTGGGACTTGGATAAAATTCCTTTTGGCAGTGAGGAGGGTCCTTTTTACACACTTGCTCTCTGCTTCTTACTAAAAAGAAAAAAAAAAGAAAATTTCAAAGTTGACATTGTCGTTGTTTACTAAGTTCAGAGAATTGTAAAAATAAAACAGCAGGTATTTCTGATATTATTTCACAATGTTTACTAATTATTAAAACTATTATACAGCCCAAATTACAAATTATGTAAATGTTTGGTATAGATGACATTTTCCTGTTTCATGCTCATGCTGAAAGCATGCTCATTCATATATCAGTAGGATTTGTATGCTAAGAAATATGATACATTTGCCAAAGACAGAAATGACTACATATAAATATATTAATTTCTTTGGCTCCTTGATGGTGTTTTCCTATTACTCTGCTTTGGTTTTATTATTCCAGGCAATGGTAGTGAGAAATAAGCAGTAAAGTTTTGATAAGGTTTTGGGACAATACTCAAAGAAAGGCATTAGCTTTGATAAGTTTTTAAAATTAATATTATTTTTAAGGACACAGACTCATCAATATACTTAAATTCTCTACATAAAACTACAAATAAATGAGACTTCCCAAATACAAATCTATACAGGTTTAATTACTTTCAAGACTCCTTTTGTTTAAAGCAGTGCATTAACTTCCAAATTAGATTTAGCCTGTTTGGAATGAGCTGAGAGAGTAGACCAAGACATGCTATATGAGACAAGCAAATGAAAGCCAAAACCATACAGACCCATTAAATACAATTTTTTTATTTTCTTTTCTTAAAAAATATTTTAAGTAAACTAAAAAGAAGGGATGTACAATCTGTTTGGCTTTGCAGAAATCCTTTAAACTTCACTAAAACATGCATTCACTGTATTCAAATGAATTCTGCGTATCAATTTTCAGGGCTCAATACACTGAACAGTCAAACCACACCTCTGCACTGAAGGTACACTTTTATTAAATAAAAATATGCATTTAGTTCAATTCCTCAAAAGGCCTGGAGAAGTGGTTTGAGTCAGGCTATACAACGTTTAGAAAGGCTGTCAGAGATGGGCTGCTTTTGCTGCTCCTTCTTGGAGTGGCACCACTCACAGGTTGTTACTAATGAACTGGAGCATAAGAATGTTCCTTTCTCACAGATTTTTCAAGCTCCTCTGCTCTTTCCCCATCTCCCTTTAGCATTTCTTCTTTTGCAGACTCAAGCACTCCTATCATAAGCCATCCTTCCTAGCATCAGTACTTTGAACAATTTCATCTCAGGACTTTTGGCAAAACTCACACTTCCTAAAGACTGTTTTAAAAGTTCACCCAGGAAGACTTTATTCCTGCCTGTGGAACAACAATTTTAAAAATTCCTTGTGAATACACAATATTTCAAGAAGGAGATAATGTTATCTGAGTATTTTCTTTGTGATCACAGTTTGATCCCTGGAATTGCCATCTGCTCAAAACTGTCATGTAAACATGCCACAGTTTACATGAAATATCCTGTTTCAGCAAGCAGAGCGTAATCAGAAACCAGTCCTCCAGTCCTCCTTTAAACAAAACCCTATAACTTTAATTTGGAGCATTCAGACTTTACTAAAAAGTTAGAGTTAGTTAAGTATAAGGCAAGTTGTATAATGCTGCTTGGCAGTTTGAATAGATCACTGCAGATGTATCATTCTTATATTGATTTATGTTATAATATATTATTTATTCCCCTCCAACCTTAGTCAACCATCAAAAAAAATTGCAAGCAATATTTTAATACAACAATGTACTTGTACCTCTCTTCTCCTTAGAAGTGAAGTAGCTCTCTCTGACTTGAATAAGTATTGTGAGAGTTACTTTTCCTTCTGTCAAAGAAACCAGAGTTTTCTCTGATATCTTCATAGTTTTGCATCACCTAGTTTGATATGAGGCACCCCCTTCCTTCCCATCCAGCCTGAATGTTGCTGCAGAGGAGTTCATCTGATCCTGGTGAATGGGAAAGAGCCAAGAGGGTGGATGCAGTCTCCAATGCCAGCAGGGAGTGCAGGATGGGAGCCAAGAAGGCTGGCAGGATGCTGTGGGAAGGACACCATGCCCTGCACAGAGGTGACTGGATGTGGGATGCTTTCAACTCCAGCCTAGGAAGGGAAAAAGAGGACTGTGATTAGTAAAGATAGAGAATTCTAATATTTTCTGTGGAAAGAAATTGTTTCAAAGCAATACTTCACAGGGTTTAAAAATAAAATTGGTTTAGATGATCCAACTCCTGGATTTTAAGGGTCCAAATCAGCCCAAGGTACCAAGGGCATCACACACAGTCCAGGGCAGTTTGTGGGACAGACTGACACATGCCAGCTCTGGAGTTCCCACCACCAATACCGTTTTCATGGCAAGGCTGTCCTCAGCCAGCAGTTAAGCAGCATATTTTCTTGAGATGTTTCCTTGATGATGAAGTACTGGTTTTCCTGACATATATATATATTTTCACTGGATATTTTTTTGGTAATTTTATTGTTGCTTTCAAAGTTGCAGTATATGCTCAGTAAATCTGTGGGGTTTGGGTCTTCAGCTTTTCAACCATCATGTCATGGATAAATGAATGAGATACAGGGAAATTAAAGCCTTCCATCCCTTAGTCAGATCTTTTCCATGTTTCTCTTCAGGGTGCCTCTATGCACATTCAATTTCCTAAGATAAAAAAAGCACCTAAGGTTTGTAGTACGGCACTGAACTGCATTGAGAGGTTACTGAGGGACTTGGAACAATCCAAACAAACAGCTCTGGCTTTTTATGGCCAGTGCAGGAGTGTAGGACAGACCCCAGGTAGTTCTGAATGCTACCTAGAGAAACAGCTCAAAATGCCTCTGTTCAGGTCTTGTTAAAGTGATCTGTTAAATTGTGTGCCTTCCTTGTCAAACACAGGTTTTGTGAAGAACTGGTAACTGAAATAAAAGGTTATTTGCCAGTAATCAGAGTTACATGTGCTTCATATTTGATACATTCTTAGTGGAATATTTAAATTATGGAAATATAGACTGGTTATTTTATTTTAGTGTATTTTGTACTGTAGAAAAGAGCACTACTGAGTGTGCTACAGTAAAAGACATGGATATTTGAATGCATCCCATTAGATTTTATATTTTTAATTAAGATATATAAATTGAAAATTTAGTAATACTAAACACTGCGAGCAGAGGAGAAGAAGAAATCTAGTTCATGTCAGATTTTTATGATAAAAAGTTTCAAATGAATATTCAGATAACTAAGATTTTTTCTAAAATACTTAGAATTGAAATGATGGACACCTCAAACTGCCAAGAAGAATAGTGTTTTGTACCAGCACACTAGTGCAATCTCTTCCTTTCTACATAAAACCTTTATACAATTCACTCTCCTGGATTCTGGCTGAAGGGTATTCTTTTTTTCTGTTTTGATACAGAAATACTTTGTGTCCTGTGTCCATTTCACCACGTGGATGGGGCAGCAGTTCCCTTCCTGCTCAGGAGGCACTCTGGGTACTCCTCACCCCTGATGCCTGTGAAACTTCTCTTTTGCTGGTGGAGGCAGCCAGACCTGTGGGATGCCTGGCTGTTTGTAAGCAGCAATAGTCAGGTAGGAAAAAAAAAAGTAGAGGCAGGTAAAAATTCCTGAAGTACCACAAACAACAATAAAGTTGGTTCTCAAAACAGAACCACAATTTATCCTTCATAATGAAAACATTTCTTATAAAAATGAGTGTATTGCAAAAAAAAAAAAACCCAATCCTCCACAGACATATGCCACAAAATCTTTGCTTACATATTTTAGCAGAAAGCACAAGGACGTTTGATCTTTTCCGAAACTCTACCAGCTCCTTAACTCATTGCCCCCTTGTCACATCACAACTACTCCCACATGCCCAGCTGAGATACAACAGCCCAGGACTCCATTATTTCAGCATCCCTAGCACAGTATTTCACTTGACTTGGCATAATGTTGTCCTTGAGAAAGACAGTAGGAAGCTAACATTTTTTCAAAGCCAGGCTAATGCTTTGGATATTTCTTTCTAAAATTCTAAACTTTATCCTCTATTTTATTTTCTGACTTTTGTCAGTATTACATCTATGAACACAAAAAACTGCAGCTCCTAATATTTGTTTTCTGAGTTTTGCTAACTTTGGTGGTGTTTGATCACCTAGCTCTGGGACAAGAAAGTTCCTATAGTTTATAGTGGTTATCTTATCTGGGCTTACACAGGTTTATGATGACATTATCCTTACCACCTCTGTCCTCCCCTGAAGGACACATTGTGTTCACCACCTCCATTCAGCACTTTTCTATTGTACTGGATAATCATCTCTCAAAAAATATATTGATTTATATTTACTACCTTTTAGCTACTAGTTATTCCTTAATTGTTCTACATATGAAGAAGGTTCAGCTATTTCAGACAGCTGAGCTTATACAGACTGGTAAGGAAATTCCTCTTAAACAAGTACACAACAGCAAATGGTGGGTCTACGTACGAGGATCAATTATTGCAATCACTTTCTCAGGTTTTATCCTGCTGGAGCCACCAAAATTTTAGATTTAAGTTCCTCCCCCTCTCCTGTTTATTCTTATAATTTATATATGTGTATATGTGATATCCTGAATGTAAGAAATATACTGTACACTCAAATATAGACAGGGCAAGTGAAATTCAGTCAACAACTCCAAGTTTCAGAAAGACTCTAGAAAGCTGATCCTTTGAAGCTTGCTGACAATATCACAATGCTGTGGTAATCAAGTCTCTTTGTGAAAAGATTTCTTCTAAAACTATGCAGTTTTTCTGTTTAGTATTCCCAAGACATTTTCACAGCCCTCCTTGGAGAGCCATATATTTTCTAGATTAGTATGAATGAATATAAAATATAGAGTTTTCTCATTTTATCTATCTTGGCAGTGTGCCATTTGGATTGACTTCAAATGTTAAGGAATTAATAAGTCTGTTTATTTTTTAACGTAGGAAGGCTGTGCTTTTCTCTAATTGACCAAAAAAAAAAAAAGCAAGCAGTCTTCTCTTCTTCAAGTCATTTATATCCTTTTTAATTAAAGAAGTTAACAAAGGTTCAGTTCATTTAACAAACTTGTTCAAGTACAAGCATTAAAGGATCTTTCATATTTTAAAATGTAATTAAGTCGCTGTCTTTTACTGAGTACAGATGTAATAAGCAGAACCGAGTTTCGTACATCACATAAAAATATTTGAAACACTAATTTTTACAAGTCTTATACCTCAAAGTAGGTATGAGATTTCCTGTTTAATACTAGGAATTTTTTGATGGGTAAATACCTACAAGTTTTGCTGTCACTGGACATAAGAAACAGAGGAAAAGAAGGAGTATAGAGGAAATGCCATCTAAAAATCAGGTTCCAAGTCTAAAACAACATACTTCCGAAGAGAGATTCCATTCAGAATAAAACTATAAAGCTTCATGCATTTTATTTTAATTTCTCTCAAAATTATGCATGCCCTGTAAGATCTTTAAGGGCAGACAAGCACTTTATGATTCATTAAAGTTATCTGTCCCCCTCCCTCACAGAGAATCGCCCAACACACAGCTACCTGAATTGCTCTCTAAGTCTGTCATCATAACAACCATAGATTATCAAAGGTAGAGCCACAGTCATCCATCTCAAAAACTATTTGTTTATTCTTTGTTCTAATTAGGCAAAATTTTGCTATTACTTTCTCATTTTTTTTCCAAACAGTAGTAAAAAAATAAGGATTATATTTTTAATCATCCAGATGATGGCAGCATTTTCACAATTTAGTTACACAGTAGGAGAATATTGTTGTAAAAAAGATATTTCCTGGTCAAAGCTCAGGGGTTTTGTCTTCCTTTTTCTCTAATCTTCAATTATTCCTGCATTATCCATTCCTGTCCTTGTACTTCTTTACTTAACAAAAAGAGCTTTACTTAAAATCTTGCTGCTGTTCCCCAGGCAACTCTGAAGTACTTTCTGCACCATGTCACCTCACTATTGCCACCCTTCAAAACAAATATTTCTGAGCAAATAATGGCTGGCTGTGCACAGATGTGCAGGAAAAGGAAAGGTGACAGGGGACTGTCCTGCCAGCCCTCCATCCATCACCTTGTCCCTGGGGAAGCTCAGCAAGTGCAGAGGGAGAAAGGATGGAGGTATGGAGGAGTCCTGCCCTGAAGCACTGAAGACACTGAGGTGCTTAAGATATCCTCTTTTCTCTGCTGAGGGCTTTAGTTGCCTGTGCCACAGGACCCTGGAGCAGCCAAGGGAGAAAAAGATCTCTTGGTCCTTCCCCATGTCTTTTGGGAGCTGCATCTAAGGAGAGGGCTCATATCCTTGCTCTTGCCCCAGGTGCCCTGCCAGCCTGGCCATGCTGTAGCCCCCAGGTCAGCCCCTGTTGCAGGCAGCCCCCTCCAGCCTCCTCTGGATCTGATTCGTGATGAGGAAGCTCAGGCTGGGCTGAGTCCAACCCAAGTGAGCTCTGGAAGCAGGCACTCATCCACCCCATCTCCCCATGGGCTCAGAGCAGGGTCCCTCCCTGCAACCCACTCAGGTGAGGGCAGGTCCCTTCCTTTATCCACTGCTTCAGGTGACAGAGCAGCTCTCAGAGGATGGACAGAGGCCTGTTATCATTATATTGCAAGAGTTCTATTGTCATTACGTTGCAACGGTTCCATATTGCTAGAGTTTCATACCTCCTTGATGCTTTGCATAGGCAGCTCCTCTAAGCACTGCCTCTTCCCTGTCCTCACAGCAGCCAACTCACTCCAGCCCCCCTCAACCAACCAATCCACTCTTTTATAACACTCTCCTTATTGGCTGCAGCCGTGGCCTGTTAGCATCAGGCCTGCTCCTAATCTCTAATAATTGGCTCAGCTGCAACTCTTTAGGGTTACGATCACTTTCTATACTACCTTCATTTGTTTATATTCTATCCCCCTACAGAGACCCAGGTTCCTCTCACCATCACTGCCAGATGGGTGTCCTGCTTGCAAAGCACAGTGAGCCTTGAACTCCGTGTTCCCTTCTGGATGGGCAGTGGATTCCTTCCACTCCTTTCCAAACCTATCCCTCTCCTAGTTGCCAAAGGAACACACCAGAAAGTTGAAAAGAGTTATAAGCCACATGTTGAGAATGGAAATGGATAGACATTGCCTTTCACAAATTTTGCAGGAATTGGGGAAGAGAGGGGAAAGTAGGAGATGAAAGCCTGAAACCTCATTAGTAGCCAGGCTACATTATCACTTGGTATCAGGGGAAACTGATGGAACCACAAAAGGTGCTGCTTTTTCAGCTCCTGCGACAGCACTTGGTGTGTTCCTCCCTTTGAGATCAGTGTCCTTTACACAGGCTGGAATCCCCTGGATTTTCTCATGTGTGCGAGGCAACAGGCCCTTCGCATGAAGTTCAAAACTGAATCCAGCAGTATATGATGATTATTATCTTCTGTCAGGCTACTCCATTACTAATTTATACATGTCAACTGAAATAATAGAATAATAATTCACAGCATTACTTGAATATATATATTTGCATCTCTCCTGATTTCAGCAAGGGTAGAGTTAATATTTCTTCTCAGTAGCTGTTACAGTGCTGAGTTTTAGATTTAGAATTAGAATGGTGTTGATGGCACACTGATATTTTGGATTTTTACTAAGTTGTCTTTGACCTAAGTCAAGGACTTTTTTTTTTACTTGTTTCACATTCTACCAGTGAGGGGGTGCACAAAATAATTGGGAGGAAACACAGCTGGGAGACTGGTGACCTGAGCAGACCAAATGAAGGGAATGTCATGCCAAGTATATAAACTGCGGGGAGTTATCTGAAAGAGGGGCTGATCCAGTTTTGGGAAGGGAAGTCTGGAATTGGTCATGGGTGGTGAGCAATTTCATTGTGCATCACTTATTTTATCGCTTTTTATTATCATTATCATTATCATTATCATTATCATTATCATTATCATTATCATTATCATTATCCTCATTATCATCATTATTATTATCACTGATATTATTTACCATTATTATGAAATTTTACTTTATTTTCAATTATTAAACTGTTCTTACCTCAACATACAAGTTTTACTTTGATTTTCTCCCCCATTGCCCCAGGATTAGGGGAAGAGCGGTGGAGTTGAGTGGGCAGTTGTGTGGTGTTTCATCTCCAACTGGGCCTAAAACCACAAAAGCATCACAGAGCTGTCTTATTGCATGATGACAGCTTGCTACAGGAAAGGAATTTTATTTACAGCATAGTGCAAATTTCCTATTACAAAAATTCCTATTACAAACTTCCTTTCCATGAAACACATGGTATTGCCTATGGCCAGAGGCAGCATATTTGACAAATAAACAGTGACACAGCATTTCCCCTATCTCTACACCTGAGCTACAGCTCTCTGACAGCCTAGAGAGGCTCAAGTCACTTTTCCTATTCACTTGCTAGTCATGTCTGTGACTTATTTAATTAGTTCATGAAACCACCCCTGCATAGCAGCCCATTCTCCACCATCCAGTTACATCAGAGCTAAACCTGCTTTTTATCTGGTACCATGACAGAAGGCATAAAATTAATTCAATACACTTATTCCCTGACTGGAGTACAATTTTCATAAATGTTTCTCAATCTAATGACTATGCATAGATCCTGGATTCAAACTTTATACTCATATTAACACCTCTCAACCACAATGGGTTGCAAATATTTTAGATTAATTTAAGCCAACATTTAATTACAATGAATATTACCAAAGTTACAGCTAATCCTATTTAAATGAGGACTCTAATTATTATTTAAACAATTGCCTTAAAGAAAAGCCTACCCTAAATTAATTTCCTACTATTTTTGGTTGGTTTGGGGTTTTTTTAATGAGTAAAAAGATGTTGTAAAGAATGTATCTCACTGTTGTTCATTACTGTGATTTTTTCATTATGGTGATGCAGCCACATATTATACTCTTCCATAAGAAGGCTGCTGCCTTCTTTTTAGAGGGGTGGAGATGAAGCATTGTGGCAGCTGTTAGTGATCTTACAAAAGATGGGACAGGAGCTCTGCCACCTCTTGGCACAGGATTGTGTCCAAGTAACCCTTGAATATCTCCAGTGTGGGAGACTCCACGGCCTCTCTGGCCAACCTGTTCCAGTGAATGGTCACCCACGCAGTAAAGAAATTCTTCATCATGTTTGGGTGAAATCTCTTTTCATTTTCCAAATAAAAAATTTCCAATGTTAAGATAACTTTTCTACATTCAAAACCATCTCAAGCACATTCCATTTTAAAACAAGGCTGAAATATGCTCTACACAGACTGAGATGTAAACGGCCTTTGTTGCCATGACTGTGGCTCACCTGAGAATTCACTTCATTACTTATTCTAGACAGGACCACTGACATCCAGGCAGGTAATATTGGGCCAGAGGGCATGACAAGTAGGAGATTTGTAGTTCATCTCTACCAGGACACAATCAGAGGACTCTTTAAAAGATGCTTGATTAGGTGAATAAGTGGAGATACACCAAAAAAAGAATCAAGGACTAAGCAGCTGAGATGCCAAAGACTCAAGTTTAATGAGTGTTTACAGCTGACCTTATACAGTAAGTACACAGAATTTTAATCACTTATGCATCTAAAGAGTGGTTTGTTGGTTTTTCCATATGCTGTATTTGCAATGCTCATAACTATGTTGCTGAGTAATGTTAGGGTTCTGTGCCAGAATCAACACCAGGCTTCTTTTTCATCTGCTGCCAGCTAAATGCTTAGAACAGTTTATCATCCATAAATAATTATGTGATGTATGTAAGAATTTGTTAACTATCAGTCAATATTTTTTTCCTTTATGCATTGTGGACATGTTCTTTATCTGTTTGGTGATCTTTAGTTAATACTGCTGGGTTTTTTTCTTTCATCTATTTCCAAAATAAAGATTACTACAAACAAGCTTACGGTACTCTTACAAGATCTATGGCCGTGAAAATTAGTGTTGCAACATCATCTTCTTTTCTTGTTCCTGAATTTATAGTTCTAAGTTATTTCTAATCATAAAAACATCATTGTGGTTATATATACTTGTCTAGAAGAATAGAAACTTCTGAGATTTTCCAGTGTTCAAGTATTCAACAAAACAGATGTGCTTATTACAAATAACTTTAATAGAAATCATCAGCAAAGAAACGAGTGGGGGTGGAAACAGGAAAACATGCAGTGGTCTTTCAAGTTTTTAAATCTATTGGGGAGATCTTACCAAGTATATACCAAAAAATCTGACACTGCAGGCACAGGCACATGACTTAGTTTTATCCCGTTGTCCAGTGCACGTTGCAGAGAGAAAAAGGCCTGCTGGAGCCTGGTGACTGGGACAACATCCCAGAATAAGTAACACTGACAGCGCAGACCCCTTTTGTGCCCTCTGCTGCTGCAACGTGCAGGGGTGCCAGCATGAACACTGTGTGCCACTGGTGTGCAACCACTGAGTGCTGCTTTCAGAAGCCTGAAACACAGCCATGAGACCTCACAGCGACAGCTAACCCAGACATGGCTTAGCCAACCCACACACATGCCTGTCAGATGTTTATTAGAAATTTAAAATTAATTCAATTATCTCTCATTTGTTATATAATTGACTAGCTGAGCTGACAAAACAACCCCAACAAGTGCTCTCTATGAAATCAAAAGTAATTAAATACTCCACTAAGGTCAACTGAAGAAAATGAGGAAGAAGAATTAGGTTGTACTGACAGTAATAAATGATTATATCTATTACTGACATTTGCTAATCAGATGGTGTTTTTTCTTTCTTTCTTTCCTCCTAGAAATGCATTACTTTAAAAAGAGCAGGAAAAAAGGAAGAATAGAGCAAAATCATATCTGTAATTTAAACTAATTTCTAAATCAAAACAGATGGCAATAGATATTGTGGAAGAGCTGACTCATCAGCTGAGCTGTATTTAAAAGAGAAAAAACAGCAGAGATCATCAGATTATCTCTCGCAAGAAACTGTGCATCTGTCTGGAAGAATATTTGCAATATGAAAAACCTGCCTTCCCCCTCCAAAAAAGGCATTTCTTCTTCTGATAGAGATCATGCATTGCAAATTGTAACTTTTATTTATATATTAGGTCTTAAAACCAAACAAAGGCATTCCAAAATTAAGAGAAGGGTGAAACAAAACCACCTGTTTTAATAACTTAGTCAGAAGGATATGCCTTGGCTTTCACAGAGTTTTACCAGCCTCAGAACTTCAAAGATGACCCAATCATTACTACATTTGGTAATAATATTTATATTTAATAGTGGTTTTTACTACAGGTATAAATAATCACCGAAGCATATTTTTTTGTAAAACTCATTTAAATTATTGCAAGCTTGACTCATCTTGCAGAATTATTTTTGATTATTCAATATTATTTGCAGCATCCTTATGGCAAATCTTTACAGCCTTTAACTGAATCTCAGTCATGCTTTGTATTTCAGGTGAAGGTTTTTTTCAGTTTTTAGCTATACACATGGAAATACCTAGAACTATGCAACTGGCTAGCTTTTAGGAGAATTCATGCCTAATTCTCACAGATTGTAGCGCTGGAGTGTATAGGCTTGGTTTTCCATTGGGCTCCATGTTCTAGAGTCGTTACTCTCATGAAAGAAGTAAAGTTTGGGGGTTTTCTTACTAATATAAATGACTATGATCTCTCCTGGGAAGTGAAAAACTGGCCTGTGTCTGGGTAATACCTTCTTATTTATTTATTTTAATTCTTGAGAAATACTACAAAGCAGCCTCACACCAGCAAGTCTCTGGTGTTATACCCAGTTTCAAAGTAAGTTTTTCATCTTTAATGAAAAGGAGAAGTCATGTTTCAGCAATCTGATAAACTTGCACAGTGAAATCACTGGCCTGGTAAAGGCAGAGACGGCATCTGATGTTGTCTCCCTAAACTTCAGGAAGACCTTTGGCACTGTCTCTCATAAAATTATCATCATAAAGAACCCAGTTAAGGGGTGAATATGCAGGCAGTGAGGAGGATGGAAAACTGGAAAACTGTCTGAATGGCTGGGCCCAAGGGTGGTGATCATTGGAAAAGACTTATTTAGGAGGCCAGTAAGTTGTGTCAGGGGAGGTTTAGTTTGGATATTAGAGAAAGGTTCTTTACCCAGAGTTGGATACTGGAATGGGCTTTCCAGAGAAACAGTCACCACACAGCAACCAGATTTCAAGGAATGTTTGGAAAATACTGTTGGGCACATGGAGGGACTCTTGGGGAAGGAACTGTGCAGGGCCAGGAGTTGGACTCAATGATCCTAATAGGTATTTTCCAACTCATCTAGTTTTATGATTCTGTGATTCTATAAAATAGTTTTTCTAAAATTTGGTTAAATCGAAGTAAATGAGCTACACCTCCATCTGGACCTCTTCATTTTATTTGCCAGAATGACTTTGGGACTTTCCTGCCTGCAGGAAAAAAAACCTAAAACATTTCAGGCAATTATTAGTAACTGTCCTTGGGAAGTCAACAGGCCTTTTAAACTGGCTTCCATATGTTGATTCTAAGAATCAAATCTAGTCAAGCAGCCAGATATCATAAACTACAGCTACAAACACGCTTCTTCAAAAGAAACTGTACACAGTATATATTAAATAGTCACAATAGCTATTTTCACAAACTCTAAAAACAATACAGTTAATTTTCAAAGGATCTATTTTTGTTGCACATTGAACCTATTTTTTCTCAATTCATGAACAAAAAAATGGCTAAATATGAAATGAGATAAAATATTACCAAGTGAATTAGTTATCCAGCCTTCAACTAATGCCTCTTAAAGTCATCCTTGGCTCTTCTATTGTATCACAAGGAAAATAACTTCATTAGACTCAGAGGCACAAAATTTTCCTTCAGCTTTCTTTGTATCATCCTTTGTCAGACTACATATAAATAGTTTCTTTTCTTTCTGTGTCTGTGTGGTGCTTACATAAAATCTAAAGCTGGATTATACTAAGAACTTCACTTTTCCCCCTAAGTCTCATGTCTTGTAAGTTTGACTGCTCCCAGTTCCATCTGCAGCAAAATCCCAGAAGCTGTCATCATGATGTATTTGGGGAAAAATGTGCAAATAATGAAAGAGATGCCTTACCATTGAATGGTATTAATATACTACACCAGAAATTTCTGGTGAGCTGGAAAACTACCAACAAAACTGATGAGCTGGAAAAGAGCAAACAAAACTGAAAAATAGAAAGGCCCTTCTATTGCTTCTCACAGGGGCTTTTGCAATTTGAGGATATAAATCTTATCACCTCTAAAGTTAGTAAAGTTCTTCTGTGCTTTAAGTTTTGTAAGGAAATAGAAACAAAAGCTGAGGATATGGCGCTTTAAGAAGCATTGCTTGTCAATAAAATGAGAGTGACAGGAGACTGGAAAAAGGGTAAGATTAATTGTAAGGAACAAGTGCTTAGTTGATCTTCCCAAGTAGATAAAACCGCCAAAACTCATCAAAAACATAAACAGCATAAGCATTGACTTCACAGAATTCAGATGCTGGATTATCAGCATGATGATGATAACTATCATTATGATAATTCAGAAGAATCATTGCCTCAGTCATGGTGCTGGATAACATTAAATGTCTAAAATAAATATAAAATATAAAATATAAAATATAAAATATAAAATATAAAATATAAAATATAAAATATAAATATAATATAATATAATATAATATAATATAATATAATATAATATAATATAATATAATATAATATTCACCTGCAAATATCACAGAATCATAGAATGGAAACTTAAAGGTTGTCTAGTTCCAACCCCGTACCACGGGCAGAGACATGTTGCTCAAAGCCCTACCCAGTCTGACTTGAACACTTCCAGGCACACCCACAACTACTCTGAGCAACCTGTACCAATGCTTCTCCATCCTCATAGTGAACTATTTCTTCCTAATGTCTAATCCAAACCTATTCTTGTTTAAAGTCATTACTCTTTGTCCTATCACTACACATCCCTGTGAAAAGTCCCTCTCTGGCTTTATTTTAGGTACACTGTAGGTACTGGGAGGCTCCTAAAAGATCTCCTCAGAGCCTTCTCTTCTGCAGAGTGAACAACCCCAGCTCAGCCCTTTTTCACAGGAGACACGCTGCAGCCCTCTCATGATCTTGGTGGCCTCGACCGGACCTGCTCCAGCAGGTTCACATCCTTTTTATGTTGGGGACTCAAGAGCTGGGCCCAGAACTTCAGGTGGAGTCTCATGACAGTGGAATTGATGCCTCGGTTTTAGCTTTTATGTTTTTCAGATTCTGTGCTGCTTTAGTGTGTGGGTCTGGACTTCATATTAGGGGATAGTGAGCCTTCTCCACAGAGAAGTTAGACAAAACAATTCCTTCTCTAGCTGGGGACCAAGGACAGGCAATTCAGACCTCAGGCCCAAGAGCATGAACAATGGTCAACTGAAGAGAGAAAAACAGGAAGGATGGGACCTCATGGGCTGGAGTTGTAGTTGGACAACTAGCTCCAATATGCAAATGGACCAAAACTTATAAAAGTGTGAGATCCTGTGATCAGTTGCCCATTTTTGTGACCGTTTTGGGTTCACCTGGGGTGTGGCCCTGGCTGGGCTCTTGTACTGCCCAAGGCGGATCCATTGAGGCCTCCTAATAAATACCTACTTTATTCTTTACCTCTCAGTGTTTACTCTCTGCTCTAGGTCAGCCTTCACAAGGCATCAAATAGAGGTGAAGAATCCCCTCCTTGCCATGTTGGCCATGCTGCTTTTGACACAGCCCAGGGTACAATTGGCTTTCTGGGCTGGGAGTGCACACTGCTGGCTCGTGTTGAGCTTCTTGTCAAGCAATTACCCCTTGGCCTTATGCTTGGCCAAGAAAGTGAAAGTTACAATAAATAAATGGCATTTTCTTTTAAAATAGCAGTTATTTCTAATCACTGTGACTGGAGTGCAAGATGTTCACTATCATCAAAATCACTCAGTGTTATTCCAAAGAAGAGCTACCACACAAGTTTGTTTGCATTTTGAATCAGTTTTTCTTAATTTTGGTTGACTTGGTGTAACTTCAATACTTTTGGTTTATCAAACAATGATGCTGTGAAATGCCTCCTTAAACCACTTGATGGCAACAAAGCAATTTAGATACCAAAGGAGTTTTGTTTATGCATATCAAGGTCTACCAGTTCAAACAATTTAAAACATTTAAATTAACATATGAGTACTTGAAGAAGCCTCAATAACAGCCTTTGTCTCTTAGTTTTGCTACTTTATTTCTTTGATTACTATTTCAACTCAGAAACAAAGACTGATAAAAAAGAGTAACTGTCAAAGCCACCTCCTACAAGGCTGTGTGTCAGAAATGCAAAATGATACACTCCCCAGCAGGCCAGCTTTCTAAACAAATGGGAGAACTGCTCTAGAATCTCAGTTTGTTTTCCAGCAGTGGCAGCCGTGACAGGGGGAGGACCAGGACTCCCAGGTAGCTGACAAGGAGAATCACAGGTTAACATGTTCACCTTTGGTGTGCTCAGCACTTGACAGCCTGGGTACTAAATCAGCCAGAGTTTCCCAGATTAGCTAGGACAGCCAGGGGAAGAGACTGTGGCACAAAGATCTGATAGCAGCACTTAGCCTGGAGCAATGGATAGAAAAATACAGATGAGAGAATCCATCTTATTTATTGCCTCTCTGGACATGTGAAAACAAACAGGAAGGTACCATATTCCCTGAAATAAAATGCAAACACCTTCCACTTGTCCTCCATTTCAAATCTATACCCAAATCCCATTAGAGCAATCTCCAAATTGGTGGAGTGACAGATGCAGCATGAGGGAAGAAAATATATCTCTTCTTGAGCCTTTTATAGATACAATCCATATCAAAGGCAGATTTAGTAATTTTTATAGATTAATTTCTTATGTGACTAATGACAACCAAGGTTGGCTAAAAATAATAAGACTCAACTGGAAGAAGATAGGCGTCTTCCTCAATTTGAAATAGATTTCTCTTGCACAAGAACTACTTATCCTTTTAAACTGCAGTTTTGCTACTCTGTAGGGCTGCAGGCTTCATCTACTCAGTAACCCCTGGTAACTACATCTTCTGTTATGCAGACATACTTGTATAGCCTTTCTCCATAGGACAGCAGTGCTCGCCACATTTCTGATGTCTTTAAAAACAGAATCATAGTTTTTATCCTATTTTTTAATAAGTTTTTCATTAATTGTGCCTCCTATATAAAAGGATTCAAAAATGTCCTAACATTAATTTTCTCAAAGCTTTAATATGGTGGAACATTCACTTATTTGACCAGATGGCTTGAGGTGAATATTAAAGGTCTGAGGAGGTCCTGGAGGTGTAGGTGATGTACAGCTATCCATCCAGTACAGTACATCTCCCCCACACTAGGTGAAGATATATGTCAGCCTGTAGACATCTCCTCTGCCATGAAAGGCAGGAAACCTTTTAACAGCCCCTCACCAGCTTCTCTGCAGCTGGTATCAGTTAAAACTTGTCCTTGGGCTAAAACCTTGATAGTGTCTTTACATGGGCTTTGGCAAAGAGAGCTCCTGGCTTCTGTCACAGTGTCTACTTCTTATTTCACAGCCTGAATGATTCAGTCTGAAACTTGGTTTCACTGCCTTTTACCAACCCTACTGATCTTCCTCAGTATGGCAGCTGTCGTTTACAGCTCCTTCTTTCACCATGTAAATCATCCCTGAAGCCAGACCCACCATGACTTTTAAAGTCCTCTGAAAGTCTCTCTAGTGATACAGGTTAGTTTCAGCATTTCATTAACTAATCTCAAAGAATATGACTCAATCACTGCCAGTCAAACCAGAATAAAAATAATAGAGATTTAGCAGCAATTATTGCTGATGTAATGAGATATCTGCAAGCTGTAGGCACTGAATTAAAAATTACCTAGGGAAGTACTGTAAATATGAGACTGGAGCAAACTTTTCATGCATAAGTATGTGAGATGAAGATAATGTGTTTCATTTCAGGAACAGAGCCACTGAGGCTGTTGTTCAGCACCACTTCAAGGAAAAAGCCCATCCTGGGATCAGATGGAAGCAGAGATGGAGTGCCAACATTGCTATAACTCCTGGGTTGCCCTTGATGCTCCTGTAGGCAACTGGAAGGAGCCAGTCCAAATGTCTGTGCAAGGGCCAGTTCAGCCCCTTTGTAATTCATTTGATCATCCTTTAGTGAGTGGCAGTGCCTAGTACTTGCCTGTCTGGTAGATAGTATTGCATATCAAACATGCTAATTTTTTGAGTGGCAACATTTCTATAGCTGTAACTGTCCAGTTCCTTTTATCCTGTAACTATCTAAGAGGGGTGTGAACTTTTACAAAGGCTCCAGTCCTAGATAAGTGAACTTAGATAAAGGCTTGTTTGAAGGATAAATGATATGAAACAAAACACAATACAGGGAAAGTTCTTCCATAGGGAGCAGCTGAGAAAAGAGGAACTGCTTGTGATTGCAGTAGTTATACTAAATGATGCGCTTTCTGTACAAGGAACAGAATAAAATATAATTGAGTACACTTACCATTAAAAATGATAGACTCCCCCCAAACTGAAAGTAGAAAGAATCCAGGCAGAAGGGACCAGAACCCTATTATCCTCCTGGCCTAACCCAGAAAGAAATTTCTATTTCACCCGTATGGATCTGCCACTTCTAAACAATCAAGATGCAACAATAATTTCATAAACCCACTGCTTTTGTCTCCACATTGTGCCTAAGAACTGAATTTCCCTGTGTCCTGATGGGTGCTCCAACGAGCAGAGGGTTGACCTCATACAAAAGACTGCCACCAATGTCTGATAGAGCCTAAGTCACCTTAGACACCTGATGAGACAGAGCAGGCAGACTGATCCTTTATTTACCAGCACTTTTATGGGACTTGAATGAGTTTGGCAGGTATTTTCAGGAATGTTGGAAGTATTCCTTGTGGATACAAGTTCTGAAACTTTTACTACATACAGTCTTTCAAGTGCTCATGTTAGTACATGAGGAACTTTCCTTGTGCACTGAACACAGAGCATCTCTCTTCCCCACAACGTGGTTGGAGCTTGTACATCCTACCTTGAGCTTGCTGGAAGTTAGGAGCTTAGTTGAAGTCAGTGACTAGAGCTGAGCTGACACAACACAGCTCTGTAAACCAAATTAAGTTGATCGCGTGTTTGAGCCTGGAGGATTGTCCTACATAAAGGTAATTATTTTTCTGATGTTTTTTTTCTGACATGAGATGTATCATTGGATGATATGAGGCTCAGCACTCTGAAAACGCTGAGTCTCAATGGTTATCTCATATGAGAGGTAGAGAGGCACAGAAAGAAAAGTGCAAGGTAGTAATAAATCAGCTACATTTCTGTTAAATCAATTAGACCAGTTTAGACAAATCTGAATCTATCTCCACTTTCCTTCTTGCTGATATAATTCTAACTGCATATTTTCAAACCTCTGACCACAGAAGGTACTGCCTGTTACAGATGTTCTCCATCTTTCAAGTAATCTGTTAGCCAATTAGGATTTTCTCATGGTATCTTTTTGTTTTTATTTTGTAATTTACAAAACTAGCTCACATATTTTATTTTATATTTTATCAGATAAAACACATTGCTGGCCCTGTTGCTATCAGATGTTTTGCATGTTGCTAGCTCTCATGTTAGCAAGGAATAAGTAGTCCATTTCAGTAAATTAGACAGAACATTCTAGGTATAAAACATAGGAGTTGTGCTGCTATGGGTATGCACTTTCCAGTGGGTTTTGGATGTCTTTATTTTGGCTGTTACTATCTTTCATTGAAGATGCCACACACTAAGTCATGGTTTGATTTACTCAGAGCTGCTGCGACGATAGCAAATATAGCAGTCAGACGTTGTGAAATACAAATATTGTATTTGTTACTGTTGCTCTTTCATTTCATTTAGATGCATTCATATTAGTGAAGAAGATGTTACTGAACTGAAATACTAGTATGTAATTGCACTCTGTGCTCAAAGCATTCCTAAGGCAAAAATATTATTAGCGGATCAATAGTTTCCATTTTCTTTCCAAATGTAATGCATTTCTGACCTTTTTCTTTTTTTGTTGTTCGTTTCTTGCAGAAATATGTGTTTTCTTCAAGCTTAGCTTTATATTCAAACTGGATTTTTTAAAATTTTAAATTCCTAATTTCCCATCTCACTTTTTCAAAAATGCATCTATCTCTTCTCACACAGCTGCAGCATAGTGGATGCTAGAACTGAAAGTAAGACCAGTGTGGCAGGATTGCTCAGTTAGGAGCAGCTAGAGGCTGCTTTGACTCCAGCTTGCTTACACAGATTTATTAGAAAAAAAAATGGATTGGATATTTATCCAGTTTCAGACATCAGCATCCTCAGAATGTAAGTAAAATAGGATCAGTAAGGAAATATCTCCAAAAATACTTCAGCAAAAGATAATGTAATTTAATCTCATGATGTTCATTTATATTTGGTATTAAAGCTTGTTACTGTGAGCACTACTAAGCCAAAGTTTCTGTGGCTCTGCTCTTCCCCTGCATAGCCCTCCGTCCTGTTTCACAATTCAGTTGGTTGGTTACACTGACCAAAATATTGCAAAACAGAGGCAGAGAAGCAAAATGAGGCTTGATCAGCAGATGTCAAAAACCATCTGCAATCACGTTATCATCCTGGTTATATAAGCAGAAGGCAAGAGGCAAAAATCAAGTGAAATTTGCTGTAAATTTTAAAAGGAAGGAGATTCTCTTGGTGAATCGAGACTCATTTGAGTTTTACTCTGAAGAAGGCATTGTTTTTTATTGTTTGATACAAGTTTGTAACTGCAGAAATAACCTTTCAAATTGGAAACTGTGGGTGGTACAGTGTCACCAAAGAGCTGCAAGAGCAACTGGCACAGAGGCTGAAATACATTGCAGGGCATCCTGTTCAGAGCTTCTGACAGTTTCTGTGACTCCTATTAAAAGTTACTGTATCTGCACCTCATTTTGAGGTATGTTTTTAATGTCAATGTCACACAAATCAGCTTTTTAACTGAACAAAGCAAATGGGTTTCAAAGATTTCACTCTTCAAACAGAGATAAAAGATGAAAGTCACTTAATGGTAAACATGGATAACTGATTAGATCTGGCCTGACACACCACATAAGCAACATGCTATAAGGTAAACTCACAGAAAGTATGTTGGCACTCCAATAAATCTTTCCTGCTGCAAATTCTTGACTGGGTGAGGAAAATTTTTAATCTGATAAAAATGCCTAAATCTTTGAAGGTCAAAAATTGCTATCAGAAACCTTGGGATCATGCAGAGAAAGCAGTTGCTGTGATGTGCATATGTCAGCATGTTTTAATTCTGCCTTCCCTACGTCTTTATGAACACAAAAATAGCTGTGTTCCCATGTTCCTCAGGCTCCACTTGGTGTTCATGCAGGGGCTTAATTAGGAAGGGAGGAAGAAGGCACAGTTTTAAAGTTGAATGGTATGGAAGGTCTCAGAGCAAGTAAAGGAAGGGGGATGAAATCTCACACACAGACCAAGCTTTTAATTGTGAGAAGCTGCTGAGGTCCCAGTATACCAAAAAATGTATCTGGAAAAAATATCATGCACCAGCTACTGAAGTCTGGCAGGTATTTTCTGCTTACTTTGTTCTTCTAGTTTTCTGGCTAGAAAACCAGGTTGTAACTACCCTCAAGTTTTGAAGCATGAGCAAAGGCTATGATTCTTTTTCTGATGTAAAGCCAACAAGCACTACAATCCCATGCTGCACCATATCCCAGTATCATTGATTTCCTCTCTTGTGCAGGCTAGGTTGTGTTTGCAGGCAGGACTGCAGCTACCAGAACCATGTGAATGAGAGGGGCAGCAGAGGAGCTGCGGAACCACCACAATATGGTGGAAATGTTGGTGCAGAAATGTAACTCTGGGGCGATTCTTAGACCTCCTTCCTGCAGAGGGAGCGGAGCTCCCCACACTGCACTGCTTCCCTGCTGGTCCCCCATCCTCTAGGGACTGGGATGTCACATCAAGAACAAATGCAGGCTCTTAACCACATCATCTCACACTCCTCTGAGTTTTCAATGTGAAACAAATAAATCCTATTATTTTTAAGCCTTGAAGGAATAAATACATGAATTCTACTAGCTCCTGCTTTCTACTTTTAACAAGGATGGCTAAAAAGTAGTAAAAAATCAGTAGTACTTCATGCTCAGCAGTGTCACACATTTTCACTGAGGGGAAAGGACTACCAATAAGCAAAATGCAACTGTAAATACATGGCCCAAGTGCAGGGCAGATTTCACTGGGAGAAGAGTAGTAGCCAAAACCTCAGTGGGAGTCTGTAAAGAGCCTAGTGGAAAGCAGGTTGGCTGTTTCTGTGGAGACAAACAGGAGGCTAAGGAACCATTTATCCTCCCCTTTAATGAAGAACTTTGTCAGGGTGCAATTAGCCTCGGTTAGAAGGTGTGAATAAGTAACTATGCAAAAAATTTTACAGCAATAAGCCAGAAACTGAATTTCACAATGTCTGGAAGCTAGAACTATGCCTATATATTTTATCCAGAAGGCTTTTTGGCTCTGACAGAACTATGACTGCAAACTTTGAACCTAGAGCTTGAAAAGGCAAAAGCTACAATAAAAACAAGAGCTCATCCCAGGTTTGCAATGGAGCAGTAAAATTGTCCTGGCACAGTCCAAAGCAACCTGTTTATATCTGCTGACCAGTGATTTACTTTTGCTTCCTAACCTCATAGGGTTGCACTTCCCAAAAGCATTTTAGACATCCGAGCTGAGGCTTTTGTTTCAGCAGCTAAATACTTACAACATTTCTAGTGGTAAGTAATTTCAAAGTCCTGCCAGGGATCTATCTTGGAACATATTCTGCAGTAATATGCTCTCATCCGGAAGTATTATGCATTCAGTCGTGTCTGATATCATCCAGAGATACCTGCTGGCAATTTCAGACATCATGAGCTGTTATTTGCATGCTTGCATATGCCAGAAACTATGTCCTAATGGCCTTTGTGATGTCTTTGGCTCTCCTCCCTTTCTGGGGTAAAAGTTGCTTCAGAGAGGATTTCAGCTGCAATTGTTGTGATTTTTTGGGGATGATCTGGTGATTGTTGTTGGTGCTGCATTTTTCATTCTTTGGCTGGTATTATGTTTCCATTTGGAGTAAGAATGGAGTATTTTACAAAAAAAAAAAAAATTGACAATGTTGTTTGTGGGTAGTACAGATGCACTGAGGCATTTGAAAATTAACTCTAAAGTTAGAAATTCCTCAATTCTTCTGCCTTTGTCTGCCCTCCTTTGTCTCTGCTCTGTCCATGATTCTCTGCATTGGGTGTCCTGTACTGCCACATGGCAATGGATATGTCTGGGGGTTTTATGGAAGGAAATTCAGTCCTTACATATCAGTTTCATGATTAGTCATTACTCCTGGAATACAGCTCTTGTTGGAGGAAGAGCATGGAGAAGAAAGACTACACTGATCAAGGCTGAATGGAACACAGGTGAACCCAAGGAAAGCTTCAAAAGCCTCAAGCTGTGCTCCCCAGGCTCAGAGGCAGACCCAGACCAAAGCAGGAAGACTTCCCTGGCAGCTCTGCCCTGGAGCTGAACCCTTGCTACCTCTGCTCAGAAATTTCTTAGGCTGCCAGTGTTGCAGGCCTAATGGTATATTCTTCATGGGGTTGCTTCAACTCTGCTGTTTAATGCAGCTCTCTCAGATTTCTCTTGGATCCTACCAGAAAAAAAAAAAAGAGAGAAGCTTTTTCTATTTTGAAAGTGCTCTGTCTCTTTTCTGCTATCAGAGCTGGTCACATTACTCACTATGACCAGTTAACTGACAGAATTAACACTTCTCTGTTCACAAATTGTTCCTGATTCTGCTTTATACTGATATATTTGTTACTTTTAGGGTTAGACCAAGCATATTCACGATTCTCTTTGATCCCTGGATTATTCATAAATTGATCATAGTGACTATTCAAGTACTTAATCAAAGCTGGATTTAATCAAAGCACTTCTGTTTTGTCATTAGTCACTTAAAAAGTCACTTGATGTTGCCTTATCACTGGAGCTATGACTGCAAGTATTTCATCTGGCAGTGGTGGAAAGCAGCTTTCCTTTTCTCATACACCAGAACTGAAAGAAAAGATAATGCTTCTGATGTGGGCAGAGCTTCAGCACCTGCAGCAGTAGGTATTGTTGCCGAAAACTGTTGTTAAAAAACAAATTACTTCTGCTTCGACAAAAGTTGAATGATAGAATAACTTCTTGCTGTTAGTAATCATGATTAAAAGCCTGAAGCTTGCTTTCTTAAAATAGTTATCTGCACCACATTTTCAGTTGTTGGATCATGTACAAGCAATGAATAATAAGAGGGCAAGTATAGGCTAATCAGATTCTCGTTCAGTCAACAGTCTCCCAAACAAAAATTTTTCATTAATTTATCAGTTCTGCTTAATGTGGTGCATGCAACTTAGCATATATTGAAATTCTTGGCAGAGTGATGACTGGATAAATTGAAGGTAAAAAGCCAGTGGCTGATTATTTAAAGAAAGTTGATGACAACATACTTGAAGATGGGCTATCAGTCTTGAAGACACACCACAACTCACACTGATCCTTGAAACTCTTTCTTCAGCCACCTTTGCTGCAGTTCATGCCTCTCACACACTGCTCTGCCACCCTTCCCTGGCACACAGGGCTGGGCAGAGCCTTGTGTGTGGAGCACAGCCACGATTCTCTCTGTGTTCTCTCTGTGGATGTGTATATATGCATATGTGTATGTATATATGCATATGTGCTCTATGTGTGCCTATTGGGAATATGTGCTCAGCCCTGTTGCTGGGTGCATGGAGATGTGGTACCTCTGCTACTGTGCCCCCTAGCATGGGCATCATGAAAAGCATACAGCAAATAGTTCAATGTACCAAAGAAACCATTATTACCTTCCCCTTAATGGTTCAAGAACAGGTCTTTACACAAAATCCCACTTAATCAAATGATCTGTAGTAGAAAAGTGATGTAAAGAGAAACAGATGTGGCCTGTGTGTTCTCATACAGCTATAATTGAGGGAATATATAATTCCCATTTGAGTGAGGCAGGTATCTAGTATATCTGCATTTAAATGTGTTACAGTTAGCACCTTATTCTTCTCTTTCCTCCATTGAAGTACCCCAAATGATCATTTCCAATGCATTCAGAAACAGAGCAGTGTGAAAGGACTTTTTAAGAGAAGAGAACAACATCTACCGGAAATACAGGGGTAGTAATTTCAATCTTTTCCTTTTATTTAGAAATAAACATCAACATCAGGCTTCAGCCACAGAAAACAGAATGAATATTGGAAAACTTTTACTGGTATTCCCACTCACAGCAATGCCGCAGATTTTGTAATCAGCTTTGCCTCCAAATGCTTTAAGCAACATCTCTTGGAAGGAGGAGCTCAGTTACTGGCAATGGAGAGCCTGGCAAGCAAGAGAGACAAGTATTTCTGCAGAGCATTCATATGTGAAGACCAGAGTGACCTCCTGCAATGATTGTTCCTCTCCACTGATGCTACATGAAGCACAAAGTAATTGCTGCTGACCTTGATGACTCAAGGATGTATCTAACTTGAGATAGGTTGTGCTATGTTTTATTTGTGTGGATGATGCAGAGAAGTTTGTGTTCACCTGCTGCACAGGTGTGAGTTATGTTTTCTCTGTTACCAGTGCATGAGCTGGAATCACAGATGGACCATCCAAACAGCAGAACAAAGTGGATGTCGTTGGGTTTCAAAGAAAATAGATAAGCACTGGTCTTTGAGAAATAGTGTGAAGTGTTATGTTGCTTTGGATCACAGTCCCAAATACTCATCTTGGCCTGATATCAATACTCAGATGAGATCCAGGTATTTTACAGTAACACCCACTGGGTTTGGAGCACACCTGCTACAGGAAAATACTTGTTTTCCCCTGTAGTATTTTCCTTTTCCTTTTGAAATAAGTTTCCTCAGTTGCACTGTGAGCTAAACAGCATCTTATGCTCTGCAATCTTAAAAGATGGATTTGCATTGGCCAGTGTTTAGATACCTTCCCAAATACCACAGAGACATAGAGACAATTGCAAAGCATCCACTTGCACTACATCTGTGCTGAAGAAAACAAAGCCAAGTGTGCAAGCAAGCAACAACAACAAAAAAAAATCCCCAAAAAACCCCACCAAACAGATTTCTAGAACATTTGTATAATTTGCACATCTGAAATTCTAGATTACAGCCTTGTGATTCACATGACCTTTTAAATTTAATTCATTTCATAAAATGATCCAAAACTGAGACATAAGTGATTCAAGCTACCAGTAAATAAACACTGGAAGGAAACCCCTCACATATCAAAATCCTTACAAAAAATGGGAGCATTTACTTCACAAAAAAAATTCTGTATTAGAAGGGAAACCCCCCCTAGAATACATTTTGCCCCTGGAATGTAATATTAGCAGAACTTTGGAGGACCCAAGCAATGAGAGAAGTAACAAAAAGAGAGAGGCCTTTTATTTATTATTTGTATGAAGAGTTTTATTTCCAAACTTCTCCCAAGTTAAACAGTTATGAGTGATGTGCAGATGGTGTAGCAGTGACGCATTTACAGCTGCATCCATCTCTCACACAAAGGTGTCTCTGCTTGTGTTTGCCACTGTCCTGGTTTTCACTAGGATAGAGTTTATTTTCTCTTTTTAGTAGTTTGTACAGTGCTGTGTTTTGTATTCAGTAGAAGCATAACTTTGGCAATGCACTGATGTTTTAGTTGTTGCTCAGTAGTCAAGGACTTTCAAGTTTCCCAGGCTCTGCCAGTTAGCAGGTGCACAAGAATCTGAGAGGGAATACAGCCAGGAAAGCCAGCCTGAACTAGCCAAGGGATGTTCCATACCATAGGACATCATGCTCAGTGTTTAAACTGGGGGAGTGGACTGGGAGCTGCAGATTGCTGCTCAGGAACAGGCTGGATACCAGTCAGCAGCTGGTGAAGCAACTGTGTTGTTCATCACTGGTGTTTCTTTTTTACTCCTCTCTCTCTCTCCCTTCCTCTTTTTCATTGTATTTATTATTGTTATTATTTTCAATTCATTATTTTTTTACTTTATTTCAACCATTATAGCACCTTTTTTTTAAACCATGAGTTTTCCCACTTTTACTTAGCAAGTTTTGGTTGGATATTAGGAAGAAATTTTTTACTGTGAGGATGGTAAGACACTGGAACAGGTTGCCCAGGGAGGTGTGGATGCCCCAACCCTGGCAGTGTGCAAAGCCAGGTTGGATAGGACCTTGAGCAATCTGGTCTATTTGGAGGGGCCCCGGCCCTCAGCAAGGATTTGGGTCTAGGTGATCTTTAAGGTCCATTCTGATCCCTTAACATTCTATGATTCCATGATTCTGCAATTCTCTCCCCATCCCACCAGGGGAAAGTGAGTGTGCGGCAGCATGGTACTTGGTTGCAATCTGGGGTTAAACCAGTAACAAATTTCTAAGGCACAGGTTTTACAATGCCTCGTGCAAGCCAGCAGTACATTTATTTACCTGACAGCGTTTCAGTTTTCCATCTCCTTGGGCAGATGCTTTGAGAGGGTTCTCAGATCAACATGAAGCCTCTGCTGGCTTTTAGGTACTGTGGCTCTGAATGACAGCTCCCAAGTGGAAGTCAATAAAGTAATAAAATTAGAAACATAACTCACACCTCTTTAAGCCTGGTTCAGCTGGAAGTACAAAGCCTTTTCTAGTGGGATCTGCTGGTGTCTCTCACGTGCTTGTTTGTCCCAGTAGCTACCTTGCACACACAGAGTCTTTTAGATGCATGAGAACAGAAGGTAAAAACTACTTAGACAATAGGCATAGAAAATTAAAACAGGAGGAAAGATTTTCCCAGAAGAACACACAGGTTTTTACATTATTTAAAACACTCCTGAGAAACGACCACAAGTGTATGTCAGTGCAAGAGAAAAGATATTCATTGTTTTAAATTTGTTGCATAACATCTGGATATTTCTACTAGTAGCTGTCTCCTGCTTGGTAAAATAATTCTCTATTTCCATGGACAAATAAAAAATTATTGAAATTTCACATGCTTGGGCCATCCAGGTCCACACAAAGATTCAATCATGCTGACCCTTCATGGAAGAAGTAAGAAACTATTAACCAGAATAATGGGGGGCAAAATCAAACCAGTGAAGTGATTGTTGAGCTTAATTAGAAGGGCTAAATTTGCTCAAAAAGTTTGGGGGTTTTGTTTGTTTGTTTGTTTGTTTGTTTGTTTTACTAAATCCATCTCTACAATTTCTCTTTACCTAAATATAATTTGGAGACAAGTTATCCATCACGCCTATTGATCTGAGTCTCCTGAAAGGGCTCCTGTAGCATCTCAGCTTCTTCCCTAATTACCTTTCCCCAGGATAATATGAAATAGCTTCTGGGTGGTTTATTCTCCTTCTCTTGTTCTGTTCTTAGTTTGCCCTTCCTCTACCTGCAGTCACATCTTTCAGAGCAGCTGGGCTTGCTCTGTCAGGGGCAGTTGCCCATGGCAAACAAATCTCACACAGTTCATCTGGGACAGACAGAGCCAAGTGCCTTTCTCAAAAACTGAAAGCACATAACAGCATGGAGGGTAAAGTTTATAAACATGACTCAAAGCACCAAACTGGATGTAAATTAATTATTTAAGAAGAGAAAAATAGCAGGAATCAAGCACTAATAATGGAAAAGAAAGGATGTCTTAAAATACTTCCAAAGAGATTCTCTTCCTCCTATTCCTGTCTCATTGAACTATATTTATCTGCAGTACAGGAGGTTCATTCTTTCCTTTGGTTATTTAAGAAGGACAAACAGTTTTCCACCTTGATAACATATCAGCTCAAACAGAGCAATACATCTTTTTATGAAAGGTCAAATAGAATACTTGAAAATTTACCAAATCAATACCGAAGACCAAAATGCTGCTTTCAGACATCAGAATAGAAATCCCTTTCATAACAAGGCAGGGCATTTGCCATGTTGCACCCTTATTTTTTGAGTGCATTTTTCATCAGCCTTATTGAAAACAGTCTCTGGCCTACAAGTGAACTGAGCATCTATGCAGAAAGGCTGAATGGGGTGGTCTAAGCTGTGTGAATAAACACTGCCTTATGTGCTAGACTATTCTATGGCAAGAATGTATCTAATCTGTCTGGCTGTCATGCAATATCACGTATGTACTAAAAACTGTGATTACATCCATTTAAATTTAGTACATTTGGAAATAGATATGTAGTTAGCTAGACCATCAGCTCAGTTGTCATCTTGAATAGGATGTTATGAATCATTTTCCCATTTGGCTTTAAGAAATACAATCCCTTTTACAGAGACACTGTGTGAGGGTCAAATATATTTCAGAGAACTGTTGGAAAAGTAGAGAAGAATGGAACAACTTTCTCTCTGTTTTAGAAAGACTAGTATATTAATTTGGCTTTCAAACATGATTTTTTCTTCTTTTTAAAAACCCAAAGTAAAACCCCTAATTTGTTTTAAAAAACCATAAAAAGATTTTGGTTTGGAAGCTGAAATGTGCCTCTAAGCACCGAGGAAGTACAGAGTGAGCCTTTGTAATATAAATGATCTCTTAAGAATCTGAGTTCTGTGCCAGAGCTCAAAATAGTTATTACCCAAAGAAGGAACATTTTCTTCCCCAAACAGGAGCATGGAAAGAAAGAAATGGACTCACACCCAACCTATGCATGTTATCATATACCAGTTAAGTTGATAAAGTGAAAGGCCTATTTTTGTAATTTTTTTACTTCTGCTTCATTGATATACAAAGGATTTGAGAAGATAAATATAGCAAAACTGAAGATGGAAAGAAAACTCTCAACACACTGTTCCTTTGTATGCTTTAACGATGAATTCTCAAAAGGTCTGTTTCTTATTGAAAAGGAGCTGCTGTCATTAGTGTGTGATGTAGATTTCTCAGAAAATACAAGAAGTGAGAACAAACAGAACAATGAGAATAACGCAAGTCATTATTTCTGCCCTCAATGTGCAATCCCATTCAAATGAACTTTTCTAGAGAAGACAAGAAATAAAACCCTGGAACACTAAAATCCTGAATTAATGCTTTTAACTAATGGCATACAATTAATTTTATTCATCACCGAATCAAGGTATGTGGTGTTTGTTTTGCAAGTGTGTGAGATTTGCTATTAAGCAGTGCAAAATGCTTTATTACTAGGGGGAGGAAAGAGGATCTGGTGCTTATTACCCATGCTCTTTTCACTGAAATCTGGTATTCATGCAACTGGTGTTCTTCCCCACTTTGCCTAAGACATTTATCTGCTCCCAATATTGATCTTTCAGACTGCAAACCCATTTTGACAAAAATATTTTGAAGTCATGAAAACCTACGGCCTCAAAGATTATATTATTCTGCTTGAGAACAAAATCCTCTTGTAGACACACCATTAAATTTGCTTCAGAGGATAAAATACTGATTTTTCATGAGTGTGTCATTTACCAATAAAAAATAACGCAATGTTGGGTGGGAAGAGCTGGGAGCCAGAGGCCATTAAAACAATATGACACTATACTACACTGTGGTATCACATTCCATTAAATTTGTCCATAGAAAAACATAATCAAAAAGTGGAAAAGCTAGCACTTGGAACAGAAAAAAACCTCAGGCCAATTTGATTTTTTGTAGCATACCCAGTGAGATGAGACAGGTATATTCAATAGCAAAGCTGTAATGGCTCTCTTCAGATACAATGAAAATGTTCCGATGGTCAACTCCAATTACCTTCTCCAGGGTTTTCAGTCACCAACAGAAAATGAGCCAGGTAGTATGACACAGTGATTATGCAAGCCAGCTGCCACTGAAGAATAGCCTGACCCTAATGTCACCCAGGTTTTCTAAACAGAGAGATTAGACAGAGAAATAGTAGATTTCTGTGACCATTCTTCAGTGGGGTAAAAGGAAATAACCTATGGAAGAAAGCCCCTCCTCCTCCATAAGAAGACTGCCTTTTGAGCTGATTCAGTATTTGGTCTGTAAAAAAATTACTGTAGGTGATTCAAAGTAAGTAAAAATCTGAAGCAAAAAATTATCTTGAGTGAAAACTATGACTCTCTGGGTACATTACTCTCCCTAACCCATAGCTGTAACCACCTTTCCTAACCCTACAGGGGGCACCCTTTTGTGGGCTACTTCTGGACTGGAGCGACCCCAGGGGCAAAGGATGCCCTGGTGAGGAATGGTGATGAGGGATTAAACCCCCCTGCAGCCAGGCTGCTGTGCTGTGCCTGCAGGCAAGGCTCAGAGCAGGGCAGCATCCTTGCGCAAGCACAGCCAGGCAGCACTGCTGTAGTGCCAAAGTTGCATCAGAACTGTTTCCAAGCTGCACCATACAAGAGCTGCAGATTGACTATCTTTGAAGCAGGGCTGCACCTGCTGCCAGTTCCAGAAAATACATTTGGAATGTGTGTAAACTATAGTACAAGAGTCAGCTTCAGTGAGGGGGCTCCCCTGTACCGCCCGCAGCATCACGGTGACTCACAGAGCTGACAGCAACCACAGCATCAAGCAGCAGACCTGATTCTACACAGACGTCACAACCCAAAAAATCCTGCCATCATTGTGGTACTGTTGAATAGCACATGGGCTAGGTGATTTACGTTTTCAGCTTCATTCAAGTTTGACAAAAGTAAAAACAACTGAAAACAGAGTTACACTGGGAAACGCCATCTGGAGCTAGGACAGAAGTCAGAGTCCAGATTTGGATCTGGCATTTCAAGAAAGACTTCTATAGACTTCTCACATATATATTTATATTTTAACTTAGATACAGTTTAAAGTCTGCAGATTTTGCCTAAGTACAGGAGGGACTTTTTGTTTTGCTAGAAATTTTTCAAGAAATTACTGCTACAAAGAGGGTGAAGGGTCTTGAGGAGAAGCTGTATGAGGACAGATGAGGTCACTCATCTGGCTTTTTCAGCCTGGAAATGAAGAGACTGAGGGGAGACCTCATTGCAGTTTACAACTCCCACATGAGGGGAAGAGGAAGGGCAGACACTGATCTCTTCTCTGTGGTAACCAGGGACAGGACCATGGGAATGCCCTGAAGTTGTGTCAGGGGAGGTTTAGGTTGGATATTAGAAAAAGAAAGGTTCTTCACCCAGAAGATGTTTGGGGATTAAAACAGGCTCCCCAGGGAAGTGGTCACAGCACCAAGGTTGACAGAGTTTGATAAGTATTTGGATAATGCTCTCAGGCACATGATGTGGCTTTGGCGCTGTCCTGTGCAGGGCCAGGAGCTGGATTTTGATGATACTTAAGGGTCCCTTTCAACTCTATTCTATGATATCTTTTGGTACAGTAAGGAGAACAGATCAATAGTGAAAATCTGAAAAATAGCAAAGGATTATCTTTAAAAAGCGTTGAAGACTTCTGAAGCCCAAAAATGTTGAATAAGTAGATTTCTTTCCAAAGCAAGGGTAACACACTGTTCTGTGGTTTTATCTTGTTATCTGAAGTCATTGCTTTTCCTGTGGTAAGGAAGATAACTTTTACAATCAAAATCTGTCTGCTGGCAAGATGTCCTGTCAGCCAGAAATGTAGCCCTTCTGCTTTGGGCAAAAGTAAGACATTCAAGCCCCGGCAGAATGTCTTGCATCGCCAGCTGCAGCCCTAATGCTGTCATGCACAATGAGCAGTCTTGCATGGAAACAGTACTGGCCACCCACGTGTATTGAGCTGGATAAATCTGAAAGAACATTAGCTGGATCAAGAAGGTAGATATTTTTCTCTTTAGTCCCATGATTTTGTATTTTCCCACATTCTGTTCTGAGAGCACATACAAAATTGTGAGGAACTGCCATTTCCAGCCACAAGCTTTGAACATCCCTTCTCCACACAAATTTTTTCCTTTACTTTCTCACATATATCTTCCTAACTCAGACTCACCAGTGATGACCATAATGTACATATATGTGCTTGCATGCATGCACAGAGATGGGGCAGCAAGAGTGGGCAGGGTGTAAGTCAGGGACTTCCAGCCTCACTTCTAAAAAATGTTCCTTTGCTCACATGGCACAAGAGTCTCTGTGGTAACCATGTCTCTCATACATAATTAAATGGATGTGCTAATGACATTTTTAAGTAACAGCAATTGACATTTTTCCCACTTTGGAACCTGACAGACAAATCTGGACTTCATTAACCTTTTGCATTTTAATAGTGGTTTTGTGATTTAGCAGAGCAGATAAAAAGGCAAGAACCTCCTTCTTTCCATGTAAATTCTGCATGCCAAAATAAGTTATATAATACATCGCAATAGACAGCTTTGTGTGACCAGGTATAGGTGAAGAGATATTCTCATTAAGTTTCATTAAAATGACCAAGAAGAAGCAGGTTAGGTCATTTACGGCAGAGTACCAAAATATTTCTGTAAGGTCACCTTTGAAGAATATGCAGTTTGTTGACTGAAAGTTTTGAGAAAAAATGGAATCCCTATGTGAATTAATATTTCATGAAGCAAAAATTTAGTTTGATCAGAAGAGATTCCTGCTATAAAAGTAATCTCCAAATGCATTATTTACATGAGGCTCCACGACTTGCTCTCTGGGGGCAGATGTGGTGAGGCGCAGAGCATTTCCTGCGCTCAGTGCCGACTGGCATCGCAGGAGATGCCACTCAAGAGCAGAGCCAGGCAGCCTCTGCAGCACCTTGGGATTTGCTCCCAGCTTTAAGCTGCAAGCAGGGCTGTCGAGCACCACAGTGGTTGCTGGCTCACCAAAGAGGCTTGACAGGCCCTGCAAACCTTCTGTCACTTCCTAGTGTATCAAAAATGGCAATTACTGTTTGCCTTTGGTTCTGTGCACAGCTGTGTCTCTGACCAGGGTGCTTCACAGGCTAAGATAAAGGGGAGAGCTGGCTTTGAGATTCAGAGGAGTGGCCTCTCCTGCTCATGGCCTATTGATCATGCAACACACATGTATTGAGCTGCTTCCCTGCTGGAGGAAACTCCTGATACCTAAATAATTCCCTTTTGGATCTCAAGGCTTGGAAAGAGCTCAGAAATCTCATAAAAATGTCCAGAAAATCAGAAAAATTCCCAGTTTGCACACAGGTCTTCTGTAAAAAAGAGTAGGCACCTATGCCTTTCGTTTGTGAACATTGATGCTATCAATTATCACCTATAAAGCAACATGCATAAATGGCATAAATGGGTTGGGAACACACAAACCCAACAGTGGGTTTGACAGTTACTCCTTTGCTTAAGATACTCCATTTGTTTCAATTGTCCTAGCTCTGAACTCTAACTGTCCATTAAAAACACAGAAACATAATGAGATATATGAAGCATTTCTCTATTGCTTTCTTTCTTGTCCTTTTTTTTTTTTTTTCATGTTTTGGACAGTTTTCACAGTTATCTTAGTTACTTTGTTGATCTTATTTAAGTTATTGGATTCTCCAGGCTGCGAAACTCAGTACCTTCACTGTTAATATATATTAAAAAAAAAAATAAAAAGAAAAAAGGAAATGACTGATCAGAGGCTTTTCTCCTTTCTTAGTTTCTCATAACTCCAAATGAAGCCTTGTGAATCAAACAAGAAAGTTCTGTCCAGCCCATCGCTTCTTGTAAGGTGTTTATTATATCTGTTCAGGCCAAACACAAAAGAATTAAAAACTTGAAAAACTACCTGCAGTTTCCATTTGTGTCATTTTAGTGCTTTTCCTTTCATGGACTAAGAAAACAAGTTTGAAAGCAGGTGCTGTAATACAATCAAATCAAGATGATGCAACCAGAAACCAGGGAGATAAAAAAAAGTAAAAAAGTGTTATGTTAAATAAAGCCTCAGTTGTTGTTAAGGTTTGTATTGTAAAAAGGAGGCACTTTCAATGGCAGTGTGGCACCTCACTTGCTACTTTGGAATTCCCTGTCTGAACTAGTAACACAATCAGCAGTACACAAAGGGAAGGACTGTACAGGCTGGATTGAAGTTCTTTTTGTGCTGCAGTAATATTTCTCATTTCCTTCTGAATTCATCCGTCTTGTGCTGGATAAATCTGGCGACCTTGTCTGAAATCCAATACACTATAATTTATATAAGCTCCCAAACCATACAGCTGCTCATAGTACAGTAAGTGCCTGTTTTGCTGTGTAATTCTTTTCTTCTCTTTGGTCCACTTCAACTATATCATTCATTACCGGATAATAAAACATGTGTTGACATATTTGGCCGTTTCAGTTGAATACTTTCCTGGCCTGAAGAGATGCCCATCTGAGAGAAGTGTTTAGTACCCAGCATTTGAAGGGTTTATATTAAAAAAAAAGCAGAAATTATCCTCAGGGACATACCCCATCGCCAGTTACTGACAGTTCCTCAGATGTGTCTCCTACTAAAGGTTCCAGTCTTTTTTTGGCACTGGGATGTAAAGTTCTAGTCCTTAGATACTTTCTGACTGGGTGCAAATTATTCCTGCTATCGCATAATAAGTCACTTTCTGCAATGAGAAGTGCAAAGTGCCTTCTGTCTGGAACAGGTTGCATGGAAAAAAACTCTTGTTCCTCTACCCTGTCACCAAGTTGTTGATGGATGGTCCCTGTCTCCAGGACACCTATAGCTACAGCTCCCAATAGCAAGTTCCCTCATTCTTCTCTCTCTCTCTCCATGGCTTCTGCAGATCCTTGTTTTTTAGTTATTGAATACTTCCAAATGGGTCCCTTTTTAGCTTTGAGCTGTCACAGCTGTAGCTTTCCCTGCTTCAGTACTGGTTAACATAAAACTACTCATGACATTCCTGTTTAGCTTCTGTTCCATCCAGACAATTCTTTCATTTTTCTTACCCTTTTTTATCAATTATTTTTACACACAGATATAGATGAAGAGAGGGCATAAGGGATCACAGAATGAAGTAACCAGAAAGAACTTGCAGGAGATAGAAGTAGGAAGGAGGGAAATCATGCAGTTTTTGGACAACTGTAGGTATTGGCATTGAATATTTTCATTCCACTTTTACATAGAAATATATTCATGACCTGTGCATGACATCCATCCCTTGTGCAGCTGCCCATTTCATCCCACAAACTTTCAGCAGGACAGCTAATGTTAAATACACGATGGAAACTTTTCCTGCCCACTAGATTGCTATCAGTCTTAAAATTAAGCTATTAAACTGTAAGGAATTGGAGATAAAAGTCTGGGATAGGTACAGAGTTGTGTAGGGGTCTGCACTACAAGCAAACTAAAATCAGAAGCATTAATTCACCCCTAAAAGCTGATGTGCTTCTTTTCTGATTGTGTGATTGGCAACCTGACTAACAAGGAGTTGCTGTATGTTCTGCTGCAAGTAGAAAATTATGCCACACCCTATAAAGAAGAAAAAATTTATAAACTTGTATGCTGTGCTGGGCGTGAAGAGGGCAAAAAATCTCTGCATATGCTTGGATAAACAGGGGAAACAGAGAAACTTCGAGTCTTAATATATAGAAAATGTGATGCTTCTTCCAGAACTACATTCTTGGGTAGAGCATCCATTTTCAGGATGTGCCTCTTTAAAAAACAGGGAAAGCAACCCAGCAACTTTACAGCTATACTTGATTTGTCTGGAGAATTTAATGAAATCCTGGCTCTTCTCTATCAATATGAAATACTGAAAGTATACTGTTTTCCATAAATGTCAGAAAACTGAAATTTATTTGATCAGCTGAAGTTCCCACAAATTACTTTAAATTCTGGCATGGCTGTGAAAATGGTCTGTTAGTGACTTTCATACAGCATAAGCCTATTCAGTAACTTGTTCATGAATGGGATATGTCTCACTATTTTCAAAGCCAAAATATTTCGTATGTGAGGCAGTCAGCAAGGCAGCTATCTGCATTTCTCTGGCTGTTTTCTGGGAATGAACTTAGACATACTCCATTGGTTTTGAATATAAGGAGCTCTAATGCAGTGCATGCTTAATCACTCTTATCACTGGAAAATTCAAGCAGCTCTCACATTCAGAGTATCACAGCCACAAGAAGATATGAGATATGCCTCTAGGCTAAAAGGTTGTGTAGTCTCCTCTGTCTTCTTTGTCACTACTTTGGCTACCTTTTCTTCTTCCACACAACATTTTTTTCTTTCTTTCACAAAGTCTGAAGAGAAATCTCAGGGAGGAAAATAAAGCAGAAAAATGATCCTAAGAGCTAAAGCAGACTTTTCAGTGATTTTTTTACAGAAATGAGCCCAACCCAAAGCCTGTGGCCTATGATTCCTCTTCTGGAAGTCCAGAACATTCTTCTCACCACTTTCTTTCATCTAGAATAGTTTTTATCTGTTCAAAATGGAGGTGAGACACTATCACCTGGTTTTGATTGCATTTAATGCTCTTTACACTTATTCTGTTCAACTGCATATCAGTTTGCAAAAACCCATTTCTCCATCTCCCATTTGTTAGTCCTCTTTTTTCCCAGAAGACCCGATCAACACCAACCACGTGCTTGCTACTTTCAGATAAACAGGATATATTACACCTGACTCCTCATGATGGCTCCTCAAAAAGCTGGACAGCACTGAAGAAGGGGCTGTAGCAATGGGACTCCAGTCTAAGCCTTCCACAGTGCCATGCTGTGTATCAGTGAAATCGGGTGCATAGAATGGCTGTGGCATGAAGAGAGTATTTTATTTGGCCATTGCTGTGGGCTCTCCCGTCTTCAGGAAGGTACAAGAGCAACATCAGACTTCAGAGAAAAGTAGAAAAATGGTCACAGATACAGTATATTTTTCATGTGGGGAAGGACAAAAGAAACTAAATCCATTCAGTCAGGAGATGGAGGATAAAATGAAGGTCTGTAAAATGTCGGGGAAGAGGATTCCATTTTCCTTTGTCAGTCCTCTTAAGGCAGTGTTCAGTTCCCATCTGGACTCACATCTGAGTCCTGCACATTAAATCTCTTGCTTTTAGGTGCTTTTAATCTTTGCTATAAAGAAAGAGGGCAAGATATTATAGCCTGAATAGATTGGTGCTGTGGACATCACCAAAAAAATATGCCAACCACACATATGCACCTAGAGAATTTGAAAGTGTCACCCTGAGTTGTGGAAGTCTAACCTTTTTGCCTTTTACTGCTGTCTGCCTTTTTCACTAGGGAGAAACCAGACAATACCAAGACAATGTATTTTTCCAAGAAAAAAGATGCTTTGAAAATTCTCCCTGTTCTATTTGCAGTTTGGAAATGGTTAAAAACCAGAATTTTAATTGTAGCAATAATAGAAAAATGATCAGTGCATACATTTGTGACTGTACTAATTATATTCTCGGCTTAGAAAATCTTTATTGTATACACTATCATTTAGTTTCTAAGAAAAGAATACTCTGATAGTTTTTAGCTAGGTTTTGGAAGGTTGCTCTAAAGATTTTCTGACAACTACACAGGAAGCTTCTGAAGGCTTTTATATTTCTGTATTTTTAAGTATTTTCCTGCGCTTTTGAATTGTTGCCTGGATAACCACATGGATGGTGGGGCATTTTGTAAGGATCCACTGGGTGTTAACAATGTCACATCTGAAAAATACACATTGTTGCAGCTACAGCCTTTTCTTGGAACAGTGTAATTGGTATTTCCCTTGTTCAGAACTCTTCTCTGCGCAGCGCATGAAAAGCAAGGAATACCAAGCAAGTGTGTTTAATTAGTACTCCTATTCATTTTGTAGCATGCTTCAGAATTTATCTTGGCACATCCTTGTTAAAAATGATAGGTAATGTCATTAAAAGTCTGGTTCTACACAAACAAGTTACAGCATAGATCACCCCACAGAAAAAAAAGAATGCTGTAGTTATTGATCTAGTCGAATGGATCAGAAAAGGCTAATTTCTTTTGATCATTTTATAATTAATTTCAGATCTTGTAACTGGTCATAATGTCATTTCAGCATGGAGACAGCTGCCAATGAAGACATCATATTATGGTGTTTCTGTTTATAAATAGAGCTGAATCCTAGCTGATTTTGTCCTTTAGACTGCTTCCTTTCTTCCTCCCCCTTTTGCTTTCAGCCAAGTGCGTGGAATCACTATAAATCAGATTACAAAAAAGTCTTCTTCTGAGAACACTAAAACTGTTTTAAAATTGAAATGCATTGAAGCAAGAACAAGCAAAATTGTTGTTATTTCTGGTATTTCAAAATTTCTGGTATTGTCAGGGAAATCTCAGCTACTGTCTGCTGTAATGAAAAGAAATGTTGTTATCTGGAATACCTTTTCAAAATTCACCTCTCTATAAAAAGTAAATATAATTATATGTAAGAAAAAAATTACCCTTTAGCTAAGCCACTAAACTAAGTGGAATTATAATAGCAATGAATATGATCCATTAGGTCATATTCTGTTCAGGTTTACACCAAAGGAAATTGGAATGCAAAAAAAAAAAAAGAAAAAAAGAAAGTTGTAAAAGGAAGGCAGACTAGGCCTAACAGAGATAAGATTTTTAATTAGGCTTTTTAATGACATGGAGATATTATCACAACAAAATATCATGGTAGCAAAACATTCAAGTCTTAATAAAAAATTAGAAAACCTGAAATATTTAGTGGAACCATATTTTCCAAACATATAGAAGGGTTTTCACAGTTTATCAAGGTGGAATTCATGTTGGAATGAAAAAACCTTGAAAACTCAGAAAAATGGAACTGAATTGATGTCTCAGGTTTTAGCTTTTGTATTTTTCAGATTCTGGACTGCTTTAGTTTGTGGATCTGGGCTTCATATTAGGGGATAGTAAGCTCTCTTCACAGAGTAGCTAGACAAAACAATTCCTTCTCTAGCTGGGGACTAAGGACAGGCGATCCAGATCTCAGGCCCAAGAGCATAAACAATGGTGGAATGAAGAGATAAAAACAGGAAGAATGAGATTTCATAAGCCAAAGCTATAACTGGACAATTAACTCCAATATGCAAATGGATCGGAACCTATAAAAGTGTGAGACCTTTAGACCAGTCATCCATTTTGTGACCATTTTGGGTTCATCTTGGGTGTAGCCCTGGCTGGGCTCTTGTGCTGCCCAAGGTGTACCCACTGATGCCTTTTAATAAATACCTACTTTATTCTTTAACTCTGTCTAGCCTCTGTTCTAGGTCAGCCTTCACAAGGCATCATAATCAGTAGAAGAAGGAAATCATCATAAGAAATATTTTCTTTCAGGGATAACATTTTGATCATTTCTTGATTGTTTCATTTTCACACAGTATTTCAGTGGAAGACAGATTATCTGTTCAAACAGCTCTATATTAACTGGTATGGGTTTGATACCAAAGAGACTATGGAAACAGTCACTATACCTATAGATTTTTAACTATCAAAAAGTATAATTTCATAGAAATTCCTACTTTTCCTGCTGCTTTTATCCCTGATAATGTTATCGTGTCAATTATACTGATGAGGTGCACAATATGCAGTGCATTGTTCTCTTCACACTACACAGCAATTAAGGGAAGTCATAACTCAGAGGTTATTGATTATGTCATTCACTGTTGTAGACCAGAGCCCACCTCTGCTTTCACTCCACCACCACCAAAACCTGAAAAGCTCATCATAAGTCAGAGACAGCAGCCCCTCCACCTGGGACTGCCAGCTGTGTTTGCCACAACAAGATGTTCTGTCCTGAAGCCCTTTCCCCTTGTGCTCCTTCAGAGCCAATGTCTGTGCAGTCCCATTGAGGCAATAACTGTGCCCCGTCCCAGTGCATTGTCCCAGGCTCCATTACCTGCTTTTGGTTTTTATTTCTTCTTTTATTTCTGGCCCATACCCAGAAATTCAAAATCAGCTGCAACCTCCGTGACAGCAAATTAGAGGAAAACCTTTTCTTGTGTTTTGTTTGGATTTTTTTACATTTAGTTTTTAGAAGTATTATCACTTCAAATAGCATTTTCAGTAAGACTGGAATGAAAAAATAAGCTGTATCCTAATTATTCTTGAAAGCAGATGCCCAGTGAAAGCTCACTGTTTTCTTTAACCTGCCCAGAATACAGGACAGTATCTTTGGGACTTCAGAATACAGAACATCCTGTTCTTTAGCTCAATGTTTTCTGCAGCCTGTTTCTTCCCCTCCCATTTATATAGAATGATGAGTAGTCTTCAGTGGGAACCACAAAAAATCAGTGAAATATTTGTCTTTTCTTACAGTGTTTCGCAATAACATCCTTTTGTTAGAGGACTATTCAAAAGCTATAACAAATTATGAAGAACATTGGCATGTAGAGGCACAATAACCTTTTAATTAATGTATATTTTCCTAACATTCAATTAAAATGTCATGCATTTTTCTGCATTTCCTCTTCTACTACTAGTGATGTTCACTACCGAGCTATAATAAGCTTCCCTTTGTTTAATCAGCTCATTCATTTTCATCAACTATTTTAGGTATTAAAGAACCTGAAAGTGCTCAAGATATCATTATAATAATACAAAATATTAGAGTTCTGTAGTATTTTCTTGCCAAAATATAAAAGGTACTTTGTAGACAGCAATGCTTTTCTGAATCTACCAAAATACCAATGGTCTGGGTGGCTTTACTCCTACTTAGTACTTGAATTTAAAAAGTTAAAGTCTTGTCGCAAAGTTCAGTGCCAGCAGCCAGCACCAGCTTTTCTGATTTATGGCCATCTGGAGTGGTTTAAGGATTTTCCAATGTAACATTACAATTCATTATTGTGCATCCATTTGAGATCAATTATGAGAGAATATGTGCATGTTCAGAAGTTTGAGGCTCCATTAAAAAGATCCATTAGGGGCCTTTTTATATCAATAAAACAACTTATACCAGGCCAACTTCTGACTCCAGTTCCATATCCAAACTTTTCCAATTCCAGATTGAGTTGGACACAGTTATGCAGTCCTCTAAGACCAAAGCTGTTAGAAATGTCAATAAAGTAATCAGAAATACAGTTCTTGCAGAGCAGTAGCAGCTTTGGGCTTTTCACAACCGAACTGTACACAGTTTATGTCAGGACAGCAATGAATAGGAGATTGTAGCTACCATGGCATACCTAGGGAGAAAACTAGCAAAAGAAAAAGGGACTACAATATTTGTAAAATTTCCATGAGGCAAACCTAGTTGGAAGGAAGTCTATTGATATCCTTGAACATGGCAAACAATATTTTCTTCAGGTAACCAACATGAGATTTTACCTAATAGTGAGACAGTTGATTTAAGAATGTGGTTGAGGCCACACCTAAGCTAAAGAAAGCCATGACTCTTCTTGAAGGCACAACCTCTAATGCAGCTCAGTTACATTTTCATTTTCTGCTGACAGGTATACAGCAGACAAATTTCAGTTATCAGTACTTCGTAAGGGTAATCTGAATTGTGAGCATAAAGTTATTTTTCTTACTGAAAAAGCAACAAGAAACATAAAAAAAAAAAATGCAAGTGCAGTCAGGGACTGGGAAGCACCAAAACTATGTTGAGAATTCCAGAACTGAAGACCCTAATTCTCATCTGGAAAGTTGTATGGAATTTACCTGATCTAACAAGGAAAGTTAAAAGGCCCATGTTTAGTTTGTTAGAGCTTGATTCTATGGTTTTAGGGGGTTCTAAGCTATTAACTTACATTCCAGCATTATACTTTCACCTAAAGTTATCCTTTATGTAGCTATAAATATGTTTTTATTTCAATGCAGCTTGAAAATACAGTGTTTTCTCCTTTCCAAATTATCCCATAGAGAGGTTCTGAACTATTAAAATGACCTTTTAAAATTGATTATTTATTCATTCAGTTCCCTGCCTTATTTGTTCACATTTAACTACAGTATTAATAATGCAGTCCACTGCACAATTTCATTTTACTGCAGATTTTTTTCATATGTCACATTTAATACTTTGTTGAAGCCTTAGGAGACTGTTCCCATTTTCCTTTGTGTCATGTGTAAAGGTCTAGTTTTGTTTAATGGTGTCTAGACTTGTCTTTAATACCATGCTTAAAATAGATATTTGTGTAAAACAGGCAGTTTCTGGATGTTAAAAGAGGCTGGCTTATTTTCTGCTAGTGGAAAGGTAACCCAAGACAGCAGTTGTAGGGATCACATCCTTTAAATCCCATTCTCGTGATTTTCAGTGAAGCTGGATCCCACCCTAGAGAACTAAAATCTGATTGTCTGACCCTGCTGCTGCGTTTCCAAACATTAATTTTTCTGTAGTGTTTCTGAAGTCAGGTGGAATCAAGTGCAATCTGCTCAAGAGGGCTAAACCTACAAGGAGGTTGTGGGATGCCCATCAAAACCAAGCCCCAAATCTCTATAAACTGGATAGTTTGGATTCTTACCCATGTCTCACCATTAAACCAAGAGCTGGTTTAACCATGATGAGTATGCTGAATATCAGCATTCCTTAAAGCCCCTCAGGGAATGGAATGGAATGGAATGGAATGGAATGGAATGGAATGGAATGGAATGGAATGGAATGGAATGGAATGGAATGGATTGGAATGGTCCATTTCTGTTGGAAGGGACCTACATCGATCATCTCATCCAACATCTAAGTCAGGCTGACCACAAGCTGGGCAACCATTCAGTGGCATAAGACCTCCTCCCCAGTGCCTGGAGATGCCACCTGCCTCCTGACTCCACCAAGGGTCATGGACACACACAGGAGCTCTGGAACCCCAGTGATTATTCTAAGCCCTCAACTGGTGCTGCTCACCAGCTGTGTCTGATTTGCCAGCTTTGCTTTTTGAATAGTGAAAAATGTATTGTTGAAAACAATGTTTTGATTTTACTGCAGGGGAAATTCTGGTCTAATTTTGCAGCACACAATGAATGCTCACCCCAGCCCAAAAAGCAGCTTTGCAGCAAAACCAAAATAGGCTGAAGTTTGACTGTCTAGTTCCAATTTTTCAGGGCTGCTGAAGCAAAATAATTTCTCAGTGAGCATCTGTGAGATTGCTCCCATAATTTTATAATGCTGAATTCGTATTATTTATCATATCTGTCATCTATAGCGCTGAACTTTGTAGTATAGAATTTGAACATAAGGCAATTGCTCTTGTACAAGGATTTATCCAGGATTCTAATGGTAGGTAACTTCAATGTCATATTTTTCCAAACAGCTATCCTAAGACAATAGCCTTTGAATTGTTTTGCAAGATACAACATCACTAACAATGACAAAACAGTTGCCAGAACTGCTGAATTAACCATGTGGCTTTCAAGCTTAGCCTGGCTTCAAAAATTCTGCATGATTCATGCCTTTACATGATGAAAATGTGTTAAAATTAAAAAGAAGATATATTCTTCTTTATGTTTCTAGAGAGTTAAAGAAAGTCAGACAAATACATGACATTGTTATAAAAATAAAACTACTACCAGAAGTGAAACATGTTTAGGATTTTCAGCTACTGGATATTTTGTAACATTTCTAAAATTTCCAGTATTATTTATCCAAAAAGAAAAATAAGGAAAGATTATTTTAGGAACAGTATTTGCTAAAAAATTATTCCTGTCACATCACATGGAAATAGACTGATTTTTTAAATATAGAAATCAGATATTCATATTGAAATAACACTTAATATATGACAATGCGGATTCATAAATGTTAGAGATAAAACTTGGCAAAATTTGATTACAATTAACATTGATCTATCAATTCAGTCAGGGAAAAAACCCCACAGAATTGATTAAAAATAAATAACTTTAAGAGGTCCTTAACAACAAATTACTAAGATACATGGGTTACTTTAAACCTTCCCCATAACACACCTAACTATATCATGCTGTTTGATAATGTCAAGCTTAATCTCTCCCATCTCAGCAATAAACATTAACAGTAATTGCCACAGTAGGTGAAGTTGGATCTAATCTGAAAACTGTAATGTTGAGTGGAAGCATTTAATATGTCATGAGTGACAGACAGGACATAATTAACTCTCCCATAGTTTCCTCTGATCATTGTTCCCAGATGTCATCTGGGTATAGAAATATATTTGAGCCAGAAAAATCATTAAACCACACTCAGGAATGGCTCTCAAACAATATACTCTGAAGTCCTTTAGAAAAACTTTAGAAAGGTCCTTCTGTCTGTAAAAAACCTCACATTGCTAAACTGAACTTTTCATCTTAGATGCTAATGCTAATCAGTCATGAGCCTTATATAAGAACAAGCACCAGCACAGACAGCCATGGAAATTGAAAGGAAATGGATTTTAGGAGGGTTAGAATATGAGATGGTTTGTCAATGTGTGGAACTGTGCTCCACTGTCCCACTTTGTGAAGTTCCAAGTTTCACAGGTTGGGTTAACCTAATGGGTCGAGCCTGATGACCTGACTGTCACAAACTGAAAATGAGTCTGAAACAGTAGAATTAGATATGCATATGAATCAAGGTGGGCACAATTGCATTAGGTTGTCCCAGGTGAAGGATCAAAACTCCATATTGCAAACTGCAGACCAGGAAAATATTCATGCTATCCACAGGCTATCCATATGCTATTGCACAGTCATTGGAGTGTCAAATGGAGAGCAACAAGGTCCTTTTACCATTGATTTGTTCTAAATTACAAATCTCATGTCTTACCACATTACCAAAGCATTTCTGGCTAAGTTACCAAAGTAAAGAGAAGAGAAATTCAGGTTTATTTCAGAAAAATATATGTAGCAATCTGTACCTTTGCTTGCTGGTACCAGTTTAATGTCCTTATGTCTCAATAGTTTTGATATCATGTGTTACTCTCTTGTGCCATGCAAATCTACATTTGAAATCATCTCTGTATCCAAGCCATTAAGACAAGTAAATCCATCCTAAAGAGTGAGAGAGAAGCATTGGAGGATGCTGTAATCTGCTCACAGGCATACTGCAGTTAGAATTTATCCTAAGTCAATCTATCAGCTCAGTTGATAAATACTGTTAAAACTGAGCTGTACAACCTGAGGGGTTTATGCATCCAAACCACTTTATTTTTCTTAGTGTTTGCTTTTATAACTGGCTATTCTTGCTGCCACTGTAATAATCTACTACATTTTTTAAGCTTGCCAAGTCTTTGCCTTCAGTACTGCTTTAGTTGTTATTTACAAGTGTGGGCTGTAGAGAGGATAAAATAAACTGTATGTGCCTAAGTCTCCTGTGCCAGAAGGCATGAAAGGAAATACTCAACCAACAAATTTCCATAAACGATTCTGTGCATTCATATGCACTGGTCTCACATCTCAGACGCTAAGCTTTTAAAATCGCTTTGCCTGAGAAGTTGCAATTACAGAGATAAACCAAAGACAACCCTACATTTAGTTTTCATTGCTCTTAATGGCCTTCTAGGAACTGTGATTAGTAGGGGACAGAAGCACTGATCCAGGATAGTTATTTCTCCTGTATGTCTCATTTGTTCACAAGGCAACAGAAAGGCACAAGAGAGGGGTTTTATTGGCAGTCAGATATTCATGATTTTTTCTGTTCCATGCTGAGATCACAGGCGAGATGGAAAGAGCTGTGGCTACTCAGAAGTGAACCACATCTGAAACTGCCTGAGAAGTTGGTAAGTAGCTCTTGTACCAACACCTTCTGCCTTCTCCTCAACTGCTGCAAAGTGGATGTCATAAACATCCAGCAAGCCCTTCATTAACGCTCATTACTGGCTAGGGGCTTTCTCATGACCCCAACTGAAATTCAGCCCACAGAGGGAGAGAGGCTTCAGCCCTCGCTTCAGCCTATAATGAACCAACTCCCTTAGTTTCTGACTTCAAAAACTGTCAGTAAATTTTGATAATAGCAACCTGCTATTAAACAAATAATTGGCCAAGTTGCTCTTTCTTTTGTCCAGATCATTCTGATCCTTTGATTCCTACTTTTCATTCTCATGTGTATTTCACATGCACACACCCCTACACGCGCACATCGCCATGCACTCAACTCCACTAATGCTTGAAATTTGTTACTTTCTTTTCCCTTTATAGTTAGGCATTAAAAATTGTATCTGGTGAACTTCTCACAGAAGATATTCAGCCTTCCAGAAGGCAGGACTATATTTATTCATAAAATAATGGCAAGCCCAACTTTATTTAGCTGGTAGGTGTTTAAAAAATAAAAATGCATTTGTTGATTTCTGATGCTTTTTTTACTCCCTTGCTTTTTATTCACTTTAAGACATTAAAATTAAGTAAATTATTTTAACTCCATATGGTGGTTCTAACCGTCCTACTGGCAGCTCCATAATTCTTGATTGGATCTATTGAAGGAAGGAGATTTTTCTACACAGCCACATTATTTTGTAAGAATACCTTTTGGTTTCTGTATCTAGATATATGTTTATGCGTCAGATACCTACAAAATCACTATATATATATGTGTGTGTATGTTTATGTACATATAAACATAAAATTTAAACCCATATATATGTGAATTTATGTATATTTCTGTATGTGTATCTATGTTTTCATTTATAAAATTTCAGTGTTTATACTGTTTTCAACTGATAGAGTCCACTGGTCAAAGGAACGAGCTATTTTTCCAATGGATTAGCAAGCTTAAAAGAGTCCTCTGGCTGCAAGTGGCAGATCCATTTCAAGCTTTAGAGTATTCACTGTGTCTATAACATGAGTTGTAGTGAGAGACAGACTGAGATCAGAAAGTGAGGTAATTCACGTGCCATTTTGCAACATCATACGGCATTTTCCTTTTTTGGCTTGTTTGTAAGGACAGGCAGGCATTCCCTGTCAATCTCATGCAAATAACTCCAATGCATACATACATGAGCAATAATCTTTCTATTTTTGTCACTTGAGTAATGCCTTCGATGTAACTGAGAACTGAAGTGAAGATGACACATTGCTAGAAACAAATCCCTATAGCCAAGGGCACTGGGGGAAGTTCCACGTCTGGTGTCCTCATTAGCAAAAATTTTCAGCAACACCACTCATTTAACACGCAATGACAAAACACTCCCCACGCTAAAGTCAGTCAATCTATAGAGGAAGTTAATAAACCACAGTGGAGCTGTCACAGTTTCCTGAAATAACGCTGGAAACGTGTTTAGAAACTGCTGTGCTGCATGCACATAAATCTTCCCTGTACAGTTACCAGGTTGAGATCTCTGTCCACAGATTCCAGACAAAAAAGGTTTCATAAATACTCTTCCCTTATTATTGCAAGCATTTTTAGGACTGCCATCACAGTATTAGTCAAACATATCTAGTTCAAAATACTGGTGCCGACTGTCCAAGTGTGTATTGAAAAGCAGCACCTTTTTTTTTTTTTGCTTTTGCTTGGTTTTATATACTTTGACAACAGCAGACTTTACCTGTGGTTCAGACCTCCCTCCTAAAACCAAGAACAGACAGCATTTCCCATAGTATAGGGCTTGGCATAGACACAAACTTGATTCTAAGTGCTTAAGTGTTTTTAAATAAGTACAAAAAGACATTTAGCTCATCACTTAGGTGCCCTTGGTGCCTTAGGTGCCAACCAGGCCCAAATACAAGAAAATCTGATGATGAAACCAGTAACACATGTTCAAGAGAGGACCCCTGAACATCAGTGGCAGGGTGGCCTGGACAGAAGTGCTCCTAAAGTATGGGGAGGCTGGAAAGGAAGCATGGACGGACAGCAGCATCACAGAAGGGGTAGAGGAAACTTTTTCTTGCAAATTGCAGCCCTGCAGCCTCTCTCCCCCCTACAGAGCTAGTAAGGAAATTCACAGCTTAACAGTATGAAAGGCATTTCCAGGTTGGGGCTGTGGCTCGGTCAGTAAAGCAGGGCCAGGTGGAAAAGCCCTGAGCTGGCTGCATTCTTGAGGAAGAATGTAAGCACATTGTTAAGTACTTTCCAGAAATTTGTGTGTAATCAGATTTCACGTAATGAATCATTTATTCCTCATTTTTGCATGTAAACATTCTTAAAATCTTCTTGATTAGTTATTTGGGATATATTTAATAAATGGGTCAGACTGACAAATCAGAAAGGTAGCTGAAGAACAGATAGATACACATCTTAATGAAGTAAGCTGCTCCAACTGTGTTTTGAGCAAGCACAAACTGTGCTCCCATGGTCTTATGAGAGAAAAGCATCCATTGTGAAGATTAATTTCCTTGGGGAATAGGCACTGTTTTTTCTTCCAGGCTCTGGCCTTTTCCTACTTACCACTAATTGTTCTGATCTGATCTGATTTTGTGTCTTCTCTGCTAACAGCTGGACTTCATTCTTTTTTCTGAAGTCTGAAATTTCATAGATGAAATTAGATGCTAAGCTGGCTATTTGCAGCACATTCCCCAGTAACACAGATTATTTGAAATCTACCATAGAACATGGGATGGACTGGATTCTGCAGCTTCTATGAAAGTGCAGAGTGTGCTACTTGTTACAAGCTTAAAGAATGAAGTATGTGAGCCCAGAACTGTGTGCCACATCTGTAAAGGTATGGCAGACTGTCTGGCATTTGACATTTCTACTCCCAGCATTAGTATAAAGTGGTGCAACATAAGGCATCAGCCAAGAATAGCTTCAGAAAAACAGCCCTTTTTGGAAGCTGTTCCAAAGTTGCTTTGCAAACCCAAACACTTCAAAGGCAGTGTAAACTGTGGTTGTCCTGTATATCACTGGGAAATAAAAAAGATACACCGATACCTCCTTAAATATAAATTTTTTTATGATGCTCCAGTATTTTAGCTCCTATCTGCATAATTTTAGTTTCTACTTAATTTCTAGGCTCTTTTTCCAATTATTTTAAAAAATTTTAAAGAAAACATTTTATTTAGAAAAATGTTTGGGTTTCCTCTTTTCACAGAAAACAATCTATTTGGATACTATGATAATACCTCAAACTTTTACTGTAGCTTTATACTCTGACCTCTGGTGAAAGCCTCTGTGGCAGAGCTCTCAGATTGACTCTCCCAACCAAAAGAAATGCCTTGTGCTTTTGAGATGATGAATTTCCAACAGAATGAATTTTTGAGGGAAGGCCAAAGCAAAGAAACAAATCTTTGAACTTACAGTAAGAAAATAAATCCTGATCTCTCTAAGAAACAGTTCTCTGTTTTGACCAACAAAGCAGAATGACTCTTGCTAGTTACTCAGAAAACTTAGACTTTGACCCAGTTGTCCTGTGATGTTGCAGTTAACTTTTCTAATCCTGTTTCACTGGACAAATGTGGGACATTTTCTTCGTTTGTGGGAAATTTTGTCCCTCCAGACAAAAGTGACATTTCTAGCAGCTTCTGATGCCACAGACTATGAATGTCCTCTGCCTTCATGGGCGTGTGTAAGAAGAAAAACCTGTTTTCTTCTTCCATGAATTCAGCCTAGATCATGACAATCTATTCTTTTGATGTGGCAAAATCCATGGTGACCACCTCTATATCTGCAAGGAGCTGCTTTGGCATATTTCACTTGCTGTTGCCACTTCCCTCTCCAACAAGCCATCCATTTGGTTACCAGGTAACACACATTGCTAGGCATTTGCATTAAGCATCGATGCTTGTCATGTTTTTTACACTGGGTTTTTAAAAATAACCAAGGTTAAAATAGGATTGTGTTATGGCTGGGAATCTTCAGATTCATTCTAGTGACTTGTCAGGATATCAGCAGTATAAAATCCATCTGTTGACAAAGATATTACTGTTTAATAAGCACAGGGCCAAATCCCTGAGGGTGCAACTGATTTTGGTGTTGATAGCTAGAAACAATTTGATATATTGCCATGTGATAACACAAGACATTATTCTCCTCTTCAGTTAAAAAGAATAATGGGCCAAATTCAAGTCTGGTTTCAGCAGTAAGTGAAAACCTGAAGTTATTGGAATGCATTTTTTATATTTTACAGATGCATTATCTCCATTAGCAAGAAATATTATTCACTTTCCACAAAATAAGTAGCACACATCAAGTTCTTTACCAAAATGGGATCCATGATGATGTGAATGCTAAATTCAACTGGAAATTCTCATCGATGATTTTAGGGAAAATGTGGGTGTTTTTTTTCTGAATGTCATCTTTCACAATTTTGTGTGGAAAATTACGACTTTCAGACAAAACCAGAAAATAAACAATGCAATGAAAACCTATACTTATGAGATCTCATATGCCTGTTTTGTTGAAAAGTGAAGCAGCACAGGCCGCATAATGCACTGTGAAAGTTAATTCACTTGAGTAGTTCAGCAAGATGGAAAGTTGGAGACATTTTATGGGAAGAGGAGTCCATCAAGACAGGCTTTTTTCTAGGACTGAAAGTATAGGTATGACTAGCATATTTGAACTGAAACTTCTGTATACCTTTGTGCTAACATTTTCAAAATATGGCATTTTGGCTCTGCGAGAAAAGACTTTGAAATGAGGGGAAAAATCAAAGTTATCATCCATTCTAATGTATATGTAGTTTTTGGTACAAAAATCTTACTGATTTTCCATGAAAGAAACAGCAAATTATTTTTTTGGCTGAGCTTTAGGAGGGCTACAGCTGAGCTGATTACTAGTAATGCCAAAGGATGTTGCTAAAGTCTCCTCACTAAAGAAGAGCTTGGAAATTTATATTTTTTGTATGAATTATCAGTCAATGAAGAATCCCACCTCCTAAAACACCTATTGTTTTAGCCTGAATTTTGAGATTTGGGATTAAATAAAAGACACTCAGAAAGCATAACGCTTCATGAAACACTTCTGCATGTTGGGTATGTGTCATAGTTTATGTCTTCAGTTTGCTATTCAAATATGTTAGTTCTATCTCTTTTAATTTTTTCCTGGGATTTTATAATATATCGTAAAGAATGAGACATTTTCCAGTATGTTAATCACTAGCACTTCTGTCATTTCTTCTTCCACTGCCAACTGGAGGCATTTTATATAACTAATATATAATTTTTCCTTCCAAAAGTAATATTTGCATCTCCCAGATGATATTTTGGAGTGTCAGTTTACTTAGTGTTAATGGATATATTTGCAATGACTTCACCACAAACCAGATAAAGCCCAGAAATATGAACTGCCAAGAGTGGTTGATGATGTTTTTCTACTGCCGTGGTATCTCATGGTGATTAAATTACTTGGGTGTACAGGTCATTTTCATATTTGGTCTTCAAAATGCTTCAGTACATTAAAGCAAGTTTGTATTAAGATAAGAAAACTATCTGTGGAAGTGACAATCATGAAAAGAAGAAGCAGGTGTAAATAAAGTGTTCTTTAAACTCATGGCTTCATTGAGTCACAATAGGATGGATCTATTTGTTATTAACCTTATTAAATGTGTGTGTGTGTGGACATGGAGAGGAGACAGGGAGACACTAAAGAAAATAGTTAAAATGCAGGCAAGTATAATCTCAAAATTAATTCCTCCAAAGCTGGGAATACCATTCCATGATTTGTATGCAACCTGCAAGGTCCAGTACTGAGGAATGACTCTGGTGGGGCAGCGTGATGACATTTCCTTTCAGTGGTTTCATTGCCGACATCTCTTCAGCTGCACATGGAAAACAAGAGTTGTTATTTCAGTTCACGAGACCCTCCAGGGAATATCAGGATTTGCTGGGTGTTACTGTGGTGCTTCCCTACAGATTGCTTTAGTTATTGCTCTGTAAACCTTTGCATTTCCAGTTTGCAATGGGAAATCAAGTATTTTGAGACCTCTAAGATCTTACTCAGCAGTAAGATCCACTCTTCAGATGATGCTAATAAATAGTAGTATTTATTCTTAATGAGATATTCAAATAGGATAAAGAGTGCCAAGACTGAAAACATAAATATGACATTATTTGACTACTGTCAAGGATTTGGAGTATTTCTAGAAATTAGAGGTATTCTCAAAGTGCTGCTTATGATACCATCAGACAAGTCTGGTGCTCAGCACTTCTATAAATGTATGAGACAGTTAAATTTTCTAAACAGTTTCAGATATATATCTAAACAATGGAATCCTTTGTGTAGCTTATTTCTTCCAATAAATATAAACCTTATTTTCTCTATCACATACTTCAATGAATATAAAATTTAGACTCTTTACAAAGTATTTGAATGAAAAAATAAAACTTTCTACTTAAAAAAAGTTTGAATTCAATAAATGTAAGGGGGTATTATAATGTCTTCCCTGCACAAAGAAGACAATATTTTCTTCCCTTTGTAATATGTTTTTCCCCAAAGGATTAAAAGTTCTCTAAAGAAGCAGAGCTATATTTAATTGTAGTCCTATTCCCTGAGGGAAGTAAATTGCTTTTGGAGGCTACAAGGAAGGCCTCAAAACAGTATTAATTTACACCCAACTAGCGAAACCAGACATATAAAAAACATTGTGACTAAATCTGGTATTACCATTTGACAATTCTACAGTCTCTGCTTTCAAACACAAGTGTGCATTAGAAACACAATAAATAAAAGAAAGGTCAAACATGATTACCACAGGAATCATGGCAAAATCACATTTATTCCATTTATATGCAAAACACTGGGGAGGGCAGAAATCTGGTTTAGAAGATTGTGAGGATATTAAGAGAGGTATGTTATGGATGGGATATCTGTTGTGGGTTGCCAGCCTGCCAAAATAGTCCCAAGACATAAGCACAGCCATAGATGGATGGTGATGGCCAGATGGGGAGAAAGGTAGGGTATCTATGCAAAGTCCTCAGATCCCAAGCTCTTCTTGACAAGAAAAATCTACAGAGGAGGACAGGTGGTGATGGTACAGCCCATCAGCAATTCGATAAATACCTCAAGGGAGCAACAGGGCAGCTGGTACTTTGGTGGCATCCACATCAAAGGAATTGCACCCTGGAATTTTGGCTTTTTATCAATCCTGTCAAGAATATATACTATAAGAAAAAACTTCCTGTAAAGGTATTCAAATGAGGCTTTCAAGATGAAGACCATGATCACAATTTGAATTTATGAATGTATTTTTATAAGCAGAGAAAAATGCTTTGCTTTTTTTTTTTTTTCCCAGAACAGCTCTTGTAGTTTGAGAGACAATGCATAGTAATGCATCTATTCACTTTTCTTTATATATTTAATTGATGGCTCTCATATATTGAGACATCAATGGTTAGGTTTGCATGCAAAGCTTGGAAAGTAAATAAAAGAGCTTACAGAACAGAATTTCTCTGGCTACTTCAAAGCAATTATCTATACCATTTTAAATCTGGTGTATTTTTTCAATAAAAAAGTGGATATGGATCACCAAGAAAATTGTCTTTTTGCATCTATGTCTTCCCAGAAGGCTTTGATCACTGCATGATATCATGAACCATTAATGTCACTGTGGCATGAGTTAAGGACAATGTTTATCTTGAGCTCAGTTGCTGTTACCAGCAAGTTCTGCAATTTCAACAGTGATCCCTAGCACAGTGCCACAAGGGTATATCTGATGTTTCGACTCAATGGGTACCTTCAATCATTGTTGTGACATGTTTCACTAAACAAGAAGTCATTCACTTGATGTACTGAATTTTATTACAGGGATAACAGCCCAATAACCTCTTACAATCTGAAAACACAGCTTCCCTGGGCATCACCTCTTTCCTTTGCAAAGGAGAAAATATTCACACCAACTAGGAATACATATAACCTATGAAATATTTGAAGCTCATCTTGGTTTCAAAGGAAAAAGGAAAAATGTCCATATCTCTTTTTTTGTTGCCTCCTTCCTAGAAATTACACAAAATACCATGTTGTAGTTCTTTTGTTGATGGTGTGGGGTTTTTTCCTTGGTTGTTTTTTTCTTTTGGTTGGTTGGGGTTCTGTTTCTTTGTTTTTTTTTTTTTGGTTTGGTTTTTTGTATTTGTTTTGTTGTGGTTTTTTGTTGTTTTTGTTTTGTTGGGGTTTTTTTTGGTGGTGGTGATGGTTTTGGGGTTTTGTTGTTGTTGTTGCTGTTGTTTTTGGCTTTTTGATTTACAGAAGCTAATTTGGAGGCTTGTACCAGTAATACCAACCAATTCTGGATGTGACAAGAGTAACACAACAAGCGCATTTTGATCTCCTTACATCTTAGACTGAGACAGAGTTTTGAATCCTTTAAAATGAACCCAAATGGGATTTCTCCCACAATTAGGAGAAAATGAGCCATGAGCATAGATATAAATTACACCAGCCTCTGTAAATTCATCTGACTGCCTTCAGTCTGATTTCAAGACTTTAAAATGAGAGAGGGATAGAAAATGTGTGTAACTGTTCCCATGAAACTGCAATAAAAAGGTTAACACCTTAAAGCTCAGTCTAAGCTTTCTGACTGCAACAATGGCCAAGGCATTGAAACAAGAGTTTAATGTAACAAGAACACCACCAAGAAGGGCTCATATGCAGCAGATTCTGCCTTAGGTGAAGTAGCAATTCATTCTCCCATGCCAAATCAATCAAAAAAGTAAGATACTGCCCATCAGACATAAATGTCTGATTCTTGTTAATATCTGTTAATGGGAGGAGATGCTTCTTACTGAGAATCATTGGGAAAATTTTGAATTTTGGTGAACTTGGAGGATTATTTTTGTGACCTCTTTTTTTTGCTTCAAAGAGAGGTTAATTTCCTTGTAATTTTCAAGTGGGTATGAAGGATGACGGTGGAAATGATTCATTACCAACCTTAAACTCCAGACTGTTTGAAAGTTGACATCTTTATCAGTACCTGCCATTTCACAGAATGCACCTATATTTGCATGTAAAATGTACATGTAAGGGCACAGTATTAATAGTGGAATTAATCAAATTATTCTGCTTTCAGAGCAGAAAGATTCATTCTGCAAATTAAACGCTCTGTAACTGAACCTCTTTTTTTCTAATACTGTCTATCAATTCTTCAGCGAGTCCTATAGTAGGAAACAAATGTAGGTCTTAAAAGAAGTCCCAACATCATAATGGGTGCTAACATCTCTTTCCTGAACACAAAAGGAATTTTAAACTATCTATAGCAATTTAGGGTGCATTCACTGAACACTTAGAAGAATCAAAGGCCTGATGCAGTTCCTTCCTGTGATACCCAAATATTTTAGGTATTGTAAACCATATCATATACCAGAAATTTATACTGATATATCTCAACTGCTTCCTATATCACAAAAACATTCCACAAAGTGTGTTTCTAGTGGGCAGTTTCTTCTAGTCTGATATTCACAAAAGTTTAATGTTTGTGTGTGTAGATATCCAGTGAAATATATTGAACTAATTTCCCACCTCTGCCCAAGTAGTGAGGCACTGCCCAGCTCTAGTACAACCATTTGGGAGACTTCCAGCATGAATTTTAGGAGCTGAAACTTCCACACTTCCAGATTCTACCAAGTAAGAGCTGCTGAGGCATAGGAACTCTGATGTGGTTTATCAAAAGCTTGCAGACAGCTGTGACTCATCCTGGTACACACACGTTCTCTGTCCTTCACCGGTGTGTCTAATGCATGTCACAGTGCCCTCAGAGCCAGCACAACAGCCTTCTCTCCCTGGAGGCTGCCCACAGATGGTAGCACAGCATGATGAATCTCAGACAGAGCACAGACAATGGCTCAGGCCCCAACTAACAAATTTTTGCGCTGATTCAATGTCACATTAAAATAATGCACTGGTACACACAGTTAGACCAATAGTGTAATAAGGAAGCTCAAAAGAGTCATAATACACATAATCTAGGAGCAATCTGCAATCTTTAATCTGCAGTTTGAGCAGAATTTCTTATCTAATTATATAAAAGCATAACACTTTTCTGTATGTTGAAGTCCAGTGGTGATTATGGGCCAACTCAAGAAACTTAAAACATTGAGCAAACTAAAACTATATTTACTACTGCTGTATAAGGATGATGCTTTTTTTCTGTAGGGAGAGAGATGTATATGTGCAACCATTAATCTTTAAAGATCTTGAGAAAATATACACATCCTTAATAATTGGATATTTCTAATGAGCATCTGCCAATATAGCATACTCAAAAAATCTTCTTGATTTAATACATTGTTATTCAGGCACTCTCAAGAGCTTAGGGAAACATTAACCATGATGATGAACTTTTAAGTTCATTTACTAAGGTATTAATTTTTCTCCATGTGTCCTTTGTCCTGCTCATACAGTTCTCACTTGCAGGCACCTTTCTTTCCTTACCTTGGACACTGTCCTTGTAACATCCAAGTCCCAGATGACTTCTAGCTCTCCATGCCAAATCCCTGCACATCAGACAAATTGGATATGTAACTGCTCTACTAGAGACAGCTGGAGGCTTTTTTTCTGAAAGAAAAGCACGAGTGGCATTCAGCACATTTTTTACTTAGAGATAACACAGCAAACAGCAATTCTTTGAATCAGTGAAGCCTAATTTCCTAAAGATCTGTGTCTGAGTGTTAGTATGAAAATTAAATTTTAATATTCATGAGAAGTCTTTTCTGGATATTTATAAGGGCTTCTCTAGGGTGAATTCTCTGGTACCTAATAGCTCACGCTGCAGCTTTTTCCATAGTTAAAGATATTTTTTTCCACTACCCGATGAAAACCACAAGATTTTCTTTTAAAATTGTATTCAACTTCCGCCTTAGGGCCTTTCACTCACTAAGGGATCATTCTGCTAAAAGGAGCTAAATAGAATAATGCAGACCTGCAGTACTCAGGGTGAACCTGCTTAAAATATTCAGGTGGTGAAAACCATTAGACAATTTCAATAGTAATAAATGAAAAAGATAAAGTAATTTCTGGGAAGCATTCCCCTTATAAAGAGGTTCAAATGTTGCTCCTAGTCATATTAAATAACCAGGATATTAGAGGGGAAAAGGACTGTGTACTTATCAAGGCATACAACCAGCAGTCCAGTATTGCAGTTTTTAAAATTTTTCTAATCCACTCATTTCCAACAAGTGTGTACTTTAAAATAACCTTTGGCTTTAAGAATTAGAAACAGATCCTATTGCTCTGCTTGTCAGTCTGCTTGGGCTTATTCCTTGTTTCACAGAAAGTCAATCTCTCACTAGAGAGAAGAAAGACATGAAAGTGCTTTTCTACCTCAGAACTGTCAAAAAAGTTCAGTTCATCTTCAGTTTATAGAATGGATGGTTATGTCTTAAATGATGGTAGTTTGTATAGAGGTTCAATTCTCTGAGTAAGAGCTTCATCAAGTGACAGAAATGTCTCACTCAAAATTAACACTGGGGCTCACTCTGAACACCTCGAGTTAATTGCACAAGTCCATGACCTAACCATTTCTTGCCTGGGGGCTCACAGGCATCCATCAGTCTGAAGATCATGTATATACAGTTGGCAGTACAGACAGAAAACCCCATTTATCGTAAGAATCTCATGTTTGCCCACAAAACCAAAAATACAAGTCCAAGAGTTTGTTCGAATAGATTAGCCATGCTTTATATAACGCAGCTGATGTTAACACCTGACTTTAAGAATAAAAGAGAGAGCTGACACAGCCAGGAAAGAAAGATGCTGGGAAAGCAGAGAAAAAGAGCTATACCCTCCACATGGCTTGTTCCACATCACATTCTCTGGGTGGATACAGCCATCCTCCTTCTCTGCAGCCATGGTCACCTTTTGCCTCAAACACACAGGCTTTGAGCCTTTTCTGTTGTGAAGGACTGGATTACTGGCACAGTTTTCTTTTTCAGGTCTTCAGTCCAGACCAAATGCAAACGTACAACTAACCTTGTCACAGTGTTTCTCTACCTCACAATTAGCTTTGGCAGCAATAACGTGGCATGTTTGCTACTCTACTGAACCTGATCCTCACTCACATAACCAGTGCCCACAATAGCAAAGAGGTGTTATGGTGCAGGGGTCATGTTGCCATCCTGAGTCTCTGGTGGGTTTGAGAATGACCTAGTGGGGGAGTGAAATTATATCATAGGGCCCACAGTACCTTGCCATGATTCCAGAACACTATGCAAATAGCAAATATGAATAATGAACATTTAAAGCAAGAGCTAAGCACCAGGCAAACAATTCCTAAACCAGATATTAGTCTATGTAATTTGCAATTAAATTCAATTATAAACAAATTAATGACAATAACAATGCAAGTTTGTGCAAAGCATGGGGCACAATTTCCTGTTACTTGCATCTTCTACAGTCATCTCCATCCATGCAAAATGAATGCAACACTTTTCAAATGAAATTTGGTAGGTTTTCTTACCTGCTTCAAAGTCACTGCAGCGATACAATCAAGTAGTCAGATACATTGGGAAAGAGGATCCACTGAACACTTCTGCCTGCTCAGCTTGGCATCTGACAGCTCAGCCTGACTTCCTGGGGAAAAATCTACATCTTGGTCTTTCAGGTCCATTTTTTCCCCCCACGATCTCTTTCCCATCACTTCTAAATCTGTTAGCCCCTTTCAAAAGATCTTATAAACTTTCACAAAAAACAGTGACAGGAGAGGAAAGGAATGCACATTAGTCTCTCTGCTGAGGCTGCAACACACCTTTTCTGTTACTTGAGTAATTTAGTAGAAACACTGACCTTTAAGTGTATAGAATTCAGAACCATCCACAGCATATGTCACTAGCAGCTAGGGAATGGGACACAGTGGATGGAGGATACTGAGTGTATCTCTGCAAGAGAAGGAGTATTTCAGGAGTGTGAAATAATGGAGCTTGTGGGAATAACTTCCAAGTAAATTGAAGGTAGCCAAAAATAAAGGTCACTAAAACATGAAACAAGAGTCACTTCAAAACCAATCTGTTTAATCTACAGCAAAAATAGGAAGATTCATGACTCTGCTTCCAGTCTTAATCAGCTTCCATATTTGAATCACCATGTTAGCTCATATTCCTCAAAAACAGCGTGTTTCATTTTTGTATCTATACAGTACCTTTTACATTCTTCAATTGATTTGCAAAGGACATAATATGCAAATTAAGAGTAAGATTTTTAGATTTTTGTTCGGTTCTTGTTTTGTTGTTTTTGTGGATTTTTGTGGGTTTTGGGTTTTTAATGGAAACAATGAGAAATGTGTTCTAAATTTACATTTGAACATGTAAATTTACATCTCCAAGATGGGTTTTTTTAAATGTAATGCCATTGCATTCATCCTACACTACAGGAGATTTTTAAAATGGCTATAGTAGGTATAAAATATGTCTAATAAAATATTTCAGAAGAGATTATAGTGTGTAACCCACCAATTGAGATTTGATATACTTAGGGGGAACCTGAGGACTTGACATGTAATTTTATAAAGGTGATATTTCCTTGACTTAAATAACACCCCATGGCATTAATCAAACCCCACAGAGCCAGTATGCAGAACCGGAATCAGAGCGTTCCTGTGTAATAAGGAAATGTGCATGACCCGAGAAATTACTTCAAAAAGCTGATCACTTACTGGTTGATATTTCTGAAGCTGGTTATGAGCATAGAGCTCTTGAAATGTTCTAGCAAAGCCAGTGTGTTAGTATCAAGATGCTTATTTAAATTTCCTTTGGTTTGGTGAATTTCTATCATTTTATTAAGCTGAGCTTCAAAACAACTCCATTCCCTGGCAGATGCGGAACCAGAAACCTTGTTTCTCTTCAAGGATTGCTTCATCAAAGATCACCAAAGCTGCTCAGAAGCCTGGCTTGCCATGCCACAAACAATCTGCTTTGTATCTCTCTGGAGTCCCCCAGGCTAGTGCTGATCCCCACATCCTGGTCTGTGTTCAGATTTCCCTAAGGCAAGACCCTGGAAACCTGAGAACCATCCACCTAAACAGAGCTTTCCTCCAGTTTTTCAGCAGTGGAGTGGAAGCCAGTGAAAGCACCCACAGTTCAGAAGGGGAAGCCAGTGAAAGCATCCACTCCCCAAGTTTTTGGGCTCATACACCTTAGGTTTGGAGGTGAAAAAACTTACACGGACTCACTGTGCAAGTGTGTCCCAGACAGGGCTCACCCTCCACTGCTGAATTAACCTGCAACTTCTCCAGGAAGCTGTCACTTTTTTTTAGCTGAGATGCTGCCACTCATCATTAGAAAAAACAAGAGTACTCATGAGCAGAAAACTCTGTTTTCCACATGGCTGTAAGAAAAACTACAGTTCTTTCCCAAAAACAGTTTACAAATTGAAACAATTACCTGGCAACAACTTCATTATTGTTTGTCTTCAAGGAGGTTCCACTTGAGCTCAGTGTTCCATTTACACATCACAGCAGTACTCTCTTCCAGACATTACAAAGGATAAAAAGGTTGTAGGGAATTCGTAGGGTGAATGCTAAAGATAAAAAAAAAAAAAGCAATTTGGTTACCTTATTACTCTATCAGATTTGTCTACAATCCCATACAATGAAAACAGAACCAAACCAAACCAAAAACATCCCCAAGTTTATCTAATGCCTGAAAAATAGTTGAAAGCAATTGGAGGCATTTTTTAGCTTGCTGGTTGTTTTGAGCTGCAAGCCAGGAGCAGAGTACTGTTCTATGCCATGTGTTATTCACAGCTGGAGAAATATGGGCTTATTATTTGCTCAGAGTTTGCTGGTGATATCTAGATATTTCATTAAAAGAGGAAATTTCCACAGGATTTCTGCATTCCAGTCCTAAGATTTAATCCCTGGGGGAAATATTGAAAATGAAAAATAATGATGTGAACGAGAGCTCCAAGGCCTAACGCTTCACTTGTGAATACAGTAAGTTTTAAACAAATTATCCACATGTAATTTATCATATTCAGCTGCAGTACAAGTTTATCAGATGTGTTGACAACAGTTTCAGTCCAATCTCTTGGAAGCTGACTTCCCAGCTCCCATCCCAATGGCAGCTGCCAGGGGCAGCACTAGGCTGCCTGAGCACAGCTCAGTGCCTGGTAACTGCAGAACTGCCCTGCTCAGGGAAAGGCCCAAACTGCCTTTCAGGAAAATTCACCTCCCTATAGCTCCCCCAAGACCCTATTAGAAATCAAGATATGGAGGAAGCTCTCTTCCCACATGCCTAGCCCTATCTCTCTGCTCAGACTATCCATGCTCTTCTACTCAGCTCCAGGATAGTGCCCTTACAACTAGAAGCTTCAACCTCTCACAGCTTATCACAATCTCATCCTCCTCTCTCTGCAATTGGCATCTTCCCATTGCAAAATCCTCTGCTCCTACATGTTGCATTCTCCCTTACTAATAAAGAGAGTATTTAGCTGGTTATTCTGAGCAGCTGTGGAACATCTCTTCTTCCAGTCCTTGCTGTTTTCCTCCAGCTTTGACCTGTGCAGAAAATACCTTCTGCTTATGCCTAAACTGTTGTGACAGATGACTTTTAATTAATCCATCATTAAATCATTTTTGATATAGAGCAGAAATAATCCAAAACATAAAGTCTGAAAATTCTGACTCTCTTTTCACCAGATTGGGGAAAGGTAGAAAAATTTCTGCCTGGTACATAAACCCCAGGCAGGTACTGCAAACTTCTAAGGATCTTGCAAAGGATGTCTTCCACAACAGCCCTCCTGGAATTGAAAACTCGCCTTCTGGGGCTCTGACTTGACAAGGATGGGGGAGAAGGTAGCAGTGAGGGACTGTGGAAGAAGCAGTGGCAAAGGAAGGCATGAAAGCCATCTTCTCAGAGATGCTATTTAAGGAAACATATTTTTTCATAGCAGAGTTCAAAGTTAGCAAGCAATATTGGATCACCTAAACAAGCCTCATGCTAAATATAGCTTTGGTTATAAGCATCCCCTATATAATGTCACCAGCAAGTGCCAGCTCTTCGTAGGGACAGGACTGGGTTTTATTAGACTGCTCAGTTGCATCAACGTGGACCAAACCACTGTTACTTCTAGAAAACAATAGCAGACCAAGTTTGTATCTGGGATGTACCATCCCTGGGATTCATGAAAAAAGCTTAATTATTTCTCAGGTTGTGATCTGGCATAGGGCCAAAATAAGGGATCTCAATTTAAAGGTCTGTGAATAACACCAGGTAACATTTTAATTGTCAGGCAGTATTAACATTCAGTTCATGCTAATAAAAAAATATGAAAATTGCATTACCAAATGTGTATTTTTTAAAAAATAAAAATGCAAGCTGCAATAGCTTACTACAAGAAATTGAAAAAAACTTTTGACTTTGTGGAAATCATCACCATCTTATATTACACAAATGGGAGTCCTACATCCTAGAACCTAAATGTTGCAGTGTGGAGCTCCAGGAGCCACTCAGCAGGCATCCTGTTTGCTTGCCATAAAACCCAACCAGTAAGTCATATCTATTTGACTTCTGCATATGAGAAAATGCCTACATTTGAAATGTCGGTTTCAGCTCTAACTGTAACTCTAATGATTCAGATTCAATCATAATGATATGCCTTTGTTTAGTTCAAGTTTGACTTCTGTTTGTGTTTTGTCATGTGATATGCTTTGTCATGTCACAACTGACTGTAGCCCTGATACCGACGACTATTTTCTTGTGCAGATTTGTCCAGAATTAAAAAAAAAACAAACACCAAAAACCAAACCAAGCATAAAAAACCCACCCCCAAACCTCGCCCCCAAAAAAAACCCAGAACAAAAAAATCCAAAAAAAAACCCAAAACGAAAACTAAAACAAAACAAAATATCCAAAAAACAAAAATAATCCACCTAGAGAAGAAAAGAACAATGAAAAATTTTTATGAATGGACAAAAAAACTACCCTGAAACCCATCGAAGTTATGCCTGTTTTACAATGGCATATTTCCCATGGTCTGTCCTTCCTGGCTATGCTCTTGCTCATCTCCATTGCTGGTTTTGGGATATCCAACTCTGTAAGTTTCCATTTAATGGGAACTAGGGAGGGGAAAGCTGCCACTATTGTCCCCGTGTGCAGCAGCATATCACTCCTGGATGTGTCACAAGGCAGCCCTTAAACACTAGTGAGACTGTTGTCCCTCTGCAGCCTGTGACAGGGCTGAAAACACTTCCAGGAGCCCCTCTAGAAACCAAGACTTGGAAAAAGAGTGTCAGAGCCTAATCTGTGGCAACAAGAATGGCAAACATAGTATTCTGAGTTAGAGAAATATGATACAGGAAACCAAGACTTAAATAAAAGAGGGAGGAAAAAAGCAAAACAAACCCCAACCACTCAATAGGAAGCATGGAAAGCTATTCCAGTAATCAGGAAGCCCCTAATCCAGACAAGACTTGATCTGAACGGTGGTGGGTTATGCTACTGCCAGATGCTATTCCTAATGTGATTTATTTCAAGAGAATATTTGACTTGGCCAAGAAGCTGCCTTTGTTTGACTTGTTTTTTCTGCAAGTCTTGAGTGATACAAAGGGCCCTAGGATGGGCTTCACTCTTTCAGAACTTATTTTTGCCATTTGTTAGACACACTGCTGGGAAATTAAGATACATTTCAAAACCATCTGACATTATATTTCCGCATTGCAATAACTGATATGATTACACTCAGGAAAATGATCAACCATTTATTTAGACAGGCCAGCTTTGATGCTGATTACAGCAGTCCTGCTGTTGTTGGTGCTTAATGTAATATCTGCTCCTACAAGAAGGAATAGCCATTAAACCAGTCTGTAAGTAGATTATTCCCTTCTCCACAGGGAAGTGTCTCTGAGGCAGGGACTGAAAGCCCTGTGTTGAGCTGAAATGGTGTCCTGTACTATAGACAGGGCTTGGGAAGTCTTCAGGGAAAGTGGATCAGGGCCAGCAGTCCTGGTTGTGCCTTCAAGGCCCTGACAAACATAAACCCACTCTTCTTCCTTCAAAAGCAAGCAAATGAGGGGCTCACATGAGTTCACTGGTATGGTCAAGGTGTTTAGCAGTGGAGAACAAAATTATTTCTTGCAACATTTAGACTGTGAGTTTAAATGATCCTCCTGGTCACAGCAAGATTTAGCTATACTTTCCCAAATGTCTGCCCATCTTTCTCCATCCATGCCTTCCTCTAAACAGCTTCTCCTCTCACTGCTGGGAGGTATTTGGGAAGCACTGCCTCACAGAGACCTAGCAGGTTCGTCTATATAAAGTGGGTGTTAAGTCAGAAGGAAGAGGCCCAGGATGTTTACAAGGATGGTCTTGATGGATTAAAGGTATTCTGAAGAATGTCGCTGTAATGAGGGGGGAAAATCCTGCAGCAGAAATCTTGGTAGAAAAGAGATTTCTCTTTCTCTCAAGCTGTTGCTTTCTTCCCCTTATCTGATCAGCTGAGAGTAAACTCCTCTAAAGGAAATCTTTCCCACATGATCTGAAAGACACTGTTCAGCAGCATGGCCATACATTTTGCATTTATTTCTGGTAACTAGAGAATCAACAGAGGCTTCCCTTCAATATCCAAGCATGCTGGTAAGATGAGTGTTCACAAACATAAATGCCCCAAGCCTAGAAAAGGAGTGAGCCAAGAACTGCTAGCATCTGTTTATAAAGGAAAATTGAATAACAAAGATGCAGTGATATAAACATGAGTCTAGGCAGGATAATGTACCTCTATGTGCAAAAATAATTTCCCAGAATAAAATTACTTTTACTGCAGACATACTAGCAAAATAAGGAGCTTTTTATTCCAGAATAACTTCTCCTTCTTGAAAGCAGATCAGTTGCTTATTCTGGAGCAGTGTCTAACAGCATGCATACCACTGTAGCCAATGAACTGCAGGAACTCACCTATGAACTGCACTTTCTGTCAGTTTTCCCAATAAGCAAGACTTATTAGTGTCTGGGGGCATGTGTATGAGAGGGAGATAAGACATTCTTCCTTTATCAAAAATGAAAAATCAAGTAATAAAATATCAAGAAAACAAAGTCTGCTTCAAAACCACTCACTGCATCATGAAAAGCAGTACAGGAGAACTGGAGGTCCTCACAACCTATTATTTAATGAGAATCTGAAGGAATGAACTCCAGTTTCCTACAGCCCTGCCTCATAGGCTTTACTGAACTACAGTGGCTAAAAAGACAGATGCTCCAGTTAACTTTTCTCACTGATGTCACGTGTACATGCAGATCTGAAGTATGTAACAACACATGAACTCCTAATGTCACCTTTGCCATGCTCTGAGCACAAAGAGGTACTTATCTTCATCCATCTGCCTTCTTTTTCTTAAACTTGTTGTAATTTAATTGCCTTTGAGAGTTTTGCTCAGCTGAAACTGATTGGTGCATTCAAAAATTAATGATAAGACACGTGGATACATGTACACACAGGGGGTGGAACATATGAAATACATAGATACCAACATCTCAGCTGGGGAGTAGCTGAGGAGAGGAATGGGTTGCTATGGAGCTTTGTTTATCACATGTAAGATGTGGAAGAGAATTTCTCTGATTGACCATAAGGGTAAGACTAGGCTGAGCAGCCTGCCTAGACATGGATGCCTATGCCACAGATGTCCAGGTTTCAAAGTACATTCTTCTGGATAGACACATTCTTTCATAGAAATCTAGCCTTGAACTCAGCACTGACTAGGACTACTGCTGTGGTTGCCATTCAGAAAACTTCTGCAGGTAGGCTGGGAGAAGGTAGGCAAACTTTTTTTAAAATCATACATTTATATGTCCCCAAGACAGTGAGATTTTATTTTCACATAATATGGGTGAAAATCAGCACAGTAAATGAGCGTTCAAAGTTTAACCTATTTTTTGGTGGGTTGTAATTAAAATCATGTTGGCAAATACTGCCCAATCTCTTTCTTGGATAGCTTTCAAAAGAATTAGGAGGTCTTCAAATTAAAAAAAAGAAAAAAGAAAACTGATAAAAGTTTTGTTGGAAAGCCTTCATCCCAGCAGCAAAATGTGCAACAGTTAAGGCTGAATCTCAGAGCTACAGGATGAGATGAAGCCTGAGCAACACAATGCAGAGGGCAAAGCTACAGATGGACTGTTATGAAACCTGAGAAACAGAGAAGAGCTTGAAAAGGAAAAAAGCTTTCTAATCTGATACCTGAAATATAGTGGGGCATTAATGAATGAGAGAAAGAGATTTCCTCCCATTATCTGGAATGATCAAGGAAAAACAATAAAGAGCTATAAAATACTAAGGGAGGCAGCAGGAGTAGCTGAAGTCTTGATTGCAGCCTGCAACCTTGCCAAGACTTGATGACAAAAATGCATTAGCTCTGCCCCATGAAGGGGTGAAGGGTCCTGGCTCTCTGGGCACTGGATTTCTGCTGTGGGCTTCAGCCCTCGGCAGGCCCTCAGCATGTCAATAGCAAGGCTGGACCGGCCGGGTCATTGGCCAGGTACAGTCCTGTGCTGTGTGCTGTGTGCCCGTGCCCGGCTGGGCTTTCCAGCCCCTGGCTGGGAAAGGAAAACTGGGAAGGGATGCTGTGGATGCCCTCTTGAGCAGGAGAAGGTGGTGTGTGTCTGTGTGTATGGGAGGGGGCAGTACATGGAAGCGTGTGTGTGTATGTGTGGTGCGTTTGTGTTTGTGTACAAGCCTGCACATTCCCTGTCTGGGGAGGTCCGAGAGGTGCGTGCATCCCATACGTAGGAATGTTAACGTGGATTCACACGGTGTGAGAGGGGAATCCCCTGCCTGGAGGGTGCCCTTAGCGTGGGTTGTGTGTGTGCGTGTGTGTACATCCCCTGCCTGGGCGGTCAGTGTGGGCTGTGTGTGTACATGCATGTGCACGAGTGTGTGTGTGTGTGTGTGTGTGCGTGCGGCTGTATGTCTGTCTGTGTGTCTGTGAGTGCGAGCACCCCTCCCGAGGCACTGGCGCGGTGTCTGTGCGCGGCTGATGTCTCTGAGCGCGGTTCCCCTGCCCGGGCAGGGTGCGAAGGATGCGCCCCCTTAGTCCGGGGGCAGCGCGGGGAGGGGGGCGCGCCCCGCCCGGGGCAGTGCCGGGAGCGCGCAGCCCCAGCCGCGCCGGGGGAGCGCGGGGCGGGCGCGGGGGCGCGCGCGGCTCTCGGGAGCGCGGCGGGCGGGGGCGGGGGCGCCCCGCGTGCCCCGGCCGGGAGCGGCCGTGCCCCCCCCGCCCCGCGCTGCCGCCGCCGCCGCGCACAGCCGCAGACACGGGCGGCCGCGCCGGCAGCCGGCGGCTCGCATGCAGCCGGGGATTACAGCGGGGCGAGGGCAGCGAGGGCTCCACTCTTATCCCCCCCTCGGCCCCCCCCATCCTCCGCCCGACACCCCGGCCGCTCGCCGCGCGGCTGCTCCGGCGGGTTTTCATCTCCGGGGGTAGGAGGGAGATGCCTTTGCCGTGGTTTTTCCACCCCCAGCCCTCTCCGTGCCGGGAGAGGCGGTGATGTGGAGCCGAGAATGTAGAGGAAAACCCTCCCCGGGAAGGAGCGACCAAAACAAATCCCTCGCCGTGGCTGTGGCGGCCGCGCGGTGCCCGGGGAAGCCCGAGCAGCCCCTGCCAGCGCTGGGGAATCCCTCCTGCAGCCCCCGGCGGCGCCCCGGGCGCCCGCGGAGCCAGGTAAGCGGGAGGGCATCCCTCTTCCGCCGAGGGCTGCCTTTTGCTTTTATTTTTATTTATTTGAGAGCCCGAGTCATGGCCAGCTGCCGCCCTGATGGGACTGCCAGGGGAGGCGAGAGCTGCTGCTGCTGGCCGGGAGCGCCCGGGCGGGCCGGGAGCGCGGAGCTCCCGCGGGGAGCCCCGGGGAGCCCCGAGCCGGGAGCGCCCCCCGGGGAGGGGGCACGATCGGCGGGGCGGGACGGACCCCGGGTGCTCTCCCCGGCTGCCTGGATCCGTCTGAGGCTGGATAATAGAACCCTCACCCTGGAGCGCTTTGGAAACCGTGGCTTGTATTTTTGTTCCTACAGAGCTGCTAAAGGGAGGGAGGGAATGACATTTCGTAGTATTCTGCCTCCTGCCGTGGGTGAGCTCTACCGATAAAGGCTCGTCATTTGTTTCCGATGCTCTGATAGTGCTTGTGGAAACCTGATGATACAAAACCTCAGCCTTCTCGGTAGCTGTCGGTGAATTATCCCATCCACCCGGGGACTGAAAAATCCCCTCTACAGAAGAAAATACATGTAGCATTGTGGTAGTCTAAAATACACTGTCATATATGCTTTCTGTAGGTAGGTAGCATGCTGGCCCCTGGATTTAAAAATCTAAATGTCTTTATGAATAGGCATGTTCATTGGCTACATGGCTTATACAAACCATTCAGTGTGCTTCTTCTATCAGAATTTCACTGTCTGGGTGAAGGTAGACCTTTGTATATACCCTGTGTATGTACTGTCCATATTTATAGTAGGGTTTGGACTTCATTCAATTCAAGTTACATAATGATTAAGATACAATAGGCAATATATATGCAGTTTCTTGGACATTTTAATTCAATGCAGAAAAGACTGACTCTAGCAACACTGCCAAAATTGTCACTTTTTCAATGTTTGTGTAAGAAAGGAAGCGTCCATAGCATCAGGTGGAGACAATGTTCCTTAGCAAATACATAGTCATCAAGACCTCGCTATTAAAAGCGCACCTTAGTGAAGGATTTCAGTGACCCTGTCCTGGAGCTCTGAGTAGGTGCCAGGATTGGTTTAGAAGAGGAAGAACAACAGGGAGACTGGGCAGGCTTGGGAGGGGGAAAAGCCTGTCTGGTAACATTTTGCATTACAAACACCTAGAGTTCAAGTTTGCTCAGCTGGCAACTCTGTCCAGCTTAGAGCAGAGCTAGCACCAAGCCTTAGAGGCTGGGCAAGGTCTGCAAAACTGAACATTCCACCAAGCCTGGGACACGATCCTCCAGGGAGTTTTAGTAGAAACTTTCAGGGGAGCAGGGTCAGTGAGTACATGCCACTTATGGGATTTGTTTGTTCTCTGATCACCAAGATGTGCTAGCAAAACTCTGGAGTCTTTCCCAGAGAGATAAGATGCAGTACAGAAAAAAAATAGTTTGTTTCTGGTTCTTAGCACTTCTGTCTATTCTGTTCAAACAACTGATAAATCTGATACAACTGATAAACTCTCACTTCATTCAGCATTAGTGGAACTTGCAGCTGGCTTGTTATAAATTTTTTTTTTTTCCAGTGAATGCTTCTGCAGGCTGCTCTAACCACAGCATTCAAATTTCTGTCCCTCTTTTCTCGGCTGGATGCTGTTGCTGGAGATCAGCAGGTTGCCCTCACTCAGATGTGTGCAGATAGTAAAACATCTTCATCTCGAGAATGAGGGAGAGGGGCTGTTCAGAGCAGCACGCTTCAGCCTGAACATCTCCGTTTGCTTCAGCATTTTGAAATGTCCCATTGCCTTAACAATGCCATATCACATATATTTATTCATACTCAGCCTTTTTTTTTTCTTCTAAGTGAAAGTTAATTGGCAAATTCTGGCTTGCTATTCGAAGCAAGGCGAGAGGTCAAGATTTGCAATAGCTTTCTTGCCAACAGTTGGGATTTTGCCAAACAGTTTGCTACTGTCACTTTTAGAAAAAAATCCTGATCTTATGTGACTTCCTTGAGTTTCGTGTAACCACATGTGCAGGTAAAATATATTCCATGATGTTCCTGTATGTAAAGCTACCTGCTGAAGGCTATTTCAGTCAGTGTTTTACTCCGTCTGTCATGATATAAACAGCACATTGGGGAAGGTCTGTCTGGTCTCAGCTCGGAGGAGGAATGCAAGCTGAGATATCTGGTGAAGGGGACAGTGACTGGAAGTGTGTCAGTGCAGTGGGATTCCACTGCAGACCCTCCTGGAGGTATTTGCTCTACCAGAGTACAGACCTGCTGCTCCCCATAGGAAGAGGTGGGAGCCAGAAAGGGAAGCACTTAAAGCTGTACTCCACTTCAGTTTCATCACAGTAGAAATACATGCAGCCTAAAAATGAATTTTTGGATGTTTTCAGGGGTCAATTCTATTAATTCATCATGTTATTGCTTAATGTCTTCTGACCCAGCAATGCTCACAGCTCTTGGAATTAAGCAACGATTGCCTCTGAGAGGACTATACATGTTTGTCTAATATTGCAATAGTAAGTTTTTATCATCTTTAGGAATAAGGTTTTTTTAGCTAAGAGGTGTCTGAACAATATTTTATTTATCTATATTTATTATAAACATAAATACAAAAACAAATATAGAATAAACATTAAACAATAATATAAAATAAACATTATAATGGATGCATGATAAAAAAAACAGGCTGTAGTTTACTTTGTTGTGTTTTGCTGTTTCTAGTCATAATATATGTGCACCCCAAGAGAAAATATTTTTGATTTCCCATCTGTAGTTGGCATCTTTTTTTTGTGGTTATTGCTGGAGTAGTGGAACTGGGTATTTGATTTCTTGGATTTCATAATAAATCTTTGGAATATGTTGTTTTAACTCACATTTTAGTAGGGAGAAATGCGTGTTTACTTTGTAACAAGAATATTAACTTCAAACCAAAATAAATTTTCCAATATTAAATTGCAGAGATTTTTTAAGATGTGCAACAGTGTTCTATGGGGTAATGTGCAAAGAAATTGCTTAGGACATTACAGAGTAGATTTAATCCTATTGTAAATGCAGATTTTTGTGCAATTCCATACCTTCATATGTTTTTTAATCTACACTTCTCTGGCTATATGGAAAAGATATGGAAAGAATTTCATTGTTTTGAATTTTTTCTTCACTATTATGCAATTAGAGGTATCATATTGCATGCTATAATATATGCATTGCTCAGTCACGCTCAAATGAAGTCCAAGTAAAATGCATATATATGGCTAAATTTTTAAAAAAATTTAACAGAGAAGCTTAACAACTCAAGTGTTTATTGAACAGAATTTGGAGGTTTCTTATCTTGGTTACTGTAAAAAGTCAGTCCCAGTAAAGCTTCCCAGACCACTACATACCATAAAAGCCTTAGGAGAGTATGCATCAGTCAAGATATTTAAAATCTATTAGGCTTCAACCTGCTTGTATTCTTCCTAAAAATCTGGAAGGACAGCAAAGGTTATTTTGCCTTTTGTCCATCCCAGTGCTTGCTACAGAATGTGCAGAAATTTCAGCACAAGTCACACATTGGCATCTTCCTAAGTTTTCACTTGTTTGCTGTGCAATACATTCCTTCTTCCAAGTCTGGAGGGATGGAGTTTCTTAATGGATGAATTTCTTAAAGGATGAGAGTCTTAAACTAATTCTTTTTCACCAGCATGAAAGTATGATGATGTTAACTGCATAATCAGAATATAAGGAATATTATTTTGAACGTAGTTCTTCCTGGGTTATGGTATGAACAGCAGGGAAACAATAAGAGAAAAGTCTCAGGCCAGTAAAATCAGTGGTGTTTTAAATTTATTTGTTTCTAATGCAGGAAATCTATATTTAGCCATAATGATAGATCAGCTGTGACTTAGGTGTCTGGATTCTGTACATCCCTATTCCTTCTCTGGATGACTATAAAGAGTAGTCAGTAGCATCACTGCTGGCACCAGCAAGAGAGTCAGAACAACAATCTATTAGCTAATAAATAATATATGTAATGCTGGCATAATGCAGCTCTGAGCATTTAGGAGCAGGCTGCGATAAAGAGCAGCTGAACTCTTTACAAGGAGCAATGGCAATTGACCAATTTGCCCCTCTCAGTACCGTGACAGGGGAGCACAGTGCGCTGTAAAATTGTGTGAGGGCATTTGCAGCCTGAGCCAAGGCAGAGGGGCTGAGCAGCTCTCTTACCACAGCACTGGCATGTGATGCACAAGCCCCTACGTTTTTGTTACCCCTAGGAAAATACTTCTTACTAGGAAACCAGACTTTGCCATTGCGAGGTGTTCCTGCTGCCTCATATCCAGGTACTAGCTTGTTAGGAAATAAATGTCAGCCCTTCAGGTAAAACCACACTACGAGGAAATGAATGCAAAGCTGTGCTGATAATTAACTGAACAAAGCTCTCAAACCTAATCTTCTTTGATGACACTGGAGATGAGCTTCTCCCCCTGATTGCCTAACAAGTTAAGAAATAGAAATCAGTTATGGCAGTACAGTCCAAATACAGGATAAATTTGCCTCGGAGCATTAATAAGGCAGTTCATAAAGTAATATTTCACAGTACCTCATCAATAGTTAACTTTTAGAAAATTAGCTGTATTTTCAATATATATAGAGATAAAAATTACAATCAAATACAAGAACTCAAAATGAAGCCACAGTGTTTCTTTTTACAGAGTTTTCAGTTGTGTCATTTGCCCTCTTAAGGTATGAAATTTGGTTACCTACAAGGTTGTTGACCTCATCTCATCTCAAATGGCAGAATAATCCTGCTATAATTTATAGCCATTCATTCAGTGTAAATTTGCATATACCAGAGACATTATGAGACAGTTTGAGCAGAAAGTGCTGGCAAGCTGCAGAAGCTAGAAGAATCCCACTAATGCAGCCTCAAAACAGTGAATAGGCTTAATTAGCCTTGAAATCACACAACTGTGAATGACAGTATTGAACGTGCTTTTCCAGTGGTTGCTGAGATTAACAGCACAGAGTCGCTCTACCTTGACAGGAGCCCTGTCTAGAAGGTCTTGCCTTCTGGAATATTTCCTCTTATGCTTTCTTCATTCTTATTATTGCTGACATAGAGCAAACCTCTTAACTGGGTAAGCTTTATACTTGAATTTATTCTCAGGACTAGCCTGGCTACTGATAGTCACTCTGGTCCCTATTTAGGCATGTCATTAAAGTGGCATTAGCAGTGCTTCTGCAGTATCTTCTGCTCCTTTTGAACTGAAGAAGGGATGAGAATGTTTAGCTGCTTCAACATGTTTATAGATAACCGAGGTAGAAGCAAAAATACCTTGCTTTTCCTCAGTAATCTTGTGGTTTGGGTACTGATGGAGAAAAATTGAGCTTTTAGGCCTTTCACAGATTAACATGATGCAAATAAACATTTCACTTCTTGTAATCCAAGATTACCACCCACCAAAGGACTGGTCACACCCTTCAGTTATAGACTCATTTGTGTCTGTTGTCTTTCAAGCACAGGCTGCCTCATTCTTGTTCAGTAGGAATGGGGATGGTCTCCATCACTGCAGCTGTCCTGGGGATTACTGATAGCAGCAGGAGCCTGGAAGATGTAAACCACAGGTTTGAATCACAGGGATGAATGCAGGCCTTTCAGTGAATGTTTAATGACCAAGCAATGACATCAAGGTGGAGCCAAGGCCACCACCTCAAGGTGTATTTGAAAAGAGTAGACCTTGTTCAATTATTTGGAAGGACTATTTTACATACCTCTTGTAAAGGAGGTTTCCAGGCTTAGAATATCATGTGGGTGGGTTGTGTCCCTTTTGATCCTGCTTACACATTGGGCCTGGATGAGAGTTAAGAGCGTCTTCTTCCTGACTGTGAGGTAGAGTGTTGATCCTGCCTTAGAGGTTCCCACACCCTTCTTTGAACTTGGGACTTGTGTGTTTAATATTAGAAACCCTGAACTAATGGCTCTGATGAAGCACATTTTTTAAGAGGATGCTGTGGCTTTTAAAAATACATTTTGGCTTGATAGAAGTAAATAAATTAATTTATAGTGGCATTTTTATAAAAGTGTTCCTTTTAGCCTGTCTTGATTTCAGAATTATAGTAACAGTAGCATAGGGTTGTGCATGATAGTGAGTCCTCACTTTTTTTCTAATGTCAGGTCAATTTGAGGGTCAAAAAATATCAATAGTCTTGGTATCAGGTAGGACTAAAAGTCAGTGCACCTTCTTCTCTATGGTGTTAAACTGGAGTTCCTAAGAACAACTTCCTCTTACTCACCCCCAGACCAACTGTATCTGTGCATTATGTGGAACCAAAACTGATAAGGCCTTAGATAAGGTCAGGAAGCAAAGTTTTCTGTTTTCTGGGTGGCTGCTTTCCTCAGATAGGCAAAATAAGATGTTGGGTTGCCCTAGACCCTGCACAGCAGTTTGTAGTAGTAGTTTGGGATGTTTTTCCAAGGCATCCTATAGTTGAAGACATCAACATGTTGAAGAGTTGGATTCTTCAGATCAAGATTAGATGGAATTTTTTCTTAATTTTTAATGATAAGAGCCTTCTGTAAAGACTTGCTGATGCTGTGACCTTGGGGATATTTACAGCTATGGAAAAACAAACACAAAGGCACTTGTCAAAAATTGAGTCTCGCAAAAATCAAGGCCTGATTCATTCCTTTGTTCTACCTTCAGGGCTTCTGTAAAGCACCCACAATAGAAGTTTGAGATAGGCTCCTAATTGGCTGAGACAAATGTCTCTTGAGTGTCTGCTCCTTTCAAACTGTATTCTTCGGCCAAGTCTCTTCCTATCTGTGGTCCAGGTAGGTTTAGGCCTACCATTTACCCTGATTGAATCGGGGAAAAGTCCTATTAGAAACGGTTGAAACTGAAATTTCTACAGAGGCAGCAATTGAATGTTTTAATTTCCGAAGTCGCTTAGGAATACAACTGTGCTTTCCTTAATTATAGATTTGGAACGGTGGCATTGCCTGTTTTTTCTTTATTAGAAAACTCAACAGTATACCAGGATTCTGACCAAAATGCAACATCCAAAATTTTGGGCACAATTTCACTCAAAGAGGGATAAAATCTGACTCTTCTGTATGATGTACCTCATTGCTTCAGACATCATTCTCTATGTATATAGGATAATATTATATGTTGTGTAATATTTCCCTGCCTAGAAACCTAGAATCATCATTCATTACTACACTGTGCAGGCTTTTCTTCAGCAGAACAAAAAGACATCTGTGAAGTTCTTCACTGCTTTCAACTACTTGGCAGCACTGTTATTGGCAGGGAGCAGTGGAAGATTGAAGGGTTAGAGAAGCTAACATATTTAGAATAACCCTAAAACAAATTGCTTTAGGACAACTGGTTACATTAGTGCCTCCTGAAAGAACAAATGATGTGTTGACAATCTCCTCCATCATCTCAATGCACTGCAATGCAATTAGAAGAGAAAATCAGGTAGTGGATGGATAAATTGCAACTCAAAGCTCTAATTTATTAATATTAATGTATTTGCTATTATTAGTGTATCCTGCACATGTAACATCTGTAGACTCTCAAAGAATTGTATGGAAGCACCAATCAAACCTTTGGATCCAGAGTGCTAGTTGGGATATAAATATGTAGTCTGATTTAGACCTGACATGAGGACCTTACATAATCACATTTCTGTAATATCAGGTTGTTTGACATTAAAGAAAATGATCTGCCATTCGGCCTTGTACTTCTCTGTGACAGCTCATCTCCTCAGAAGTTTCCAGGGAAGGCTAAATAAGCAGTGAAAGACAGTATCTTTGGCAAAAGCAGTAACAGCCCTTAGCAACCAATTGTAAACATGAACAGTAAAGTGCAGACATGACCAACAACAACATCCTAAATGAGAGATGTTTCAACCTGCAATGGAAATGGAAAGTTTTTTGTAAACTGAGCAGGAATGCATCAGGATTGTTTGTAAGGATCATATAGCCACACTTGTCACCAGCACAAAGAGCAGAGCTGCTGGTAAGGAAAGAGAGAATTGGAGCTGATCTGAAATAAAGTTTGGTGGGGATCTTGATTCAGCAGTGGTTGGGCTACAAAGCCTCTATCTTGAGACCCCAGTGCAGGCCGAGGGGATGCTACAATCCCAGTGCTCAGATACAGGCTTGTGAAGAGGTGCTACTCAAAAAGACCACTTGAGCCCTAAATTCCACGAGACTTGAGGTAAAATTACTCTGAATGCTCTCAAGAGCATTTAGATTTTTGTAAAGCAGTCTGCATCACCTGTAGTGTGTCTAGAGCCCACCCACGTGGCTTTACCTTGCAGAAGAGCTTCAGTAAGTGATTACAAGTGCTGTTGGGGTAGTTAGAAAACTCAGATAAGCCAAAACTGCCAGGCCTGTGTGACTGCAAGACTTTAAAAAACATTTTATCAGTTATACTTTCCCTCTTTTTCTGTCTTCTGTCACCTTACCTATTTCTGTCTGGGTTTTCTTATCCAGGGCTCCCAGGGAATATATAGAGTTTCAGAGTCTGCTGCTCCTTGGTGAAGTTCAGCTCATCCATCTAAAAGACACCTCTGTGCTCAAGATGGTGAGAACAGCGAGTTAGCAGACAGACTGATTTAGTCAATCTGAAAAGTTCGTCTATAAAAGGCCTCATCTTTTTTGAGTTTTTTCCTTCAGATCTCCAAGACTTTGTGCAGCCAAAGTTTAAATTTTCAGATACCAGAAATAAATAACCGGTGAGGTCTGTTATGAAGTAGAAATAAGCATCATTTCAGACCAGTTGGCCATAGCCCCAAGAGCTGATTTTGCAGGATTTATTCTCAAAGCAAGATCTTATTTTTCATAGACCAGCCCATCTCTAGTTGTTAACAGAGCAGTCAAAGCAACCTGTGGGATTTGGGATTTGGTCTTAGTTCATGGAAAGACTCAGCTCTCCAGTAACAGCTCTGCCCATGACTGTAGTCTGACAAGGGCCAGGAATTGCTTGGAGAGAAGCTGTGTCACAGAGGAGACAGGCTAAGGTCCATCTTTGCCCCCTCAGACCACATTGCTCAAGTGGTGTCACCCACTGAAGCCCCTGAGGATTTGTGCCAAGAGCTGTCACCAGCAATTTGGATAATCAAAGCTCAGATACTTCTCTCCTGTGCGCACATGCATGTGTTCCTGCATATAGATATGAATCTGAGACATACAAAGGATGCTCAGGAATTCTTTGACATGTTTCCTGACACTTCCCGCGTTCAGCTTGCCAATCCTTAACTAGATGAGATGTGACTTCTCTAGAGGTGGGAAATGGAAATAACTAACAACTCATTTGAGCAGGATGCTTTTATGCAGAGTTTTAGCTATCACCTCAGCTATCTTTTTAAAAACTGAAATTAAGAGGAAATTCTAGTAAAAGATCCCACAGCACACCATTAAGAAACTAAAGATCCTTATATTTTGAAACAAAGAGCAGACATTTGAGAGCTAAGCTGTGGCAGCAGAGAGATTACAGCAAAGCAGACACTAAAAGAAGAATCATACAAACAAATAAGTTAGCAGAAATGTGTTTGCTCAGTAAAAATGTATTGGTTTTGTCACAACAAACTTGCTTCATCTTTTCTTGGCTAACTTGCTGGATCCCATTTGTACGGTTTAGGAGTCAGATGCTGAGGTGAGCACAGGCTTTCTAAGGTTTTTTTTAAATCACAGAGTACCTCCAGTTCTCCAGTTAGAAGGCATCATAAGGATCTTTGAGTTCAACTCCCTGCTCCTCACAGGATTACCTAAAACTAAAAACCATATGACTGAAAACATTGACCAGATTCTCCTTGAACTCTGAAAGGCTTGGTGTCATGACCCCTTCCCTGGAGAGTCTGTTCCAGTGCCCAACCATCCTCTGGGTGAAAAACTTTGTCCTATGGTCTGCTCTGAATTTCCCCTGACATTACACCTGCAATACCTAAAGCTAGTTTTCCCAGAAAGTGTTACATACCTGCATTAAATACAGCCTGAAGCTCTTAAGCCTTAAGTCAGTTTTAACAGCTAAACTAGTAAATGCAACAATTGTCTCCCTAGATCTTGCTTGATTTCCGTGAGCGTTTTTGCACATGAAGAAAACCAGCACATTTATCTTAGACTCTTCAGATGTGAAAAGAAATACTTTGAATGGGATCACCCATTTAATAATTTGTTTAATGTTTAATAATTTCACAATCTCTTCTTTTTAATCCAGAGCTTTCTTGAACTTTTAAAAAGATAATTAAATATCAGTACATCTAGAACCAGATTTGTCACAGACATTTCTTTTATGAAAAATCCTCTCTCAGGATTTTTCCTGCTGAAGCTGAGAAGTTCAGCAACAAGAAGTAAACAGTAGATTATCTGCTGCTGTGGAATGCAACGGGTCCATCTGGATTGGCCCATCTGGGATGTTTGTAGTTACTGGCCAATCCAGGACTGAATTCTCTCTGACAGAGTCGGAGAGAGCTCCCTTGTTTTCATTCTTTACTTTTTGATTCTTAGGTTAGGTAGCAGCTTGTGGAAACCTTTCCTTTCTTTTCTTTTAGTATAGTTATAATAGATGTATATATCATAAAATAATAAATCAAGCCTTCTGATCATGGAGTCAACCATCTCGTCTCTTTTTTCACCCAAACACCCTTGTGACAGCCGTCACACAGATTTTGTTTTAAAATGTTGAAAACACTTCCAGCAAATTGTGAAAAACTCTTCCATTTGTTTTCAAAGCAAGGAAATTAATTAATCTAATCTTTTCTTGAAAACAATTTGACAGATTTTGACAAAAAGACATCATGTGAAAAAAATGGTAGAAGTTTATCCCTTAAAAGTCAGAAGAAAGCAAAATTGTTTACTTTTCTTGGGGTCCTTGTGATACAACCTCTTCTTAGGTACCACATACTTTTTTCCTTACTGCTTTAAATGCAAGACATGCTCCAGCACTGAAGCATGCTTATGTACTGTGACTTCTCCATCTTCTTTGGCAAAATTTGTATGACAAAGATTGGGAGAGAGGTTTATGACTAAGGCATGCATGAGTGGCTGGGATTTGAATCCTTTTGGAGGAGAGGTCTTGCACGTGGAGTCCATGGAAGGGGCTGGCACTGCTCAGCACAGCAACCTCCCTGTGTGCAGTTACTCTCACCTGCACTCCAAAGCAGATGACTGGGAAAAAAACAATTAACTAGGAGCAGACCTTGAAGCATGGACTCTCCAGCCATCCTTGCAAATGACTTGGGAGAGTCCTAACTGTGCCATGGCAGGTGATGTTCCGGCAACGTGACAGCATGAATAACTGGGTTCCTCAGCCTGAGGGTTTAATCTGGTCGTGTAGGCATACCCATCATAAGGGCTGAAGATTCTAGGGACTCTGTAAAAAGCAGCTATCTCAATCTGAGCAGCCAAAATTGTTGGGTACCTCAGGCATCTATGACCTTCATTTCTACATTATAAAGCAATGGTAATAATGGCCTCCTGCTGAAGGGGAGACTGGGATACCCTGGATGCACTTGGGTAGGACAGGGAGAGCTCCCTGAGGGAAATTCAGCACTTTGTGTGTAATGTAGGCCTTGCAGCAGGAAAAGCTGAATAACATCAGAGGCCAAATACTGAATGAGAAAGATGAAAAGAAATGGTAAATAATTACCCGTTCATGTAAAGAGGAAGGGATTGATGTGAGAGTCACACCATTAAAAGCTGCATGTCTGTAGTGCAGGGGAGGGCACTTAACCTTCCCTCTGGCTTTCCCTAGCTTTTCGAGTTGTACTCTTTGAAGTTTTCATTTTTATTTAATGCAAAGAATTGACTTTGATTTGAAGAGTTTTATGTAATATTACAGATATTTTGCTACAAAGTAATTTTATTATTGCATGGGAAGAATACAGGGTTTATCTAGATTTGCTCTTATATATCTGGGGGTAGAATTTGTCTTTTTCTCTGCCAATTTTCTCTACCAATTTTTCCTAATGTCTGCTCTGAATTTCCCCTGGCATTACACCTACAAAACCTAAAGCTAGTTTTCCCAGAAAGTGTTACATACCTGCATTAAATACAGCCTGAAGCTCTTAAGCCTTAAGTCAGTTTTAACAACTAAACCAGTAAAAGCAACAATTGTCTCCCCAGATGTTTCTTGATTTCAATGAGCGTTTTTGCACATGAAGAAATCCAGCGCATTTATCTTAGACTCTTCAGACCTGGCTGGCTTCTTCTATCGCCAGGCTGGCTTTGCCTGCCTCCCAAGTGATAGTTACATTTATTTCTAGCCCATGGTGGACAAGGTGCGTGGTGGAATTGCACACAGCCTGAAGGTTAAGGCAATAAGCTAAGATGAAAAGTATTTTAAGTCTTTGTATAAAAAAAAATCTTCTGAGTTAGTTACAGTAGTTAAAATCCAGAAACATAATTTAATAAATTGTAAAGGTAACTTCACTTGTATAATTTTGTTATAATGAAGGTCTGATGATTTTGTATTAAATTGATTATGTGGCTTTTCAAGTTAGAAATGTTATATAGTAACATAAGACAATTTCCTTTTTCGACAAGGTAACCCACTTAGTTGATGGGGGAAGGCAGTGGGTGTATACTTTTTTAGATTTCAGTAGGGCTTTTGGTACCATCTCTCACAGGATCCTTCTGGATAAAATGTCCAGGCCACAGCTGGACAAACCCATCACGGGATGGGTGAGCAGATGGCTCATGAGTCAGGCACAAGGGTTACAGTGAATGGGATGACATCAGGCTGACCTGTCACTGGTGGGGTTCTGCAGGGCTCCATCCTCAGCCCTGTGCTCCTCAACCTCTTCATAAATTACCTGGATGTAGAACTGGAAGGGGTATTAAGTTCACTGAGAATACTAAACTGGGAGGAGCTGTTGACTCCCTTGAAGCCAGGGAGGCCCTGCAGAGAGACCTGGATAAATTAGAGAGATGAACAATCACCAACCACATGAAGTGTAACAAGGACTAATGCCCAGATTCTCCGTCTGGGATGGGGAAACCCTGGATGGATGTGCAGACAGGGAAGTGAGAGGCTGGAAACCAGTGGCAGAGAAAGGACCTGGTGGTCCTGGTTGTTGGCAAGCTGAATCTGAGCCAGTAGCACCCTGGCAGCCAGGAGGGCCAACCCTGTCTTGGGGGCATCAGGCACAGCATGGCCAGCTGGGCAAGGGAGGGGATTGTCCTGCTCTGCTCTGTGCTGGGGCAGCCTCACCTCGAGTGCTGGGGGCAGTTTTGGGTGCCACAATGTAATAATATAAAACTATTGGAGAATGCCCAAAGGAGGGCTGTGAAGATGGTAAAGGGACCCTATAATTCTGAAAGTAGAGGCTATTGATTATGTTGTTGTTAAAGGCACAGTTAAAACCAGGCTTTTTAGACAAAGTTTGGCAAAAAGCTGCACAGGAAAAAATTTTAAAAAATTATCGTCAGAGAAGTAAAGAAGGTAGGAAGAATGAAAGAAGGTGGGAAGAAAAACACTTATGAAGGAAACTGAAATAATTCATTTATTTATTTTCAAGTTATACATCCTCCTTCTTCAATGTATATTTCAATGGCAAGAGCTCTATAAAAAAGGCAAAAAATCACCCTCGTGGTTCAAGATTCTTTACTTGGAAAAATGTGCTTTTTTAATCTTTTCAGAATGCTGCATGTTGTGAATGGTGGTTCATCCCTTGATACATACATATGTACATAGCACATTCTCAACAGTAACTTCATAGTGTTTCACTGCTGACTTCAGTGTGGCCACCAGGATTTTTAAAGTTTTTTAGAAAAGCCACATTTCTTCAAGTAGGAAAATGCAACCAATAATTATACTGAAAAATCAAAAAATATTTATCAGCGTTAGACCAGTCATGGTGACTAGAGTATTTACATTGTTTAAAAAATATATCTGGTAACTGCACTGCAGAAAAGTTAAAAGAGGCATAGTCTTGTTAATCTTCTGTTTCTGCAGTCAGAAAAATAAATAAGGATATGGTTAACTTAAGATTAATTAGATGAGATGCTTGATCTCTATTGTGTTTTTACTTGATACTGCTAATATTAGGGTACACATTTTCATTTTTAAAACAGAAAAATAAATCCCTGAGATATAGTAGTGAATAAACTAATGAACCTCTCTAGGAATTGCCTGAAGACTTGACTGATTTCATGAAGGATAACAAAACCTCTTTAAGAATTTCTTGAATTCTTTTGTTTTCTTAAGTAAGACAGCCTTTAAAGGGGAAATATAATTTTGTGTTGAAATCAAAAAGGATTTTTTTAAAAAATAGAGTTTGCAAATATTTCCTCTGTAGAGAAATATCCTCTTATAACTGTTTACTGTTTGTGTAGCTGTCTGTATGTCAGAAGACTGATAAATGCATCACAGATCACTAGGAAATGCTTAAGTGAGGAGATCTTGCAAGGATTGGAGTCCCCCACTTCTCAGAAGTCTCACCATCATCCCCTTTCATATAAGGCAATGAGGAGGAGGGTAAAACCATAGAAAAAAATCAGCCTAAGGTCAAGGGAAAAAACCAAAACAAACACAAAAGAAAGGGATATATATTATGCAAACCTACTGATGTAAGGGGTTTGATTTTAATAGGATATTTAACTTTGAAGGTGGAGTATAAGATAATAATTTTTGTGAATGAAAGTAAAGGTTACAGGCCTAAACCCTTATGTAATTAGGCACAGAAGTGCTCTGGGTTTCACTGGGAGATGAGGAGGGATCTTCACAACGCAGTGCTGGAGGCAGGATGGTAAGATGCAGAATATTTGAACCCTTACAGTTTTGAAGTTCAGCTTGACAGTGAAATTGGTTACTAAAATGGTGGTGTTCTGGGCTGTTGCCATAATTTAACAATTTTGTGCTTATGCAAAAAACAAAACAAAACAAAACAAAACAAAACAAAGAAGTAAATCTTTAGATGTAAGTATTTTTCTCTTAAGTAGTTTTCCTCTTTTCTGATGTTTTTGGAAATGACAGTCATACATGGACTCTAGTTGACTGCGTCTTATTTTATTTATTGGTGGAGGAACTTTTAAAATTTAGCTATAATGAAATTTAGCAATTTTGATTTTATACCAGCGCCATAGTCAGTACTGTCATGGGCATGTCAGATGACACACTGGAATTATTCTTTGTTTTTCCTGATACTTCTAGTAAAGGGTTATTCTAAATCCTCACTGCTTTGGTGTGGATCTGGTCTATGTGACCTTCTAATTCTCTTCCAAATTTCTGCCTTTCCTCATTATGAGTTTGTACCCATTTGTTCTCTTGCCACCTAGTACTTCAGTACAAACAGTTCAAACCCTCCCAGGTGTTTTCTCCTGATGTGTTTATAAGCAACAATCCCTCCCAGCACAACTTTAATGCTTTACTCTGCAAAGAGGATCAAATTCTTGTACACTTCAAATTCTTTTATTTGCTAGACTTATTTCACTTCAAGCAAAACAAAACAAGCAAATAAAAAAAAAAAAAAAAAACAAAAACCCACCAGACTGTTAGAATTGTTGATTTGCTGAGAACAGGAGGAGGAGATGTCAATTCTGGGAATTACTGAGGACTTTCCAAGTCCTTTGAAACAGAAGCCTTGTCTAAGCATTCTTTGGGCCATGATACTATTGCTAGGTGAATATTTAAGCACTCTGACAGTTGGCAGCAGTAGAGCTGGTGGGTAGGTTTCCTTCCTGATTGATTCTGGTATTCTACATTTAGTGACAAGCAGCTGCACCTCAGAGTTCACTGAAGCACTGGGCACAGTGAGTGAGGATGCACTTGTGGGTTATTGAAACTGAGGACACTGATTGCTGTTGTGCAGTTATGTCTGCAGCAAAGTAACAGGTGAACAGTGGGGCAGAGAAGAGCCTTGCAGAGGATCCAGAGAACTGTATGCACAGCCCTTCCCTGTATAACATGTATTACTGGTCAGTTGGCCACAAAAGACTTAGGATTCTTTTCACTCATTTGTAAAGAAATAAGTGCTAAAAATAGAACTGTAAGTACAAAATACAAGTGCTAAAAAATACAACTTCTCAGGATGGCATTTGAATTGTTTGATAAATAACATTTACCCATGAAATAATGCAGAAAACTAAGATTTGAATTGGGACAAGGAGGGAAACAGTTTAGTGTGAAGATTTTGATATGCTGTGATTGCTTTATTCAGTTTCAGTATCTCCCAAATTTGAATTTTTGAATGTCTTTACTTATAGATATCCCTATAATCTTTCCATTTGCACACCTCACACATTAAAAGATAAGTAATCAGATTAAGCTAACACAGCTGCATCAGAAACTGATTCTTAAAAAAAAAAAAAAAGAAAAAAACCCAAGTCCTTTGTACAAATTGTAACAGTTGATTTTCACAAATACAGGAATTCCAGTGAGTTTTTCCTTTGCTTATACATAGTGCTCTTAGCTGTTCCAGCTGTTCCAGTGCTTCTGGATATTACCACAAAGTGTCACTATAAAGAGGGTAAATTGCAATCATTAAATTTTCATCTGCATATGAAAGTATGGAAAAAGAGAGAGAGAGAGAGTGGAGGATGCATTGTACCTGGCAATATTCTAATTTTTTGTCCTTTTTAGCTTCAGGAATGGAGCTGTCAGTCTGAAGAGGATTCTGCCCAAATATTCGTAGTCTCCAAGCTAATTTTCCTGCAGACTCTGGTGTTACAACTTCATCTTTTTCAGAATGGCTGAGAAAGCTCCACCAGGGATCACCAAAAAGTCTTCAAGGTCCACCCTTTCTCTCCCTCCGGAGCCAGTGGAGATCATTAGGAGCAAAGCCTGCTCACGGAGAGTTAAAATAAATGTCGGTGGACTCAACCATGAAGTGCTGTGGAGGACTTTGGACAGACTTCCAAGGACACGATTGGGAAAACTCAGAGACTGCAATACCCATGAATCTCTGCTAGAAGTATGTGATGACTATAATCTCAATGAAAATGAGTATTTTTTTGATCGACACCCAGGAGCTTTTACTTCCATTTTGAATTTCTACAGGACAGGGAAACTACATATGATGGAAGAAATGTGTGCTCTCTCTTTTGGCCAGGAGCTTGACTACTGGGGGATTGATGAAATATATTTAGAATCTTGCTGCCAGGCAAGATACCATCAAAAGAAAGAGCAAATGAATGAGGAACTGAGGAGAGAGGCAGAGACATTGCGAGAGAGAGAAGGGGAAGAGTTTGATAATACCTGCTGCCCAGAGAAAAGGAAGAAGCTTTGGGACTTGCTTGAGAAACCCAACTCATCTGTTGCAGCAAAGGTAGGATAAGCAATAGGCTTAATACAAAGACAGTAGAAAATTGTTTCACGACCCATGCATTTGACTTGTAGGAATCAACAACATCCACTAAAATATTTAGAGAAAATAAGAACCTAAAAATCTACATATCATTAAGTGAAAACACCCAAATATGTCCTAAACCCACTGAAATCAGCAGAAGGAACCCTGTTGAGTTCAGTTTTTAGGCCACTACTATACTGTACTGTACTTTGCTTTTGCTGCATGTGATGAGAAACATCTGTGTGATTCTTAATGGACTCCATATGAAACACTTCAATGAAAATGCAGACAGAGTACATTATCTACTTGTTAGAAAAGTATTTGGTTATGACAAACATCCATTTCAGTGTTGCTTGTCCCGTTACAGGCACTGCATATGTGCTGTGTCAGTGTTTGGTGGGTTGTGCTGGATAAGCTATCAAAGAGTCTGGCATGGTTTTATTATGGCATGTTTTCTCTTATGCTACATTTTTGCAATCAAGAATTAGAGTGTTTTGTATAAAAGTACTAAAATATTAACGCATATAGATATTTATATGCATGCATATTTATGTGTATACAGGTATATGTATATAAACAAGTATATGTTCTAAACATGTATACACACACACAAATATAGATGTGTAAAGTTTATATATATTTAGTCAGAAGTGAGAAGAAATTCAGATTAATCCTGGGTCCAGTTCTGCTGTCTCCAAACAGGGAAGTTGGCTGAAGTTTCACTGGTACAATGGAAAAGTTTACCCCGGTTGTGGAAATGGCACTGCACACACAGATGTTGGTACTGGTATTTAAAGGAAAGATTTTCTTGCATCTTGAGGAACTTAGTTGTTCTGTTTGTGGTGTGAAGCACTAATTAATGTGAGGTAAATTTTGGAAGCTCAACTCCAGTTTGAATGACTCTAAAATGTTTGATGTTTAGATGTTCATGTTAAGCTTAACTGTGGCTTTATTTTCTTCTGTTGTTGTTTGTTATTGGATGCAATGCCCTTGGACCAAGGTAAGTATTAAATATGATGCTGCAATGGACAAAAAATGAGAATTCTGGCAAAGATTTTTCTTGCAATAGTAACTCTTACTATGGAGGTAAAATACACATTTTTTTTAAATTTTCATTTTTCATTGTGAGCTACCTAACTTTTTAAGCCAGGAACTTACTTTATTAAAAAAAATGTTGTGGCAGAATTTAAGGTTTGTAAGTGGAATAAAAGCTTATAGGAGAAAAATGAAAGTATTCAGAATATTTTAGAAAACTACATGAATAAATTTATTCAGAATATTTTAGAAAACTACATGAATAAATTTTCTGCTTCCAAGATACATATTCTGGGCCATATGTTCCTCTCCAGGAGAAAGAGCAGAGGGGAAGCAGATGGGTGTAAGTTTTGCCAAAAAGGGTTCAGGGAGGCCGTGTTACGCACCGTGATCCCCTGGTGCAAGCTAACATCCATCAGCCCCCGCCAGCACTTCTGTGACACAGCTTCTGCACTGCCTGCAGGACTCAGGGACCAGCTTCTCAGTCCTGCATGCCTTGAAACGTCATCAGTGTGTTCCATAAGAGACCTCTCCTCCTGGATGCAGGCAGGAGGAAATCCTGTCTGAACCACGCTGCTGAAACACTCTGCACGCGACCTGGGAGATCACCTGGCCATGGACGCTGCCTCAGAGACATCCAGCAGGCAGATTTGTTTGTGAAATATTTCCTCTTTTATATACAGAAACCAAGGCAGTTGTCTCTAAGGCTTGAGACATATGCTTAATTAGTGTTTTCCTAAGACTAGGTAGGAGTCAACACAGTAAGATGAAGCAGATGAATAAAACAAAAGTAATATACTGATTTTTACATTCTTTGCCTGTGACTCGCTTTCATTCATTTGCATTTTGAATACATGCAGAAATCTAGGATGGTTAAACTTGCATGAGTGCCTGCCATTCATCAAACTGTTCTGATGACTTACACAATGCCCCATCACGCATTTGCTTAAAAGCAAATCCCCCTTTGGTCACTCTGAGCAGATTTCTCCTCAGATTTTGCAGATAGATGTGGCTGTTTCTTCAATTTTCCCAGATGTCTAAATAATTATTTTTTAACTTTTTATTTCCTTTTCCCTTCATGCTCTAATTTGATTCAATATTATAGATCTTTCTTGCTACAGGGAGTTTCACATTGCACTTGTATACATGTTTTAATGATTTTCATTATTTCAATTGCCTCTTGTCTAAGTTAATGCCATTTGATGTGGTTTCTGTGGTTCTGGTAGTTAGAAATCACCATAATTCATACAGTCAGTTTCTCTATCTAGTCACCTTCAGTCTGTAAATACATATATGAGCCAAAATCATAGTTAGATACACCCATGGCAACTCAGAGAGCTATAGAAACTTGGCTGAATGACATAAAGGAGGGCAAAGACCATCACAACACATTTGACCTTAGGTAACATACAACAAGATATGGTGGAATCAGTTGAATGCATTTTGAAACAGACTGTGTTAGGATCAGTGGCAAGGTTTTGTCTGATGCGTTTAGATAAGATCTCTTTTAGATTTTTCATTTTTGTGTTTGGTCAAATAAGTTTCTAGTTTGTCCTGAGACGAGAGGCACAACCATCTTCTTTCCTCTGTAAGAGTAGAAAGGATGGTGGGATTTTGACAATGGCAAGTTGGGAAGCAAGTGAGGAAATACTACCATAAGCATCAAATTCAAATATTAGCTGCCTTTTGAAGAAATGAAATCATATGAATGTGCATAAATATCCTATAGGTGCTTGTTCAGTCATTTATGCCCTGTGTGGCATCCAAGCAGTTGGCAGGAACAGCTTGCTTTTTAATCCCTTTCACATCAAAGATTAGAAATGTGAGATAAATACTCGGATGTGGTTTTGATATGTGACTGTGTCTTGCCACTTCTTGATTCTGCTAAGAACGCTTCTAGGTCTGATCCAAAGCTTACTGAATTAAGAGGGAGTCCTGCTTTGGATTAGGCATCTCAGGACAAATCCTGCTCCTTTCGAGGTCAGTGAAGGTTTTCCACTGACTTCACTTACAGCAAGGTGAGACAGAGCAAGGTGACAGTGAATGAGCAGCGTGTATTTTACAGGGTATGCCACAATAAATAGGAGAAAGCAAGAAAAATGTGTGGCAAGAAATTAAAACTATGTTTAGCTAGTAAAAAAAGTAGTATTATAGGTCAAGCACTGTTGCACAGTACAGGCACACTTAACTTTTTGAGTTTTTTCTATTTAGTAAATGCATATGTGCACCTCATCTCAGTCACTAATTACCATATTAGAGGCACAGCTATTCTTGCTTTGTCCTCATCCCAGGAATTCAGTAAATAATTGTGAATTCAGTAGACATTTCAGCTGAGGAAAACAGGATTTGCCTCCATTTTCCAGTGCTCTCATTCATAAGCTTTTTAAGTAGGATTAAGATAAAGATGTGCAGAAGTACAGCCATTTCAGACATGTACAGTGCTATGGAATGAGAAGCAGTGCTGGGATTTATGAAGGACAGGAATTTTGCATATTTTACATCCCAGAGAAGTCCCAAAGCCTGGTCTCCAAACCACAGAGTTTTGTATGTGTCTGGCATTCTTTGGTCCAGAACAACATCTGAGTTTTTAGACCAGGCATTTATTTATACTTATTGTGTAACCAGTAGTTTGTGAAAACTGTCTTTAAAAAAAAATATTTTACTTATGCCATCAGCCATCATTTAGTCTTTTATTTGCAGCTGTTAGACCTATAACATCCTTCTTAGCGCAGCAGCAGCTCTGACCAACCTGTCAGTAGTATAAAAGTCAGTAGTATAAAAGTCTTCAACAGATACTAGAATGAGCACTGACTTCAGTCAGCTGTGAACTTTGTGCAGCTGGATTGCATCAGTGTTTATGGTCAGCACCTTGTTGAACTGGCATTTTAAGAGAGCGCCTACCTGAGCCAATGTCAGCTGTGTCTGAGGTATATTGTTTTGTGCAGTGCTCCCAAAATCAAAGGAGCCTTACTTTGGAATGAGTGTGAATCAAATGAACCCATACATTTAGTATGTCTTTCAAAGTGTTAATGCACGAGCTCTTCCTTTCATTCTTGCTTATTGGGTCCAACAGCCTGATTATTTTCCCTGGTTTTTAATACTGATGAAGCTCTTCTGGGCTAAATCCTAAATAAATATGGAATGTTTCTAGTCAAGATGTTTTACTGTAAATATAGAGTGAATGAGACGAGAAATAAGTGGAATATCCAGGAGTAACAAAGACCCTGTGTCTGGCTAAAGATATCTGATAGTGACTTATCACCTTTCATCCACAAGAATATTTTAATTACCTTACAGTAACATTATCAACAAATATCACTCAGATTTTCCAATTTGTGTTTTATATCCCATATTGCCCCTTTGAATACAACTAGGATGTAATTGATTGTGATTGATTCTACAGTTCTTTCTTATGCAAGTTATTTTTTCTCATATGAATATTTGCATCAAACTCAGTGTGACTACTAACTGATCAGGTATAAAAGGTAGTACAAAGTAATTTTAAAAATTACTATTCAGTCACATTCTGTCCTTGAATTTTTGCATAACCCCTGTTGATGTACATGCAGAAAAGGGTAAAACATTGGCCTTTGTGTTTCTGCAGTATGGGGTTTGCTGTATTTAAAGTGAAACCTGATAGGGTTGAGAGTGTTCTCTGTTAATTCTGTTTGTTTTACTGCAGGGCTGATTTTTCCTTATTTTATTGATTTTTGTTTTTCTTTGGGTTAGTTTTCAGAGGTTTTTTTCTTTTGGTTTGTGTTACAAATTGTAACATGAGTATTACTTTGTAAAAAGCACACTAATTTATCAGCTAACTAGTGGATTGTGGATTACAGAAGGTATAATTATCCAAGCCTGACTGGAAATTGTGAGGACTTTGTGTGCAGTATTGAGTAACTAATCCCTTTTGTGAACAAAAATTCCTTTGGGGTGGGGAAAAAAAAAGCAGGAGCACACAAGAGGAGATTTAGGCCACCAATATTTCTTTAGCTACAAGTGCATTTTGGCTGGGCTTGCCACAGTGACTTGCCAAGAAAGACAAGACATCTATTTTACATTAGGGGCCTGATTCTTACTTTCAGCTGTCTTATGTATAATTCACACTGACTCTCATGCCTATTCCTTGTAGAGCAGCTTAAAAGTGGTCTTAGAGTGAGTGGAAATTAGCAGAGTCACTATGCATGACCAGAACAGAGCAGAGTGTCATACAGGACACTTCATTTTTCCTTTGCAAGTCCTCATAAATTGGATTGTCACAGTGTTCATTCAGGGGTAAACCTTAATTAATGCTATGCTACTGGTTCCTTCTGGGATGAAGGTAACCATATACACTCAAAGTACTTTAGAAAAACTTAGCTTATTGGTATGTTGTGATATACCTCAGGGCAGGATATTCATTGGAGAAAAGTGTTCTTTTCTAGCTGATATGTGCCTTGAACTTCTGTCCAACCTCTGGTTTAAATTTATTTTTGGGAGCAATCCTGTCATAAACCTTTATTTGAATGGACTACCAGGAATAATATCGTTTGCATTGTCACTCCCAATACTTTATAGAAATTTGACCACTGAAAATAAGTTACACCAAAGCACAGAGGATGGTCACTGGTAATAAATAGGTGTTTTCATTTCACAGTTGTTTCTTCCAAGGAGACTCATTACCACACTTTGCTTTTAAGGTGAAGTTATTTCTTGTGCCAAACGATAAAGTCAGTCAATGTGACTGTAAGACAAGGAGATTATATTGGATCCTAGTCATTCATATTTAATAACTCAAGTGTTTTAATGTCTTGAAAGATAAGGGAATTTATTGCTTTTTCAATAGATATTATATCAAGGAACAAAGAAGACTGGTAGTAGCTAATTGATTTTGTTTGAAGAGCTTACATATGCTCACTGCTGAGCTGGTCATTAAAAGATTATTTGCCTTCTATTTAGTTCTTATATGAAGTATCATGTAACCCATGATTCAGCATTTTTGGTCAGTTTAAGGTGTCATGGGAATACAGCTACCATCTGATCTGTCTTGTTTCAGAGGTGTTCAGTACCTCAGTTACATACAGGTTCCCTTCAGCCCTGAGATTTTATCAGTGGTGTGCAAATTTATTAAAAAACTTACTAAAAACTGCTGTTGGAAAGAGTAAAATGTCCTTTGAACCCACTTGCTTATTATTGGCACTTAATTCTCAGTAAAACAGATGCTGAAATTGTGGAAGCAGTGCCAAAAGCAAAGATGCAGTGACTCATTTTATAACAGTCCATCACTGGCATCAAGTGCTGGCACCAGGGAATATCCCCATTCCCTGTATGAACAAAGGGATGAGAACTTTACTTCTGTAGCTGTGCTAAAGGGGCTTCCCTGACTCTGGTTTAATGGATACATTAAGGAAAATCAAAGGGGATTCATAAAGAGTCTTGTTAAAGGGAGGGAGAAAAGGCAAGAATAATTATTTTTAAAATTGGGGATATCCATTTTTCATATTTGGTAATATCTGACTGGTAATGTTTTGCAAAACAAAGTTTTACAGTAATGACGAGAATATGCCTGCACTTGTGACACCATTCACAGAATCACACAGTAGCTCTTGCACAGAGAAACCTACTAGAATTTGGGATATATGATATTACAGTGGTTTACCAGCAGGTACCATCTGCATGAGAGCAGCTATCCTTTGCCATAATGGATAGAAAGCATTTATTCCAATTTACCCCAGCACCTTGCATCCCTAATTTAGAAGAGCAAATTAACTTAATTTAACTTAGGAGAGTAATTTAAATACAACAACAGCTTCTTTTACCACTGCTCATATCCCTTTTTTATGCTGTTACCATCTATTGAGTGTAGAGTAGCATCAATGGTATATATATTTTAAAATATGTCCTGCAGTATTTCTGGTTAGGAGGGTGATGCTTTGGGCATTACAGCATGCCCCTCACAAAATCAGAGGCATCTCATGAGCTGGATTTTCAGCTGTGACATGTCACTTAAGCTGGGTAATGCCTGAGGGGACAGACCAGGCTGTTGTGCCTTTCCCTTCACTCAGAGGCAGATCAGATGTCCTAAAAATGTTGCATTTCCGTTCCATGTTTTTATAAGCAGCTGCCAGTGTATTGTCTTCTCTCATGTAAGATATTTGGAAGGAATCAGATTTCAGGGAGATACAGTAATGAATTAAATGATGAAACATTATCTGGACATAATCTATGGGACACAAAGGGCTGCATCTTATTGTCTGGATAAACAGGCTCTGTCTGGCTTTTGCAGAGCTGAGAGACAAAACAAATCTATATGATCCCCTGCAAACTGGCCTTTGTTTGGCTCTCTGATTTTGTTGCAAGATGCAGAACAACAAAAGTTGCTTCCAAGTGACTGGGAAGCCAAACAGACTGTTGCATGTTATTTACTTCAGAAAAAAAACCCCATGGTATTTATCATGACATATGGCAGACTCATGAGTTTTCTATTTGATGAAGATATGTGAATATTTGACGCATAGTACTGAAAACCAGGTCCTTTGGGGAAATATTGAAAACAAGCAAGTGACACTGGCACAGCTGTTTCAAAATGACTTTGAGATTAAAACAGGATTCCAGTACAGTCCTTATATGAAGCCTCCACAGTCTGCTCTTAACATGCCTTGGTTGTTCTCTTTTTGGGAAAGCATGAAAAAAGGCCAGTGTTTCAGGTGGGATGAGTGAATTTGATTTACACTAGGTGGGACTCAGAAAACAGTTCTACATTTTAAGTAATTTCATAGGCATGCAGTATCCTTTCCACATGAGTGTTACAGCATTATAGGTGAGCCAATACCTGTACTCCACATAACATACCTGAGACAGTTCTTCTGGTGTTTTTGAGCACCAGAAAAGCATGGTTACTTTGGAACATTATTTCTAAATATTACCGACTAGCTTTTATTTCCAAAATAAGTGTTGGGATTTGTTGGAGTTTATCCTACACATATACTATATATAAGTGGGTACAACACTGACAGCTGAGCCATTTAAAAAAAAATGCTTACAATATTGCACATCAAGAAGATATGTGAGATGGCTGAAGCTATCAGAGCAATAGTTTTCTTTCAGTATTTAAGTGCCTACAAACTGCCTGAATCATATTTGCTGAATTTTCAAATCATCATGTAGCTACTTGTAGTAAATATTCATACAGGTTTTCTTCTAAAATGCAGGGAAAGACAGGAGCTATGGGATGCAAACCTGCAACCTGAGGAAGCTTTTATCTGAATGAAAAGGTGAACTCCTGAGTTTAGTCTTCCCTGACCTCTGAGGCTCAAGTTCATTCCTCACTGAGAATCTTTTTATGCCTGCTCCCCTAAGCTTCTGCCTAAAAACTGGTGGTTCACCAAACTAATGAAAAATCTTCTGGGGTTTTCTAAGCTATTCTGTCCTCGTTTCTAAAAGATAAGATAATGAAAAGTCCAAAAAGAGCTGTTCTTCACAAAACAGCTCATAAAGGGGGAGCTTTCCTTTCTGAGGCAGCAATGAGCTTCTCTGCAGGATGCTGGGGCACATTTGTTACCCAGAGTTCACTGTCTTCAATCATCCATCATTTAGTCTCCCTTGATGCAACCACAAGGGTCAGACATTGCTTTAAAGAGCTCCAATATGGCACAGGCCAGAGCTATCCCAAGGACAACCGAGTGGCAGTGACAGCTTCAGGTACCACTGGCCACTCGCAGAATGCCCCATTGCAAGGGGTTGCTGCTGACATGCTTTGGGACAGTCAAGCTTGCTGTGATTTCATGTATTTCTGGAGATGGTATTTTTGGCTAACTCCTGAGATGGTTCAATTTCTCCTACTCTTTCAGTCAGCTGGATTTCTGTCACAGACAGAAATGACATCAAGCTGTGTTGTTACAAAGTCATGTTCACATAGTCTGTTTCCCAAGCACTGTAGCCTCCTTTCGTATTGCTTACTGAAGGATCCTTGGATGACCTGTCTGCTCTGTTCCACTGAAGTATCCACCAGTGTGTTTGACTTTGGGGGAAGTTTTTCTGGAGAACAATGGGTATTGCTAAAATAAAGTAGGTAAGGCTGTTCTTTTGAAGACTGATAATTGTGTTACAGGCTTATTCTGAGAAAAATTGGGAACTCATTTCCATTTCTGTTACTTTCACAAAGCTTTTGTATTTTCATATGTCATCTTTAAAATTTTGATATAAACTCTTTTGTGGAGTTAAATGCTATTTGAAAAAAGCTGTTCCAAAAGTATCTTGGCCTGTGGTCTATACATGTGTGCATACAGTTTCATTTTGTGAGATGATAGCACAGAAAAATTTGGTTAGTGCCCCTAATGTTAGTGTTACAACTGAATTCAGTTGTAACACTAACATTGACTTCAAAGTTCTTTAGGCTATGGCTACCTGCATTTAGCACACAAGGCAAAATATGTAATATGAAAAGAGTACATAGGATGAGACCAGTCCTGTTTCACTGAACTCTACAGCCTTTTTTTAGAATTGAAGCACGGTGGACACATTACTCAGGTCAATAATTCTGTGAACTTGATACCAGTTTATTGTAATCTGCATTTTAGATTGATATATTCTCCTGCCTGATGGTGAGGTTGGTGTTAATGGATTTAATTCTAAACTACATATAACAAATTTACTCAAAATACTGTAGGTGCTCCAGTAATAGTGAAATGGTGAATAATTCCTTTTAGCTTTTCAGTGCTTCTTCAATCTGTTGAATTTAGGAAGAATCAACACAGTTTGCTACATACTTGTATGTGTAGTTTTGGATGAAATAAGTAAGTTGAAGAGGAGGTCTTTTAATTAGAGTAGCTGATAGAGATGAGAGCTCTTGGACTGAAAAATAATTTGCTTGATGAGTGTATTATAGAGGGAGTAGATGAGGGCTAGATGTGCTCTTTAGGAAGCATTCTTAGTGCATGTTAACACAGAATGGTGGGACAAGTCTTATTACAATATTGTGTAACTGATGTTAGTAATGTCTGTATGAAGAATAAGCTCTTCTGAAATACTCCTCTTTTCTGAAAGCAAATTAATTTCCTTTGATGATGATGAGATGCTTTGATGATGAGAGCTGCTATGTCTGACTCACAGGTGTCCCCTCTCAGTCGGATTTCTGTTGTTAATTGAAAATAAATTTTTTAGTTTAGGCGGGTATGAAATTGAAAGGAAAAACCTAATCTTAGAAATATCCATTGAATCTTAGAAATATCCACTGAATCTCTGATAACATGTCTGAAGCATTTCAGCAATAATGATTCAGATTAATGTAACTTCAGCATTTCTAACTCCAGCATCAGTTTCCTCTCTAACTGGAATTAAAAACAAAACCCAGCCCTTACCTAAGCCCATGTTCCTGAGAAGGAGGCTGTGTGTGAGGGAGAGGTGGTTAAGTGGTTAAGGAGGGTTTTGCTGCTGCCACTTTTTCATGGAGGCATCCTCCCCCAGGGCCTTACTGGAAGGCAGGAGGCAGCTGGAAAGGGCACAGGGCAGGGACAGATGTCTCCTGCTTGTGAAGCCAGGCTGAAAGGCAGCATGGGAACAGCAGGAGAACCTGGGTCCCTGCGAGCAGGAGGCACAGCTGCAAAGCTCTGTGATGCCTTTGCCCCTCCATTTTTAAAATGGAAGATGGGAAGAAAATATTCAAAAACTCTGAACATTTTCTCATATTCCAATTGTGTGAAAAGGAGTATTATCCCTTGGGAACTAGGCTGAACTCGAGTGTTCCTGAGAGGAGGAGCAGCTTGTACATGCTCCAGTCGTGGATCCCTGTGGCACATCAGTTTGTTGCAGGAGCACATGTGGAAATCCTTCCTTGTTCCAACCATGTGATGATGGATGGAGGAACAGTTCTTCAGTGCTGTGCCACAGACAAACAGCACCTCAGGGCACAGAAATGGTACTGAACCCGCCTAGAGTTTACATAAGTAAAATGCAAGAGAAGAGTGGGGATTTTAAATTGGATTTCCCCTTTTCCTTTCCCATCCATCCAAAACTACATTTTTCTTTTCTGTATTGTAAATGCATGAAGGAGTCAATCAGAAGTCAAGCGAGTATTTCCTTTTTATGTCTAAACAAAAGAATCTCACAGCATTTTTACATGTTTGCTTTTTTTTTTTTTTTTAATATCACCATATCTGTGGTTTTAAAACATCTCTGGAATGAAACCTCCCCTCCAGAGGGATGTTCACCTAAGTCACCTGAGATCTCTGTGTTTATAGAAGAGGGGCAACCAACCATTGACTGATGTGCACTGATTTAACACTGATCTAGCGTGCAAGAAAAAAAAAGATACATTTTTCTGTGGATGAAAAATGCTGATAAATTTATTCAATGACGTCAAATACTTTGGTGTTCATTGTTTGGTAAGTTTTCACTAAGGTTTTCACTAAGCTAAGGTAGATTCTAGACTTAAGGGTGCTATTTTGAAACACAGTTTTAAAGGACATTTACTCAAAAAAAAAGGGAGCAAGATAATAGATCAAAATGAACATAAAAAGCACAGAGCCAGGTTGTGTCTGAACAGCAAAAGCAGTCTTTCCTTCCCCTTCCACACAAGATCTGTAGTCCCAGTTGTGCAAGTGCACTCAGGTTCCTCTGCAAATATTGTGTATGTCCATATTGTCCTTTGACCATAGGAAACCCTCAAGGCCACCAGGCCACCAGGTTTGGTAATGATGAGAGCTCAGCCTCTGCACTGCAGCTGGTGCTTCATGAAGCCTCACCAGAAAACAGCCCTGGGCAAGTGGAGGGCTCTGCACAAGGGCTTGCTCTGGGGGCAGCTGGGCTGCAGCCTGTTTTGGGGACAGGCTGCCTTGGGGATATAGCAGGGTATCAGAGCTCTGGCTGGCTTGTCATGTGTCAAAGACAGGAAATCTGTATCAGGAGTAAGATGCATGTTAGCTGGAATAAGTAAGCAATTTAGATCATTAAATTCCACCTTGTATAATGGACCTATGTCAGCTGTACAGCTGGCATTGCTTTGTATGGTAAGGCTGCAAAAAAAAAAGAAAAAGAAAATAAATAGGCAGTCCAAGTCACCAGGTAATTTCTCTAAGGCTAGAAAAGATCATCAGAAAAGAAGACCAAGGACAGGGTAGGGAATAGGAGAAATATAATCAGCCAGTATCTACATGTATTGAAATCCCAATGCCTATTAGGGCTTTTATTCCTAAAATCCATCGCATTATTACTCCTTTCTTTTTAAAAATTCTTAGCACGTTATCTCAAATAACTTTTGTTTCTATTGTCAGACCTTTCAGTCATAGGCAGTGGCCATACAAAGGGTCTCCAGTTTGCCATGTCTTAATTCACAGCAAGGAACTTCAGAGTAGTGACAGCCATCTCCTGAGAGAGGAGGTCTGATGACTAGCCTGCTTGCGAGTGAGATTATTCCTTCTGTGAAAGCAAAGCAGTGTTTTCTCCAGCTGTGTAGGTCAGAATTTTAAAGTAAGCTGGGGACAGCTGTTCCTGCCTGTTTACTGACAGCTTCTCTGTGTGTGCTGGGTGTATGCATGCAAAAATCTCCGTGCAAAGTGAGGTGCTGAGCTCAGTCACATCAGCATGTCACCACATCAACCCAAAACCAAGACACTCCAGGGAGGGGTTTACATTGTGCCTGAGAATATTCTCATCTTTTTTGTTGTGTAAATCAATCCTAGTAAAGATTTAGTGCCACAAGCTTACCTCTGGGGTGAAAAGACATCTATTAAAGAAAGCATGAGCATTTTGTTGTATGTCAGAAGCGAAGTTAATAAGCCTTGCTTACAAATTAAATGCAGACAAGTAGATGTATATTCTCACCTGTCCCTACTGTCATTTTTTTTTTACTACTGAGTTCCTTGTAATATTGAAGTGATTTGAGATTTACAATTGTTTGACAGAGTAGGGAAGCCCTGTTGTACAAATGTGGACCTGAGGTTCACTGCATCTGCTTTAAGGTCCCACAAAAAGTTTCTGACAAAGTGGGAAGCTGGATCCAGGTCTTTCACCTGGAACATCTTTTATTTCTGTGGAAATTTGGTCTTGAATATTTTAGACTTAGAACAGGCAGAGTTTATTCTCTCATACCATTAGTAATAATGTTCCCATTTAATAATGCTGGCAGTGATTTGAAAGCTTACAAGTCTAAGAGACTCAGCTGCCTTGTTTCTATTCCTTTTAATAGAAAATAAACTATTTTAGCCAATGTATTGTGGGTGTGTCTGTGTAATGGTGTGCATGTCAGTTGGTCCCAGAGCCTTTTGACATGTTTAGTTCAGTGCTATAGTTTAGAAGAAAATTTATAAATTACTTTATACTTATAGAATTTAACTACTACTTATTATAGTAACCATTTGCCTTTGATCAGGTTTCTACAGTGTAGCTTGAAAAGTGAATTAATATTTAATTTCAGTCAATAAAAAAGACTTTGTGGGTGGAAAACCTGAAATAAATGCTAAGAGCTGAGATAAAAGTGTAAGTCTTCAAAGGCATCCAGATTTTGCTTTAGATATTTATCCATAGTCATTGATTCTTTATTCCATCCTGGTCTTTTGGCTTTGGTTAGCAAATATTAAATATCTCCTCTGAGATGCTGCAATCTGCCTACACTTCCAGTACACTTTAGACAGCAAGGGATTATAATGGGTACAGGCAGCTTCCTCCAGATTCTGAAATGGGTTGCAGGGCAAAAGTTACTAAATTAATTCCAACTGCTCTAGCCTGGACTGGAAGCCTGATTGTTGGATCACCCTTTGGTCCTACTTCCATAGTAATTCACCTTGGGTTAGGAGGCAAAAGTTATTAACTTGCATGCAGGGCCAGGCTGACAGCTTCAGTGTTGCTGTGCATTGTGGAGGGACCAGCACACTGAGTGATACTTGATTTCTCCAGGAAGTTCCATCCATGGAGTTCTGCATCTTCCAAATTTTTTGTTCAGCATATTGTAAAGAAGAAGAAACAGAGTTTGTTGTAAGTGGACAAGGAGGGACTAAGGCTGTTGTGTATTCACTCAAGACAGCAGTTTTGACTTTCAGAGCAGTAAATAACTTGTTGGACCTGTCCTGCAGCTGCTGTCTGGATGGAGACAGTTATTTTCTGTTCACTGTGACTTGTGGTGACAATTCATTTCCATTACTCTCAATCTGCACCAGCCAGTGGAGAATATCTGTGTGCAATCCCAGAGACCTTGTAGGCTGAGCAAGTGATGGGCAGGAGGGGGGAAGACCTGGGTGCAGCAAATGGCATCCAGCAGGGACATGGTTACAGTAGCTGATGCCACTGGAGCACTGCAGCTGGACTGCCAAAGGGTTCCATAGTGCCTGGCATTTTCTTAGACAACATGTGTAAAACTTCTGTGAATTAACTTTTCTTCATTTTTTCCTTACCTGGTTCCAACTTCTCACTCTTGTACGGCTCAGAAAATGTCTGAACTGGGCATTCTGAAGAACAGAATTGATGTGGGAGGTAAACTCAGTAAAGTCTTCACTTAACATTGCATTTTGTTATTTGCTCTGTGTCACAAAAAGTGAACTGAAGACATTATGAAAATTGTTTACAAAAAAAAAGTAGGGAAAATATGTCATGTGAAGAAGCACACAAAATCCAGGCCATCATCCACTTGAGAGAAAGTAAATATCTCTTAAATAAGAATAGGAAAAATATCAGTAAAAAGAACCCCGGTGCTAGCAAAGTCCTAATTAAGCCAAATATGTAAAAACAGACAGATCTATATATTAAGGTGCTATGTAAACCATGTAGGTTTAAAGAAACAAGGCAAATGAAGTGAAATGCCTAGTTTTATTTGAGGATGTCAGCAAAGTAAGTGTTTTAGAGCCTTGATGGAGAAAAATCCTGTAATATAAAGGTACAAAGTATGTATGAATGACAGAGGAAATTTCCCACTGGAGTAAAGTTCCTATACTTCAGGAGCAAAGAGCTCACACTATCAGGAAGAATCCACAATCCCTGACCTAAACAGACAGAATGAAAACCTACAGCTCTTCTATCTGCTGCTCCATCTGGGTCTGGACAGGGACTGTGAAAAGCTGAAGGGAACCAAAAGTCTGCAAGTGCAAAAAACACATAATAAAGAGAAGATGTTTAGACCTTATGAGATATTCCCTTTTGTACTCTCTCTGGCATTGGGTGTTTCCTGGCATTGGGTGCTTCCAGATGTGTGATAAAAAGCTGGATGAGCTGTTGCTGTGCCCTAGCATGGAAAATTTCAACTATGAGAAAGCTTATACTCCTTTTTCACGTCCCCACCACTGCATTGTGCTGGGACCTTTCTTAGTGAGAGGACACTGCATTTTAAGTATTTGAAGGTCAAATGGCCCCTTAGCTGAGGTTTGTGTTTGCTTGTTTCTGGTAAACAGTGTTATTTCACTTGCTTGAGTTTATTTAGTGAGTCTGTGTGTCCTTGTGGTGCTCATACCCAAAGAGTTGATCAAACAAGGAGCAACTGTAGGGGCTTCTTGTCACTCTGCAGCCTGAAGGGGAACTAGTTGCCCTGCCCAACTCTGAGGTGGAGCTGATTAGCAGGAATGTAGTTATGAAAAGACACCCAAGGGAAATGACAAGAAAAATGGAACATGTGTCCCTCCCTGGCTCTGCCCATGGCAGCAGCTCCCCTGTTCCGGGGCCAGTGACAAAGCGCAGCTGAAATCCATGTCCAGCACTGCAGAAGGTGATGTTGCACTGCTCCTGCACAGCTGGTTACCATCTCCTCTGCATTGTTGGAGCCACACAAGAAAATGTTGTTTTTCTGCAGTAAAGCCAGGTTTTGATCTTTTGAGTCTGCTGTGGTTTCAGGGCTTTGGGATTTTTTGTGTTTTGTTGTCTTGGGCTTTTATTGTGGCTTGAAAGCATTTAACTACTAGTCTTTGTCAAGGCCATAAAATGTTGGCATTGAGAAATAAAAGGGAATGTTTTTTTTTCTTTTGAGTGCTAGTGTGAATCATTGGCAAACAGCAAAGAAATGACCCTTCATTAATCATAGTCCTTGAGCAAAGCAAATATTGAGCAGGCGCGTGTTAGGGAGTGTCTTATGTCAGGTCTGCTTTCAGACAAGGCTGATGTGGAAGCCTTCTTTGTTGCACTGTGCAGTAGTGCTCTTTCTGTCATACAGATGCTCATTTTATCAGGGGTTAGCTGAACACCAAGACTCATTTGGAAGGCAATTACCCCTTTGCTTCCACCCCTGCAGTTTCTCAGATAGATGGATACCGTCTGACAACCATAGAGAACAAGTTGAAGCCTGGAGAGAACATGACAGTCCAGTAATTTCCCCCCTCACTCCCTGTAACTAGAGGTACACCTCACCATTTTCAAAATCATTTCATCAATAAAATTTGTAATTTTTGTACTGTTCTTAGAATAGAATTAAACCTTTGAGTAAAAATAGAGGAACAATTGAAATACTGTAAAGAGAGTTTGTATTTTTCATATCTGAATTCTTGTCTTTTAGATTTTTGACACTGATTTAATAAAAGTTCTCTTTCAGAAGTCTAGAGATAATGAAATATGGTTAGAGAATTTCATATATACTGAGGGAAGCCAAGGCAGTATGTGATTAGGAAATCTGCTAAATAAAAATAATCTCAGTTGTTTTCCTTTAGAATCAAATGTCTTTGGCACAAATCTTAGTCCCTGTATAGAGATTTTTAGAAGGGTTAGTAAGGGAATATCTATTACCCAGTAGACTTAATGATTTTAGTATAATGAAACAAAAATCAAGGTATCAATCTAAAAAAGAAAAGAAATTGTTTTTCCTTTATTTTACAGCATTTAAGAAATGTCACTTGACACAATATGTGGTAGTTCGGTTTCTCTAACAATAGGAAATAAGAGGATCTGTGTGTGAGAAAATGATATGATGTCTGGCTCTTTAGTCTAACAACTTGTGCAAATAAAAGAGGAATCAAAAGAGCATTTCAAGTGTCAGCAGTTCATGTGATGGGAGTGATCTCATTCATTGGTATTCTGCACTCTTACAATGCCCAGAGACATTGTATAAAGCCAAAAATGAGATTTTACATACAATTTCTCAACACAAAAGAGCTGTAGGAGGCATGAGATGTTTCCTACAGCAACACCAGAAGGAGAATAGTAGCACACTCTCAGTTCTGCAGCTGTTGGGTGGGTGACCTGCCCAGCACCCTGATCTGCCCCTCACTGGTGGCCCCAGAGCCCCAGCCCAGTATACAAGAGACAGCCCTGCCCTGTGTTCTCTTTCAGTCCAGCTTTCAAACCATAAGTGAATTCTGTCCTTTAATACATATGGGTTTATATATATATGTATATATATGTCTGTGTTTGTATGTATGTATATGTATATATTCAGATATAATACTTGTCAGCACTTTCCAGCGCTTATCTTATGGGTTAGACGAAAACCACAAGCAATTCTTTCAGACATGTTTTTGACATAAATCCCAAGGTGTCCCACTTTATCATATTTCTTCCATAAGTACTTGATAGCTGAACTCCTGTTACTCCAGTTTTTCAGTTGCTGCTGAAATGGAATTACGTAGAGGGAATGGTTTTTTCCAAGGTTTGTTTTTTATTCACTTGTTTTTTATTCACAAAAAATTGTAAAGAATTGAAGAGGAAGAGGAGACCCATCTAAACTCACACTAAAGTGTTTTATAGTAACTGAGTTTTGCTTAGGTGTCAAAATCATTTAGGTGTTGACTTTGAGATATTCCACGCATTTTAGAAAAGTTGACTTGGTTGGATTACTTTGCAACATTGCTAAATGCAAAGTCTGCAGCTTTGAGATTGAATTCAGCCCTCCTTCACGTCAGTAATTTGAGTTCAGCTGGCTCTCCAGGCCCAGTCCTGCTGCAAGAGCTACGGGTTCATGCCTTTTTCCTCCAGCACCCGAACCAAGGGGCCTGCATCAGTAGTCTGGTTGTCTAAAGCTCTGTCACCTAGTCAGGAAAAACAAGGGCTCAGTGGGATTGAGAGCAGCCTTAGGTAACATGTCTTTCTCCACTGACTGTAGGAGAAATTCAAGTCTCAGGCAGGCACCTTCACTCAGCAGGATGGACCTCAGGCACAGCATGGGTAAAGTTCTGCAAAGTCATCTTTCAGTGCAGCATCGCCAAATAAATCTCTCAAAAGCTTAAAAGCAGCATGTCTGACTTCACCAGAGGGAGGAGGAAGGGAAGGCAAAACAGGTTTTGTTGTCTTGCTGCATATTTACTGCATTAGCTCTAACAACCTCTCAATTTTCTCATCCCATGAGGCAGCAATGTCAGCTGTCTGCATAGCTTCTCACCTTCTCTGCTGTTTGGATGGAAGTTGCAGCTTTTCCAGCATGCTGACTGGAAAGAGCTGGATTTGGCACAGAACTTCGAGGGTTCTCTGCAAACAACATCTTCAGTTTGTGCCTGAAAGAAATGAGAGTTCAGTTTGTCCCAGAAGATAGTGATCATCTAATGTGTGCTACAATGTTTTACTTAAGCACCCAGCAGCAAACAAATTGTGCTCCACAGAAATGTAGCCAGGTGTCAGAATACAGCAAAAGCATTATTTATGCCTTGGGTTTGGTTTTTTTTAAAATTTTAAACTGTCCTTACGATCTGAAGAAAAGGTTTGCAGCTAGTCACACAGAATTCCTTCTCGTGAGCTGCAGCATTGCACTGTTAAAGCAGTAAATGTGGTGACATACAAACAATATGTCACTTCTTAGAAACTGCTGTAGTTGGCCTCCTTGAAACCATGACAATGAATATAAAAATTCATTATCACATTGTCTACAGAATTAATAAGGAATGCCTTGTTCTTTTCATCACGTTATGTTACTTGTGTATTATATATAATATACATATTATTAGTATGCTAAATTTTAAGAGATGACTTACAGTTAAGCATGTACCTAACTGCAAGTAATCTCTTAAAATCTATCATTTGACTGAAGTGATTGGTTTGGTGAAACAGAGATGAGATACAGCAACTTTGTTGTGATCCAAACTTCCTTCTATTGATAATTTCATGCAGATGTGATAGATTTTGTAATTCACCTGCCTTTAAGATAAAAGTTCAGTTTCCAAGAACTAACTCAAAACATGCTGAATTCTAATTGGGAGAATAGTACTATTAAATGGTCCTCACAGGCAAAGAAATAGAAAATAAATCAAAACAGTTTTTACCACACCATGGAGAAAATTAGAACAAAGATATTGTGGCAATGTCATGATGTGTAAGTTATGCCTAAGGAACAAAATTCTAAAATTCATTTTCATATAGATATTAATGGCCTGTGGTAAGACTAGTGACCTTATGACTAGCCTGGTCATTTTTGCAGTGCTTTATTTCTATCACGAGTGTAATATTTGAGCTTTCTGTTGTGTAGTCAACTTAGGAAATGAATGTGCCCTACCCAGACATAGCTGGTAGGATATTTTTATAGATCAAAGCATGTATTGGCAATGGAAATAGTAGTTTCTTCTCCTCAGTTACTACTCCAAAATTACATTGCAAGTTCACCACATAAGCAGCACACCTACAGGCTGTTGTTGACCATGGCTGTTCTCAAAGCTCCTTGTCACAGCTAATGCAGAGCTTTAAATACTGAGGGTACAGAGAGGTCCTCCATCCTCTGAAGTATTTGACTTTGTTTCAGTGATACAATCTGAAATTGAACTGGTTAATTGATTTTTGGGGGTTCGTTTTATTTTTTTTGGGATATCTCACGAATGGTTGCTGCATTGTAGGGAAGGAAACAGAAACTTTTGGCATTGGCCACCTGAGGGTTTGCTGACAGGAATAATAAGGTAGCTCAGAGCATCCTGGAATGCTGGTGGGATAGTCAGCAAATCACTTCTGACTGCTTCAAGCTGGAGCCAAATGTTTCATATTTACATCATGTTCATCTGTGGAGAATTAATCTGGTACTCCAGAAGGGTGGAAACTACTTAAGAATCTGTTACACTGGGTCCCAAACTGCCAGTACTGTGGATGTCACGCTTCCAGGAATAAAAGCATATGTGCTCATTTTTAATTCAGAGTCATATGTCTTCTGCTGTGAGGATAATTTGCTAGTCTGCATAAACTTTTCTATTGCTGTTTCTGTGGAGCAACATAGGGGCAGACAGTGCTCTATATTTTTCTCAGTTGTATCCCATTGCTATAATTTTATTTTATTAGCTGTGAGATGGTTTGGATCAGAGGGAGTCTCAGGATTTAACACTTGTTGTGTATTGAACTGACAGTATAAGGCACATGAAAGAGAAGATTTCACTCTAACTTGAAAACCTTCTCTTGTTGACATCTAACCTGAGGGGGGAAAAATGCTGTGCTTAGGGAAACAACAGGATAGTAGATAGAGATCAAAGAACACCTGACAGAAGGACGAACGGCAATTGTTTTGACAGCTGAAAAAATCCCAGAAATTACATCTTTTTCTAAATCTGGAAAAACCTAGAATGTACTACATATTTCAAGTTGTCTGGCTCGTGGCTCTTCTGACTAAATCAGGACTGGCCACTGAAATGAAGTGCATTGTTCTGACCATGTACAGTAAAAGACAGGTCAGGGAACTGAATCACTGAATCAGAAATATACTCTTAGTTGAGGAATAAAATTCTCACTGTGGCCAAAACCAGTTAAGCTAGATTTTGACTTGGGCAGAAATGGAGCCAGTTTGAGTCCAAAATGCTAAATGGGAGGAAATGCTGACTTCTTGCCAAAGTTTTGTGCAAGAAAAACTAATTAGTCTTGCAGGGCTTGCCTTGTTAATTTTACTGAAAAGACATTATCAGGCTCATAGACATGAACACACGTATAGATGTGTACAAAAATGATGCACAACATTTGTTTGCCTACTTAGTTAATAGTTTAATGGGAAAAAAAACAACCACTGTATCTGGTCTACTCTGACTTTATATTGACTGGAAGAAAATGGAGAAATTATATAGAATAAGGAGAAAATAGGGCTTTACTAATCCAGAATTGGCTTCATAACAGAGTCCTGCTGTAATCTGGCTTTTAGATTAATGGTTTTTTTTTATATGCTCTCTGGGATAATAGTTGCTTTTGCTTTTGTAAGATGTGAGGCAGCCTCTTGGGGATTTCTGAAAACTTTCTTACATCCTTTAAATATTCTTTTAAGAATTTAGCATAGATGTTTGAGCGAATGAAAAGAGCAAGCAGTTTTCATTAGGCTCATGACTTACCCTTAAGGCTGTTTAAGGGTCATCAACATGGATTTGTGTCGCAGTTCAAACCACTTTGCTTATGATAAGTCTCAAAAACAGGGTATGAGTTTTACAAACAGACAGACATATCAGGGGAATGAAAAAGTTATTTTCTTTTTCAGGTTGATTGGAAATAGACATCTGATAAAAATGGCAATATTTTGCATTTCATTTTAATATTTTGCACTGGTTTTTATGTAAGGAGCTTACTGTAAGAGCTCAGTTCTGGAAAGATAGAGTGCAGTTGAGTGCAGTGAAGTGGAATCCAGGCAAAATAACACTGACACTAGGTTTGGATTAGGTATTTACTTCCTGCCTCTCTGAATTTACAGCCTATCATAGGGAGAAGAGATAGTAAGCAATATCCTACAGTATATAAAGCTGCCATAGAAAGAGAGGTTTGAGCATTAGAACTAAAAATTGTCATTGCCTGGCAAATCCCCACAACTAAATTACTGAGAGATGGTGTCCCTTTCTGGGAGCTGCTGTTGCCTTCCCAATCTCCCTCCCTGCCCCCCAACACAGTTTTGCCAATGACTACGAAGGCTCTGGGCTCTTAGCTTGCTTTAAAAAAACCAAAAAAACCAAGATAGTGAAGCAAAATTTTTCAACAGAAACACAAGAGAAAAAAAATTATCAATACTAGTTACACCTGGGAGTGTTTTGTTATCTATTAAGTGGCTGGCCTTCTGAAGGTCTGAGTAGCAGGAGCAGCAGCAGCACTCACTTAGAGCTGCAGCATGCAGTGTAAGCTGGAGTGGTGGGGCTTGCCACCACAGTGTGTCCCTCAGCCCTGCAGTGACGTCTGATAAGCACAGTCACACGTCTGTGTCAGCTAATACTATTACAAGGCTCCAGAGTGGTAAAACAGCAGGCTGCCAGATACATTAAGTACCCATATGGTATGCTTGCTTACCTGTCCTTCCTCTCCCCTCCACTTTTGCTTTCCAGCACCTATGCTTTAAAAGAGTTCATTAAAAAAATGATTCAGATGCTAAGGCCTGAATTTCCAGGGCTGTTGCATTTATTCAGAATAGTCCTCAGCCTTTCCGTGAGTATGCAGAGATTATAGATTTAAACTCCCACACCATTCCCAGGATAACGACATAAACTCAAAGCATAAGTGTGGACTATCTAATTTTAGTCAGGTGGCAGTAAATTTTCCTGCAGAAATGCAGCATGTGATCTTTCACAGAGGAGAAAACAAAACAACTAAATATACTGCTCACTGTAACCCCCTTGCTAAAGCAGAACATCAGCTGCTACTTTAAAAAGTTCTGATTTTCTTTAGCCTTAATTTTTCTTCATGACTATAAAATGGTCGTTATAGATTTTGCATACAGAGCAAAGATATGTCCAGGCAGAAAGGGCTGAAAAAATTATTTCTTGTATTTTCCCCTTGTCCCAGTCAATCCCAATCACATATTGTGAAATGATACTTGGCAATGGTAAAGCATTGAATTTGCTACCACCTTAACATATGTATTTATTTGTGTTAACTTTTCTTCACATGAGAATGGGCAACAGCAGAGGATGGGAGTGCAAGAACAAGTATCAGGAAGTCCTGCTGTAATCATCTTCTCAATTAAAAAAGAAGTGGCTGTGGTATATGAATGCAAGACTGTCAGGAATTATGGCTGATAAATATGTGTAACCTGTAGTGCCTGGGCTCAGTTTCTGTATGTTATTAGCTTGTATCACTTTCAAGGAATTTTAGGACTTTATAACCAAAAGTTATAGCCTGCTGTCTGCATTCATGCCTACACCATTGGCATTCATACCTACACCATTGGCATCAGTGAACTGCTCGCAAAATAGATAGTGGAAAACCTATTTCTTTTTGAACATAAGAATGAAAAATATGTTTAAAACAGATTGTGCAATTATCTTTCCAAAGAGATCCTTTCTTAGTCCAACTGAAGGATTATGATGTATTTTAGAGAGATTTTGGGGTACAGTGAATATCTGACAGATAAGGTGATTTCCTTGCTGTATTAAGCTGAGCAGAGGACTCAGAAGACATGAACACTGTAAGTGGCTGTAATCTGCTTTGATGGGTTTAGAAAGTCAACAGACAAAAATAATACAAGAGGTCATTAAACAGCAGTGTGCAAGGTTTGGTGTCATCAAGATGTCTGATGCCATGTGATGGATGTCCTGAAGTATTCACTGAACCTAGGTCATGAAACACAAGGGAGGATATTGACAACAGAGTAAAGCTTGTAAGATCTATGTGGAGAGGCTTAGACACACTATGAGATTATGTTTGTTGGCTGAAAGAGCCATGTCAAAGCCCACACAAGCACAACTGAACATTTTGAAGCACAGTAATAAATTGTCAGACTCTCAAAACATAAAATTGAATGCTTTGTTGGCTTCCTTATTCTACAGGATATTTTTAAGACAGTTCTAGAATATCTTTAACCTCTGTACTTGAAACTGAGCTGGAAATTTTCTTGGAAAATAAGGTTTCTGCCAGTTTTTGTCCAATCAGTGCTTTCAAATAAGTGACATAAAAACCACAAGTAGAATAGCACAAAGAACATCAGACTTCGGTGATTATTTTTAATTGAATGGTTATGCTTGCTCCTTAGGATACATGTCTCAAGATAAGGGGAGGACAATTTGACAATTGTCAATTCTAAACTTGTCAACTATGAACTCAGATTTCCAGGCTGATGTCTGTAATGTGCATTTTCACCCAGGCTCTATGTAGGACAGGCATAGCCTTCCCTTCTTCCCTTTTTCAGTCACAGAACAAACAGCAAGTACTGGAGAAGGGATGTTCAGAAGATGACATCTCATGAACCAGCACCTAAGTGCTGCATAGAGCAAATGACCATCCCGTTGAGGGGCTTGGAGAAATTGCCTGCTCAACAGAAGTTTCACATTTATACTCCGGGGATATACATTTGACAAACAGAACATGTCAATATTACAGGAAAGTGCATACATACATTCTCCAAAGAGCACACATAGCTTATTCCTGTATTGCAGAAGAGTATGTCTAGGAAAAAGACAAAACAAAGTTAAGAAGTGAAGGTCCAGAACTAGGAACAGTTCTGCCAGAGTGCCTGACCATCCATGTCAAGATCAGATCCAAACAGATCATTACAGAATATCCTATTAACTGCATTTTTTTTTCTTGCAGCCAATCATCATGTAGAAACTAACACATTTTTCTATTTCTGTGAAAGTGTGGTTTCTGTACAGGTTACTCAGCAGCTCTCAGGAGCCAAGAGACTTGCGTGACAAAAGCCACGTGATGAGATAGTAAGGAGATAAATCACACCATGTTACAAGGAGAAGGAACAGGTGACTGAGTTTCTTCCTGTTCCTGTCATTTTGCCTGCTTGAGATAAGTCACAGATCACATTTTGTCCAGTGTAGAGACTTTTCATAAGTTCTCTTTGTGTATATTGAAGACTTCCACATGCAAGCAGGCTTAACAGGAAGAAAAGAGTACTAAAAGAAATATATATAATGCAAACATTTCTTCCTGAGTCACCCAGAGCCACCTTGTGATGAATTTAGGATCTCTCTGTATCTCTTGAATTTGCACATGTGGGGTACATTTTGATTGGACTGTGCATGTATTTACTGCTCCTGGAAAATACCTGCCTGCATATTTCCATTGCTGAAAAATACAATGCAAATGAAAAATCACTCTGGTCTGAGACCCAAACTGTATGATCCAAATCCAGCACCAGGAAAGAAAGGTTTGAGTACCTAAAATTTGTTCTCAACATTCATATATTTTGGGTATAAATTGTGCCTGCCAAGATGCATGTCTTCTCTGAATTAAGCAGTCTTTCAGGCTTCTAGGGCACTGTCTCACAGGCACCACAGCTTTTATGCACGTTAGTTTTTGTTTACCCACTGTAAATGACAGATTAGCATTTAAATGCTTTTGTCGCAGTTATATCTGTTTTGGATGTCAAACCAAACAAGCCATTATGTGTCCCTCAAAATAACACTCACTGTTGTTCAAAATGATTTCCTGCCATTTCCCCACTCTACAGGAGTGGCTGAGCATGGAACATTTCACAGTACATATTGAATTCTAAAGTTCTTCTGAAATCTATCATTCATGGCACATTAAGTCTAGCACGCACTGAGAAAGCAGTTGTATTCACTGAGGAGCCACAGAAGCATACTCTGAGTAGCAGGGATTTCTTTCCTAAAAAAATATAGGTTTCCCTATTTTGCCTCTTTTTTTCTCTTTTCCTTTTTATCCTATCTCCTGATGCTTCATTTTTTCCTTCCTTTCTTCAAATTGTGTTGTCCTCCATTGGCCCAGTTTCTTGTCTTTGCTCCAGTGCAAGTCATCTTCTTTTTGTCTTTTTCCAAGAGTTTCCATACCCTTTCGGTTTTTCCTCCCAAACGTGTGCTGAATTTATTCTTTACCTAACTCGTCATTTATATCTTGTACCCTGTCTCTTATCTAATTTATTTTCTTCCCATCTCTACATCATGTCTATCAGATCAGTAGATAGTCAGAGTTTATCCAGTCTTTCTAGAGATAGTCAGAGTCTATCCAGTCTCCTGTAGACTTTCCCCTGGTGTAGAGGAAGGATGGGGTTGAATGTTTGAGAGTGACAGGAGTCCTCAGGAGGATCCCTATGTGACCTGTCCCCATCATGAAAGTACATGAAGAGTCTGACCATGCTGGTTATCTTTATATGCAGGAGATAATCTCAAAAATTTCTCTGAGTATCTTGTATGCTGAACAAGTAATTCTTGATAATTTTTACTTTTGCATGAAGGAAGTTGCTGTCTCATCATGCAGCCATTTCTCTGGCAGCATCATACAATTTTAAAACAACTACATGACATTTTTAATCAGTTCACAGTACCTTACAGCAAACCTCCAGTAGGAATTTGAGAAATACTTGCTTAAAAAGAGTGTGTGCTGGAGATGTGCATCTAAAATTGGGAAGAGCAGCACCGTGAGAAAGCCTGTAGCACCTCTTCACAAGATCCTAGGTAAGATCTGCATGTGGTTCTGGTTCCTGTGAGTGTGTTGACCCCCTGACATTATGTGAGTTTGAAGGAATTGTATAAGTATCTAAGTGACATCAAAGTTGAAACTCTCCCAACTGTGTTCAAGGCCAGGCTGGATGAGGCTTTGAGCAACCTGGTTTAGTGGAAGGAGTTCCTCCCCAGGGCAGGGGGTTGGAATTAGATGGTCTGTAAAGTCTCTTGCAACCTGTCGTGGGTTTACAGGAAGCAGGTTTTCTGGGAATGGAGTGGCCAGAGGCCAATAGGTGTTCAGATTTTAAATTGACACCAGGCTTGGCCACTGAGGGTGGATGCGCCTCTGAGAACACAGGGGTTAGAAGCAGAGCACTCCCTTGGGCTCCCTCTTTGATTTCCGGACAGCAAAGAGGCAAGGCCTCCCCTGCCCGGCTTCGAGCTGGGCAGGGGAGGGGAAACCTGCGCCTGGCAGAGGTAGGCCTGACCCCTCAAGATGGAAGGGTGGTGGGGGGCACCAGGAGGTGTTGGGCAGCCCCCCCCCAGGAAAGACAGAGAGAGAGAGGCCCCGAGAAGATTTGGGCAGCCCCCCAGAAGATGAGAGAGAGAAAGCTGGTATGGGCCTGTGGCCTTGAAGTGATATCGGCCTGTGAAGAAGGAGGGGGAAGGGGGGAGTGCAGCAGGGAAGGAGCCTGGCCGAGTGCAGGAGTTTGTTAACCCCTTTCTGGACAATGAAGACCTCACAGAGCATTTGGACCTTTCCCGGAGGGGAGATGGAGTGGATGATAAAGAAGAAATGAGCAAGTGAATGACAGTTGGAGCAGTGAGTGAGGCTGGGAGAGTAAAGAAGAGGCCGGAGAGAGATGATGGAGTAGCTGGTTGCTGGACTCTTTTTGGTACAGCCATGGACAGAACCATGCTTCCTCGCGACACAGAGGCTGCATGCAGGGGGAGGCGATGGCTCAGAACTGAGAGGGTTCAGTTTTGGAGACCCCCGGCCCCAGGGGGTAGACAAGTATGGGGGGGACAAGAGGTCCCGAGAGTGATGAGGAAACTGTGCTTTTTTTCGGAACTGGTCAAAGCACCCTTAAAAGGATAACCCTTGAAGCAGCTCTGTTCCTTGTCCAGTGGTGGGAGCGCTGGGCATGCAAGGAAGAGGTCACCATGGCCCCAAGAAGGACTCCTCTCCTCTTGATGGACTGAAATTGAGTATTTACAGGGTGATGGATGGAGATTTTGAAATTTGGAAGATGTATTGGAAATGTGGGGGGGAGGAGGAAATGCTTTTCGTGGAGTTTTCATTTTCCAGGTGTGTGTGTGTGTGTGTGTGTGTGTGTGGTTTTTTTCTTTTGTAGTTTAGTTAATAAACTTTTTTTCTAAGGTAGAGGCCTGCTTTGCTTATTTCCTGGTCACATCTCACAGCGAACACCAGGGAAGTATATTTTCATGGGGCACTGGCATTGTGCCAGTGTCAAACCATGACACAACCCAAACCATTCTACGATTCTGTAATTGATTTGACACCAAGGATGGTAGTGCTGTGCATTTTTCATGATGTTTAATTGTCTTCAGAAAGATCTTTCAGATTCAGACTGACTCGGGAAAATGCTTTATAAATGCACAGTATTAGATTTTATTTGATACAAATACCAAGTATTATTAGGTAGATTAGAGATTCAAATGCTATCCTAAGCCCATTTTTAGAAGCAGTTGTCCTCATTCATTGGTACCTGCTATCCACACAAAGCCCCAGTCTCTCAAGTACAGGTTTGCTGAGCTGTTTCAGGCCTTTGCCAATCTTGCCCAAGTTTGCTTTTCCAAGCAGGCTGCTGTAGCAGGGGAGCACACAGTGGATGATGTCCCTGCATGGTGTCTCATTGCTGCATCCCCCAGATGGAAGATGTGCCCTGTGCAGTGAGTTCAGCATCACCACCGGCTGCCCCTGCCCTGAGCGGGGTGCCTGGCGATGCCCTCTGAGCGAGGGGATGCTGCAGCACAGCCACCCAAGCAGTGCCAGTGCGTGGGCAGGAGGGAGGATGCCACCCATAAAAGAGTAATGCCAATGCCAACCCAGTTGTGGCACAGCGCATCAGGCACTGTGCCTTGACAGCCTGGAAGTGTTTCTGATGGCTGAGGCTTCCCTCGGAGGGGGTGGCGGGCACACACGTCCTCCAGACACAGGCTTCCCCCACTCTTCTCCATCCCTTCTCCCAGTGAGGACAAGTGTACTCTCACTGAAATCTGTCATCCTTTTTGGAGAGAGACATTTTAAATCCCACTGGTGATACGGAGAGTGAGCAGATCCAGCTGATCCCACTCTGCCAGCTAGTAACAGCCCACCCAGCAGCTGTGAATGCACAACAGTCCCGAAAACAAGCCCAGAAAAGAGCTCTGCTTTGCAAAAGTGTAGCAATGAGATGATAGGCTTGCAAAATACTGGCCTTTTGCCCTGTTTTAAAATATTTTAAGCTGCCTAAGTACTATATAATAATAAAATATATGTAAAAACATGCTCTGAGCCTGACAGCCTTTGAGCTGTGACCTATGTGTACATCTTGAGCAAGAAATTTAAACTGTCTTTTGGCTTTGAAGAAGCAGTGATAGGTTATTCCTCTTAAGCAGATGTATTACTGTCTCCTTCTTATGTAAATAAGTTCTTGATATGGCAGGTCACAATCCGAAGTAATTATACTTGAAAATATTTTACATTAGAAGCTTTGGGGATAAAAAAACCCCAATCAGCTGAGAAGAAATCTTAGCTGAAGTAAGAGAAAAATAGCATCATTGCTTGCATGTTGCCAGCTCTTGCCCAAGCTCACAATCCTCATATTTGTGTGATGCCTAAAGCACTGCAGAGTCTTCAAAGGCTGTAATGCAGTGAGATATGCAGCCTGTCAGGTATACATACTTTATCAGAGATTAGAAAAATCCTGGCAAAATAGTCAATACCTTTTTTCTTGTCAGGGAGGCAGTAGGAAAATAATATACATTCATATAAATATCTATATATAGACATATGTATTTAATGTATAAATCCATATATAATATTTTAAAATATGTATAAATTTAGAATGCATGAATATTTAATCTAGAAATAAATGTATGTCTGTATTAGGTAAACAACATATTCAACACAAACACAGGTAGAAATACTCATTTTGGCTTTGAGATCGTTGTAGCAAACCAAGAACATTTATTTTAGGGGTAAAAAAGGGAAGCTTCCGGCCTAGGATGCCTAGAACACAGACACTTAAGCAAATACCTGGTCCAGGGAGTCTTTAAACTTACAGCAGCTCTCCAGTTTGCTCTGGGGAGCCTTTGGGTGCCTTCCTGGGGCACTCAGTGTGGGCAAAGATGCTGCACCAATATTACCCCCTGGGAGTTTTGCTTAGTTAATTAGGCAGTTTCCTTGATAACATAATTTACATTATGTTATCACCCCAGTGATTTGATCCAATGCCCACTGTTTGCAGCATCCCAGCACAGAGAAGCCTGGATGCTGTCATCCAACTGTGTGTGCCTTCTCCTCTGCCTGCCATTTGGGAAGTGCCCAGCTCCCCATGGCAGCAGGGTGGCCAGGACTCTGAATCCCAGCACTATTGGTAACCCTGTTGGGGCAAGAAGCACATATTTCAGGCATTGCAGTACCTAGTTGAAGGCGCTTCATTGCCATCCAGCTTCTTTCTGTGTGGATTTTCTTTACAGTGGACTTCAGAGACTTTCTATATGGGGTAAAGTTCCCTCTTCACCACTAGCAAACTGTGATGGTACAGCAAAGTTTGCAAGTTTTAAATATAATACACTCTAAAAGAGTTTACAACTGCCTAGTAAATAATGCAGTAAAAGTGAAAGATATGTTTTCAGACAGTAATTGCATAATGGCCATAAAACAAATGCAATTTTCAGTATTTCTAAGTGCCACATACTCCTTTAGTCATAACTGAAGGATCTCTTCAGTGAATATCAACTCAGTTCTCTTGCTAAACTAGAGCTCTATCAAGTTTGCTCTGTCTCCCTTAGCCGCCTTCCAACCTGCTTTGCAAATGTGTCCATTTCTCTCTTTGTATGCCACTGATGACTGCAATCCAACTTGGAAGAATATTTTGAATTAGGAAAAGGTAGTCCAGTATATGTTTATAAAAGGTCTACAACCCAAGTATATCTTTTAAGTCTAATCAAACAAAATACATACATGTGCTTAGAAATGTCTCAATTTCTGCTCACAGTATATGTGGCTCTTTTAAGACACCTGTATAAATGGTCTTTTGCAGATTTATGAGAACCATTTAAAAGCAGAGTTAAAACAGGCAATATAAAAATAATGGACTGTACTAGAGTATTATTGTGAAATTTATTTGTAATAAAAGTTCAAATTGCAACATGCAGCTATTCATCATTTTGTCATTGTTTGAGGTTCATGATAACAAGGACATTAAGTCATTGGAATTATTTGAGCTTCATTTAGATGTATTTTGAGCCAGGCATGGAAGCAATTAGAGTTGCAAAATAAGTGGGCTATCACTGGCCAGTATTTTACCCAGCTGCAGAGCAGGCAGCCCCATGGCGGTGATTCCAACCAGCCGAGGTCAGAGGAGTGAAGGACATTCCCTCCTCACCTGCAGCAAGTGGGAGGCCACAGCAGCAAGGCCCAAAGGGCTGGCAGCTTTGCCTGCATGTCAGGAGCTGGACCAATGCAAAAGTGGGAGTTTTCCCCCATTTTTTCACTCCAAAGGCCCAAAGGACCCTTGTGGGATCACCTCACAGGCACAGTGTCTTTGGACATGTCATGGAGGCTGAGTATTTTGGCCTTCCTCCAGCCATCCCTAAGCATTGGTATTTAAAAGGTTGAAAGTCCCTTTCTTGCAGGCTCACACAGATAGAGCTAGAAATTATGGGCCTGACTCAGTCTTTGTGGAAAGCATTTCATGAAGTGTAGCACCTTCCGATGCCACCTCACCAGATATTTGACCAAATGCAGATTTATATTTTTGGCCAGTCGCCTTCCTACCACAAGCGATATATGCAACATATGCAAGAGGAGACTTTCAGAGGACCACAAGATTTAAATAATAGAGGAGAAAAACATAGGGCAAAGAAACTCATTGATAAATTTTCTATGTTATTATTTGTATTCACCAGAATTCTTTAGAGCTAGCCATATTAAAACACTCATTAATGAAACTTTACAGTGACTTAAGTGCTGTAGTAATATCAGACTTAGCCAATACATTTGAAAGGAAAAATGGGAAATGCAAAATGTCAGAGCTCTTTCAGATGTTGTTTTTAATAGTATTAAACAGCGTTTTGGTAGAAATGTATTAGAAATGGTCACTCATCTTTTAAATACATCTTTCAGATTCAATGAAAATGAGAAATTCTGTAAATTCTTTAAAAAGTAAAAATTACCAAAATGTGAAGAAATTCTGCAAAAACTGACAAAAAGTTTGAAAATTGCATAGTATGGCAGAAGATTATGAAAATAGAAAAAACAGATTAACTGTCTTCCTCTAGTTTTAAGTAACATCAGTCTCTAAATTTGCTTAATAGTCTAGAGAAGTTACCAAAATCCTTTCAGTATAACATTCATGTGATAGATCCCATTTGTGTTTTAGACCCCACCTGCTATCTAAAAATTGATGGCTGCTTTGGGATGACCCTTTAATGTTAAGTTCAACACTTCAGTATTTTTAACTGTAAAGACAACTCAATATTTATGACCTTTTAAATTTTGTTTTTTAAGATAAACTCTTCCTAGAGTCCCAGGAGATGACAGCCATCAGGGAAGAAAAGAAAATCCAACTAGTACAGAAGTGTGTAAAGGGTAAAGGAAAAAAAAAGGCAATGTCCTTCCCACTTTCATCTCATGCTCCTCTTCTAAAAAGGCAGGATCCAATCCTTTTCCAAAATTGGAAGGAGATGTACTCCCTTCAAGCTTGTCCTTCAAGGCAGTGTGTGCATCCGATTCATAACGCACATTGGCATAGCCTTGAATCTGCATTTGCTACCAGGTTTGTCTGAAGCTCTTCTCTCTGAATGTAAGCTCAGCCCTGCAGGAGTTGTGGGGCTTACTGGAACCACATATGGGAGGTGAGATGTGAGTCCATCCTTTTGGGTACCCCAACACGTGGCACACATGGGCCATCTGGGCTGTGTACCCCACGTATGGCTCCAGACAGTGCAGAATACCTGACACTGGATTCTTCCCAGACAGCTCCAATGTCCAATGCCATGGGTTTCCCAGCATTAGGGGAATAGGACTGCTGCATATGTTCCTGCAGCCACACACTGAGCTTGGTGCAGTGCTCAAGCACAGGCTTTTGTCGGTGAGCACCATTCTCCATCTCCCACTCAGACCCTCATGTTGGGAAACTCTGCAAGCATGCCACAAAATCTGACCCAAAGCTTGCTCAAGTCCTAGGAAAACATTCCCCTTGACTCTGGTGGAATTTGAATCAAACCTGTGATCTCTTATGAGCTTATGTTGACATTATATTTTATTTTCTCTTATCACCAAGAAGTAATATGACTGAATCTGCAATGAAGCTTTACCCTTGGTGACTATTGTGTTTCTCCAAATATATATGATTGATGGTTTTTTAAGTGCACATAAAGAACCTAATTTTCTTTCTAAAAACTTTCCAGGCTATTCTTGCAATACATCATGAGGGGCAAGAATGTTTCAGGTCAGTCACTTTGCCTTGCCTTAGTGTAAACAGTAGTATCAGATGCTATAAAAGAATGACACGGTTAGTTATGATAGATGGATAAATAAAGTCCCGATTTCCATGTAGGTAGCTTAAAAAATAAAAGCTGGAGACCTAGCTTTCCATCTAGATAGGGGACAATAGCTGGGCTAATTACTATGATTATGTTGTAGGCATAATTGCTGCAAATGCAAATGACCACTGAGATGTATAATTGGCCTCTCGATAATTAACCTCATAACACCCAAAGTTAACCTCACATCTCTCCCAATCACAATTAACTTGAACATAGATCACAAATGTTTTAACCTAAAACAATACTACTCCTCCACCAATCGTCACTAGACATTTCCAAATTCCATTACGCCCTGAAATCTCTACAAGTTCCAGTTTTAAACCAACTACCAAACACTCTGGGGAGTTTTGAAACAGGTGATAGTGTAGTCCAAGCTGTGCATGTCTCCTGACTTTCATTATACTTTCTCTGCCTGCTCTCTCACAACACCACTTCACCTTAACCACACCAAACTCCTCACCACCAAACCAAAATCTGAGACTCATAAGGATCAGGTACCAGAAGTGTGCCCTGAAGGTCCACACTTCCCAGTTTTAAAACCTAATATCAATGTAAAACTCAAAACAAGTGATACAAAGCTGATACCAATAAAACCCTCTATTTAAGTAATCTAGCTGTCATATTTGAGGGAAGAAACTTAAATGCATGGCCCAAATGCACAAAGTCAGAAGGCTAATCCATTTTCTTTAAACCATGTCATTTTTTTCTTTTTAAATCCATTTTACATTTTCTGGAACTATGTACTTGCAAGTTGATTAATAACTGGAAAAAATCTCTATACCCAGATATGGGCAGAAAATACAACTGATGATCCAGATGTGAACTGGTGTTTCTTCACCCTATCTAGTGGGGTTCTGCTCCTTAGACATTTACGAAATCGACTTGGAATTAGAACCAAACTCTGACATCTACCCAGTGCAGGTCTGAGTAACCCTCAGCAAAGGAAAAGCCTTGGGAAAGTGGAACACTGTATACTTCTGAGACAACTAAACCTCAGGATTTGTGTGGGAATAATGGGAAGTGTACACAGAAAGAACTGAAACAAATATTATCTTGTGGATATTCTCAGTTCAGTCGAAGAAAGAACAGAGACTCTGTTTCTCCCAGGCTGAGCCTGGGAATCTTAGAGGAAAAGAATCAAAACAATTATTATCTCTCTTTCTGTAACCATTGTTTATAGTTATGGTTCTCTAGAGTGTGCTGTTCATAGTCACCAATAATGTGAGATGTTTCTACTTTGAGACCAATCAAGTATCACCTTAGAGAGTCACCTTATAAAAAGACCTGCTACTTTCATTAAATGCTTTTGCCTTCTGATCCACCTGAAGACTGGAGTCTTCTTTCTGTCTCTGACTCAACAGTGTCATTATCTGATATCCACTGAGTTTTCTTTGAGTAATTTTTCTCTGGTTAGTAATTTTAGAAGAAGTTTGAGAGGTTTGGAAACCTGATTTTCTTTCCAGTGTTAACTGCACATCTCCTTGTCTCCTGAAGGAGACTGAAGCAACCTTTGGTGGGCTGAGATAATTGCTCACTTTCTTGTTTGCCATGTTGATGTGTTGATAATACAGGACTGATACAGCCTAAATGTCCTGAGCTTGCTTGCCTATTGTAAACCTCACAGCTCAGGTTCCACTGTTAGCACAGTGGCTCATGTTTCACAGTGCACAAGACTGACATATACCTGAGAAACTTGGTTCTTGGAGAAAGGCAATTCTCCTTGCTCTTGCTCTTGCTGACCTAACAACTCCTCTAGACTGAAAAGTTACACTCTCAGACCTATGGGGCCATGGAGGGACCCCATAGCCATTCCAGATGCTGATTTTTTTGGGAAGTGATTCCCTCCTCCTATCGTTCAACCTGACGTGTCCTACTTCTACCAATTTTATGTCCATTTTCTTCTTTGGAACAGAAGGATTTGGAAGTGCCACACTGGGATATCAATTTTCTTCTTTCCGTTTCACTAAATACATCTCACTAGGAATTTACAAACATGGAGGAAGAGATTTGCATTTACCAAGATGTTACGCATCCTCTGACAAGGCAGCCCCACAAGGCCTGGGAACAGATAGACAGAAATCCTTAATGCTGCCGTAGTGGCAGAAAGTGGTGAGAATTAGACCTGTTTTGTCACATTTATCTTGTTAACTGAACTTCTGTCCATTTCACCTGTACCAAGCTGGAAAACCATTTCAGATATAAAGCACTTAAAGCTTATTATTGTTCTGAAAAGCAATTGAAGTCTTTCAAGAATAAATTTGTATAATATTAGCTCAGAATCATTTGCATGACAAAAAATACTTTTACACACTAAGATGTTTGTAGAAAACCCACAGTAAAAAAAAAACAAACCTGATTAGTGCCATTGAATTAAATAGTAGTAACCTGCTTTTTCTTCCCCCCATTTTTTCCAATAACAAGCTCCAGTTTATTGCAATATTTTTAATTAAAATGTAAATATTTCCTGCCTGATCCTATTTAGAATATTAGAATAACAAGATGCAGCAAACCTAAAACTGCTAGCATAATGGAAATAAATTAATGAATGAAGTATAAATGCAAAAATTTTGCTTTTAAAGGTTATTGTCATGGTCAAAGAAGTAGTTGAATAAGCCATTGCCTCAGAGATATGCTATATGAAGTATTAGGAGTCTTCTTATAGGTAATGTGACTGCATCATATTTTTTGGCTATGCCTGTCTGACTGCCACACAACTGCAGCTGAAAGGAAACTTTGGAGGGCACCTGCCTGCAATACTGCATTGAAGTACTACAATGACCAGAAAAGTGTATTTTTAACCTAATTTACTCCATAAGGGAACAAAAAATAAAACATAGATTACCTTTTGGACCTTAGATTTTTGTAGGACTAAAATGGGTTAAGTGCAAACCCAGGGTACCTTTAAATTAACCAGATTAGGAACAAGCATGTCAGTGCTCAAATTTCAGTACTCAAGATTCTTCAAGGTTCTTGAATGATTTTGTGCACAGTTCCAGGACCAGAGGTGATGGGCACACACTGAAATGCGGGAAACACTTTTTCACTGTGCAGGTGACTGAGAGCTGGCACAGTTTGCCCAGGGAGTTTGTGGAGTCTCCATCCTTGGAGGCACTCAAAATTCATCAGCATATGCTCCTGGAAAACTGGCCCTGCTTGAGTAGGTGGGTTGCACCAGATAATCCCCAGAGGTTCCCTCCCACCTCAGCCATTCTGTGTATTTCTCTGCTTTGCACCCTGGGACAAATTTTGTGCTATTTTTAAAAGCCATTTTGGGTTTGTCCCCACAGATCTTGGTCTCTGCAGTCAGGACTAAAGGGACCTCTTGTTTTCTCACTCTGTCAGGTGGCAGGAAGAAAGGATAGTGAGCTCTTAGGCTTCTTTTTTCTTTCTTTTCTGATAGTTCATGAGGCTGAAAAGGATTTTCCCATGAAACAAAGCCATCATATCCAGACCCCACTGAGCCTAGTAAAGCCCTTTGAAGTCACTGGCTTCAGGAGGCTTCACATCCAGCTTACAGGAGAGGCAAATCTCTCTGTGGGCTTAAGACAGCATTTTCAACATTGAGGGTGGAGAAGAAGGAAGAGGGAGAGAAGGGATGGAATTTCCATCTCTGTTTACGGTTGGTTTTCCCTTTTGATGAAAGGTTTCTCTGGTTTGCATATTCCTGTATTTGTCTTGGAGGTATCCTCTTGCAGTTCCCCACTTTCTGGCCAGCCAGTTAGGCTCCCAGGGAGGAGACTTTCCCACACACAGCCCACATCTCAAATGATTCTTTCTTTTCCCATTCTCAGTGTAGGCTTCTTCCAGTTATCATCATTGCTTCTGCTGAGTGGTTTTTTATTATATTTCTCCCTCCTTGATGTTGTGAGTAGTCTCACAGTCAGGGACAAGCTGCCAATAGTGTAAGAAACTCCTCCAGAGATAATGAGACACCAGAAGTATGAAAGGCCTGTAATGAAACTTCCAAAACACCAGCCAGATGGGAATTTTGAATTATCTGACCTAGGAGAGAGTGGGAGATCGTGATTAATAGTACCTCTCTTCATTGAACGGGATATACGCGTGCTCTGAAGGGAAAGAAGACACTTCAACCAATCTTCTCTACTTTAATCCCTGTGTAGAAAGGAGAATTTATGTGCCAGTTTGGTTTGGCTCTGCACTCTTGCAATACTCCAGTGATTTTTATTCCCCTGTTTTTTCATTCAAATGGGCTGCTGTTCAGGACATGGAGGTTGTTCATGACAGAAGGAGAGCTGCAGATGGGAACCTGTTGCTGTCCAGGCTCTGCTGGTACTGCTTTTGTTGCTCTAGCCAGCAGCTGTGTTGCTGCGAGTCCTTTTGCATGAAAGCATGCTGTGTTCAAAGCTGAGAGGAGCTTGCCTGTGGTCTTTCCCTGCACAGAGACTAGCTATAGTTAGGGATGGACTACTTCACATTTTCAATGAGTGACTCTGTGTTTGAATATACAGACAGTTTAAAATAAGTAACAGATCCAGCAACTTAGGGAGATACATGAATTACATGATGTTATTTCAGGAGTTTGCACTTAAATCTATTCCTTTCACTGTAAAATATATTAACTTTTCAGCTAACTTTGTCAGTTTCTGAGCACTGTACGTCATTGTCAGAGAGCACTTCTAAGGACCAGCCTCCCTTTCATGATGTTTTAAAATGTATAGGAATCAATATTTGGAGCTTGGGAATAGCAAGCTCAATTTATGGAGTAAAATTACAATAAAATCTTGGAATAATTTGTCATTTTTCTTTCAGACATGTGTTGTGTAATCTCTCTTTCTTGTTGGTTCTCCAAGGGTAGATTTTATTTTGCCTAAGATTCTGTCAATGCAAACTGGCAGAATGTATCTGGTGTCCCTTTCTGTTAATGCTTGAACTAGTGCTCACTATGTAAAAAACCTCCCTTTAAAGTCAATGGCATTGCTCAAGCATGATAAAGTCTTTATTTCCATTTTCAGTCCAGCTATTTAAACTGCTTTTTGTCTGACTGTGATAAATATGTCTGGGTGGATTCTGTAGAAAAGCAGAGGTGTTCTGGAATGGTGCTGTTTGGGAAGCATGGAAGTCAGCCACACTGCACAGGAACCTCAGTGTAAACCATTTCAACATCCCACCCTTTCAGGTTTTTTCTGCAACACCCACTAATTTTGCACAGATGGAGAGGTATGACAGATCATGGAATTAAGAAACCAAAAGCTTTTTTGTTAAATTTTTAATCCACTCCTCCCACACATTCATAGTTCCTTGATTTACAGTTTAATTCAAAATGAATGAACTACCAGTCTTTACTAGCAAGCATCTGTTCATAGCATATGCTGGCTACTAGCCACATGTCTGACCCTCTAATATTTATTTTATTATTCCCTAAACAGACAGGCTTACAACAATCAGTGATCAGTGAACAAACCATCATAGCTTTTGGGCATTACTTTAGGGGCAGGCTTTGGGCAGTAATCCTCACTTTTCTTTAAATCACTGAGAGCACCATCTTTACTTGCGATAATCACTGTTTCCTAATAAACAAGAAATGCTTTCTAAGAGAATGTCTTTGCTCATTTTCTGAAATGCTGAATAAATAGGATGAAACAGACTAAAATAGAATTAAAAGACAATATGGACAGCTGTTTATAAGTGATAGATAATTGTACCTCACATCTTTTTACCTATATCTGCCTTGCCCTACACGGAAAGGGGACTTAGAAGCATCTCTCTCTTCTCATTAATTAAGTTAATGACAATAATTTCTTACAAAAAGTAACATACAGACTAAACAGAACCTTTTCATCATAAATGAAGTAGGGCAGCAAGGAGTATTCAGCGGACAAACAAGTAACAATATTCATGCTTTTAACAAAAAGAAACTCAAGCAAAAAAAAAAAAAAACCAACAAAAAGTATAATTTCCTGTCACCTCATTTAAGTCCTTTAGTGACTTACATAAGATGCTCCTGGGCTTTTAGTGATACCTGCTGTTTCTCTCTGCACCAGCTGTGGAGGTTTCCACCACCAAGATCTGGGGCAGGAAGGGTTTGGCCAAGTGTTTCTGTGGTCTCTCAACCTCCTTTGAGCACTTTGGGTTCATCCATTCTGCAGAGCAAAGCAGAAGTGTCTGACTGTTTGGGTTTTCTTCTGTTTATGTTTTTCAATGGCAGGGACATGAAAAACATGTATTTGAGATACTGAGATATGTACTCCCCTCTTGGGGATGCTCCTTATTTTCTGATGTACAAAATAACATAGAAAATCTTACACACCTTTAATTTCCGGAATTATTTGCAACTTTTTTCATGAGTCCAGTTGCAATTGTGTAAGTTCACAGTAAGGGCTTTGAAGTGGAACTATTTCTACTTCTTATTTATACAGATATACCTAGTATAGAAAAACCTAGTCAAGGCCTTTTATTTTAATTTTTCAATTTTTAAACTTAAAGGCAAGATCATTCTACCTTGTAGAAATCCTTGTAAGAAAATCCTGGGAGAATTTTGAAGCATATGCTGTTCTCATCTGTGATCCTAAAGGGTTCACTGCTGCCCAGAGAGTAAGAACTTCAGTCATACAAGATCATGAATCAGTTGGATATGTCATACAAGTCTTTAATTCTCTGGGTTTTTTCTGCTGGAAATGTTCCTGGCGTTCCTGGCTGCTGAACTTTAGGTGACACTTCGGCTAGTTCCTTGAAAAGGCTTGTCTAGACTTTCATTCCATCACAGTGACATGAACCCTGATCCTTTACAACATATCTCAGCCCTTTTTCCTTAGGTTGGCTTAGCTAAGAGAGTATGTGGCACAGGAATTGAACAAGCGTGAGATGGATGCTGACAGGCAGGGCAGGATGTAGCAGTGACATCAGGAGAATGAGGATTTAGAGGTGCCAGCCTGAAAGTACAGTACTAATGTATGTTTAATCCAAACAGGCTGCTCTTTTATTAGTAATTCTCTGAATTTCCACAGGACACCTGATATCTCCTTGTCTAACTCATTGTAGTGAATGTGACTGCTCAGCTAAGAGGTATTAGATAAATTGTCAGCAAGTAAAGTAGCTTGGTTGCATTTAATCTGTACAGAAATTAGAAACCTATTTAGAGAACAGTTTCCATGCTGCAACATGGAATATTAGCATGACAAACTGAGCAAAGTGCCACTTTATCATCCAGGTAGGTGTAATCCCCTAGTTTTGCATCTATCAGTGCAGAGGGCTAACCCACCTTGTGTGTCTGTCCTCTGTAAGGCCAAGGAGTGGCAGAAGGATTTCGTGCTCCTGGTTTATCTCCTGACAGCAGAAACAGTCACAAGTGTCAGCGAAGCTTTTCAATTAATAGCAGCAATTGTCTAAACTTTTATCCTTTTCAATTTGTTGGAGCATTGTAGAACTGTCTCCACACTAGAAATTCATCATTAGATAGATGGGCAGAGGGAATGATGCTCCTCTGTATATGGCTTGGCTGCAGGACTGTCCTTAGGGCTCCCTGTGCTGCAGGAGAGGTCCAGGTCCAGTGTGGCCCTTCTGGAAAAGGGAATCCTCAAACTCTCAGTGTCTGCACAGCCCCATAAGACTAAAGACTGTTCCTGTAGCTTTGACCTCTTCAGGGTCAGAGTCAAATATTAAGCATTTCTGCTTTCTACTAAGTGTGGTTCCTGTTGTGAATTCACCTTCCCCTCAAGCCCAGAAAATCAGATTACACAATCTCGCATATATTCGCTGAGTTTTCATATCTTCATCTTCCCTTTGGGTTTGCCAAGGCTAATGTTGTTCCTTGTCAGGAAGTTTTATCTGGCTCCTACTCTAAATTACCTTTCTTAGCTGCATGCCATGATTTCTAGTGTCACTCTGAGAAAATTCATCTCCAGAGTCATATATTTATAAAGTACTACAGAGTTCCCCACTCAGCCTGCTTTTAGCCAGCTACATGTTTAACTCCTCTGGTCCTTCCTCGTGAGTCAGCTCTTTCCACCCTTCTCTTCAAAGGCCCCTCTGCTGCACTGAGTGTTTCTGACAGTGAGCAAAGCTCAGTGCCACCTTGCTGGGACAGCCATGCGAGGTAGTTACATAAGGGAACACCACAGGGAGCACCAGACCACCTCCCTTTCCCCTGCTGTGAATGCTGTGTGCCCTTAAGCACAGTGTTGCTGCAATTTTGCATTGTGAAGTCATGTCTGAGCTGCCACCTATGGCACCTGTTCCTGAATGGTTCTGCTTTTTCCCTGAGTAAATCATAATTCACCATCAGCCTGTTCATATTCCTAATTGTTATAGACCCCTTTGTGTTACTTTATTATCAACACTTGGCTACTCAACTCATCTCTGTTTTGCATTATGTGGAAATTTCATTACTACAAGTATTTCCTTCCCCTAATGGAGGTACTTAGCAATAACTATGCCTTGCTCTGATTCCTGTGATCCTCAGTAGACACATTCTCACTGCTACATTGTCATTCATCATCACCTCTTGTTTCAGCCAGTTTTCAATCCTCATAATATTGTTTATATCCGTGGTAATTTGTATTAACTAGAAAATTAGGATTTGTTTTGAGAGACTTCAAAATGCCTCACTAAAATTCAAATAGCATATGCCATGCTCCCTTCATTCCTTTTATTAATCTACCTGATAAAACAATAAAGTCTGCACAAGACTTTCTTTTCATTATAGCATACTCCATCTTTCTAAAGGTTGCTTCATCCTCTAAATACAGACATATTTTTCCTTGTAAAATTACTTCTATTACTGTCCAATCAGTAATAGAAGTTGATCTAATCTTAAGTAGTATAAGGAGTCATTTCTCAGGTAACGCTTGCTTCAACCGGTGTAATCCAGTTTAATCCCAGCTGACAGGCTCTGTGCCTTAAAGGAGTCTGCGGTAGTGTTCAGCCTCAGATGCAGGTGCTCTCCGTGTGTAAGATGGGAGGGCCTGTCTAAAACTGGCACTCCTGACAAGCCAGATTGCCCTTACCATTACATGCTTTAAGGACTCTCAATTTCTTGTTGCCATTAGGGCAAATGAAATGCTGAGAGGATGTCTGTGATCTTGTCTCAGAGACAGCCCTCTGTTCAAACATCCACTGCTCCCTGATCTGTAAGGAAACCTACAATGCTCTTTCTACATTACCACAGTTACACCGAGAATATGGGAAAAGTGGGGTTTAATTGCCTTTTCCTGTAGAAAATGTTTTTCTTCATGCAGAACACTGATACTGACTTGTTCATGCTTCTTAACTGTCCTGGGAATGGAAGTTATTTTCAAAATAAACCAAGGTAGAATGAAGCAGAAGTCTTGAAACTCTGGTATCTGTCTCCGTCTATGTGAAGCACTAAGTAAAAGAATTTGTGGCCTCATAGTTAGGGGGCTGTAAAGGGCATTTTTTTTTTAAATAGGGAAGAAATGCCCTTTGGAAGTATCATCTCTATCTATAGAGAAGCCTAGACAGCTAGGTACTTGCTCCTCAGAAGGCTAATATTATGTGAAATGGATTAACATAATTTTTCCTCAGCTCTGGCTCCCTCAGCTACTTGTGGTCTCATAGACCTGGAACCCATTTACATGGAAAAATATGGGCACACTCAAGTCACACAATTTCTTTCTACATAAGACAGATTGACTTGGATGTGCCACTATTCATAGAATGATTGAAAGTACTCTGAAATGGTGAAGTCCATAAGAAGTGTGTTGGAAATTAGATCCAAAATTTAGATTATGGATATTTTCTTATACAGGTAGTAAATACAAAGTTGTGACACTGGGTAGGGGAAAGAACACAAAATTGATCATTTTATAAGTAATTTGCTAGACATACCAATTTCAGTGTTTTACAGCCTGGCGACTAACTCTTCCTTCATTTTTTGACCATTCTTTCTAAGTGATCTATCCTCAGACCTGTCCTCAGTAGCACAGAAGTACTTAGCGTGAAGTGGTTATTAATGGATACTCAACTATTGTAGGAGCCTTTAGGATTAATAATTTCCTAAAACTCAAACTGGCATGTTTGTGAGCTTTACAGTAGATACCAGATGATAAAATAGTCATTTACTGTCTTGAATATAATTTCAATTGGTGTGCAGAAAAATAGGAGTACAAGTCACTTAAGTGGTTGTTGAAGGAATCTGTGTATCTAATTACTTATTCATGGTGTGCTATGAGAAATTGATTGGACTGTGCCACAGATTACCATGTTGATCAGGTGTTTGAGTGACACTGTGAGTAGCACTGGTTTTATCACGTCACTCTGCCATTCTGTACAGAAATTTGCAGGAGCAGTAATTACCTTTTCAGGGCAGCTTACTTGGAAGGAGGTGTTTTATAGCTGTAGCCACTAAGAGAGCACCCAGAACTGAAAGGTGATCATTCGTAACATCAGTAGAGTGTGGTCAACATGTGCTTCTGGTGTCACTGTCATAAGGATGCCCTAGAACTGGGAAACCTAAGTATTGCTGAATTGGGTAAGGCTCAGAGACAAGTACCAGGCACAAGTAGACTCTAAATAATGAAAATCAGCTTATCTTTTCTGGGAGGTTTCTAGTGACTTACTATACAAAGTACCTTTTTTTTTTTGAGTGAATCACTATAATGTGTTATATAATTAAAAACATTTAAGAAATGCATTCATTCTCCTTTTCTACAAAGGAAAAATTTGTGTCAGTACTTTCAAGTGTGGGAATCTTCATTAAAGAATTAACTTTGAGTGTGTTATCGTGGTTTAAATGCATCTAACAGAACCCCCACTCCAAAACCAAAATAGATAAAGACTTTGCAAAGAGAAGATGAAGCAGTGCAGGCTATTGAGTTATCTGCAGTGCAAGAGAATCACATTGTGCAAGAGAATAAAAGGACAGATTTTTGTTGTGGTACCAGTAAAAGTTGTCAGTAACTGAGTTTTTTGACCTCTCTGTCCTAGAACATCTTTGTCAATGGAAGTATCAACATCTTAGCATTCTATAGGTTTTTCTTTTTATCAGTCTGGTTCCAATAAATGTATACAAGAAAGCAGAGAAAAAGCAGAAAGCTTGAGTGTAATGCTTGAAGCTAGTTTGATTCTCTTAAATGGGCTGAGAGTTTTGCTGTGGGAAGGAAAAGATTTCAAATAAATCAAAGAATTTGAAAATTAGTTTGAGATCTCTTTGGATTTTGTTTTTCTTCTCTTTTTTTTTTTCTTTTTGATTTTTTGTTATTGTTTTTATTGTTTATGAAGCTCCCATTCCATCTAACATGACATTTTCAATCCTTGGATTAGAAGCAAGCGAGAGGAAGTAGGTGTGCATAGGCTTCTTTCCTAGCTGTAAGACAAAAGCCACTGGCCACCTTGCCCAGTTGGTGTGTGCATGCGTCAGCAAGGGCATCACATGCTGGGGCTGTTTCACAAATGTCTTAGACACAGAAATAGCTGGCAGGTCACTGAAGGACTTCACCAGAGGCAGATCGCTTAATCAGACTTTACGAGTCGGCTGCGGGACCAATCCCGTCCCTGCCGCCCCAGCAGCTCCTGCCTCCACAGGCGCAGTCTCGGGGCTGGCTTATCCAAGGATTGAGCAACTCAGCCAACACATCACAAAGATTACCAGCCTGGAAGAGAACCCTTGTGGATTACCAGGCTTTGGAGTTTGCACAGCTGTGATGTGCATGCCTTTCCATCATTCTTGTCTGCTTGTGATTTTATGGGTTTTTTCCTCACGCAATCCAGAAAATGTTCAAGATATTCCTCAGACATGTCTAAGCAGAGACAATGTGTCTTGTTTACTTGATTAGAGAAGCTCATTACAACAGAAATGTCATAGGGAAAATGGACTGTATGCCTGAATAATCCACAGGGTTCTCGATAGTTTGATTGTGACCGACTGTAATTATCCTACAGGAGGCTTACAAAGTCTTGCTCTTGTAAGATGCGATTTAAAATCAGATGGACTGACTGCTGCAGTTTTGCACTTACAAAAGTAATGTGGCAATGTGCAGTCGTGCCATAGCTGATAGTTGGTGTGATGTTTTATTTAGTTTGGTGGAGAGGTATGACAGTATTCACATGCACTTGAAGATGCTCTGCATACAATAATTTCAAGAAATTTTCTTATCTCTGTTAGACCAAGGAGGAGGAACATTTGGATTTACACAGATTCAGAAGTTTGTTTGCAGTGAATTATTTTTGTACACAATAATGTTCTATTATGCACATTACTTTCCACAGACATCATTCATATTTTTTGCATAGTAAATGCATTTCATCCCTGGATCAACTCCCACTTTTCTGATATCTGCTATTCTAGCTAAGACTGGGAGCTTCAAACTCCAGAGCTATTAGTTTTAGTCTTTGCAGCTGCCCACTATATCTCTATATCTTTGTAATTAGGGCTATCACAAACACAGATCCACTGTTCCACTCTGTTCCAGAGCACAGAGGGACAAATAATGCCCAGTGATGAGTGGGCCACATCCAGATCTCCTGCTGCGTGAGTAGTTCCATAGACAGACCTTTTCAGAATGTATCTTGGTTTCCTGCTTGGTAAATCAGAAATAACTCAACTGATGTACAGTTTGAAGAGACAATCAGACAAGTCAAGTGTCATTTCTGAAGTTCTGAACCAGAATGAAATGTATAAAGGAAACAACTTCTTTCTTAACAAAAAGTAAGAAAAAGCAAATGAATGAAAGCAGCAATATTGCGTTGCTTTTTTTATCTTGAAGCAGTGTAGTATTGGTGATATATAATGATAAAATTTATTCAATTATGAATTATTATAATTTGATATATTTTATTGTTTATGTACCATTTATAATTTTGAATAATTTGATTATATTTTGATAGAATAAGAAAGTCCATAGAAAATAATTGGGCTTTGATGGATTTGAAATGAAAGAGTTTTACCTCATCCACCTATTTTTATCCATTTAAGGATAAAAAATAGGAATGATGCACAATAGCCAACATTTTATTTGCATTGATATAAGCCTGCCAACTCATCCATGAGAATGAATTTCATAATGAAGACTATACATTTTTGGACCCATCCAAGCAAATATCCCTGAATTCCCTCTCAATAAATAACTGAAATTTAGTATGCTTATGATGAGAACTAAGGCATATAGAAAGCTTGCTTTCAAGATTCATTCAGGAAAACCCTAAAGGAAAAAAACTTTTTGTGTTGTTCAATAGCACTAGCAATCTCTTTATTTACTTTTAAGCAGAAATTCTCTGTCAGAGGAGGCTCATGGAAAAAAAAAAAAACCCACACCAAAATATAATATAACAAAACAATGTAAATACATTTGTGTTGGTACAATTTGTCCAAGTGCTGATCTTGTATAGATATGTTTATTCATTCAATTAAGAAGAAGAAGCAATATCTGATGGCAGATGTCTGATTACAATTTAGCCCCTGCTACAAGTCCCTGTGATATTCTAAGGTGTTTGTCCTTGAACATTGTAGCTACACTAGTGAAAAGCTGTTCATGGATGGAATGGCACACTTCACTCATACAAGGAAAGTAGAGATACTTCTTTTGAACAATGATTTAACAAAGTTCCATAGTACATATGACAGTGGTTTAATTAGATTCAATGGAAATGCTTGTTTATTTAGAGCATAGAGGACCGGGTGAGATAAAACTGTAAGGGGAACCTTCCCAATGAGGTATGAGGTTCAGAAGGACCCCCTTGGGTTCTAAACTTGTCCTCAGAGGGGAATTTAGGTGAGGCTGGATCCAGACTAAGTCTCAGACTTGGTCGATGATTTACATCTAAAGGATTAGATGCGCACAATCAATAATTTCTATCACTTAGCTAAGATTTCAAAGTTTCAGCACAATTATTTCAAATTAACTTACCAAGAATCTGACATGGTAAGAACTCTCTCAAGCTTGAGGTGAAACCTTGACAGCTGGCCCTGCTCAAAGGGAGATCATGGCACGCAACCCACTGCCTTGCAGGAGAGCTTGCTAGACCCTCCCTGGACTGTCCACTCTTTATGGAGTAAGGTGATTGAGTCAGTCCTTTTTGCATACCAATTGCAGAAGCCAATTTCTTTCAAATTTGGCTTGAGTCAGACATTGACCAGCACTGTGGTTAGGTGGGCTCATTGCTCCAGTTAGCCATGGGTTAATGTGTTGTTACCTGACTCCCCTGAAAGCACTCTGAGCCAGATGAAGCCATCACAACCACATGTCCAGTATGACTACCTCTGGAGCTACCCCATGGTGGCTACTCCTGCAGCAGGGCTATGGGAAATAATGGTGAGGTTGGGCAATGGAGGAGCACACCATCACAAAACCCTTGCAGATATGCAACTGAGTCTGCAAAAGTGTGGTTCCACCTGTGTAAATGGGTGCTGTATTATATTATGCAACTACTTGTGTCACTTCTAGATTGGATGTGAGCAGTTAGGCTGAACAGCTTACTTCAGCTGAAAAGTATTTGAACCATATACTTTGTAAGCTGTCCCCTTGCACATCCCAATAATATTCATTTCGACAGTTTGATGGCGAAACTTCAGTGTGTTCAACTCAGCAGCCAGCTTTAAAATCTTTTAAATCTTAAATGCCAGCTTTTTCCAAAATAACAAAGCAAGACATATTGCAGTAGAAATAGGGTACTAAATTTTTGTTAATGAGGACACCTATCAACTGTTTGTCATCCCTCATTAGGCTGTCCTGATTTAAAGCAGACATAAAAGAAATCTGAAAGATGCCAAGTCATATAAAAATTATGTTAGCTGGGAGGAAGGGCTCAGTTGTGGTTTCCCTGTGAGTCCTGTTCTTGAGGCAGGATCGTGATTCTCTAACACAGATAAAGGACTCAGTTTGTTTCCAACTTGCTCCCCATTCAGTGCATGTCCTGGTTTAGAGGCATCCTTAGGACTGGCTTAAACTGAGGGTGGTCAGATGGGATGAGACTGGAAGTAGCTTTGTTCTTCCTCCTGTGTGTGCCTGGCTGCAAAGGCTGAGGAGAGGAGGAAGATGTGCTCTCCCTGGTGTGGAGCCTAACCATTACCTCACTCACAAGGTAGCAACATCCTCTGAGTTAATTTTAGGAATAGTTTTCTGTAAAATGCCTGCCACTGGAATGTAAAATACAATGCCTCCTGCCTGACAGTGCAGCTTTGCTCATTTCTTGTCATGAGGGTTCTTGGCTAATGGGTTTACTGATGAGCATTCACTGAACTTTAAATCTTAAGCCAATATTGGAGAGCATGATCAGATAATGAAATTCATTCATCAGCTTTTCTCATTGTAAATGCACTTCTATGTTATGCCCATCCAGCCAAAGATCAGCAACTCACCATGTGGTCTCTTTATCCAGGTAAAGGCATTCCCATGCAGGCAAGCTAACCCCCACAACAAACTGCTCCCTTTTAGCCTCAGATAAAGTTATTTTGCAAAACTGTCTCTCAGTTACTTCAATTAATGAAAACAGTTAAAAAATAGCAATCTGTGCAGGAAAGGAAAAAAAATGTTTTTCTGAAGTACATTTTGTGTGTGTGTACCTGTTACTCTAGTGCTGAGTATAAACACAAGGTGTCAGATTTTATTCATTACTGTTCATTTCAGCTTCTTCTGTTAATTATTATTCGACAATTTCTTTATTAAGGGACATGGACTTGGAATTTCACACTTAGTTAAACACCACTTAACCCCCTGACACAATCTACATGTATCCCATTAAGGGAAATTTTTGCTAATACTATCCCAGCTAAACAGTTGTCATGATCATTCACTATCATTAAGCCAAAAAGATTCTCTGGGATGATCCTAAAAAGGTGCTTCTCTAATTATGCACATCCCAATTAAGAGAAGTATGGAATATTAAATTTATTTATCTGTCCTGGAAGAAAAGGACCTTTAATTTCAGAATGCATCTGGCCTTATTTAATGTTAAATGTAAGCCGTTCTTGCAAACTTTGCGCTGTGGCAGCCCTTACTTATATCGTGTCTTCATCATGGGAAGTTATTCTTGGATATCTTTCCCTAAACACCATGTAGTTTGCTTCATTTTGAGTTTGGCTCCCAGATGAACAACTGAAATTTTCCTTCTGGTTAGAAACCATATTCGTTACCATACCCTTAGCCAATTAATTATGATCTAATGGACTAGTCAATAGGAATGATGCTGTTCAATGGAAGTTGTGTAATGTCTCTGATAGAGTATTTATGTTTAGTAGTGTTTGTACTACATAGCAAAGCAGTAACTTCTTAATTGAACATTCCAAATTAAACTGTGAAACAAAAAGCAGTGCAGTTATCTTTTCAGTATCTGTTCTTTTCCTCATCTGAAATGATAAAATGGGTTCTTTTGTAATCTAAGGAAACACCTGAAATAGGCATATATATGCAGTGCACTCAGCTATTTCAATGCTGATTTTATTTGGCAAGAAGCTGATTAGGAGCACCCCACCCTGAACACCTCTAAGCCTGTGGGTGCACACAAATAAATGAAAGTTACTGACATCCTCATAAAGAGTGCCAGGGTCTTTTATAATAACTGGTGTCAGTGCCATTTGCTTCACTGCCTGCAGACAACTAGATGGCACAACTTACTCCTCTCCATGGCAGGTTCTCTGAAGGTCTGTCCTTGGAGTGCTTTTGTGGCATAAACCCTGGACTCGCCTCCTAAGTCTTCCCTGGCCCCATAAAGTCACCAAATGCTGTGCTTCGAGCTGTTTTTATGAGGCTTTATCACTGTGCACAGCTTGGCTGTGAATTGCTTGTTTTAAGCAAGTCATGAAATGAGAAGTGGTTGTACTGAGAGCGCAGAATGCCAGAGCTGCCTTTGCATGCCTTAGAGCCATGTGTGCTAGAGTGCACCATATACAGCATGTTTCCCAAACTAAAACACCAGTCTCTTTTGTCACACACATGCATGACCACCTGAATTATAAGAGATTTCCCCTCCCTCCACCAGGACTGGGGAGCAGAGCTGTCTGCAGCACCTGTTTCAGATGCCTGGTCTTGGTCCTCTGCTCTGGAATTGCTGGCACTTGAACTTCTGCCAGCAATTAAAGGTAAATAGCAGTTCCCTGGTCATTTGGAATACTTGAAGCCAGTGACTGCTGCAGGAGCAGAGCTATTGGCTGCAGAGGCACTGAATGGGTTCCTAGAGACCTAATGACATCTGGTCCTACAGCTGTTTGCTGCTGAAAGGGGAAATCCCATTTTTCCCATTTTTCTGACCCTATTCCTAACCCTACCATACAATCCTGCTTTTTCTATTATAACCCTCATCAGACCTTATGGAGAGACAGTTCAACTACCTGGCACGGAAGAAAACTGTTAATTTTCTTTTGCCTCATTCTGCTAGTTTCCTCCAAAAATAATGAATGGAACCAGCTTACAGTGAGGTCAAGTGAGCACTGGGCCTTGTAAAGAGAAGCAGCAGAAGCTGGCAATTAGGAGCAGAAGAGGTGGGAAAAGAGTGCACTGGGATTCAGGTTTTTTGATAGCAAGCTGTTAGATCTGACACATCTCTGTCTTGGGAACTGCAGAAGTACAGATTGACAGTGTCTATCTCCTTCTCTTGGGAAGCACTATCATATTCAGAAATGGAGCTAGAGAGTATTTAGCTATCCCCTGCTGCAAGGTTAGGTTAGCTTTAATACTTTGAATTACCAGTTGTTTTGGAAAAGAGTGAGTGGGAAAAATATTTCTTTTTTTTCCGCAGATGAGCCATTGATTTTGGCTTGGCAGAAACTTTTGATAATTGAGTATTACTTACAAAAATCACTGGGTTATCTTTCATTACTTTTCCCCAAAATGGCATGTTGCCTGGTCATTAGTTTGCTTGTGGTGGCTAATTTTTTCAGCTTCTAATTAGAACAGTCATTTAATTGGTGAATTTTGTCCTAATCAGCACATGCCAACTGAAAAGGCTCTGTTCCTGTATGGTAGTCAACTGGATCCTAATTAATCTTATCCTAATTAAACTACCATCATGATATGCTTTACTGAGTATTTCATGTGAGACTGGTTACTTTAGCTTCTAATTCATGCATTGTGGGTGAGAAATATCTCACTCTGCAACTTAGTCTCAATACTTTTTCTTCTGAGAATCTGGCTTTCGCCACAGAAATCAAAAACCCATATATGTCCAACAAGTAAAAGTGAAAATGGTTCAGGTTTCCTAATTTAGGCAGGCTGGAAAATTTTCAAGCGCTTTCAGGAATCCAGCAGTGTGGCTGGATAAACCTATGTGAGTTCCCCTTGGGGACTTGGTGGAGAGCAGACCTGGAGAGCCTGAGGTGGAGATGTCCATATATTGGCTGACAAGACAGGGCCTCCCAGCACCCCTGTTTCAGGGGATGATGCACTGGGAAATGAGTTAGAGGAGCCCCATCGGCTCTGGTGCCTCTGGGCAGTGAGCAGGCATCCTGGCAGGAGTGTAGATCTCTTTGCCCTCAGCCTGGCCCCAGCTGCTGACTTGGCCACTCTGATCTGCTGGGGTGCCTGTGCCCCAACGAGAAGGGAGATGCTGATATCATGTTGCCAGCATGGGACTTGAAGATGTCCCAAGTTTGGAGTGGTGCTAAATGAGTGTTGCTACCTCAGTCAACTTGACCAGTGTGTTAAAAAATCCTCTGAGGGTGTTACAGCCTTCTTTACTGTAGCTCCAATTATTCATTCTAGCTATTTCACCCCAGCCTCAGGCTGCAGCAACATCCCCCATTTTTAAGTGCTTTGTATGTAATGCTGTGTGGCAATTCTATTGCTGAACCTAATAAAAACAGTGGTTGTCATGGTTTACTAGCAAAACTTTAATGCTAACCCAGAGTCATGGCAAAGTGCCCGAATTGCCTACGCTGTACATCCTTTACAGTCTCAGGAAAGTTATTGGTAATTGCATCTCTGCCCCCTCCCTATAGATATTCTCCATGTACCATCCAATTCTTCACATTTATTATTCAAGGCACTTCTGGTTGGAGATTACTGCAGCTAACTTGCCAAGAAAAAGGATTGTCAATGCCTTTGAAATGCTGTGTTTTCTTTTGTTTGTCTTTCTGCAACCTCACTTTGTGATGCTGTTTCCTGAACTTCCCAGCTACTTTCCCAATCTGTGAGGGCTTCCAAAAGCTTAGTTGATGTCACAGGGTCATATTTATATCCTGATCTGAATTGCAGTTATTTCTTGGAAAGATAACTTTTGACTTTTTGTATACCTGAGCTCTGATTATGTGACAGGCAAAAACAACAACGAAATGCAATTCTGCTTATATAACAAATCAGATTATTTTGCCTTGCAGAAAAGCACTATATAGTAAACTATATGTGACCTCTGTGTAAAATGAGCATCTGCTTCCATGAGCTTAGAATATTCATCACATGAGAGTAGCAGAAGTAGTTGGGGAGCAGGATCTTGTGATTCACAGAGGTCATTATGAAATCCAAAGCAAAAATGGTAGACTGACATCTACCACCGAGTCAAGACATTCCTCTCTGCTTCGAAATGTTTCTTTTCATTCTAGAGTTCACATGCACAGTAGCTAGAGGCTAGGGCTTGTGTTTAATTCTTATTCAGCCTTTGATTAAGGGGATCATAACTTAGTACATAAAATCCCTGCTTTAGAACAACTTAGTGAAAGAAAGGGAAAGTATGTTGGCTTTTGGGAAGTGCTCCAAAATTTACATTTCACTTCCAGGGAAGTCGGAATGCTAAAGCTGTGAATGTGAAAAAGAATTGTGATTGAGGTGTTCAGCATCGAGTGCTAACAGTTGTCGTTAATCCCCCGCTGCTAAACATTCCTTAATGTTGCAATCCATGGCACCTTTGTGCCTGCTGAAGTCAGGGAAGGCAGCTCTGAGCCGCACAAGCCGCTGGTGTTAAACCAGCAGCAGCGTGGTGCTTTGGCACCAGTGTCAGAGCTGCACAGTGCTTTGGCAGAAAACACAAATGTTGCTGACATATAAATTGGACTAGATACTCTTACCTCCAGTTTTTAATGTCTGTGTTAGAGTGCATCCAGTCAACTGAGTATTTGCATCTCCACAGAACTGATCTCTAATTTTAATCTGTTATGCTAAATTGAAAAAATTACCCTATAGAAGGCGATAGTCACAATGCCTGGGGTAAAAACCTGCAAAAGGTTTGTTGGTGTTTTGATCACAGAAAATGATGTTAGTGTTTTGATCACAGAACCTATGAAAATTAGGTATTTTTTTGTAAATACTGTTGAAACCCATAAGAGTAAACAGTCCCTCACCTCAGAAAGCTGATAAACTAAGTAACCCTGCCTTAGGTTGATAAGGGGTTTGATAGGTAGTTTCTGTAAAGTCAGTGATAACTACAACAATTCACTCTTTGAATAAAAGTTGCACAATATGGTCCAAAATAGGTAAAGCAGGGAACAAGACAGAGAAGAAAAATATAACTGATGTATTTTCCTACAGGAGATATTGAGGCACTGAGAAATTGTAGAAGTTCTAATGACGAGCCATGAGCTCTGAAGATTCTTGAGCTCTCCAAAGAGGTTGTCTCTGGATTCTTTTTCCTTTCATTGCATTGGCTATTAGCTTTATAACCATGTCTTTACCTGATGGCATTTTATATTAAAGGAAGTTTTTGGGTTATAAATTAGATTGAGCTAGTAAAAGCCATGTCATGTCTTTTATTGCATTTTTCATTTGTTGTTATTATTTTATGAGAATTCAGGCTGTGTACAAGCTTCCAGCAGCTCTAGATCTCCCCCTCACACACATCCAGTGCTGTTAGGCAAGTGAGTAGGGATAGAAATGAATTGACATCTGTGCGGAAACTACTGGGAAGTTCAGCGGGTTTCTGATCTTATAATTAATTAAAAAGCCTGGAGAAGAAGTCTGTCTGGGGCTGCTTTTTATGGTAATTCCAAAACAAAACTGCAGTCATGGGAAGCAGGATTACCCCTGCTTTTTGCAAGCTAGCTAATACACTTTCTATGAAAAGCAAACACTGAATAAAACCAAAATAGTTGCAGTCAGCTCTGTGGTGACTATTTACCACTCTATCAGACATGATCCCAAACTCAAACCTTTGCTGGGGGATCTCAGCAATTTCAGAATGTAACTTTATCATCAGTTCATCTTTTTCACACAGGCAAGTACATAATAATACGTAGTGGCCGTCAAGGCCAAGCTTGTTCATTCATACTTCAAATTTTCTTGGAACAGGAGAGCCCCTATCAAAGACGACAACAAAATAGCTGTGAAGACCATTTCAGTAAGAGTCCCTGAAAGTGTTAGAATCCAGCAGGCATGACTTTTTATCCTTAAGGAAGTCTTGCCATGAACAGACTTCCACACTTTTTGCCTGATGGAGACCTTCCTACCTTGTCACACAGCATGTGATCACACTGAGCTCCTGGGTAAACCATAGAAGGGTTTTTAACTGCAAAGAAGCCTTGCATAACAGAGAAGATAAAAATGTGGAGAGAACTTCAGTCAAGTTACTACTGAGTAATCCAGAATGAAATGATACATTTGGCACACAGTTATTCAGTAAAGCTGCATGGAAGTATGTATTATGTATGGATTTCTATCATATACTAATTTATTTTAGTCTTCTCCTAACACTCTGTAGGACAAGTAGCATGAGTTTATCATGTATTCATCAGAGATGAGTTTATCATCTTTATAGCACACAGAGAACCAGGGTAAGTGCTCCACTATGATCCTTCAGAATAAGTGTGCTGCCAGTAGGCAATACAGCAGCTTGAGGAAGGTCTACACATAGCAAAAAAATATGTCAGAACCATTCTTTTGGATCCTTCTCCACCCAAGGCATCTGCACACTGAGCAGGGCAGGGATGTAAGGGCAACATGCTCAGGCTGTGGGTGTTAGCTGGGCTCATACCTAATGGCCAATGTGAGTGGGGAAAACAGCAAATTATGGTTTTTCTCTGATTTGTGTGTGAGTGAGCTCATACCTGTGCTGCAGAGACCTCTGAAACTGGTGTGAATGTGGACATCAGTACATAGGGCATATTAAAAGAGAGTTTTCCTTTTCTTCTACTTTCTATAGACAATTATTTTTAATAAATATGTCCAGGTATCTCTCTCTTATATTTTTCTAGAATGGCTTGAGGCCAAATTGTTTTTGGGAGTATTTCTCATCAACAGGCATCAAATGGGTAACAAGACAATATTGCATGCATTGTCAGAGCTTGTTAGATCATGGCTACGTTGCCAATATTCTAGGGCAGTACTCATTGGAACAACATTTGGTTGGCTGAAAGACATAATTTCCTACTGAGTGTTTCCATCCTGAGAGTTCATTGTGCCTAAAAATTTAGCAAATGGTAGCAAAAGAGCAAGCACCAAATGTCACTGTCACCTTGCCAAGGTCTATATTTGTCATTTCTAGACTTGGAACTTTCTGTATATATTAAAAGCAAATAGCTTTCAAGCTGAAAGTGTAGGATATCAGGGTAGAAGATAAAACACTTGACTTTGCAGCAGTGTAGTAGGGTTTCTTTGTCTTTTTTAAGCAATTATAAATGGCAGACATCATCTTAGCATGAATTATAAGCCTTCCTGTCTGCCAAGGAGAGCCTGTTTGTTAATGCTGCAATCATTCAACCTGTCAAGTTTTGCTTAATAATACTTAAGGTAACCCCTTGGAGAGTAAATGTAGATATCAATAAATATTTTCCAAAACACTGATTTTACTGTCAGCCTGGAGGACTCTGGTGCTCTAAGAGTTAAATAACTGTTTATTAGTTTTTCTTTTCGTTGAGATAGCCATTCCATAAATTAATTATTGATTTTATGTTCTTTAGAGTTGAAGATTTTGAAGGCCACATCAGCTTCTTTTAGGCTGGTAGAAACCCACCAGTCTACCATTGCTTATAATAAGACAGTCCTGATACCATTTATGTTCCTGTAAGGAAAAAGCTTTTGCTAGGCTATTTTTAGGAATTAATGAAGTCAACATTGGTATGGGAAGCCCGAATAAAGCTCTATGTATGTATGTATGTAGGTGCTATTTCCATATATATAGGCTATTTCTGTACATGCATTGCAAACCTTTCGTTTAGCCTGCTCAGTTGTTATATTCTGTCTCCTTTGTGCTTGTAATTTTCTGCAGTCAAAAACAGGAGGTCAAACAAAAGGCATTGTGTAGGCTTCAGAACTTCCACATACCTTGATATGTCATGAACAGAATTTCACTTCTGTTTTCTCTAGTTTTGGCAAAAATGTTGCCGTTTATTATGAAGCACATATTAGGACAAGACTCAGAGAAGCTTATTACCTGAAACCTGTGTTTTCTTTGTGAAGAAATTGTCCATTGTAGAATTCTGGTATTTGAGTTTCTGAACACAGTTATTCACACAGCATCAATCAGATGCTATAGATGCTCATATTGTTTTTCATCATAAACATGTTAAGCAGTTCTCTAGTCTTAAACCTCAAATTACATAAACTAAAATTAATTGCTAACAATTCTCATTCATTTTCATAAAGTTGTGCTGGTTTGAAATTAATGCAATTTGTAACAACACTGTCATGCTTATTCTGCCATTAAAACTCCAGTCATACTTACTAGGTTAGCACTGCATTGTTACATTTCCTCTAAAGTCACCAACAGCAGAAGAAAATTTGGCAATTGTTAGTGCTATTGAAATGCCATATAATTTAAAATCATATCAGGGAAACCATTGCAAAGCTCCCCACACTTTAATGGATCTTCATCCCCACTTAAATATTTACTTGCTTTTTCTGTGCATCAAATATTATTCATAATCTTTAGTCATGAGCTTTTGAAAATCCTCTTCCATGTTGTTATTCTCGAAGTCATCAGTATTTGTTTGCTGCTACCATTTTTTTCCCTAGGAAATATATTCCTGAAGACTCATGTAGCAGGATGTAATTTTATTGTTGTATTGAGAATACTTGGAAAAAAAATGTAGGATTAGATCCTGAAATTCAATCCTGAAATCTCATGAGCACACATTTCATTCTAACCATGAGAATAGGCTCATTAAATATTTTTCTCTCGTGGAATTGGTTGAAAGACAAATAACTGAGTCTGTATTTATCCAAGCTAGCCCTGTATACTCTTTTAAGTGTTCCATTATAAAATGATCCCTACAGTTTGAATTGTTTGGTAATTGAAATCCGCAATAATTATGTGAGGGCCTTCAGGGGAGACAATATGCCTTCCTTAATCTGAAATGGGTTTGGACATATAGTTGTGAGTGGATTTATTCTCTAATTTAACTGCAATCTATTCTCTAATTGAACTGGAATGACAAAGTGGTGCAGAAAATATGTATTCAGAGATGGAAACTAGTGTGACAAATGGCAGCCCCCTCTCTTTTGATTTGTTGAAGTCTGGTTACCAAATCAATGACATCCAAATAAATGATATACAAGGATTTCTGGGGCCTTCTGGTCAGATCAATATACATATTTTCATGCCAGTACAGTGACTGAATGCAATTCCTCTTTCTTTTATTTTTCTTTCTCTTTTTTTCTTTTTTTAATCAAATGAAGCTCTTTGTGGATGTTCTGTACCAAAGTGAAGTATTTCTTCCCAAATAAGAAAGGAATAAGATGATCTGGCACCTAAATACTGGGCATGGTCAAGGACAACTGTTAGCTGACCCTGCTTTTAGCAGGATGGCATTGGACAAGTGGATCTCAGGACATCCCTATCAATATCAATGGTCCCATTTCTTTCTGTGGAAAGAAATAAAATACCTGCTTAATCCAAATTTAGAAAATACTTCTAAGGCAAACATTTGAAAAGCTCTAATTTTTATACAAAACCCCTCTGCAATACAGCAGGAATTTTTAAACTCATAAGAATATAATAATTGTAAAAAAAATTGAGGAGGCTTTATATGAGGTTCAGGTAGGGATTAATCAAGAAGACTATGTTTATCTCCTTCACACACCATATTCAATCCCTTAGGGTTTAGTATACACAAAGATATATTTGAATGTTTCTAATTTGGTGAGAAAACTAGACTATATTTCCTTTCCAGCAAGCCTCACTGAACACTCTGGTGTATGGTAGTATGCTCTCTGGGCATGTCATTCTTGTCTGGCTTCTGTGGGTTTTTTTAATTTTGTTCTGCTTTTAGCTGTTCAAAATCGTGTAGAGAATTGAATGGTAAAAAATCAAACTTGGAATACGAATTCCTGTTGAACTTAACTGATTCTGTCAGTACACAGACATTTGCTTGATAAAATATAAAAGCCCTCAGTATCTTACACCTGTCATTAACTGGCAAAACAATAAACAATAACTTTCCTCACCCTTCCCTTATTGCTGAGGTTTGGTGATCAGCTATTTCAAATAATGAAGCTTTTCAAATATTTCCACTGCTCTTCTCTTGCATCCTGATTTGTTCATCATCTCTTTATTTCCAGTGATCAGACATCCTAAGCAGTACTATCAATGTCCTTTATTCTTTTAATTCCTATTCAGAGTTCTGGTTTTTAATCTCTGCCTTCTTGACATTTACTCTGAAACATCTTTTGACAATTTTTCTATGGGTAACATTAATCCTATCAATTTATTTCCTAGACTGGGCAAAATCTCAGCAAGCTCAAAGCCATTATCTTCCAAATTGTATCCCCATCTCAGACCAGAGCATTTCAATGAAGTAGTCAATAGATAAGGCAAAGGAGATCCTATTCCATCGATCTCAGTCTTCTGATGTTGCTGCCACTTTACAAGCATGTCCTCATCTCTCAAGCTGTCTCCTGCAGGTGTGTTGATCTGGAGAAGGATAAGTCCCGTGGAGGGGATTGGTGCTGTGCAGAGAGTCCTGGCAGGGTTCTCATAGTGCCCATATGGGGCTAAAGATGTAATTGTGCCTGGAGGTGCTGCAGCTCAGGACCAAAATTACTTTATGGCATCTTTTGTTCAGGTGCCCATATCTCCTTTTTAATGCCCATGTAGCTCACATTATTGATATATTGAAACACAAGCTTTTAAGAAGCAAAATGAGTGGCAAACCTCCTTCACTTGAGCACAAACCTGCATAATGTGTTCATAAGCCACAGAAAATAAGTAGGTAAGAAGAAGGGAGGCAATCCATTGCTCATGCCCACTGGGGATGGTATTATCTGTGTTTTCACAAATTTTGTTTCATGTAGTCCAACAGTATCAGGTGCATTAGTGCCAGAACAGCTTTCTTCCTATTCTCTCTGGCTTCCATACACATGAATCTGAACTGATGGTTTTATCTATGCTGTAAAAATATCACTTTAACATTTATAGTTTGCGCTCATTTGAAGGTGCTGCATCCCACAGGAGGGATAATTGTGAATAGAAAACAAGGAAAACTTAAGGGAATCTCTGGTAAATCATATATTTTGATTTGGGCTAATATTGAAAGGAGATAAACTACATTTCATCCCAGTAAGCATTGCTTGTTGGCAGACCAAGCCACCTTCCTCCAGATCATCTCATTATTGCAAAAGGATGAATGGGATAGAAGAAACACTAGTAACACCAGAAGGCTGGATATTAGCTGTAGGAAAAGATTAGATGAGACGAGATGGATTTGGCTCAGTCCCATGAGAAGGAAGATCAGGATAAGCCCCATACTGGGTCTGTGAGCAGAGATCTTCTCTTGGAGAAAGAGTCAGTGCCTGAGACTCCTGACCACCTCCCCACTAACAATGAGCAGGATTCCACTGCAGTGCTGAAGGTTGTGTCATATCCTCTGACATTCAAGGCTATTGAGGAATGATTTAGTTACTGAATCTCACAAGTCAGAGCTTCACCAAACAAAAAAGCCTCAGCTGTTGCAAAAATTCAAAGTAGGAGTCCTGGAGCTTTTAATGATGTAAGAAATGTCAGTTAAGATCACTATTTGTGAGTTTGTTTTGTCTATATCAATATGAAAGATGTCCCAAAAAAGCCTGTGTCTTGTTCTCAGTGGTAAAAAGCTTTAAGTGAGTTACAATATTTATCTTCTCAACATCATTTTTGTGCAGCATTTTGGTTATGTAAAAAAAAAATAGCAACAAGCAGAAGTTCCAGGGAGACATAATGTCTGGCATTGAACCAGCTGATAGAAGCTGGAAAAAATGGACAAGGGTACAGGAGTCCTTCACTGCAACAGCATGGCTATTGCTACTGCCTTTTAAAAGAAAAAGCTAAAAATAAAAAAAAATGTAATTACTTTTCCCTAAATTGGGTTTGCCTGCAGGGCAGCAAATGCTTCTGAGTACATTTGGGGAGTGGTTTGGAATGGAGTGCTTGGGAAGTGAATTGCTGCTTCTACATAATCTGTATCCTGCTTTGGGAAGAGTGTGTGTCTGGCTTCAAGGTGATATACCATCCTACTCAGGGCTGTCTCTTGAATGCCATTGTACTGTACAGTGCAGGTCTGGGGACTTGTGCTTATTAATGTGGTCAGTACAGTCAGTGAGCTGATAGGAGAAAAGGGATCCAAATGGTCTGAGTTATGTGCCTGAAGGGGTAGAAGAAGGGAGCACAAATTATGATAGGCACTTGCCCTTTTTTCTCCTGGATTATGATGAATGAGGTTTGTATAGACATATTTGGAGAAGCACAATGAAATTAGGCAGCAGATGTTTATCTTTGAGTCATGGAGTAATAAAGTTGAATAGACAAGAAGAGAGTGCTTAGCTAATCCTGTGGGCACAGAATCAAATACACCTGCTTTGCTTCTGATCTTTCCTTAGGCACCCTCAGTCATGGCATCTTCACAGCCATCCCAGGCAATCTGTTCCATTTTTCCTGCATGCTGAAATTTAAGTCTGTTACATCTTGTCATTTCCACAGTAGATGTGGAGAGCTTATTGTAAAAGTCCTGTTTCATTAATCTGATGCAAATTGCTCTCAGCCTTCTCTCAGATAGGATAGCTGATACATATTTCCTTATGGGTTAATTTTTTAGATAGCTGATCATTTGCTTTGCTCCCTTCTGACACCCAAAACTGGACAGTAAGACTGCTGACTGAGGGTGTGGGAAATTTCAGCCTCCACAGAACTATGTAATGGAAGGATGTGAAGATTGCATGGAAAGATGTGGGATAAAGGTGCTCCTTTGAAAGCAGACTGAACATGATAGGTGTCATTGGCTCTACATGCATCAACATGTGAAACGTGTGAAAGGACTAGAAGTAGATGGGGAAGACTTCAAGCAGATGATGCTTCATCTTTTGGAGAAGGGGGAGTGAGAGAATTTCTGTTAAGTGCAGATTAATCATACTCGAGGTGTTAAGAAAACCATTTCTTTGCAGTAGAGCTTGTGATGTCTACCAGAAAAGAAGAGACTTGAGAGGTCAAAAAGGCAAAGAAAATACTTCTAATGCTGAGATATGAAATGATGAAGATATAAAGTGTAGATTTGTATGTATGGATGAAGTATCAATGAATGTAGAGCTAAGTAAGGAGCAGTTTATTAAAATTCAATCAAATGTTTCCTTTCTGTGTTGTCTAAAGACATTTGTATTGCTTATTTGCATTTTACTGCATCCTTTTCCCCATCATTGCCGTTATCACTGTGAAGAAACTCTGAAAAAATTTGCCAAGGAAATATGAGTCCCTGGAAATGTATGAAAAGTACTGGCTAGGATACTCCCAGGGAAGGGTCCCTCAATGCTGGTTTTTGTTGGTTTGTAGCAGTGAGATAGGAGGTGATGGAGCTAAATGTGGTTGAACTCTAAGTGCTGCAGATGGATTTGCCTTTAATTTGAGAGTTTGAGTAGATTTTCCTCTCTTAGGATGGGCTGTCCCATGGTCTGGGAACGCCTCTCTCTGCTTTGCTTACAGAGGGTGTGTGGATGACTAGTTCAGATCCAACTCTTACCTTTCAACAGAGACCAGGTGAGATGAAGTCCAACTTGGACTCCAACAAGAGTCATGACAAGGGAAAAAGAGCAGAGGGAGCAAATGGTGACAGTGGCCAAGTGGCCTTATGGTGGGAAAAAGGGGGTAGAAAGGCTGGAACTGGAGGAAATCAGAGAATAAAAGCAACTAAGAAAAGTGAAGAGAGAACAGATAACAGCTCTGGACCAGTTCTGGTGAAATGGAAAGATGTTGCCAGCTGAAAAAGGCTCCATTCATAGATGGGAAACCTTCAGAAAGCCACATTATTTCTCCGCAGGTCTTCTCACTGGTGACCAATTTCCCAGAATGACTTTTCCAGACCAGACTTTCTACCTGCTGATGCTTGTTTACAAACAATATGGTACAGTATTTATAGTGCTTCTGAATTACATTTAACTGGTGTTTCTTCCATACCACTGCATGTTTGTAGCAGTGGTGCCAAGTTCTGTAAAAGACTTGCTAGCTAGCACAATTGAGCTGCCACCCACACTGGAAAGCCTACAAATATTTCAGTAAACATGGGAAGGTGTTGGCAGTCCTCTTTTAAAAGAAGCTTCAAAATGATCTCCTGCTTCTCTAAGGAGACCATGTAACCAAGATGTAAACAAGTATTTATGATGTATTTGGGGTGTTCAAACAAGCTCTGAGCTGGACTGAGAACTTAATTTCTGATTTTGGAAGGGGCTTTTCATTTTTTAACTAAACCATGGAAGCTCTGAACAGAAAGGCTTCATATGAGGAGGGGGAAGATCAATTTGGAAGAAGGAAGAGTTAGACTGGATGCAAGCCAATTCTTGAGATGTATTCTGTATCTAAAAGGGCCTGATTCCCATTTTCTGAGTGCCTGTTGGTGTTTTGCCTATATTGATATCCACCGAATGGCACTTTGTTGGATATTTGTTGGACCTAACACAAGACCCAGGTCATGAGAGCAGAAGTGCTAAGGCATAGGATCTAGAGTAAGGCATTTCACATAGAAAGAGCTGAAGATTTCAGGAAATTCTGAAGCCCTCTTAGACGCTATTGGGGCTGAAAAGGAGAAAGAGAAATCCACAGAATAGATGAAGTTTCAGTAGCTGGAGCTTTATTGCAAATAAGCTTCAAATGTGGCAAATTAATTTCTCTATCTATTTTAATTTATTAACTGCCAGCCTCAGTAGGCCAAAACCCTCTCATAGGGAGGCTGGAAGGTGAAATTTGAAGAGGCTCCAATGGAGACAGAGTGCTGAAGAAAGACAGCAGTCCAGGTCCTGCTCTAACCTCTGCTTTGTCTGCATTAGTTACTTTATTGTCAGTGGGCTCGCTTCAATGAGTAAAAAGATTGAAATCTGTTTCTGAGTATCTTCTTCCTAAATGTTTAATCCTCCATATTTAGCATTTTTTAAATCAATCATATCAAAATAAATGAAAGAGACATCCTGAATGGAAGCAATTTTTTCCAATGCTACAGACAAGTCCAGGAAATAGTCCAACAGGAAATAATTGAATAATGTTAAGTCATTACAGGACCCTGGTTGAATAATTCTGTCATTATGCATTGGAAGACTTAGAATATATAATCTTGGAAAACAGCAGGAAATTTGCATTTTTAAGAGGAAAATAGCCACATTTATAAAATTCAGTTCATGTTTTAGAGAAGAAAATTGGTCTTGAAAAGTAGTCAGTGTTGATTGTTAGCATAATGTGATATTACATGTAGCATCTATTGTTTTTCCAAGAGAGATTGACAAATCTCTCAAAGTACCAGGCTAAAAACTCATCAACATAAAGAATTGCAAAATGCAATATGCACAAATAATCAGTTGACTTCTATTACATCTAGCTAGTTAGCTTCTTGCAGAAGAACCCAATCTGTTATTGTGACAGTCAATTTTCAATATACAATAGAAGTTGTTTATCACTAAAAAAGGAAAAAAAGCCCTCCTCAACTCATTTCAGATTTGGATTGTGTCTGTTTAGGGAGCTTCCTATCTGGATTCCTCTTGATTTGTAGAAGTTGAGCTTTTTTCAGAATTTTCAGCTTAGTGTGGGAGGTGAGCTGAAATCCTCTGTAAAAGCCCTTTAATTTTGCGTGAAGTGCATGGGGAACATTGCTCTGCCTGACAGCATCAGTCACACAGAAAAAGGTACGTGGAGGAAGCTGCCCTACTGCATTGTTCATCAGGGCAAATGAGGGCCATTTATCCAGCTTGGAGGAATCATGGCTATTTTAGCTGCCTAAAGATCATATGATCTATCAAAACATTATAATGAAGTGGCTAAATATAAGTGTGATAGTGTTTGGAACCCTTGGCAGAAATTAATTATCAATACCTGTTTCAAATTGTATGAGTGCAGGGATTCAGATCCCAGTGTCTCTGGTGACAATACAGAACAGCGTAGGAAGGCTGAACTTTGAAGGCTGGTTGAAAGGAAACCTTGTCTTTCAGATCCCTCAGTGTTTTGGTGACAGGTTGTCATGACAGTCCCAGAGCCACAATGTACAGGCGGATTTCTTCTGAGATACACCATTGGATGCCACTGTAGATTTAACACTGGTAATAGCCCCAGAAAAGAAATGTAAGACGAAGTAAACAATGTTCTTTCTCCCCTCACCTTTTTGCCTTTTTCTGCACTGTTATGTTTAGAACAGTTTTAAACTTGTCCTGCCATTTCCTCCAAGAAGGCAATGAACAAGCTGTCTGAAGAGAGTTGTTGTTTATCCCTGTGAAATAAGCCCATCTGAGACTCAAGTGTGACATTTCCTTGTATAAACCAGACAGCAGTGCAGTTCTGATCACTTGATTTCTGTTAGAACCAGGCTATGCAGCTGCTTTTTTAAAGTTTTGACAGTTCACTGAAATTTAACCTTATAAAACACCTGATAAAGAGATTCTGTGTGGGTTTTCAACATTTTGGAATTGATCTGAATTTGGCTTTCATACCTAGTGTTGCTGAATCATTCCCCCTAAGATAACCTGGTACTTGGCCTTGGCATCACACACCTGAGCAGATTCATCTGACCTTCATCCTCTAAGCCCTTTAGCAGCGCCTGACACTTTGGGTTTGTAGGCAAAACCCAGCAGCACCTCAGTGCATGAAGTACAGTGAGTTCTGCCTGAGCCGCCCCTGAATTGTTGCTGCCAGCTGGAGTAGTCACAGAGCTGGCAGTGCTCTCTTGCCTTGATACAATAGTAGGTACGCCTCCAAATCCCATGACTGAACATGGTGGTTGTTCAGAAATAACTCTGGGTATTGTCCCTGTGTGATAACCTGGTGCTTGATTTGCAAAACAATCCCCGATTGCTATGACGGGAAGCAATGCACGCTCCTTCAGCACACCCTAGGATGGAAAAAATGGATTCTTGGCTGTGAAACCTCCTCTTACCATTGTTAGAAATGGAAAGAAATCATTGTTACTCTAAATGGAGCTTTTCTAGTGCTTGGGGAAATGAGCCATCGTGCTGGAAAACAGCACATTAATCTTCTTTCCAGCTCCTAGTTCATGGTGTGGCCAATATTTTTCTCACTATTTACTGGCAAATAGATAGAAGTTGCCTGTCCCCTTCTTTTATTTGTAGCTGAATAACAAGACCTCTCTCTCAGATGCCCACATAATTAACTAGTGTCTGACTGTTGTTAATTTGTTCTCAGCATGAAAAAAAACTGCTTTCAAGTCTATTTAAAAGGCTGTCTTTTGCCTGGGAAGTAAGGGAGAGGCAGTGGAAGAATGGGTTTATTTCCATATAACTTGCAGTCGTACTTTTTCTGCATGTCCACAAGAATGCACCTTCAGCACAGGTATATTCACATGAGCCCATGGCTTTCCTGCATCAAGTCACTTCTACTTCAGCACTCTCCTGGGAAAAAAGGGTTTTATTAACATGAAATGGGTACCTCTCGTTTTCTGGCCTACACCATCCTATTGTTACTAGTTCTCTTCCCATCAGAGAATAAACTCCAGTCTTGGATTCAAGTTATGGAGTTCTGACTCAGGCAAAATTTCTTGTTGTTTCTATTATTTATTAATGATAATAAAATAATAATGCATCATTATTTATGTATTGGCTGATTCATGTTTAGAGCAAGAGTATGAATCTATAAGTCTCTTAAATGCAGAATAAGCAGAGGTGCAGACCCTGCTAATCTTTATAACCTGATTTAAATGTAATAATTATAAGATGCAATAATAATTTAAATTTGAGTTATTTAAATGATTTATTAATTAATAATAACATTATTAACTAAATAATAATAATAAAATATTATTAACATTAATTAAATGTAATAATAAATAACCTGACATAAAATGTCCCTTTCTAAAGAATATAGGGAAAGATATGAGATAGCAAGCTGTTAGAAGATTGCTCAACTGGAGAAATTTTGAATAATTTATTTTAAATTTTTCCTTGTAGAAAAAGCCACCAGAGTATGTTACTTTATGTTAAAATGTTCAAAAATAATCTTATTAAAGCTTCTACTTTTAATAATGGTAGGCTATATTAAAAAAAATCAGAGAAAATGAAGATGAACATCTTGGTTACTTTATAACACTAATTTGAGGAGAAAGGTGCTTTGCACCATAGCTCTGTCACTGAGGTTATGCAAGATTAGAGAGTAAGAAATCTCCTTAATAGTACCAGTTTCAAGGTCAAATGGATCATCTTACTGTCATTTGTGTAGGATTTCTTTGTTTACATTTGGATGTTCCATATCTGCCATCTTCAGATAATTCAAATAGAAGCATATAATTTATCTGATCTCCTCTGTTAAATGGTTTTTCTATACTTTTCATTTAGGAAAAAGTTTTAATCTTTTACCCATACCTGCCAATATTTGTTCTGTTTACTGCCACCAGGGCCAGCTTGTTCTATACTCCTGGTTTCCAGTGAGCTAAAACAATAGCCCAGTTTCTGTAACAACCTTAGTTTCTAGGTAAGAAGATGAATCAGTTTTTATTTCTTGGTTAATACTCAGTAAAAGGGCCTTGCACTACTTCAACTGAGTCACAGTTCACATTGTTCTTCACAGTGAGTCAGATCCATCCTTCAGTGGATCAGGTATGTGTGAGTTCTCAGGAGAACATCTACTTTTAGCCACTGTATTTGCAAATTTGATTATTTTTTCCTGCCATCATGCACTGTTATTACCTCACCTTTAATCATGTCTTCTTTATGAATGTACACGGTGGCCTATCTTAATGTTTTGATAAGAAAGCTTTAACATTCAATAAATGGCCACTATAAAGCATTTGAGTTATCAGTAGATTGATGCATGGCGCAAACATCATACGACCACTGCCTAGACCTCACTGCCCTGAGAAATCCACTGTCCTGAAGACTCCCTATCAGGATTGAAACAAAACCTGAGTCCCTTTCCTTTTTGTCATATGCTTTCTATCCTTACAACAGTTTGGGTTTTCTGGTTACTTCTTTCTAGACAGTGGTACCCATATATCAGATGTCCTCTTTGTGCCATGACACCCAGCAACTGCTGTGTCCTTCTTTATAGCTGTGCAAGAGATTTCAACAATGTCAAGCACACAATGACAGAGTGAGAATAATCTTCTTAATTGTGATACTCTTCCTGAATTGTTTAAAGAAATGCATCTTTTTAAAACAAATGAAATAGTCAAATAAAGAAAATTAACCCCATGCTCTGTGTACCTCAAATAGCAATAGAAGAATTATAGTAGCCAACAATTTTTGTCCAAGGAGTCATGTGTTTTTTCTAAAGTCATCATTAAAATCTGATACTCTTAAGCAGAAACTTAGAAATGTAGCTTCAGTGATAGGTTTAGCATCACTGAGACTTCCTTTTTTGAGAAGCCAGGTTATGGTTTTCAAGGAAGCTGAAGGGCAAGGCTGGAACAGAGTCCCACTGGCAAAATCTTGGGAATCATTGCTCGTTTGTCTTGTTTGAGGAAAAGAACCTCAAAGCACTGCAGTGCCTCCCCCATGTGTCATCCCTTTGGGAGGGAAATAATTACGCTGAGAAATTAGACCAAAATAAGATTCCCTTAAGCATAACTTAACCTCAAGTTGTTGCCAGGATTGTGACAAGGAAATGGTAAGCATAGGCTGATATATATTTTTAATTCTTCTTGGAATGTCTTCTAATCTTGTAAAGAAAATAGTTATTCAACATTTGTTCTTGCTTTTAAATCTCTGGGGATTCTTAGGGTTTTTTTTTTGTTCTTCCCACTCTTTCATTTGCAGTAGCAGCACTGGCTAATCAAGGCGCAGTTGCCAGATTGTTCCATCTCGCTGTTAGTCCTCAAAGCTCGTGGTGTACTCCAGCTCTCAAAAGCAGCAATGCACCTACACAAGGCCAATCTCCACGGTCTTACTGTAGGTTTGTTAGCTTTAAGTATGGGCTTAAACTCCTCTGAAACCAGCAAGACCCACTCAGACTGTTGGAATGCTTTGCTAAACCAGAGCAGCCCTCTGAACAGGGCTCTGTTTGCAGACGATGGGAACAGACTGTGCCTGGCTATTGAGCATCACAGAAGGGGATATGCACAGACGTAAATCCATCTGCAGAATTTGGAGGATGATTAAACATTGTCTTCCCATAATGAGCCAGCCTTGTACTTAATGATCATGGTGGTGAAAACAAACCTAACACACCATTTCATCTGTTAATTTTGCACAGCTCATTTGAATTGATTTTATGACCCTGTCACATCTGACAAAAAAAATTATGGCAGGAATTCAAATTTATGGTTAAAAAATGTGACTATGAGTGATGCAAAGAAGCAATTGGTGAAAAAAAACCCAAAACATTTTTAGAGGTTACAGATTCTATGATAGGATCCAAAGAGGAAAAATAGCATATGGCGCTGAAGTATATTTTATGTTATGGGTTGCTGAAAGGCACATATGTTTCCTCTTTGTGAGAGAAAGTTGGCTGAAAGTTATCTACTGAACATCAAAGTTTTCATTACTATTCCTAATTATGCTATTTTTCTGATGACCTAATCAAACAGAAAAAGTAAATCATACCTCTGACTTTTAGCAAAGACACCAAGTGCCTGACTGTCCTTGAATTCAGTCTTTTCTAATTGCCAGTTGTTCCCCAAAATAATTATATTGTAGATTTATTTTTATAGCCTGAAGTTCTCTTCTAGGACAATTTCACCTCTTGAATTTGATGTAGATATTTTAGGAGAATTTTTAAGAAGGATGGTTACTGTTGAATTATAAAATATTCCATAAGATACAGGGGACCATTTTGTTCTCTGGTAGAATCCTGAGAAGACAAAGAAGTTATAGAACAGGTTAACTTGATTTAGTATGTCTGAATGCTAACATACTGAAATATCTCGGATGACCTTGTTTCTTTGAATAGTTGAAAGAAGAATGTTATAAAGAATATTACTGGTATATTCTATGTTACTGCATTTCTCCAGATGGTCGTATCCATGGGCCCTGAAAGTAGCCGTGAGTAAAACAGAAGTTATAGGTCTCTGTCCTTTTCACAGATCACATTGTTAAATGAGACACCAATTCGAAGATTTAATAAATGAACTTATTGATTATTCAATGTTTTGGGATAGTTTTCTAAAGCTCCTAGTAGTTCTGTGCTTTGTTTTGGTAAGCAATTTTACAATATCCAGGAACCATCTTATTTTCTCCTTACATGAGACTCTGACTTCTCTTCAGATAGCAAATTATTTTGTCTGCTCCATTCAGAAGTAGCTGCCTTCTTTTCCTGGGCTTGGGGCTTGGGTAGTATTTAGTAACTTATTAAATTAGATGGCCTAAATACTTTATTCAGTTATCTAGCTTAGATTTGTGTAAACACTAGCTCTTAGAGCAGAATATTACAAGCATTGCCTAGAGGGGACTAAATCCCCAATGACAAAAGTGGATGCTTGTCTCTGGTCTCCCTGCAGCAATGCAGGACCAAGCCCTGGGAGGGAGAATTTGGGCAGGGGAGGATGGTGGTGCTGGATGGCTTTGATGGCCAGAATGCCCTGCCAGTGGCCCCAACAGCCCTTTCTGCTCTCCAGCACAGATCAGCTAAAGGTAGTTAGAGGAACCAAATGGCCATCACCTTCCCACAATGTGTAGCACATTTCCATACAACTTTCCTGAAAAATGAACCTCTTTGATGATTTTATCAGTATTTTCACCAGACCCAAAAAAGCTGTAAATTTACTTTTATTGCTACAGAAAAGTCTCAGCAAGAGAAATCTATCCAAGAAAGAGCCTGAGCAAGCTACTGTACCCCAGTTTTAATCTGTCTCCATGTAATTGACTAGATCACTATGTTTCCTTACTGTAGGGGTGGCAAGGCACTGGAACAGGTTGCCCAAAGGAGTTGTGGATACCCCATCCCTGGAAGTGTTCAAAGCCAGATTGGATGGGTTTTTCAGGAGCTTGGTCTGGTGGAAGGTGTCCTTGGCCTGTGGTAGGGGGGATTGGAGCTATATGATCATTAAGGTCCCTTCCAAAACAAACCATTCTGTGATTCTTTGTTCCTCTTGATCAGAAGACAGCAAGGTGATGATTCCTCAGGGGATGTACTTGTACAAAAGCGAGCTGCATCTATTTTCTTGGAGGTCTTTGAAACACACTAGAACAATTTCTGAGGGACATTACTGAGACTAGTGTTGACCTCTATGTCCTTGTCCAGTACCATTAGGCAATATTAAAAAAACCCTGAACAAATAACCAAACCCCTGCAACAGAGGAAGAGATCACTTCTGAACTATTTTAAACTGTGTGTTTGCTAGTGAACTTCATGAGAAATGATCAACTGTAGGACATGCTGGGAGCTTTTTGGCAGATAACCTTGGAAAAAGTTTTTATCTGGTATGAAATTAATCCTAATCAGAAGCATGGAATCTAAAAAGAAAACTTATGGCCTTAACATGAATAGTTAGGGATCCACAGCCCTAATTATTAACACTTTAATGTTAGCAGAAGAAGTGGTAAGAAGAGAACTGTGTTATGTGAAGGATTACTATGTATAATTTCATCATTCAAAAAAACCACATGCCCAAATACAAGTAAATTAATAAGAGTAAGAAAAAAAAATGTTCAAAGATGACTCAGAATTTTTCAGCACTGGAATTCGAAGTCCAATATTTCATCGTTCTAGATCATTACTACTCTTGCAATCTCCTTGTAATTGGGAAGGGGAAAACAAAAGGATTAGGCATTCAAGACTGAACAAAAGACCTCTAGTCCATATATTTCTGCAGAGATAGGGCAGAATTGCACAGATACATTGAGACTGGAGGAGTTGATGCAAAGTTAGCCATTATTTCTGATTTTCCTGCCATATAATTTTATTCCACTGTTTGAGAACATGATGACTGTCTTCATCTTGCACCTGATACTAGTAGTGCCCTTCAGCAGATTTTGCATTTGGCCTCCTTCTGAGTATTTTGGCATCAGAAGTAAGTCTGAGTAACTATTAATCTGCTAGATCAGTCTGTGTGTACTGCAAGCCATTAATTTCATTCTTACACAGGAGTACTCACTACTCAGCCTTGTGGACAGGTGATCCCAACCAGTTCATGTATTTTTAGTATATCTTTGCACATTAAGTAATGGGACAGCAGAAGGCAATGATAGTCAATATTACCATAATTTCCCAACCAGGGGAGAGACAATAAAGCACTTGCACAAGATCTGGACCACTGCCCACCTCAATTGGCTTCCAGCAAATCATTTAATTTTCTAGTCCCACATACTCAGTGAAATATGAGCAGAGATGCTGAAATGCTTTGTAAAATAGTTTAAAAGCCACTCTAAAATGTAACTTATAATGTAGAATAGCTTTTTCAGTATATGACAGTGCAGTAGACATGGGGAGATGATGCTTGTCTTTCTTAGGACTGAGGGTCCAACTTGAGGATCTTCACTTACTTCTGCTAAAAGCAGGTTTTAAACTTAATTATCATGTTATGTGTTCCATTCAGTGCATGGAAATGTTCATAAAATGTTTTTATTCACATTCTCATTCTTTGCATTATACAGAATAAATCTATATTACTTCAACATTATTTCTAGTTATTTTTGTTGGACTAACCGGGTTTCTGTTCCCTCTCCTCCTTTAAAAGCTCATCCTCCATTCTGCATTAAATTAATTTTAAAGCCCTGGGTACTCAGTTCATCCCTTACACACAACCCAAAGCAATGAGAGGAATGCTGCAGCAATTGGGACTGTTTATTTCCTCTGTGTGGTCTCATCACAGATCTCCTCCTGAGGTTTTCTGATCAGGGCTCTTAAAGGTCATGATGGCATGAGAAAGATGAGGCCAGTGGGGCTGGGGTCTGAACAGACAAAAGGTAAGGGATTGCATTGGGCAGGAAACTGTTCCCAATGGATATTGAAATTTGGTTTGCTCCTTGGTGAAGAATATACAATGTGGGATTCAAAGTTCCCTTCCACATTTCATTTTATTTGAAATATATCTGGAGGCAGATGCTGAAATAAAAACATAGCTAAGACACCCTGAGGGTGGTGAGAAGGAGCTTGACCAGCTCACCCCCCCTGCTCATCATGCTTCCAGAATAAGCAAGACTTGCCATCACATAATCCTTTATTAAAGGTTAGCCTGAGCCCCATCATGTGCTGTGAGAGGAAAAGTGGGCATACATTACCAGAACTGCATACTTAAAATAAGTAGACAGTATCAAGAATGCGTCACTGTACCAGGATCATTTGAACCCATCTGATTTTATTACACACACAGAGCATTAAGGTCAAATCTTCTGCATGGAAATAATCCAAGGGTTTGGGTAAGTATGATATTCTTTAGTCTCTGCAATCTGAAAGAACAAATAAAAAAGCAACTAAAGGGATTACAAATAAATCACTCTGGCTTTTTTATCCTAAAGCCCATTTGGCTGGATATGTAGTAGTATTCAAAATTGCAGAACAATTCATATACTTATCTAGCAACTATTTCACTTGACTGAATCAATGAATAAAGTTGCATTAATTGCCAAAACTGCTAAGTTTAGCACAATCCACATTTTACTTCCTCTTTTTTGAGTATATTCTATAGCTAAAAGCGGATTTTGTAAATCCTACACATTAATCATGTGTTGTGTTCAAAGACAAAACAGAGCCCTGAAATTACAGATTTGGGAAAAAATGTACCCTGTGTTCATTCATTAATTTTTTTGCTATCTGATATTAGAAGTAGTCCATAACTAAGTAAGTCTTGCTTCTGTCATAAGTAAGGGTGCTTTCTTCACCCTTATTTGAAGAATTTACATAAGGTGTTTATGTCTGAATCTAAACCAAGTTCTGTCTTGTAAGCATGGTGACTGAACTTTCAGGAATCTGAACAGAAAAATCTAAGGATGAAATCTTTTATGAAAACTCAAATAAACTTAGACAAATAAGACATATATGATATTTGTTGAAACATGGAATTGTTTTGTGTTATGATATTTTGGGGGATAGAGGGCTTTTAATTTTTTTATCAAAGCCTTTTCCATCATATTCTCTTTTCTCTCCATTTTCAGGGAGATATCTGTCTCTCTCAGTACCACAGATGCAGTGAACCTCACACCTTACAGAGAGAGATAAAACATCTGAGAAAGGGAGAGGTTTTTGTTTTCATTTATCTTCTGATGAGCCTTCCCTGTTATTCATATTCTAACCATTCCATTTGTGTCAGTCCTCCCCTCATAGCTCCACCTCTGCAAAGCACCATTAGATACTTTCTTAGATTAAAATAACTTTAAAGTAGTTGTGCTTTTTTTTCAGCCAGTGCCATGACCATTCTTCACTGCTCATTTACCACCCAAGAAAAAATCAACATGGAAAGACAAAATGTGGTGCAAATCCTAACTTTTTGAAATATTTATGTCTTTCATTTGTGTTTGAACACATAATTTACATGTTTGTGTACACTGTGTTATATACAAACACATAAATGTGTTCTGGTGCATGGATACTCACACATGTACCCTTTTATCTTTACAAATAGGATGCTTAGAGATCACTTTTCTGTAGAAACCTCCATACATACACATGGCTACCTGTGTGTATGTTGAAGTAACTTTGATTTCAAGTTGTGAATAGTAAAAGCTGAAAGAATTTCCAATACAGTCCCAGGTGTGATCCAGTAATAATTTAACCAGTGTTAATATATGGTTTTTGAATGCAATACAAGGCACCAACAAAAAGCTTAATGTAGAGAGTCATGGGCTAGATTTGATTTGTAACTCCCAGAGCTCACAGGTTTAGCACCTTCAGGAATACACAGTTTTCTGCACCCCAGATGACACTGTGACACAGCTACTCCTCCCAAGAGCCTGCTGACCACATCAGCAGCCCACAGATACTGGCAGAAAAAAGTACAATCCTCTGCTTCCTTTGGCACATCCTCAGATTGATGCATTCCTGGTGTTTTCCCAGAAAACCAGCTGTTTGTTTTACCACTGAGCTCCTTCTCAGTGGTAAACAACCCTAGGAAGAGGGGATTAGAGCAGGGAATTGGGGTTCTTGTTATTTCCACTTATCTCCACCAAGGACATTTTATATGGAAACTTTACCCAATAATTTTTGTCCTGCCTTCCCCAGCTGACAAGAATGCTCTAATTAAACACAACTGCTGCTATAGTCATTGTAGTGAATCTCTCAACGTGAAGTTAGCAGGTAGATGAAAAATCATATATCTGTTGTAAAATTCTGCAAAATCTAAGACAATATATAAATGCTAAGATAAAAGGTCTGAAAGCAATATGATTAATGACTGGAATTTAGTGTGGTTATTGCTGGTGTCTCTTTTACTGATGGAAAATATCATATATGATAAGTTAATTAAATGCAATGTCGTATTTCTTTATTGACTTGGAACCACAAAGGAGAGCAAAACTAAACTAAAACAAAATATTTCTCAGATGAGAAACAAGAACTGTTTGTATTTTAAAGATACTGGTAAAAACAGTCCTGGTAGAAAATGCTGGTATATGTCAAAACCAGGAATATTCTTGTTTCATTCCAACCAATAACAATTCATTTTCTCTGTAATAGCTCTTCTTAGTGCATAACTTCCTGAAAAATGCTGCTGCTTTTTTTCATATCCTTTCTCTAGGTATAATCATCTTCAAGTGTTTATTTTCCTATTTCCCCCTATTGCTTCAGCTTTATTTTAGAGAGCTATGTTGGCATGATGGCAAGGTTCAAATATTCAATTGGAGATCATTGTAAGTTTCATTTTTGTTTTATGCAAATAGTCAAATTAAATAGGAAGGCTAAAAACAGAGGTAAAAGTCAATCTGCAAGTACATTAAGAATTCTGTAGGTTATACAAATCTCATACTGAAGCCTACAAGAGATTTTTCTCATCTAACATCTTAATACCCAATATTTATTTAGTATGTGATAGCTCGTGTCTGGAGGTGAATGAAAGAAAAATTATCCTTTTTTCAAGGAAATAATGCAAATAAACTATTCGCACGATGAACGGAAACAAAACCAAAAATAAAACAACAAAAGAGAAAGAAATGCTTTAGGGAACCAGAGAGTCCTGTTGGTTGCCATATTTGATTATATCTCAGATAAATACATTATTCAGGACTGTCTGTGAAGGTCAGGATCAAATCACAGATCATTCATCCCCAGTTAAATTAAAGAGATCAGAATGAAGAACCCAGGAGAAAGATAAGGTTTAGGAAACTCCCCAGTTTGGCTTTATCAGTGACAGGTGTATGAGGGGAGTTTTGGCCTGCCCTGTATCACCTTTTTTCTGAGAGCCCCAAACACCTCTGGCTTTCCCAGGGCCTGGCAGGATGAGTGGCACATGTTCCTGAGGACCAGCACTGGGATGATGCGAGGAGCCAAGTGGGGACTATTTCTTCCTTTGCTCTTCCTTTGTTAGACTCAGAACAACTGGAATCTCCTGTTTGATGACACTGTGGCTCTGCTCAGGCTGGTAAATGTGTCAGGACACATTTTGCTTTTGGCAGGTCAAGTGCCGTTTCCTGACTCTTCCCTTACTGTGTGTCACTTCTCAGAATGAGAAGGTGCCCAAAGCTGAAGGGTGTGAATAACTCCACAAACAGAAACATCCCGTCACACAGAGCTGCAGGCTGAACCTGTGAGAGCTGTGGGGTTGCCTGTGCAAAGCCTGCTTGGGCAATGGGCTTTTGTGCTAACTGGCAGCAGCCTTGTGACAGCAAAATGGAAATGTTCTCTGCAGCACACTTGAAATACTTGCGTGACTTGACCCTGGCCTTCGATTCTGAGTTTTTTTCACCCTATTCAAGGTAACAGAATAAAAAAGAAAGAGCAAGTACTACACACCAAAAACCAATGGACATACAAGTAACTCTAGTGTGAAATATGCTGCTAGATATTTGGAGGTGTTGTGTGTCACAATGACATGCAGCTATAAAACCACTCAAAGGTACAGCAGATTTATATCATTCAAAGTCTTGTTAAGGAGGATCATTATTCCTGTGCCACTTTGCAGCATAGATGTTATTAAAGGGCATGTTTGCTCTCGTCATTATTATAGCAAACAAGTAATTTTGCTTTCATAGCGTGTTCCATAATCTTTTTATATGGATGTACACAGGTTTGTACATCTTAATGTGTATAGATGTCTTCCTGATGTATATTATATATAGCATGCATAATACTTTGCAAAATAGATCCAATATTTAGATTGTTGTACTATTACATGCATAATATTTATAGGCCTGTTATTTATGTGTTTCATAGAATCTTAAGGGGTTGGAATGAACCTTAAAGATGGATCTTGCTCCACCCAACCTGCCTTTAAACACTGTCAGGGTTGGGGCATCTGCACCATCCACAGTCATCCTGTCCACCACTCTTTTAGTACAGAATTTCTTCCTGATATAAGCTAAACTTCCACTTCTTCATTTCGCACCCCTTACTCTTTGTCATACCACTGCAGTTCCTGATGAGGAGTCACCCTCTGCCCTCCTGGTAGGCCCCCTCAGATACCAGAAAGTTGCTGTGAGGTCTGACACAACCTTCTCTTCTCCAGGCTGTCTCTTGGGACTCCAAGCAGTCCCAAATTCTTCATCTGTCCTCATAGAGAAGATGCTCCACTCTGTGGCCCTCCCCTGGACTTGCTCCAATGGTTCCATGTCCTTCCTTTGTTGGGGACACCAGAACTCTGCACAGCACTCCAGGCTGGGTCTCACAAGAGAGGGAGAATTACCTCCTTAGACCTGCTGGCCACACTTCTTTTGATGCAGCCCGGCATACAAAGTGGTCCAAATTTGTAAAAATGAGAATTATTTGTAATTCTTCCTAATTATAGGAAATCTATGCACGAAGTTCTAATGTTACATGGATTTAGTAAGTGTTACATTGTTGCCTGTAATCAAACTACTCTGGCAGTATATCTGCTTAGAGCAATGACCCCTGGCTTTAGAGCAGAGAATCGAGGGTACACAGTGACAATCAAAGAAGGAAATTCACAAGCCTGTAATCTTACTGGAGCCACAGTTTTCCTCTTCCTTCTGCAATCCTCAAGTGCCAAAATAAATTTGAGAACAGTGTGAAAACAATAGCATGCAGAAGTCACAGGTCCTAATAAGTGTTTGCAAAAAATTGAATACAAAAGAAATTTGGAAAAAAATTCAAACCCTCTTGGCAAAGGTCAAAGATTGACCACATGTGGTTTGAAGTATAAAATGTGTAAAAAATATAATCATGTTAGTTGCATGAACCAGTGTCCAGATATTATTTGTATGTAGCTGTACTTTAGAGGTTTTGGAAGAAGCAATACAAGCAAATGCAGTTCAGCTGTTTTGAAAGGTGGATGAAAATTTTTGTTGTAGGATTAGCTGCCAGTCAGTGATTAGAAGGAAGGATTTTGCTCGCGTGGCCTGACGTCTTCCTGCTGTCTGTAGCAGAGGGCCAGCCAAGAGCAGGGGTTTTGCTGGCCTGCAGAGAATGGGCTGCAGACCCACAGCTGGAGCCCACAGCCAGCTGCTGTGCTGACTGAGAGCTGTGCTGCAGCCACAGGCAGAGTTCAGGGAAATCTGGGAAAACACCATCCTGCATCTCTTGTCTTTAATCTCAGTTTAGGGATAGATCAGTGGGAAGGAACATTTGCACCCCTTGCCCTTTACACCAAAGATAAACCTTGAGCTCACAGCCTGCTGAGGGTGCTGACCACCCTCTTCCTCATCCCTGTCTGTATTGCAGCTGTTCCTGGGGTTTGTGCAGAACATAGTCTGAAGGCTATCTGGGAAGATATCCTTAAGCCCATTCTGTCTGCTGGAGCTAGCTGAAATTGTCCCCACAGTTGAGAGGCCAGGAATTACCATGGAAACACTTGCAGCAAACTCTCATGTCAAAGCAAATATTTCAGTGGTAGTTAACAGATTTAAAAAGATGCTGATTGAAAGAGCAGCATGCTTTGTTCGCTTTATGAGGTCACTTAGCTAATCTGCCCAGTAAATCTGTTTGCTGCACGTGTTGCTCTCTGCTGACCTTAAAAGTTCTTGTAAAAGATGGATTGGAGAGTTTAGAAATAACACAAAATACCCTCAGATGTTATCCCTGACTTTATGATAACTATGAAAAACGGATGACCCTGGCAGTGCTTTTCCTTTGCAAGTTAACATGTGTCTGTCTAAGAACTCTTCCCGGGCAGGAAACTTATGAATGCATGGTGCCATCTGCAAGGGAGTCTGTTTGTCCTGTAACAGCAATGGGATTGTCAGAAAAGGCTCTGTGTTGAGGTCCTAGCACACTGGCCAGACACTGCATGGATCTATGGTTTTGGTGATTTCCCTGGCTTAGGGGAAGTTTGAATGTATTCTTTTATTGCTTGGTGTCACTGCTACTGCCCACTGACTGTTTCTTACTTGTAAATATCACAGGCTCTCCTACCTGACCCTTGTTTTATTTGACCGTATACACAACTTGTGAACATAACCCTCAGCTTTGCCATATTCCCTTTTGACCACTCCTAGTTTTTAAATAGCACTCTTTCCAACATGATTTTTTAATTCTTACCTAATGGACATTACCTCCTACTTTGGAGTATCAGCAATTTTCATTAGCATACTACTACATCGTATTAATGAGAATTTTGCAAGATCTCTCATTTTTAATTTGTGGATATTTGTGGATAATTCTTGTCTCTTCTTTTTTTTTTTTTTCCCTAGACATATTGCTTATAAACACTTTGGCAGTGTTAGTGCAGCATATGTTTTCACATGAATAATTTAGTAGTTGTACTAAACCACTATCATCCTGATATATCAGTCTGAATATGCTGAATATACTGGGTACTGATTAGTATGGAAAACAGCACTGTGAGAATGAATTTAACACAGGAAATATTTCACATGCAAAACGTATTCAGTTTTCACAGAAATATGAATAAATATACAGCTTTTTTTCTGAATGACTCCTTATAAGTCATTGTTCTTGCGCAACAGTATAGCAAAACAGGATTTAAATTTACAAGTAGTGCAAATAGAAGATTTGCCAAAAGGTGGTTTTGTGCAGCTCAAAATCTACATGGACTTGGATCAAATTTGCCAAGTACTTTCAGTTGTAAACATGAGGCTGTTGAGGAGGCATCATACCTTGACAGAGGGATAGTCAATGTCCCTTCTGCTTTTTCAGTGTCCAGTGATTAATCTTGTCAAGCAAAATGTAGGAGAGCTGCACTGCACGCCTGTATTGATTTGAACTGTAATTTTCTTGTCTCAACAGTACCTTAAAAAAAACCCCAATATATGTTTGCTGGATATTTACCTCTCTGAAACACATTTTTTATAAATACTAAAGCATTCACTGTGAAGAGCAGGAGAGTGGCATAGCACAGTGGCTGGCCCATTTCACAAGAGGTATGGATTGGAACCCCTTCAGTGAGAACTGGGTCTACAGCTTGGAGTTCAGGTCCCAGAAGTGTCCCCATCACAGGTGATTCTGGAAGAGGGAAACAGTGGTGGAAATGCAGCCAGTCCTTCATTCCCTGTTGTTTTTTGGATGTTTGCCACAGGATGGAACATTTTGTTTCAGACCAAAGAGACATTTTGACCCAAAGACATGTTGATAAGGAAGTTGTTTTGTTTTGTGTTGGCAGAACAAAATTAAGGGAGGGGAGGGATGTCTTTCAGTTTGTTCCAACTTGAAGAAAGAAAAACGAATTGTTTTTTTATTGGCACTCTCAGTCCTGATTAGATCATTGATATAGATGGGACACTTGAAACTCTGTGCTGCTGCTGCTTAACATGGAGCAGAGAAGATCCCCTATCCCAAAGAGTGGGTATCCTGAGGAAGAAAACAGCAGAGCAACAGTTGTCACCACCATCCAGGAGCTCTACCCCCTTTGGGAACAGCAGAGAAGGGACAAAGCACAGGTAAAACAGGTGAAGAGGAGCCTGAGTACTGGGGTGAATAAACCATGCACTGCTGGAGTTGATTTGAGCCACTTCCTCCCAGGGTGGGGCAGTGACTTGTGGCCTGGGCAGCAGAGAGGCGGCTGTACAGCTGGCCAGGGGTCATGGCTTCTCCTCTGCCTGCCCCCTGTGCAGGACATGGGGCCTGAGTGCCCCACCAGCCCCGGCACAGTCCCTGGCTGGCGTCTCCCCTGGGATGCTGCTGCCAGTGGCGTAACAGGAGCAGGCTGCACCCACACGGTGCTGTGCTGCTCAACACACAGGGAAAGGGCTTTGCCCACCTCTCCTTGGAAGGTCAGTAGCCAAAGCTGCTGCAAGCCAGCAGCTGCTCCAGTCACACCAACCATGTGCCTTTCACAAAGGATTGCTTTTTGAGAAAGAAGGAAGCTGAGGAAAAGAACTCCCCCCATCCCCTGAGCCATCCCAGCGTGTGGTACAAGTTGCTGCCTCTGCTTTTGCTTGGTTCCCTGACAGGCAGTTTCCCAGCAAGGTTGCCAGGCAGGGTTTCAGCTCTTCCTCTGACTTCACAGTGCAGTGTTTATTCTGAGGCCCAGGTGATGAGAGATTTATTTGCATGATCAATCTCTTCAACTTCAGTGGGACTGCTTTTCAAGGATGTGTGCTTTGGTAAGAGTAGGTCAACCATGCCCACAGAGACTTTTTGTGAAGGAAAATATGCTAATTAAATATGTGCAGGAGGCCACATTTTATTTAAATGATGATGGGGTTTTATTTATTATGAAGAATACTGTTTTAATTGCTTTTTAAAAATTGCCAGCAGTCTTAACATTGTTTGTCCTTGAAAAATGTCTTTTTTTCTTCCTTGCTGTCTATCTGAAATTAAAATTATGCCCGCTTCCCTTTTTCTACTCTAAAAGTACTGATTCCCAAAAAAAAAAAAAAAATGCCATGCCTTTCATATAACAGTAAAGCATTCACAAAACAAGAGGAAAACTCCACTACTGCAAAGACTCATCAAAAAGGAATTGCCAGAGTGATGGAGGAGGGTATTTCCATTCCATTTGATGCTTTTAATTGCAATTCTTATGAATGGTCTGAATCTCTCATGCCTGAGTTGCAGCACAGAGCAAGTTATTTTTAGCAGCTGTAGCCCAAAGCTATTGTTGCTACTCTACAGTGGCATATCCATAGATACAATTTATATCCTGCAGTTCCAAGCTCGGTAGGTTGGAAAAAAGCATTACCTGATACAGCATCTTTAGTAGCAATTAACAAATATTAGACAAATATTAATTGAAAGGAGTCTGGAAGAAGATAAATGTAGCCAAAGAAATTGCTTTGTCTTGTTCAAAGCCTTTGTAGATGCGTAAAACTCAGAAAAAAGAGATTCTTTCTAAAGGTGGTATAGAGGAAAGCTCTTTGAGATTTACCTTTCTGCTAAATACACACAAAAGGAACACTGTTATTATTTGGTTTTTTTAAAAAAAAGGCAGTTTTGCCATTTGCAAATAAAGGTTAAATTTTGTGTGGAAAACAAATAAAGTATGTTTCTGCTATCACTGGGGATTTTTAAATTTTTCAGTACAAAGCAGTTGCTGGAAAAAAATTAGTCTCTCCTGTAAGAAATTAGACAGTTTCTGTGTTCCACAGTGCATTTTCATTAGGGTGAACAATGGAGACTGCTGGCTGGATTGCAACGAGCAGCTTTGCATGGAAGGACAAGCTGCATTTATCTGAAGGCAGTTCATGGGTTTATAATGGACAGCGGGGCCTTTGTCTTTGCTAAGAGTCTTCCTGTGAATAGCTCTGTGATTCATAGCCAAATTATAGTTGCTTCCTACTATCATGGTCTTTTTAATAGCAAGGTTCACAAAAGGCTCTCTTCAAATGCTAACTGGCTACAGTGGGCTTTCATCCATTTTCGTTTTGTTTTGTTTTGTTTTGTTTTTATTTTCAGTCATTAGAATCAGGTTAAATAAATAAGAAGTACCATTTTTGGTCCTTGCAAGAATTTTTTTTTGTGAAAGATTCAAGTTTGAAACATAAATATAATGTTTAGAATCTTAGACATTTTTGTCCTAATTAACCTGGTTAACCAATGATACATACACTAGAAAATCCATCCAATGAAGTGTAAAAACCTCACAGATGTGCTGCTGCACATACACAGTTAAAAACATGTAAAGGTTTTTGATGAACACCTTGTAAGTATTTTAAAATATATTGTATATTCTATTCATTATATCATCATGTTGGTGGTAATGGGCGATATTCCAGACCCCAGCTTCCTTCAGAGAGATTGCTTTGGGGTGAATCAAAATAAATAAATACATGCAAAATATTATTCATAGTAGTAGCAAATGTTACCTCATAGTAGCATGGAAGAACACATCAGAGCTGAGATTCTTTTGTGTTATGCATCCACAGACATCTTTAGGCATACACAGTGTGCCTAAACTTGTACAGGTACTGCTTAACTAAACCACTGTTTCTTCAGGTTAAATTTGTGCAGTTTCTGGGGCGATCTAACGTGTTACTGTCTAATAATCATCTCCATAAGTTATTTGCCACATTGTTCCTTAATTAAAAGTGAGCTCTGATTGCCTTGTAATATACAGAGGACTGCAGCCTGACTGCTCACTCAGTAGATTGGCAGAAACTTTAATCTTCCAGTCTACTCAGAGGTAAACAGGATTATTGCTAGCATATGCCATGAAATATATTTTTTCCCTAGGAGTGAGTGGATGAATTTAGAGGCCAGAGATTTAAGCTTTTTTAACTCGTGCTACAAGTAAGGGAGCAAGCTGAAATTTCTCAAACCTCTCCTTTTTTAATTTTTTCCACTGAAGAGCATAGACTTAATGTACTTTATTCTTACTCTGTACTTGGATACAATGGGGAGGTTGTGAGGTGAGAAGAATAGATTTAATTCCAGTTTCAGTCAAAGGAAAATTGTAAGTGGTTTTCTCCTTTTTCTCCTTTCTAAACTGCTTGGTAGTGGTCAAGGACATTTCTACAGCCCGAGGACAAGATGAGAAAACCCAACACCCCACCAGAGGATTGCTGAATTGCCTCACATGGAGAATTCATTTCAGGGGAATGATTCAGCCTTGAGCACCTAGTTTTGCAGCAGCTTCAGACAGAATTGGAATCTAATGCTCTGGTCTGAGCAGTCTCTTGCAGAACTTGGATGTGGTAGTTTCCACCTTGCCCTTGTCCCCAGCATTGATATGGGTTGTCCTTCTGAGCTGCTTCAGGGGATGGACACAGAGAGCCAAGTCCAAAGTGAAATGAAAATCTCTGCCCTGCCTGAAAGGACAGCTGTCTTGGATGCCAGCGGGGAAAAAAGCCTTGATGACTTGGTGAATGACAGAATCACAGAATAGTTTGGGTTGGAAGGAACCTTAAAGATAGTCCAGCTCCAACCCACTTGCCATAGGGAGGGACATCTCCTGCTAGACCAGGTTGATTAAAGCCCCATCCAACCTGGCCTTGCACACTCCCAAGGGTGGGGCATCCACAATTTCTCTTGGCAACCTGTTCCAGTCCGTCACCGCTTTACAGTAAAGAATTTCTAACTAATATCTAATCTAAAGTCTAAAGCCATTACCCCTTGTCCTATCACTGTATGCCCTTGTAAAAAGTCTGTCACCATCTTTCCTGTAGGCTTTCTTCTAGTACTGGAAGGCAGCAATTAGGCCACCCAAAAATTTTCTCTTCTTCAGGCTCAACAATCCCAAATCTCTTAACCTTCCCTCGCAGGAGAGGTGCTCCATCCCTCTAATCATCTTTCTGCTCATCTTCCCACTGATGAACAGCGAACCTTGGATATCAAATCCACCTGGGTTCTACCTGCATAAGGTTCCTTTTGTTCCAAGACTGCAGATATTCCCATACTCCTACATCTACAGATCCAAGCTGCTGCTTTCTTCTCTGAACTTTTCAGGCTCAACCTGGCAGCCAGGTACTCCCACACTACCCTGTGACCCTGCACTACCATTTGTGTTCACTATCTTGGAACCTCTCTCATTCAATCTTTCTTTTTCTTGCTTATAAATCCATCCAATTCACCACACTTTGTTCAGAAAAAAACGTGTTGCTTTTCTTCCTGAACCTTCATCTTCTTCAGCTGCTCATACTGGGGACTACAAAGATGTGTTGCTTTCCTATTAAAAGGAGCACTGTGGGAAAAAAAAAACCCAGACCAACTTATATTGTTGCTTACCATGCTATAGTGTCATATTGCTGACAGTCACTAAGCAAGAAAAATCAGATTTCAAGCAATGTAGAGCTTTTCTTTTCTATATCTGCAGGTTTGAAACAAATGTAGTTAATAAGCCTACATGCCAGATAAGAGCAGATAATTTTATGTCCCTTTAATTCTGAATTGGGGCCAACTTAATCAGGCTATGTGCTGTTTACTCTCATTGACTTTTCTCTATCAGACACCTTGGCTGTTTACTTATGGTAGTGCTTACCCATCATTTATCATCATGTAGAACTGTAACCTTTTGGAAAGCAGTAGTCAGCATCCCTTTGCCAGTTTTCAGAATGTGGACAGAATCAATAACAGTTCAAGCTGTCTACATCAAAGTGTCCTGAAGAAGAAGCAAACTCGGCTGTTTGGGGGAGGCCACTACAAAATCTGTGAACTACATGAACTTCATCTGAGAGTCTTCTGAATTTCCTCATGGCTTTCTGCAAAAGGTAAAAATGTAACTGTTTCTGAACACTGGGAGGGAGTCTTTGACACACACTTTGACACATGAAGACACCTTACGTATCTCTAAGACAACAGACGGGGCAGACATGCTCACTTCCACTCATTCACTATTGAGTATCAAGATTTAAAACCAGGACACTTTATTCATTTTGGGTAGTTCAAAAAAGTAATATCTGAATCCTGTTTATTCAGAAGAATAATCAGTAAGACTCTCCTTGGGTACTCCAATTATTCCATTCTGAGTCTATTTTGCATCAAGCCCTTTTCAATTATTAAGGCTCATTCTATCATATTTGTGGACATGCAACTCATAATCTCCAAATTATCTGCATACCACCAACTGCATGTTTGGACTAGGGCATTAGGGTATCTCACTGAATAGTGAAATTGTTCCATGAACACACTTCATACAGAAATATGGACTTAGCAGCGCAAACTGCAATAATACTTCCAGGAAAACGAACCTTATTTCTTCCTTCTGGTTATACAGATGTCCAGAAATATTGACTGACATGATTGCAGTGAGTTTTGGTGCCTGTTTATCATAAATTCTGTGATCAGGAGAGATTCTGTCTGAGATTCTCTCAGAGAAAACATACACGGGCAAAAACTGAAATACAGGAGGTTTCCTCTGAGCACCAGGAAACACTTTTTCACTGTGATACTGAATGAGCACTGGCACAGGTTGCCCAATAAAGTGGTGGATTCCTTATCCTCGAGATCTTCAAAAGCCTTCTAGGCAACTAGCTCTAGGTGGTCCTGCTTGAAGAGCAGGGGTTGAACCAGATGACCTCCATGGCTACCCTCCAGCTCTGTGACTGTGGCTCAGACATCACCTACAGGAGCTGAGGCATCAGCATTTGGCCTTCAGTTGCTTTTATGCAGGGGAAAATCAACCCATCTCTTAAAACGACCTGCTAAAAGGCACTCATAATGTGATACATAGAAAGTGAAATAGAGTTGAAATAAGCAATTTTGGCAACAACATTTAGAATGTAACATTTTGAACTCTTAATACAATTTCCTTGGCTCTCTGGAAATACCTGGTTTGACTGAAATGATTATTCTTCAGAGATAATGGAATCTTTGATTTTAGTCACCATTTGAATAATACATCAGGATTTTTTTTTTAATCTGGTAAAAGGAAAGCAATTGCATTTTTCTTTTTAGGAACAATCTGGTACTTCTATCTTCAAAGCTGTTATTTACATATCAACAGCTTTGTTCATTTCCTCTGTTCTTCGGCCAAGTGTGAGATTACAATGAAATCCAGAGAATGGGTGGCAACTCCATCAAGTCAGATCAAAAGAGGCAAAAAAGAGTAAACAGGATGATTAGGAAGAATAAACAATAAGGGCAAAAAATAGCAAAATTGCATGGGTTTTGTGTGTTATTTAATTTTAAATTTCTTTGCTAATTGTAAAATCTTGTCAGAAGTCTGAAAATAATTTTTCCTGTTTAACCAGGTTGGTACTTTTCCATTTGGCAAATTCACCATTGCATTTATTTTCCCCTCCCATACACTGAATGACAATACAATAAAGATACTTGTTAATAGTTTTTTTGTGTAGGAACAACTTTTCCTGTATGCTTTTCATAAAAAGCTTCTGTTGTTCCATGATGGCATCATGGGTAGTAACAGCATTTCTAGTAAAATCCTAATGAAGTAAGAGCTAAGTATGTCATGATTTACTAACAGCCAGTCATATATTGGAGTAGAATTTGGCACTGCCTTTATATAGTTTTTATGCTGAACCAGATTCAGATACGAAATAAGATAAAGGAAAAAAGAAAACACTAAAAAGTGGAAGACAGAGATTTGAAGAAGAGAATAGAGGCATGCCCACTGTTTAAATGGCATGGCATCAGATACCAGCGCACAGTGCTGCTACTTCCATGAAAAAAAAAGTGCCCTTTTCCACACCTTATGACTAAACATCTTAGGACACTTAATGCATTTGCAAGCAAACCTCTCTTGGTAATGAAATGAAAAAATAATTTATAGCAGAAACCTGTAGCTGAGGAAGGAAAAAGGGAGGGAGGATGACAAATCAAAGTGAAAGACTTAAAAACAGAACACTGATGAATGGTAAGATCATACTTGTTATCATACTCTTGTCTTACCCTTTGACTTTTCTTATATCCAGTCCTTGCAAGTTCTCACAGATCAGTGGCAGCACAGTTTGTGTAGTGTAGGGGTAGGCTGAGTAATAAGGATACTACGTACTACTTACTCCAGGTGGAATATTAGACATGGAAAAGGACTGAGGAAATTTTTTGTCCTTGGGAAAAATAATGTATTTTAAATTTCTGTGCACATCTCACTGAGTGATGGCTGGGGCAGATGTGAGCTATTCTCTGCTTTTCCAGGCAAGCTTAGGAAGGGATGTTGTGATGTCTCTGGACACAGGAGATGGCTGTTATGATCTTGAGCTCATTTTCCCTCCCCTTATGCTTTCTTTCTTACTGTTTGGGAGGACTAGCTGTCACCCAGGTGACTCACTTGCTCTTCTGTGCTTCTCAAAGTGGTTTGCAAAACAGGGTAGGCACTTCTACACAAGACCTGCAATAGCAAGTCTGTTCTGTGAATTAGAGCAGAGTCTGAAAGAGAATATGAGCTGTGCATACAAGGATTTTTTCAGCTATCAATAAAGTACAGGTGTCTCTGAGGCTGGGTGCATCTTTGAAATAATAGGCACTGCCACCACACAATGTGTCAGGATGGAGAAGAGAGTGCATTGCTCTTCTGAAAAGAGGAATTTGAGCTGAATGTAATTGCTCATGTGGACGTCAGCCAGTGCACCTGGGCTCAGTCACCGCAGCAAACCCTAATTCCTAAACACAAATTCAGGGAAAATGTTCTGTGGCACTATATAAATTCTCAGAACTGTTTTTGTAGTTTATATATTCATCTTCACTTTCAGAAATGACATTTGTTCTTATGTCTGGCACCTAATGATCAAAAAAGAAATTTCTCTGTAACTCTGTCAGGACTGTGCAGCTAATTAGGCTGAGACATCAAGATGACAAATACTTTAATCCTTTTATTGCAGATATTTCAATATTAGAAAATACAATGGATAGCATACTTACCTAAAAGTAAGTATACCTTGACTATACCTGACCAAAAAAATATCAGTTTGGTTTATGTAGATTTTAATCAGCTAAATATCCAGTCAAGTAATCTGAAGCATATCAAATTGCTGACAAAATCTTTGTTCCTTCTTCTTACTGCTCAGGCAGAGGAATTTCAGTCCCACAGACGCTGGGCTGACTGCTTGTGTTGGAGTGGGTGAACCAAAATATTCCTGCTCATCCTCCTCCACACTGGTGGAGTACTTTTTACTAGTCACAAAGTGGTAAAGCAAGCATTAAGTCCTGGAGCCAGTTTAGAGCCAAGTTTTGTCTGATAGTCCTTTACTGAGAAGCTGATAAAGATCCCTGGAAAGGATCCAGTGGACATCTCCCCTGTTGGACATGTTCTGCCACAGAAACACCAATTCTTCATCTCCTAGACAAACAGTGGCACACTGTGTTTTATCCACTCCTCTCTTTTAGTGCTAGAAGGACCTCCCAGCTGGACAGGAACATCCCAGCTGTCCCAGAACGAGATGTCTGATGGCAATGGATTCCAGCTGAGGAATGGCATCAGGCCCCAGCTCTAAAGTAGCCTTTCTGTCACATGAAGTTTTGGTATTCTTGTGCTGAAGTCCATTCATCTGGGGCTTCTTTTTCAGGGTAAATCAACATTTATTACCAATAAATTTAGACAGATGTCTAAGCTTCTAAAACCAAGTTTAAACCAGAGTTTAAAATCAGACAGAAGAAATATCTTTCTCTGTTTATGGCCATAACTTTGACATAGTTGAGCATGCTACAGAACACAGGAAGGATGAAAAATAAGCAAGTATCTGAAATTTTCTTGTGAAGTTTGTCACAAAACTTAGAGTAGCTTCTTATTAGAGGATGTAGAAGTGCTTGTCCACTACAGTGATGTGTGAGGTAAATCACAGGATATTAACTCTTGTAAAGAATCTCAGAGTCTTGGAAGTCAAGTGAATGCCTTTTTGAGGGAGAAAAGGCTATGCTAGGCAAGGCAGCATTATCTCTAAAGCCTCATTTCCTCCATAACTGAAGTAATTACAGTATAGCTATTTGGACATGTCCTGTAGCATCAGATTGGATTTTTAGCCTTTTACCAGTTTTTCCTTCATTTTCTTTCTCAAGATCCATCTTTAGCCATTAGCTTTGACTACAATGCCTTGCTGTGGCTTGTCCCCTGGGCTGATTCTGTAAGCAGTGTTCCAACAGTATTGTACTTTCATTGTGTTTGCTGTTACAATTCTCAAGCTGAATATCAAAAAAGGAAGAAAATTCGAACAATAAACTGAGAGGAAGATCTATCCCATTTAGCAAAGCAGCCAATACTGGGCTGTAATAACTATGTGAAAAAGAATGACTCTGCCGCTAACAAGGTTTAATCAAGTTTCTAAGATTATTATATTACATCAGCAGGTATTCAGAACTACCCTTTGCAGATGAATCATGTTAGGAATTCCTGATACTGGTATGTGTAAAAGCAGTTATATGTCTTGTCACTGTATTAGAGATAGGTTTCCCAGCTACTGGGAACTGCAGAATATTAACTGACATCAAGCTTTCTATAGTTAAATGATATTTGGATTTACTTTTCTGGCATATTATAATGAATTAAGACTACTATCTAGCTCAGAAAAAAGAAGGAAAATCAATGTATTTGAATCAGACTAATTCATTAAATTAATGAAATTAATGCATTTCTTGTACATGATGACAATCAATTCCCATATAGTAGGTTGGGTTTTCACTTCAGCAGTGTTTCTCACACATGTGGACGTGCATAGGAGCAAACTGAATTCAGACTGTGGTGTCTAGAAAAATATGTCACTCACACCAGGTTCAGCCTGCCAAATTTCATTTAAAATTTATAGAGTTCTTCCCATTGTGAGCTGCATATCTGAAATACAATGGCCTTTGGTCTTGAGATTAATTCTTTATCCTTCTTTGACCCACTTTTGACCTCACAGCAGTTATTCATTCTATTTTACACTATTTATATTTGGATTAACTTGATTTACAGGAATGGAAAATGGGAAAGATAAGAAAATAACATTTTGGGAAAATGTCTTGACTAACATTGAGGTCAATTTGTGTAATTTTACTGAAGCTGGTCAGTTTACTCACACATATAGTTTAGTAAACTACATGCATTTACTTTTAATGCACAAAGCTTTCTATTTGGGAACGATAAAACCTGGTCACAATATATTTAGCCTAATCAGTATTATAGAATATAAACTCATGTTTTGGTATATGTATTAACAAGGCATTAACAATTCAGGCTGGTGATGTAACATTATGTACTGTGCACTGCTTGGCTTCTTAATCACAGCATCTCTGCGTGCTGCTGAATCTTTGTGTTTTAGAGAAGCTTTCAACCTGTTTGCTTTCAAAAGCACGACAAAGCTCAAGCAGGAGACTATTTAAGGAGGGTCAGATGGAATGTGATTTCAGCAAGTCCCTGTTGAAAATCATATCTAATATTTAAACTAAACATATTTTCATGTTGTCATTCAACCATTCTCTTCATCTTGGCTGTCTCTGAGGTACCAAACATGATCTAGGCAACCATCTGATGGCCTTCATATTATTGCTATTTCAATCTATTTGCATTCAAAAATGTGTTACAACACATCAGATAGACATAAAGAATCCAGTTTGGAACACCTTCTGCAGACAATAAGGGAAATCAGGTGTTTTCAGCTTGATAGTTTTGTTCTCATGTCAGATTTTGTGCTTACCAGCCATTGGAGCAGCAAACTGGCAAATGCTGTATTAGTGCCTAATGCTTTCAGCTGCCTTTAGATCAGTCAATCATATTAACTGGGTGGTTGATATCTCACAGGGACATTTTCTTCAGTTTAACCTGATTGAGGATAGTGCCAGTCCAAATACCTGTGAGATCCTCTCTGTAATGGACTTAACAACAAAAAAAAAAAAAGGCATCACATAGCAGTCATCTGGGGGAAAGATGACTCTCCAGTTCCAAATTTTAAAACCTTGGTTCACCTCTATCATTAGTATTCCGAGAAAGAAACACAGGATTCATCCCAACCTGCTTAAGGAGGCTAAAACCAAAGTTTAAGCCAAATGTCTGTGATCTTGTGACAGCAGCAAGAGACAGGAGTCATGGACCCAATCCCACAGCAGGTGTCTCAAAGAGGAGCCCCACTCCTCTGACCCTAAGCATTGCCTTGAGGACAGTGCCATTTGCCTAACCTCAGAAAGATGACATTAGGTAAGATAAATCCCGTCCTTCATGATTAAGATGTCTCTCACATGGCTTGATAAGAGACAAGTAAATTAGATGTGATAAAGGGAGCTGCCTGGTGGCAGCTGGAACAATAATTTGTGAGTGCCAGTCCCACATGCAGATGATGAGACTGCATCCTGTCATTGCATTAGAAAGCTTTCGTTTTCTAATGGATTTACTTCCTGCAGAAAGTCATGGTACACTGGAAAGACTGTTTTGCATTTCTTATCTATGAAAATTAAGTTACATGGGGCATTTCAGGATTTACCATATGGAGTTTATGCCTCTTAATATGCTCATCTCAATAAAATATATGGCAGCTGAAGATGGCTCATGTAAGATACAGGGTAATTAGTCATTTATATGGCTCACTCTCCTACAAACCAAATCCGCTTCTATATAAATGTCTAGACAGTACATTAGTGCTTTGCCCAGCCAGCCCAAGAGTGTGTAAGTGAGAAAGGTAAAACGATCCCTGCTTCCCAAACTACTTGATAGCATTTACCACACTCCCCATCACATTTTGTATTTTGGCAGATAAATCCCAAGCATGCAGGTCCCAAATACTTCAAGCTGCCTGTTGCACAGAACTCATATGAGATTATATTTCCATAAATCCCATTGAAATCAGTATTTTTTGTCCAGAGTGTTGATCTCAAAGAAAATCCAGATGTCTCTCAGGATGGTGTAAAATGAAAATCTCCTCTATTCACTGCATTGCTTTTTTTTTTTCAAATATATTATTGACTAGTTTATAATACACTTTATAAAAGACTGCTCAATGGGTAAGATAATGTGGTTTTAGATTTAATATAGCATTTCATGGTGTAAATGGACGGAGTCATGCAGTTTGGGCCAAAAGCTTTGTTCCAAACAATCAAATTCTTGCTTCAAGCAGCCCTCCCCTCCCATTAAGGGATAGTGTTGTGCACAGGCTTGTCATGCACTGTGGGACCCCTTATGAAGTTTATAATCTGGAAAGGAAGGTACTAGCTGAAGGCTGTGTGCAAGTGAGTGTCCAGATCCAGTCTGGAGGGATTCTCTGTGTGGTACAGCACTGACATCTTCACCCAGGGCCAGGATTAGATTAGGATTAAATGCCCATATTACCTAGCTCTTTACTTCTTCTTCATAATATCATTTATTAACATGAAAGCATTGGCTTGACAAGGTTAGCATTGACCAGATCCTTACCTTAAATCACTGGCACCACTGTGGATACTGTGGCATTAAACAGAGTAAAAATCCCCTCAATTTGGATCAAATTCTTGTTCACTAAGGCAATGTAACAATGGATTTTTGGGATTTGTTGTTCAGTGTCAGATCAAAACCAAACATCGGGCAGATCAACATGACAGACATTTCATACCGTCTCAGCCAGGCAGAATTCTAGGTTCCATTCCTTTCCAGCTGAAGGAAACATATATTTCAACTGAAAATGGAGCTTGGGGTTTCTTGTGCTTTCTGTAAAAGCTTAGGGAAAAACAAGCTGAAGTCACGAGAGTTCTAGAAATTTATCCTAGAGCCCATAATGAATGGCCTTTACTTAGGATAAAAGAGATTGAAGTTCTGTGCTATGCTCTCCCTCAAGCACAGTTTATGTTGCTTATGATTGTTCATCTAAGTAAACAGCATTTTTCTTTATTTATTCTCTTCCAGAACATGTTTGCAGGGATTAATGAACAGTTTCACTGCACAGTATTTTCTCAGTGGCAAAACAAAGAGTACAAAAGCCAAGAAAAAGCCAGTGATCTGGGAAATGGTAAATATTGACAAAATATTAGTGCAACTCAGGAAGGGTTTAGCTGCCCATCTGGAATTTCTCTTTTGTCCTGCCATTTGCAGACAGAGATCTAGCTCAATGTGTCCTGCTGTGAATAATTTAAATTGATATTAAGTAGTTTTTTAAATGCTCCTAAGATTCAAAGGAAAAAGTGGTAGTCTTTCTCTCAGTTTCCATATGTAATGCCTGTATCTGGCTTTTGGAGGATCAGAGGTCAGAAATAAAGTATTTCAGAATATCTTCATTCTGTTGTTCATTTGAAACTTGAATTCTGTTCCTCAGTCCAATCTCTGTTCTTTCTCTGCAGATAACTGGGGGGAAAAACATGGCTATTTATTGCACTGCTGCTCTCCACACATCCTATTCCTATTTTGGAAGGCTTCCTAAATTCATTACACAGGCAAAACTCTCACTTAAGTTATTTGTTTGGCTGTGCAGAGACCAAAAAACAGATCAGAGAACAGAACTGTTCATTTCTGTAAATACATCAGTTATTGGCTTGCCAGAACTCTGTGCTTTGTTCATTCCTTGAGCAGGGTCCAGACAGAGCTGAAAACTCAGGGGAAAATTAGAAGTCAAAGCCTTCTTGCATATTTATTGACCACATTAGAATAACCAGTACTGCCAAGGACCATCAGTTTTCTAGACTGAATGGACCTTCTCAAGAGTTTCCTCTGACAAATCTCACCTGCTCTCGTGAGATTTGTTTGCAGTGCCTTCTGCACAGATCTTTACAGGAACAGAGCAGTGCTCACCAACACAACCCATTAGCTGGGAAAGCTGTTGTGTTGATTTTGATTTCAGAATACAATGCTGGAGCAGAAAAGGAGCAATGCTTTGGTATCTTTGCTATTCACTATACAAGACTTGGTATTGATTTCCTTCTCAAGCAATATTCATTTCACAGGGTAAAAGAAGCTTCAGTACCAGGCTGTGATTGTGATCCTTGAGCTTGTAATTCGATTTTAAGGTGTTAAAACTAGGGAAGTATGAGGCTCAGGAAATAATTCTGTTAATGCTTTGTGAGATGCAGGGAGACAGGTTGGCAGCAGACTTCAACTGCCCGAAGTTATTTGGAACAGAAAAAAACCCCTTAATCTCATACTAAGTTTGTAAAAGAAAGAATTAATATTTTGCATTTTAAATAGTGAAATTTCAGAAAGAGAATAGACTGCAACTGCTTCACATCATCATAAATTTGGGGGTGACTATGTCAGTTCAGATGCTCTGAACTAATGAATTCACCTAAGATTTGTTCCTGCATGTATTGGAAATCATGCTTGGAAACTCAAGATACAAGTTAAAATAGAGGTATGAACCACTGTCCTTTGTTTAGTGCAGAGCTTTGTGAAACTTTGCTCCCCTTCTCCAGTTGTTGCAGACTGTAAGATAATCAGGTCCTATATGAATTTATTACAAGACTTAGAATACTTTGCTCAAAAATTATTTTAATTTTATGTTTTTAATGAAAACCAGTTTTGTATGTTGTGTCATACTATTCCTGGTAAGTTCATAATCTGTAGAAGGGGAATATCTTGGTCTTTCATAAGAGAGTGTTTCTTTGTGTTGCCCTTCACTCAAATGAAGAATTAAGTATGATTAAGTATGATTAAGTATGATTAAGTATGACTGCTGTTTGCATACTGCCACTGTCACTACAGGAGCTGAGGGGTGCAGTGCATGGAACTGTTGGAGGAAGTAGGATACTCATATAGTTAAGGTGACTCTGGTCCAAGGAAATAGGAGTCTTTCCTTAGTTCTTGCTCCTTTCTGTGCTTTAGTGAGCAAGTCACACAATCCAGACTTGCCACAACCTTTAATTGTAGGTTTCTCACCACAGTTGTGCCTTGCCTGAGAGCAGCATGGTTCTAATTTGAAGAAGTATTGGCAAATCCAGGCACAGTTTAACTTAAAAGAATTGTTCTCAGAATATATTAATCCCTGTACGATGTTACCTCTGCTGAAAAGTCAGTCCTGGGGCACCTCAAAAGGAGCTTAAAAGTGGTAGGTAGTCTCAATTTCTATTTCACTTAGTAACACATCTGTAAAATTGTTTTCTCTTACATCTGTAAAATCTATTCGCTTACCTTACAGGTCAAGAAAATATATAAATAAAATTTTCAAATCACCTGATGGTCCTCTGTGTACTACAGAACAGCCTAGGAATGTATCTCTTACATTGGGGAGAGAGTTTCTCCACTGAAATGTACACAGTATATTGAGCAAGGAGATAACATCAAGTGAGTGCCCTTTCATGCACTCACTCAATGAGACAGGAGGCTTATGGAAAAAAATTGTGTGGGCTCAAGTCATTAAAAACTATTCTTATGCCTTGAAGGGGAAGGGTAAATAAGGACAAATGCTGAATAAAAACCAGTAATTCTAGCATTCCCTAAGTTCTCTCTGCTCAGTATCTTTACATTTATGAAATACTTCCAGTGAAGCAGGGAATGAGTGTGGAGGCATCTCTGCTTTCCACATTTCATATTGCCTGTCTTGCCCCATACTATTGCTGACATGTCACACTGAGATCTCTCCACCTCTCACACTTCAGGGTAATTATATTGTAGCTTGGCAGTAATTACACCCAGACAGTACTTCTGCTCAGTCACTAGACCATGTTCTCTCTGCCTGCACCCAATTAATCTTCCCCCATGAGTCCAGAAAGGAGAGAGAAAGCTGTATTATAATTTTTTTGTGTTATTAAAAATTCCCGTGACATTTTTTAGTAATTTTGTTAGTTCCCATGTCCTGGCCAAGTCCCAGTTTTGTTTAATTACTTGAGTCATCTGAGAACTGGGAAAATGTATTCATTGTATATTTTACTTAAAATGTCATGGAACACATTGAACAACATATTCAGAAATACATTTTTGAGTGATTCAGCTAGACCTCTAAACTGGGCATACAAGGGCAAGGAGTTTCCAAAAATATTGTAGAATTTGTCAAAAAAGCCATTTGATACTAATCAAATGGCTATTCTGCATCACATCAATAAAATTCCCTCCGGAGTTTTATCAGAAAATGGAATATTTTTCTTTTCTTCTTCTCTAACCAGTTCTGCAGTGTGGGTCAGGTTGTTCAAAATCAGTATGATTGTCTACATTACTCCTGGAAAAATTTCAATCCCAGGAAAAATGACACTCATGGAATGAGATCATCAAGCATCATTTTCTTGCCTTTATCCTTCCTTAATCTATGAACAATCTGAATCATTACACATTAATTCTTTACTACTTGTGTAAAGAATTACACAAGCATCTCACTAACCCAACAAGCTTTAAAGGCTTCTTGACTTTCAGCAATACAGTGATTAGAAAATGAGCTGTTGACCTATCTAAATTCCATCAAAGGAATGGAATTCCTTTTCTGTCTGTGGTCTGTGGGGGAGCTTGGACAAACCATTACATTCTCTACAGAGCATGACAAGAGTTCCAGATCAAGGACTGCAAAGAAGAGCCTATTTGCATTGTGCAATCAGAACTGCTATTGTCGTTACAAAACCCAGAAAATCCTCTACTTATTCTTAGTCCTTTCCATTGGTATTTTATTGGTTAACCACTTGGAGCTATATAGATATTTATAGGATTGTTTTATAACATAACATTTGCCAACCTTGGGCAGTCAATGTACTGTGTTATTCCATTTCCATGTTTTTACAGATTCTCTAGCAGACCCATTCTGTAAGTGAGGAAAAACTAAATAAAATATTGGTCCAGGCAATCACTTCCAGTCCTCTTGTATCTTCTTTCAGCTAGCAGTCATAAAATGAGTTCTTCATCCCATTTGCTTATGGTGATGGTAGGCATAAATTACTAGAATTGACGAGTCTAAAATGAGTTTTGTGGAAGTCACTGTTCTGTGTAATTGCAGTGTTCCATGTAATGACATATTTAAAAGCACGGCTTGACTGAGACTTAGAGTAATAGTCCTAATCTTCACCAAATGTCTGTAGTCGCATAGGAACAGCCAGAAGGATTTTTGCTGCTTTTTTTTTTAACAAAGATAATCTTTATCCTAAACAATAGCATTTTAAATGTGTTATGTAAATGAATTATCCAATACAGCATTTTTACCTTTATGTCCTTTCCACTGGCAGTTGTTTTTTCTTGAGGGGCCTGAGGTTTAGGCAGCCAGCTAACCTTTTCAAGGTTAGTGCGAAATCATTTTCAGTTTGATAAGGATTGTTATATGGAAATTAAAACGTATCATGTCTTTTCATTGCATTTTTGTCATTGTTCTTTCTCACTGTTAGAAGAAAAATAAAAGTAACTTAATGCTGTTCTCTCTGAGTAGAAACTATACTTTGTTTCTTAGGTGCTCTTTAATTGAATCAACACTAAATCTTTTTTCCAACTTAAAAGAAAAAGCAATGACACTTCATTGTGCATGGATGTTTGCAAAATACAGTCATGAGTTTATGTAGCAAAGTCATAGTATCATCAAAATACATCAGCAAGCTGTGTTGTTGAGAAGAGTTCCCCATAATTGCTATGGAAAAGAAGTAATATCATCCCTTTAGCATTTCAGCATTACAACACAAGAAGTTTTATTTGACCAGAAATTGGGCTTAGACATTAAGATTTCCATATGGATTCTCTGGAGAGTGATGTGTGGTGGGCTGTGGACAACATCCTCTGTGTGACTGTAAAGCAGCTATTTCACAAAAGGGTGTGCAAACCGGTGTAGTGGATGTATTACCAACTGTCATATGATTTGTAAGGAGATTTATCATCTTTGTGAGCAGGATTTTTTTCAAGTTTTTCTTTCTGTTATCATTTAAATCCTTTTGGTGCGCCTACCACCTTCATTAGTTGTTGTTTTGGGTCATTGCTTAGTACAGCCTGTTTGGCAGGGAACTCCTCTGACCTGCTGGAATAAATTATTCAGCCACAGAATTCAGCTGCCTTGGAGACTAAGCAAACTGACACTGAGTAAAATGCTCTGGGCCACAGTGAGGGGTCACACAGTAAAGTCTGTGCCTAAGGTGTGATTCTTTCACCTCTCCTTTTGCCTCTGTCTTTTCCTGTATGTAGACATGCCAGAAGCCCAGACACTCTTTCTCCGGTTGTCCTGTGGCCCTGGTGACAGTTGCTCTACTGTTGGCATTCAGGAAGAGCTCTTTGTATAATTTTGGGAGTGCATTCACCAAGTTAGTGACATCAGTGGTTTAAGAAAGGAAATAGAGAATCAGGTCTGCAGTTACTGAAATTAAACCTTCCTCATCAGGCCACAAGTAAGACTCTGGAAGCTTCAGTTCCGAGTGCTTCAAACTCAAATTGCATTTTACTGGCAAATTGCCAAGACACATTTGACCCATGTGAGAGCCTCTTCCAAGAGCTAAATGAAAAATACATTCTTGTAAATACCATTGAAATTGTTCCTAGGTTCTTCTCATGCTCTCAGCTATTAGCCCCTTCCAGAAAATGGTTTTCAGATTCCTTTCCATCCCTCCTACAGATATAACAGTTTTTCAGCCTCTGAAGATGTTATGAGCCGTCTTTATAAATCTCTTTAAAATAACTCGGCGAGCCATAACATTAAATTGCATATAGTTGAAGAAAAATATGCCAGACCATTCTGTATTAAAAAAATACGGGACTAAATGTGAAATACATAGGCTAAGTTGCACCTAGGGTTGTTTTCCTTACATATGGTGTGCACAGGATGAAGTGTCTAAAAATACCCTAATACTTTATCCTACCAACAGTAAATACATTATAATTTACAGCCTCTAAAATGGCAGGTGCTAGCAAGTCAAGCCATTAGTGTTACACAAAAAAGTCTTCAGTGCTGACCCAAAGAGTTGCCTTCACGCTGCTCAACAGACCTGCAAAAACTTTCTTTGTAAAAGAGCTTTTTGCACATAAACTGGCAAATTGTTCCTTCTACTGTACTTCTAGTGTAAAAGGGAATAAAGAGCTGTTCCTCTGAAAAGAGCTTAGCCCGGTAAGAGTTTAGAAAGCTGGGTACTCCTTCCAAACAAAAATTCAAAGATACTCCATGCTGGGATGTAACTAAATCTATTTTAGGCAAAGTAGAAAATGGAATGTGAGTAATGAGACAAGATGTGCATATTCCCCTTGCTAAAACTGGAATTGTGATGTGTGTGTCTATTTATATACATACACATACACAGACACCCAAGAGCCCATTTCTGCAGCTCATAATAATTTAACCAAAACTCTTGTACTTTCCTGAGAAGGCTTACTGGTCTTCACCAGATGATTACCTTACAGATGTTCAATTTGTAATTTACATTTTCCATTTTGCATGCATCTATCTGAAAACTTCTCTCACAGAAGGGGCAGATGCAAGTGAGGAAGTTGACATCCACATGCTCTATTAGCAAGGAAGTAAGAGCATTTTCTAGAAAAATAAATCTTACTTTTGCATTACTCAAAGCTTATTTTTGTTAAGAGCTGTTCAAAAAATGAATTAGAACCTTTTAGATTCAACTGAAAGTGTGGTGGACCTTCCTTATTAGCACATGAGCTACAGGCTCACCACCATTCTCTCTTTCTGTGATAATGTCAGTCAATTGAACTTGATGTGCAAAAGCTTAGCCAAAATTCAGTAGCTTTGAGAAGAGAGACTAGAGGCTCCTCATTGCCTATACTACACTTACAGTTTGATGGCTAGAGTCCTGTCTTTGGAGAAGACATCTGTGAATTCCAGTTTCTGTACTGAATCAGTCAGGCCAGATTTGCCTGGGAAATGACTTGCTAATTGCTGGAGAGATTGACTTCCAGAGTATGGTGGTACTGTGCATGTTTGCACAGCTGCATCTTCCTTGCTGTTTGAAAGTCAACTGACTCTTGTTATGAAAGGAATCCAGAATTTCTTTATTTTCTTACTTTTATCATAAATGCCCCAAAATTACAACTCTTAAATCTTCATCTCAATTTACTAAAGAAGGCATATAGAAAAAATATTATCTGCAACAGCTCAAATGAAGATTTTCTGTTGTGTTTATTTTTGTTCAGCTATGTGGTTTTGACTCACACAGGCCTAGTTTCCACGGGTAACTAAGGATACTTGATGTCAAGAGCTCCTAAATATGAGATAGCAGTTTAGCCCTGAAGAAGTTGTGTAAATTGTTGCTTTTTCTACTTCGACATCCTGACAATTTTTTTCAGGCAGTAAAGCTTTCCAGCACTGGCCATAGTATTGTAACTTTTCAAAATGATTTTTAAAAAGCCTTTCATAGCTTTTCTCTTCAGATAGATCATTTGCAGAAGACATTTCTCATGGCACTGTCACAAGTGCTTCATTCAGCCTCCCAGCTTAGAGGGTGCTATCGGGAACCAGCACTGCCAAAGGGAGAGTTGATCCTCTGGAGAACCACAGGGGAAGTGCACAGCTTGATTTCTTTTTCTGTAACATGTTGATCGTGTTATGAATCATCCTCTTAAATACAGGGCTTAGGTAAAATCTGTGGAGGTGAGACATGGATGGTGGCACAGCAAGAAACTGTGTTGGAGATGAGACATGGATGGTGGCACAGCAAGAAACTGTTGCTTTAGGTGAATGCTTACAGTTGTAGTGCTATTTGGGCTGGTTTGGAGCAAATCCCTGTATCACCTCCATTTAGTATGTTCTGGTTTAGTTAGGAACACAGTTTTGGATTTTAAATTTCTTTTGGAGGAAGCTAAATTGGAAAATCCCCTCTAAGTGCTAGTTACAAATACATGTCATTCCCTCCCTCTGAGGTATGTGGCCATGAGGAGCATTGAGCCCCAACAGGTGGAGACTTTCAATCTCAGAAACAGACAAACTCTACTTCAAAGTAAATTCCTTCAATTACATCTGACAAAGATGTAGGAACCACAGTATCAAGTCTTTTGATCTTCTGATCTTCTTCTGTCATGCCAAATTTGCTAATGAGACATGTACAGTGCATTAATTCAGAGTCGAGGTATTGACTAGCAATAAATCTGCATTTTAAGTAAAATCTTAGGAACCTAAGTACTAACTGAATTAAAAGTTTTGATCAAAGGCAGATGAGCTTTCTTCTACTCAAAAGCTTGACTGAGTTCCAGAACAAATAGCATCTTCTATATGAGTTTTTCAGGGTTACAGCCTGAAAAGTATTTATCTCCTGTACATGCTGTTTGATATCCTTCTTAAAAGTGATAGAAAGTACTTCATCATGCTCTTAAAAACGTTTTTCTTGTGAAAACAGAAGAAAATGAGTTAAACAGTCCTGTCTCTGTGTTATACACCATCTACATAGAAATGGGTCTATGCCAATCATCACTTTCTTGTACGTCTTTTTTTTATTTATCAGTTATCTTGGACTTGGTTATGATATCTGCGGTATCCTGCTTGTTCTCTTTTTCCTTTCTACCTTGTTTATTATTTTTAAAAGTTTTATTCCAAGTGTTACCTTATTTTGACACTTAATTTTGGTGTGTTTTCAACCAAAATTGTCCTTTTTTAGACCTCAAGGTTTCCTTTAGGTTAAATCCAGCACTCAGCATCCAGAGTGACAAAGTTCTTACCACAATTCAGCCCATCAGCAAAAAATTTCAGTGAAAATTCAAAGATTATATTTTGCACATTGTATTGGAGTATTCTGCTAAATTCTGTATCCTCTGTACAGGATGAAAGTTAAAATCTGATTAGTTAAAAGCAAGGAATTATTTGATTTTTTTGTTTTCCTAGTGAATTCTTATTTTTACCATTCAGCTCATAGAAAAAGTTGGATATGTCATTTTTCTTTTTCTAGTTTTTACACTGAAAAGTGTTTGAACAATGTCTAAGCCTTTTTAAAAACTGTTCTTTTTTAAAAATGGCCCCTCCCTGGTGTTCAAAAAGGTGGACAAAAACCTGAAAATCTATCAAAAATTCATTGAATCAGGAAATCATTCTAATAATGAAAATCACCACCCAGAAGTGCATATTCTTTATATCTTGATATAATTAAAGCTGCAAAACAGGTCTTGCATCAGCAGGAGTATTGCATGTCCTTGTCCCTCCCTACAGCAGATTCATGAGTCTAGAAAGCAACCAAAAATTTCACCAGTAAAACATGAACAAAGTTTAAGGTGGAGAGGACCATGAATTTGGGAGGGACAATCTAAGTAAGAGTTTAAGAGGAAACTAAACTGTTGCTAAATTGCTGATGACTGTCACCTGGCTGCCCAGGAGACAACCCACCTGGTTTTCCTACCCTGCCAGGAGACAACCCACCTGGTTTTCCCTGAGCTGCCTCCAGCATGTAGAAAATGAAGCAGTCAATGAAATCTACCTTTTCAGCAGCCTTCAGTTTTGCCATGAGCTCAGTAAATTGAAGGAGAACACATGTGCAAGGTCATTAATATCTGTTAGCCATAGCAGATGTCACACACTCCATACAGCGCCACATATTCTCCTGCAGTCCAGCATATGCAACAGGACACATGAAGTGAACATTCATATTTTAAAGAGACAAATATCAAGCTTTATTTCTTAATACCTCTATATGTGTGTCAGTGGCCTAAGGTATGAATTTAGCTAGTGTTTTTAAAGCTGGTTCTATTTTGACAGACTAGCAACTTGAACAGTAAGAATAATTACTAGAATTCACAGCTGCATAATAGACACAAACTCAAAGACAGGAAAAGACAAAACATCTATTGTTATTTGATGATCTTCAGATATATTCTCAGTAATCATCTAATCACTCACATACAACTGTCTTCCTAAATCAAAGGTAAATGAATACTGATGCAATTATTGCAAAGAGTAACCAAAGATTTTTATTAATCTAGAGTCAAATTTCACACTTAATACCTAAGAATACTTGAATGTAATTTCAAAATAGTATTGACTATCCACTTCAAGGGTTATTCTTGAGCAAAACTAAAGCAGGAAACTCCAGTTATGCTAGAGACTAACGTAGCTAAATATTCAGATTATTAAAAATGTCAAGATAACAAAACTAAGCCCAAAGAAAATACTTTAGCCTTGAAAGTAGACAACGGAAAAGCATTAAGTCTAAATAGGTGAGCATATTAAATGCATATATTTTTTTGTGTTCACCTGACATTCAGTGGTTTTTGCAATTTTTTAGCCTAGCATAAATTTATTGGAATGGTAAATAAGGTGAAATGGAGCAGGAAATTCAGGCTTTAACACAATTTCTTCTAATTTAAGTAGGTTTTCCCTGAGGGAGTACAGCATCATTTAATCAGATTTTTCCTGACATTACTTTTTATAAGACTGGAGTTTTATGGAGATTCATGTAATGAATAACAAATGTGCTGTTTTGTACTTGTGTTTCCATGAAATGTGAAAAATCCTACATTAGACCTTCTACATTTCTGCCATTTTCAGCTACATTCATATCTTACCTAAAACCTATTCTAAGGGTAGTGTTTTATGCAGGATTTCTTTAGGGAAGGAGTCTTTTCCTTCTTGTGCCTGTCTTGTGAGAGTTTATTACTTAAAAGAGCTGGAATGAGGGTTCAAAGGGATCTGAGAGCTTTGTTAAGTACCAAAAGGCAAAAAATGCAGATGAGTTCAAGTGAGGCTTTTTTAAAAGAGTGGACCTAAGATGTTTGTGTGCTACTGGTCCACACACCGGTCTATTTTTCTGAAGGGTAATGGCAGCATGGCTATTGTATTTGCAGGGAATGCAGGGATGATGCATCTGACTCCATGCTCTCAGAAGGCTAATTTATTACTTTATAATACTATATTATATTTAAAAAATACTATACTAAACTATACTAAAAAATACAGAAAGGATACTTACTGAATGCTAAAAAGTTAATAATGAAAACTCGTGACTCTTTCCAGAGTCCCAACACAGCTAGGCCCCAACTGGCCAAAGAGTCAAAACAACTCACACCAGAATCCAGACAATCACTTTTGGGTAAACAATCTCCAAACACATTCCACACAGGAGAAGCAAATGAGATAAGAATTGTTTTCCTTTTTCTCTGAGGCCTCTCAGCTTCCCAGGAGAAAAATCCTGGGTGAAGGGATTTTCTCAGAGAATGTGAATGCCGCACATGGCCTCATTGAAGACTTGGTTTTTCCATAGCATGATGGGTTGTGCCACCTGTGCTGTGGGGCTGTGGAGCGAGGTAGGCAGAAGCTGGAGGTGGTTCACAATTCTCATCTCTTTTTTGACAAAAAAGTTGCAGGTTCCAGCTCTCCATAAGCAAGGGTAGGTTTAGCAGGGTAGAGCTATGTTGCTCAAGCTGTATTCCTCCTCCTTCATTATGTCATCCTCTCTCTGCTACTGCAGCATGGGCTGTGGCTCAGGTAACAGGTTCTGCCCAAGCTAGAACTCCACAGCCCAGCTCCTCCACTGAAATGGTCTGCTAAATCCAGCTACTAAATATGTGCCCTGCTCATTTAGTAGAGGATTCAATAACCTTGGCTCTCCTGTCTCTTGGCAGTAGCTGTGTACTCCTCTTGCTACTGAGCCTTGTCCCTCACCCTTCCTCTAGTACACTCATTTCTGCTCCATGATCCTTGTCCTGGCTCCTCCAGGGGATAGGACAGACAGGCCTTGCCTCTTGCCTTTCTGGACTCTGGACCAGTGCATTCCTCACCATCTTTGGCTGCCAGCTCTGATTTGGGTTGCATTTGGCCCCTGGTCCTGTTTTCTGTGCCTGGTGGTGCAAGGGCTGGAAGAGACCCACTGGCAAGCTGGGCAGCTCAAAAGCAAACCTCCCTCACAGGGCCCAGAGCACTTGTGTTCTGCTGGTTTACACAGGATTTCTTTGTCTAATCTTTGGCATGTTCCTCTGATGCTCACAGCAGCATTTTGGCGTTCTGGCAGAGACAGTGGTCAAACAGACTGAGCCAGCCCTCTCTGTAACAGGCAGGATACAGGCATGTACATTGCAATGGAACAGGGAAAGCTACTGCTTTATAAAATGCTGTCAAACAGCAGGCAGTAATATGCTGAGAAGGGACCACTTCATTACTGTACTGTAATATATTCCTCTTAAACAGTTTTCAAATTATGCCTACTGTTCATATTGGATTCTGTTCTATAAAGGCAAAGGAACGGAAATAAACTCCTTGAGTTCATAAAGAGCTAGATCCTTTTCTCCCAAAATACAAAATAGAGCACAGCTGGCAGAAACAAATACCAGGACACATGCTGCAGTGCTATTTTGCCAACTCTTAACACCCAGCATCAGAGATGAGACCCGAGGTTCCCTTTACTGGTTTGATGGGCTTTAACAGTTACTGATACCACAGTAGAGTTGCTTTTTGTTTCAAGGCTTTCTCTCTCACAAGCCAAACTGGACAGAAGCAGCAGTGGAGAGGGATGCATCCCACAGACTTGTGGGGTTTTAGCTCTTTGAGGGCACTGCTGAGCAGTATCCACATCTACTGCCTGTTCCAGCTCAGCCTGCCTCCCAATCCCCTCCTCTCAGTCCACATGTTTTTGTAGACTGGATACAATCCAAAATCTGAGGATTAAGATTGTCATTGCTTTCCACACATGATAGGTCAACCAGAGGACACCAGCTTATATGGATCTTGATTTGTCTGATTTCCATATGTCTTAGTACTAAAGTCTCACTTTGGATATTCACTTAGTGAAGAAGTAAGGGAAATCCGTGGCTGTGAAAATAATCCCGGAAAAGATAAGTCACTGTGCAGGGTAAGAGATTTATTTAAAAGAGTATAGAAATCTTACAATTTCCCTCTTTTACAAATCTTCTCCCATCTTTTTTGTGATACGTGGATATCTTGCAGTGCTATCTCTGAAAGCCATAAGGAGGGGGCTCACCGAGTCCTGTTGTCCTCTCCTGAAAACCAGTGGCAGCAGCAGCAGTGGCTGAGAAGATGCTGCCATGTGGCTTTCTAGAGCTGGCCCTGTCCTTGCTGTGCCTGAAAGCACCCAGGTGGGGGAAGGCATCCTACCTTGTCAAATGCACGTACTCTGCCTTTGGGCATCACATTTATTTCTTCATGTGTAACGCGGCAGCAGCAGGCACTCAGAGCCTCACAAAACCCAGGCTTGCTCATCTGAACAGCTGCTGCAGTGTTTCCCCCTGCCTGTAAGGTCTCTCTCTTTTAACCTCCTCCAATACCTTGTTATGCAAACTCTATCTGTAGGTCTCATGGGCAAAGCTTCATCCCAATTAAACTAATGGTGAGGGGAAAGAAATAGAGATAGGGAACTGTGTTTTTAAACCGTGTGGATTATGTTACTGTAGACAAAGAAACAGTAACTGAATCTAATGAAGAGAGGAGGATATTCATTATAGATGAATCAGAAAGGAAAAGGCAGTGATGGAAGGTAAATATGATTTGAGAGTGACTGAGTTTGCCTGTCTTGACTGTCACCTACACTGTTTTTGTTCACTTCTAAGAAATCAGACAGGCAGCTGGTGACATATGTGAATACTGTGTTAAGTTTTATTTCTCTGTTTTGTGAAAGAAATCGGTGGGCACAGGCAAAATTGATATACAATGCAAATATGTAATTAACAGTGCTTATATAAATTATTGCAGGGTATCAGTTTGAGCATTATCTTAGCAGTAGTCAGAGAATCATTCATACCATGAAATCACAAAGTTGCAGAAAGAAGAAATCTAATCTAATTGTTGTAAATCATGGCTTCTCATATGGGATGATTCTGTGCTTTCCATCTTCCTGCTCTTATGAGCTCATACAGGTTTCAGTGCCCTCAGGAGTGGCCAGGCAGATGCAGGCCCTTGTACTGGGGTGGGCAGAGGCTGTACTGCTGGTCCCCAGCTCATGAATGCTCATCCAGCAGAGGGGAGTTACACCACCAGCCCTCCTAGCAGCCTTGGAGCAGCAGTCTCACCATGAGCTGAAGGCAAATGCCTTTCCCCCAGGGACTATAGCTAAGTTTCTAGAGGTTTGGTTTGATTGCCGAGGGATTGTGTGCTGGGTTTCTAATAGGTCTGAAGTCACAAAGTTCCATTGACCTGCATGGATCTTCACTGAACTTCCATCATTTCAGGAGTCCCTTCCCCAACAGGAATATTTCGTTCAATATCTTGTTCCAAGACAGTTTTGTCCATTGCTTGCACTGCAAAACTGCTTTTTGAGTTGCTGAGAATGTGAACCACCACTTCATGGTGAATCTCTGAAATTTGCTTTAATGCCTTATTATTTTAATAAAACTTCTGCACTTCCACAAAATATCCTGTTTTCATACCAAATATCTATCAGAGTGTCTGTAGCACTGTCAATTAGACTTTTGCATCATTGATTAGGGAGGATCTCTATTGCTTCTTAGGGTGCTATTTTATAAGATGTAAGAGCTTATTTCTGCCAAAATTCAACAGTTAAATTACTTTCCCAATAACCAGTGGTGGAGTTAATTCCATCCGAGGAATGAATCTAGCCCTGAACTTATGTTCCCCTGACCCAGTGGTGTTGTGTGTCTAGCATAAATTTAATTCTTTATATAAAGATTTTAAACCTGTCTGGTAGGAGGACTTGACCCTTGGTTTCCAGTGTCCCAGATGAATGCCTTGGCTGTGCGGTTAGAGAATGTGTTTCTTGCAACAGCATCTGTTGGAGCCATTCCATATTTAAATAATTGAGTAGTTACTAGGGCACAGCAAGAGATACCAAGTCTGTAATCTAGTAGTCAGGAATCCCAGCTGAGCTGGTAAAATAGAAATCTCTGGCAGAAACTGGGGGCTGAAGAAGGTTCATGTCGATTATCTTCCATTTTAGACAAAGATCCTAATTTATGATATTCTGAGATTTGGGCTTTCACTAGAAAGGTCTTGGTTTCAACCCAGATGGAATGGGAAAAAATCAAAAATCAAAAACTTCTAAAGAACTGAAAAATTTTACTCTACGATGGTCTAGGAATAAAGAATTCCTATGTCAGTGCTGCATATGTTTTATTTGAAAGAAAGAGTTGCTTGGGCCTTTGGTGTTTCAAAAAGTCCACTGTTAATAATCCACAAAGGTCATGCATCACACACTCATCTGACCTGAACTGTCTGGTGGAGTATTGTCAGTGGCATCACCAGCCCAAAATTTGAGAATTGCTGCCATTTTCCTGTTTCAGGATGGCCTTTTGGTGTACACAATACCTACAACTTAAGCAAGAGGTGAGATCTAGACCTTAAAATGCTGCCTTAGTGTTTTGTGCATTGTGGCAATGCTCCTGGAATCTGTCTCCAGTGCAATCTGTCCTCAGCTGTGACACTCTGCTCTCATTCAGGTCCCCTCCTAGAAGATGCAACAGAATGAGGAGCAGGGATTGTCAGCTCAGTGATGGAGTTTTCTTTAATAGAGCCAGTTCAATAACTCAATCAAAATATCATTCCTTTTCTTAACTTAGTGCTATCTGCTAATAACTTTTCCGTTAATTAGGAATGCAGAGTAATAGGCAATGTGCTGCTCTGCATGTTAATAAGAATTCCAACTTCAGAAACTGCTTTCTAATATTGTTTCAGAGGATATCATCAGTGTTTCCTCAGTTCCTCTCTTTAAAATTAGTGAGACAACCTTGAAATCACCATGGTTGGTAATTGACAGGATTTAGTCCCAGAATTAATCATGATGGACAACTTCAAAATTAGTAGGTACGTAAAATGAAGATAATAAGACTTCAGCTTGTCTGAAGAGCTGCAGTGATCACCTGCACCCATGAAGAAGACAACTTCTTCAAACTCACATTGGAAAACAACTATTCTGGCCAGGACTGGTCATGCTACTCACACAAAGCGTAGTGATCAGAACTAAATCTCTAGTGCAGTAACTATGAACTACAAAAAATGAGAGATGAAGTGCTTGGAAATCAGGAGACAAATATGAATTTAGATGTTTTGCAAAACCTGAGAGTGCAATTTCAAGCAAACCAAACATATGGGGTTGTGGAGTTCAGCTTCTGCTTTTACTAGAGAAAATCCTGGAAAAAGTGATGGGGATAAAAAGTACTGACTTCACGTGGCTTGGAACTTGCCCTCAATCTGATTTCTTCTTAAAGTAATTATTTCTGTGTGAAACCTTTTATTTTAAAATAAATTAAATGGATTTTCCTGTTTTCAAATATAACCAAAATTCCACCTGTGAGGATGTTTCCATTTTCAGTGGGAAAGAAACCCAAGAAAACATAAATTTTAAGAAAACAGAATTAACGTAGTAGTTGTTTTAAAATCAGCAATTTATTTTGCTGTTGGGGAAAAAAAAAAACACCCAGGTAGAAAGAAAGCCTCTGCATTAGTGTCCTCCACATGACCTCTGGTTCATCAGTGCAGTCCATCTGCAATTGCTCCTGCGGCCAAAAGCATCAGCCGGCGTGAGGAGGGCAGCCAGAGCCTTGCCTCTGCTTGCAGCACAGAGGACGTGTCAAACGAGATGCTTGCATAGCTCTGGGCACTAGCAGGCACCAGCTGGGTGGTCAGTGCTGGGAGGGTGAATTTTCCAGCTTTTTGGAGCTACAGCTGAAGCTAAAAGCATGTTGCCACCAGCACCCTGGGAGGGACACTTCACCAAGGCATAGAGGCTTCATCCAGACAAGCTGGTGTTACTACAGGTCTCTCTTACCCAGACTATAAAACTGTCTATTACAATTGTCAGGAGCAGGAGTAGTGGAAGTTGTATGTCTGGATCAATCATGTAAGCTAGATAGGATTTGACAACTTTGGGAAAGATTAAATTTAGATATATCAAGTTAAAACATAAGACTGCAACAAAATGAAGTAATTTCCAAATAATTTGCTTCTTCAGGTCCTCTGAAAATTTCCCATAGAGAAGGTTTATTCATCTGGTCCCAGTTATTTTGAATATTTGCTGATCTTTTTTTAAAAAATTGCATGCCGTGCTATTTAAACAGCAACCTTTAAGCTGTTTAAAGGAGGAGAGTGCAAAGCACTGGGTTAATCTGCTTACAGCCCATATGGCCAGATGTTCCAAGGACTGTGGAGGAGCACAGGTCACAGTTAACCCTCACTCAAATGGCTTTCTCAGCAAGAGGGCTTTATTCCACTTGATGAATCAAACAGGATGGCATTTTTATCTTTGAAATTGAATTCAATATTCTGCTATCAAGAAGACAAATCAAGATGCAGATGGTGTTCATGGGCACAGATTTGAGGTGGCAGAGAGCTGTCCAGTAAATTATTGCGCTAATAAAAGTCAGGACAATCTAGGCAAAAATGCATATCGTAATCAAAAGATGGGGAGGAAAATAAATTTCTGCTTCTCTGTGGGAGAACAAGATATACAAAACTGAATTTTCTAATGTAATGAAAAGTGGCAGAAGGGTGATAACTGAGGAGGAGTGTTATTATAAATTAAAATAGGAGCCTTTACAAGCTGATAAATAGAGCATAATGAATAACAGTTTTAGGCATCAGCTAATTTATGAATGCTGCTCAGTCTTTGCCCCAGCCAATTCTTGGGACTTCCTTTTCTTCCTAATGGATTTGACCCCTTGTGTATCATTTTACAAAACCCACCTTTTTGTCAAGTAGGATCTCTTTTATTGTATAATCTTATTTGTGTTATTCTTCACAGGCCCAGTCAAAATATTGACTACAGTCTTTTTCCTTGTACAGAAGAAGAGAGACTTGCTCTTTCTGTGGTCTTTATTTATTTTTTTTATGTTAGTGATAGACATAGGCTATAAAAACTAGCATGTCATTAATTTAAAGATGGCATAACACTAATACCTCTGGTAGAGCCTTTTAAAAGGAGTAGAAAATCAATACAAAGCTGTAATTTCTCAACCAACTGGACTTCATAACATCCAGTATAAATTAAATGAACGTTTAAGCTTGCTGTTGCAGGAATGTGATGATTTCCAAGTCTCTCAGGGGAACAGAGATGACATTTTTGCTGCAGCTCCAGCTCTCTGCCCAGGCTAGTTGATACTGGCTTTTTGTGTGCAAAATTGCTTTTGTGGCCCGAATTGTTTGCATTTGAAAAGAAACATTTCAAGTGCAGCGTGAAAACACTGCGTGTATTGCTCATCATTACAAAGTCCCATAAATGGCTCTGGTGTATCGTTACAAAGTTAGTGGGGTTTGTGGGGACTGCTGATAATTACAGTGGTGGCTAATTGGGTTCAAATGGTTTATGAGTAAGTAATCATCTGTGGACAAAAGGGATGGAGTGAGGTGAGAGCACAGCTAGCAAACATTTTGTCATTTTGTGTTAGCAAGCAACAAAGAGTTCATTCTCAGTTTCTTTTATCTGACCATTGTGGAAACCCTACTGCTCATTTTAGGCTACTTTAGAAACATTAATTCAAAATTTTTGACTCCTTGGATTTCTTTTCTGTGCTTGAATAGGCATTTTCAAATTGCTGACAAAGTGGCAATGAAAACTGGTGAAGTGTTTTGTGAGGAAAAATATTCTTGGGATAGAAGTGATGAAAAATCCCAGCAAAGGAAACTGGTGATCACTAGATAATGAGGTTATATGAACATAGAAAACCAGCAAATTTTGGAAACCAGGATCAGTAAAGCCAAGAAACTGTGAAGAATTTTAACCATTTAATACAGGATGGGTGTTGTGATAATGTCTCAAGACAAAGACATATGTAAACTTTTAGATCTTTTACTGGGGAAAATGCAATTAGGGTTAAATGTTTTCTCTTATTTTCTTTAATATACATGGAAATGTAAAATAATCATGCCATGCAAAATTGCCATAGAAAAAGAGTATTAGTTGCCATGTAGTTTTTAAGTAATCTACCTACCACAGAAGCTCATTAGGAAATTTTGAAACAGAAGATTTTTCCATTGAAAAATACAGATTTATCAATTAAAAAAAACACAACCAAAAACTGACTTTTTAGCCTTGAAAAAGGTTGAAAAAATATATATTTAAAAATAAATTTCTCTTTTTTAAAACTTTATGCCATAAGTAAGAATTAGAAATTTAAATAAAATGGCTTAATTTTGTCTAAATAAAACATTTCAAATGATACTGCTGTCTTTATCAGCATGCAATTATGAAGTCACTATACATTAGTCAAAGGTATTTAGTACTTTCATCTTGCTATTGCTGAAATTGATGAATTTTTACAATTGACTAAATCAGCAAATGTTCTCTAAAAGCACAGAATGCAAGCAATACAAAGCACTGTGTCCACGATGCACTCAATATTTTCATCATGAAAGATGTAATGAATAGCCTTAAAATCACAATAAAATGCTTCTGATTTCCAAGTGAAACAGATACAGATCTCATATGATCATACCTAAGTTGTCACAATGTATATAAATTTGAATGAACTAGTTTAAAATTACTTTCATAGTGAGGTAACTCAAAATTTTACTTTTATTCTTCTTACTTCTCTCTTGTTAACCAAATTTCCGTATGTACATCCTCTTTTCCTTCTGAAAAAAAATGTGCTAGATGTTCATAATTAGTTCTATAGTAGTAAATTGAAGGTCAAGCAAAATGAACCATTTTGTCTTTTATATACCTGCAATTGTTGTTGTAACCTGGAATGAAATTGTAGCCTTTAAATTCACAAGCAGGATAAAATACTTAAGAAATTCTAGGGTCTTTTGAAGCACTTTGACTTTACATTGTTACCAAAATATCCATTCTCACTGGATTTTGGTATGAAACTTCTCTTTCATGTGAGGTAATTACAACAGGCTTCAAATATCTTCAAATCCCTTCTGTAATGGTTTTGCTGTAAGTGCAGGGAGGGAGTACAGAGTGGTAAACTCTACATAATGTGCCCTTTTCATGACGTAAACAACATTTACAGGGACATTTCTGAGACTGTGCACAAAATGAACTTAGTCATTAAAAACTCATTATCTACATAATTTTCAGTACTTTGGATTTGGTGGAACAATATTTTCTATTTGCATTTTAATTCTAAGTGAGATCTACATGACGTCATTCATGGCAAGAGCTGACCCAAATGAATAATTGACCACAGTTCCAAACAATATTATCTTTCCTCCTTTCTTATTTTGTTTTCTTTATGATCCTTCAGTCATCAACCACAATCTGAGATAATACAATGAAACATTGAGCAAAACCTTTGGAACTAGTAAGAACAGTGGAAAATTTGATGAAATCTGGGCAATAGCAGGATGAATGTCAACACTCACTTTGATTTTTAATGTTTCATTAAATGTTTGTTCTTATTTTTGTTATTGCAACATGATACCGTACTAAATGATCCGTAGAATTAACCATTGTATGATCACATGATAGTTTAATATCAACAAACAGTGTCATCCTTAAGCAAATATTTTTTAATTATAGGAGTTCTTAGAGGCAGAGAAGAAGATTATATCAAGCCATCAGAAAAAAAACCCACAAAATTTTTACACTCACTAGCTTGTCCTTTTATTTTAACATGGTGCTGGTTGATCTAGCAAAAGACACCATGTCTCCCTGCAAACCCTGTGCCTTGTATCTTTGGGCTGTCACAGCTACAGTGGCACCATTGCTCTCTTGTATAACGTGTTAATGATTTCATGTCTGTGATACCCCAGAACAAACTGCTGCAAGACAAAAAGTTATTTAGTGGCATGGAATTGGGTGGTGATGCTCCTTTTTTTGCCAGGAATCTTGAGCATTTAGTGTGCAGAAGACTGACTGGGCTTAACAGCTGAAGGTGCCACTCCTTCCTGAAGTTTGCCTTCTCAGCAGCCAGAACTTCTTCCTCCCAAAGCACATTGTGTGACGCTTTGATTTTTTCTGGCTGAAAGAAAATACAAGAAAGTTACTGTTTGTAGAACCAAAGGGGAGGTTGGACTGGGAAATCTTGGTTTTGGGTAAGATTGTGCAAACCCAGGAGATCTTTGGAGGGAACAGATGTTAAGTTTGTAGCTTGTAGCCTGAATCTCCTTTTAAGAGCTGGAGCACTCATGCAGCACACTGCCACTCTGCCCATCCTCCTCCAGTTTTTCCAGGTTGGCTTCTTGCTTTGCAGGGCAGTGATTTCTTAGCCCATTTGCTGGGGTAAGAGCACTGAATGCTCTCTAGGTATAAGGTGTTTTTGCAGACATTACAGAGATGTGTTTATCCACCTAAAATTAATTCAGCCAGGGTTCTCATGCATTTCTGTGACACCAGGCTGATGCATTGGTGTCAAAGTGATTCCTTAGCAAATGAGGAATATCTGGGTTTTGAGCAGGAGTACTAACAAATGCATGAATTGCATCCTCGAACTGCTTGTCATGGTATAGAATTAGCTTCTCAAGATAATTACACAAAATTTTTCCAAAGAATAATTCTAGAACAAATCCCTGTCTTTGGGATGTATCAGGTTTTGCTGTATTTTCATTTGTATAATTTGTAGAGATTTCATAGAGTTTTCATAGCATAACTTCTCGGGTCCTGCCACAGGTTTTTGAGACAAACTAAAGGAAGAGACAAACCAAATGCAGTAGAGATGGCACAGGTCTATAACTACCTTGTAGTAAGGATTGATTACTATTCTTTTGCTGAGTAGACTAATAAAAGAATGTTATTATCAGTTCAAAATCCACATTGCTATCATCATTCCCATACCTCATTTTGCTGCTATTGCTAAGAAGAATATTTGAAGTAACTTACATTAAAAATGTAATCATATTTAAATTAAAAGTGAAAACCAGCATTAGAACAGTGAAAAATGGCAAAATCAATTTATATTAGATCAAAGTGCAGAAGTGCTTATTCTTAATGGAATATCAAGTTCTTGTTTCACAGATTTGGCTCCTTTTGATTACTTTAGATCCCCACAGCTTCTAAGACTTTGACAGGGATTCACATACAACAAGGCAATGAATATGGTAGAACTCAAACCAGTCACAAAGTGGTGGTTGGAGGCTGACTTCAAGCTGAATGTTTGTATTTTGAGCTTCATTCCTGACTTAGGTAGTAATTGTCTCAAATCTCCTACTTTCTCCCCCTTGCCTTATTTATCTAGAACATATTCTGTCAGGCACTTCCTTCCCACACTTTTTCTGCCTGTAGACAAAATGTCCCGGTTTCTGAAGGTATGCTAGCCCTCATTTGTGAATGGACAGATTTTAATGTGAAATTGGAAATCCACTTCATTTATAGACCCTGCACTAGATCTTGACTTCATTCCACAGTTATATTTGTCAAGTCCCATCACAGAAGTCCTTCAGAGACTAATTTCTATTCTATTTTTCAAGCACTTTAGCCCATCAGTGACAAAAGAAGAAGAAATAGTTTGTTTTTGAACTATAAAGGCAACTTATGATTGGTGTAGCTTGAGCAAATTCCACTGGCTACATTATTAGACAATTTAGATAAAACTGAGTTCCTTTGTTGTAATTGAAGCTTTGACTGATGTAGCACTATTATGTCCTGCAAAGTTCACATTATATTACTCAGAAGGATACAGGGCACTATATTTTATGGGGAGGGGTTATGATACAAAAAGGTTTTGCATGCTAATGTAGTTCTGCTTAAACTGGCCTCTGTAACTTCTGGTAAATTTGTAGGAAAAAAGGAAGAAAAAAACTTTGTGCCACTTCTCATTTTCTCTCTCTCTCTTTCTCAAAAAAACAAGAAGACTTTTGAAATGAAAGGAGAATTTGTAATTAACTTTTTTTAATTTTGGTGGTAAAAATTAGAAACATCTATAACTTATCTAATAACACAAAACTCGGTTCTAGATCAGGTTTTTGGGTAGTTAATATTTTTTCAGATTTGATAATTTTCAAAAGCTCAGCTTTACATTTGGTTTTTGATCACCCTAGAATAACACTTCAACTTGAAACACTCCTGTTCAGAATTAAAAATATTTTTGAAGCTCATTGTTTAGAATTTCTTACTTAGAGGAAACTAAAGAAACTTATACATAGGAGAGTTATCCAGGAAAGCTAATAGTTAAAAGGTTAAAGAGGGCATTAGGTAAATATGGGCAAAGAAATAAAAAAAAAAAAAATGTTCCTGATCTTGATTTTTAAATTATTTCCTTCTCTGATCTTTCTACTAGTAAAATGCTTGTATAGGATAAACATATTTTAACTGTATATGTAGTAGATATAAAAATCATGAAGAAAATATTAAACAAACTATGCAGGAGGATAATTTATGGGACCTGTAGTTAGGACACACTTCTGTGTCTATTATAATTACCCACAGACCTGGGAGCGCTGGAGAGCAGCCAGAATACTGGGATGCACTCTTGTACACACATACAGTAATAAACATATTCTTGGCACTAATTGCCTGTCCTTCCCCAGCAATTAAGGGACAGTTTTCTAGAGTTTATCCATATGTTCACCAGCATAGCATTTGCTCTTGCTGTGCTTCTCTGTCCTCTGTCCTAATGCTTCATGGAGGGCCACCATTTGACCAAGCTGTGCTTTTTGGGCATCTCAGCTGACTCCCCCTGGCTATGGAGTGGAAGCCTGCCGACAGGAGTCCCATACGTTGTTTATTATCTGGAGAGCATCCAGACAGTGCTGCTAATGCCTGCTGTTATTATTACCATAAATATCCCATGAAGCTGGGTCACATCCTTAAAAAAGAGGATATACTGGAATGGAAATTTTGTCTGCTGCATGTAAGAAAGGAGAAAGAGGCTGTGTGCTGCAGCCCCTCAGTTTGCTTTTAGCAGGACCCTGGAAGTGGTCAGTGTTCCCTACACATTGAGGAATTCCGAGGTGCCTCTAAGCTGTGGCATCTCCATCCCTTGGTGGGACTGAAGTGCCCTGTGCTCCCCCAGTCAGGAGCAATGAACAGCAGATTGGAGGTGAGATTTGTTGGATTAATTCCCGTGGTACTGAAACAAGCATCCAGGGGAGAGCGTTGCTCATGCTGAAGCAATCTGAGGTCAGGTTGTGGTCACCAATTCATTACTTCAGTACTACATACCCTGTCACAAGTTTTCTGTCTCACCAGCCTGCCACCAGATTACATGGAAGGAGAGCTAAATTTACCCAAAATTGATTAAATTCTTGAGTCTGGTTAAATTTAGGTCTTCCTTCTTAGCTCTAGACTTTCTCAGTAAGATTAAGAAGTAAAGGGGATTATTGTTTTCCAGAGACGTGCTCTATGTTCAGCAAACACATTCCTGTCACCTCTTTGAGAACAGCACATTGTATCAGTAACAAAAAACTTTGTTCTTTTTTTCTTTTGGCTGGGCAATAGCCTTTACATAAGGCACAGGTTTGGGCATCCTTTTCCAGTTTTCATCATGGCAGAAAAAGCATGTACGTTCTCTTTTAATACATCTTCTTTGGAAAGTGAGATATAATTTCTGAGGAACAAAAATTTTAAGCTAATAAGTGAAGCAAACCACTTAATAATTTAATGAAATATATTTAAAACAATTTCTTATTTTGAAACCTGCTGATCTCTGCTGTTTAATCACTTAAACATGTTTCGAGTTCCCTTTGTTATGCTTTGCCTATTAAATTGTGTTTATTTCTTATTGTACTAGAAAGCTAATGATTCATAAATTTGAAATAATAGTGCTTTAGAGATTGCACTTGTTTTTCATTTTCATTTATTTTGAATTACGAAGGGGAACACAGCTTCTGCCTTTCCCCTGTAACATGTAACAACCCTTTCCCCTGATGGTGTGCCACCATAAGAAAATACTGCAGAGCTTCTTATCACAGCCATATCAAATACAGATTGTGAGTCTAAGCAGGCAGGTTGTAACCCATGAAAAGATTCGACATGAAAGAATTTACATATATTAAATCCATGATTCACATTGCTCCCAGCAGAAAGCTCCATTCAGTACACCAGTCAGGAAAGGCTAATACCTCACACTGTCACAGCCTCAGGAAACTGCTATATTTAGATACCTAAATTATAGAATGCATCTATTAGCATGAACTTTATTATCATTATGATTAATGCTAAAAGTTAAAACTGCTGAAAATTTAACTTACTCATCAGGAACAGTTTTCCCTGCTCCAGCAATGGGATATGTGAACAAACTTGACTATATAACATCCTGTGTCGTGACATGATATTTATAATATAATAATAATGCTGGAGCCTACACAGCAGTGAAATAAGTTATTCCCTTTTCGTGCTTACCAAAGGCACTCCTTACACCTCACTCTTCAGGATGTAGAACAGGGATTAGATTGTTCTTTGTGCTGCTAACTGCTTTTCTGACTGCAAAGCCTTTGAGCAGATGTGGTTTTACGGCTACATGCCCATTGCACCTCCCACCACAGGATCCCATCCTGTCAGAGGCCTTGAGGTGTTACCACAAAACAAAATGGCTCATCAGTCATGCCATTTATCAGGGCCTACATATCTATTTCTCACTTCAGCTGTGTGTGTTCTGGTGCATTTTCCAAAACCAAAAAGGAAATTTTGCAGTGTCATGAAGGAGTTATAAGGAAATGAGCTTTATCCTTGTGGTATTTGATTCTGGGCCAGAAATTAGTGATTTGACCTATTGTTATCATGACATTTGAAAAGAGACTCCTTGAAAGTTTGCAGGATCTGCTAGTTACCCTGCCAGAGATTTGTCCACATCATTATTGAATTGCCAGGAGCCTAACAAAATAATGTCTTTTCATTTAAGCAACATTTATCAGCTGGGGCTTGGTGACTGCCCCAGGCTCTAACAGCTATGAGAAATTCACGTTTAATCATGAGCATTATGCAGTATGAAAACAGATTGTATTTTTAAAGTTGCTGCTCTGAGGAGTGGGGAGTGTCCTGCAAAAGCCTGTCCTGATGTGTTCCTGCAGCCCTGATATTTGTGTCCTGCTGACAGAAAAACTTCTAGGTGAGAAGTTTAGAGCCTTTATCCCTTAAATGCCCATCTAAGGAAAAGAATGTAAGGTAAAAATGTTTCTTTAATCCAGAAACATCCCCTATAAGACCTGCACAATATCTATAAGGAAAAAGTCACTCGGGCCAGGTTGCAGGCTGCACTAGAAGAGAGAAACATTTCCTGAGGATCCCTGTCCACCAGAATTCAGATTGTTTTAGCACTGAATATCTGCAAGAAAGCACAGCCCTATTGCTCTTTTCTGTCTGGAATGCAGGAAGACCAATGGAGGTCCTAAGCAGAATGAAGTCTGCTGAGTCAGTACTTCTCGGGGCTGGCTGCTTGTTCTCTGCCCCCGAGGTGAGTTGGGTGGTCCAGGGAGCGACCCCAGGCTCTGAAGAATGAGACTGGACTCTTTGCTGTTCGGTCTTCAGGTTGTTTATTAAGTCTTATCTACAAAATTTTCTTCCTGGCAGACAGAGGTCTGACCAGCAAGGCAGCCACGACGCTCTCCGACCGCCCCCAAGGCTGCTCCGTCTCTTATACCACAAATTACGTATATCATATTTACCTTTACCTCCCAATACCTATCACCCATGTTGGACAGTGCACCCCTTCCCCAAACCAATCCCTGAGTGCCAACACCACAGCAGAGGATGGAGAACAAGAAGAAGAAGGAAGAAGGATGAGACACGCCCTGTCCCCTCCATCTTGTCCCCATTACCTTTATACAGAAATTTTTAAAACTTATATTTTCACCCTGTGTACACCTTATAAAAACACCCTTTAAACCTGTGACACCTTCCAGCCCTCATACCAAACTGGCAATTCATTGGCAGGATCGAAATCCAGCCACCAAGTGTTCCGGGCATCATGCCAAGATCTCCGAGCCCCCTGACGGGGTTTCGGCTCTCGACGTGGTCTCGGGGGACTCCTCACATCCGGAGTGATGTGCAGAGTTCCCACAAGTACTCTCAGCATAGAGCTCTTCTTGGAAATAAAAAATGTTCTTTCATTCTAGTCTTCAAGGTTAACTGTTTTGATCATCAGAAAGGATGCAGTATGGTTCTGGATTGGCACCTTGGAAAATATTCGAAGTTTGAATTCTGAAAAGCTTCCTGTTAATATTAAATGCACTGGTGTATAAAGGCAAAAGAAGTCTCCAGAGAAGGGCTGTAGGAGGCAGGAAGGCTGTTGGTGGATGCCAAGGGGTAGCGTGTGCAGTCCAAGACACAGCCTGTGTCTTGGTGAGTCCTGATGGGCAGGGTCTTCTACAGGCAGACACAGTAGTTCTGCCCATGCATGGTAGACACACCTAATCTCATCCCAAACTAAATCCAAAAATTATGAAGAGTCAATACACCAGGGAAAGCCACCAAGAGATACACCATATGTACCCCTGGCTGCCAGCCTCTGGAAAGTTGTATTCTATTCATATCCAGAGGACTCCCAGCTCCACTATTCTCCATTCCCCTCAATTTTAATTTCTTTATATAGGAACATTACATAGTTTTAATATTACTTTTAAATATTTTAATAGTTTTAATATTACTAATTATTATTTTAATTTCTTAATATAGGATAATTACATAGTTTTTGTGCTCTTCTGAGACCATGGCTATTCAAGGGGTTTTGTGAGAAAGTGGCATTCATTTCCTGGCTTAGTCTGGATTAACAGTATGTAGCCTTGGTATTCCATAACATGATTGAAGTGATTGCCCACTGGGACCATTGCATGTTAAACCATTTCCAGGACTTGGCATTCCCAAATAAATACCACACAAAGATGTGGATTCCTTCTGCCTTAGTTCCAGCCATTAATAACAGCTTAGAGGTTCTTGTCAGGGCACCTCAAGCACAGCAGGGCAGGGCCTGGCAGCTCATCCCAAGCCAGCCGAGCCAGGAGCAGGGAGGCACAGGGCAGCCCCAGACATTGGGCATCTCCCCAGGCATTGGGACAAGGCCATGCTGGGCTACGAGGCCACAGGGGAGCTGGCTCAGCTGAGCCCATGGCAGCTGGTGGCCCCAGTAGGCTGACATGGAATCCTGTGCCCTGAGCAGAGTGGACAGAGCCCTGACAGGAGCTCCTCCCATGGGCAGGTGGAGCCCGGGAAGCCTGGGCAGGCATGGGCAAGGCTGACAGTGCCTCATGGCCTGGGCAGTTTTGTTCAGCCTCTCTGATAAGGAAAAAAGGAAAAAGGAAACCAGAGGAATTGAAGTAAGCAGAGAGGTTTTACTGTGAAACTTAAGATGCAAGGAGCTGAAAGCAGTGCACTTCTTTAGCAGTCCCAGAAATTAGGAAATCTGTATCAAGTTGTACTTTGCACATATTCATGAGTACTGAGCAGACACACCGCTGGCTGTGTGGAAGACAAAATAAACTGTCTGCATTCCCTTCTAGCTCTGCTCAAAGCCTACCTCAGTATTGCTGCAGCGGTAGGAGACAGTTCAGATTTTTCTGTGAAAAAATTGTCTGTCAAGAACCAATCGATGAAATTGTAAGCAGAAAAACATGGCATGTTGATGCACATATGAAAAAATAATGAAGCAAACCTCAGCTGCCTTGGGTGCCATGATGGCATCTTCACCTAGGGACAAGGGATGTAAGATGCTTTAACAACAGGAGCAGATTTCACTCTTTGCTAGCACAGAGAATGATTAAAGATGCAGGACAGTTACACTTTCAGACCATCTTTGTCTTGGCTGGTATGGAGGCAAAGCTCTTAATTTCCTTTAAATAACTTCACCTTAACTTAAGAGCTTGTGCAGAACTAAGGAATGACAATCGTTTTCAGAGAATCAGAGCAGAAAGTTTTGCACATTGAAATCCATTTTTTGGTCAGGGACCGTTTGTAAAATATTTGACAAGAAAAAATCTGAAAATTTTCATTCAATTTTATTTTTACCAACTTGTTGTGACTCAAATCATACCTGTCCTTTTTTACTCATCAAGACTGGTGATACCATAGAATTGGTATCACCAAAATGCTTTGCAGAGGAAATCATTGACACCTTAGTTTTACACACAAGGTACTGGAAAAGAAAAAAAATGAGGCTTCCTGAGAGTTTAAAGTTTTGAAACAAAACCCTGGATTCTTTCATTTCAAAATCAGGTCAAGTACTTTGATTCAGATTCTGGATGCTGTGAAGTGCCAGCATCTCATCTTGTCCCACAATATTCAACTCAACACTCTCATAATATCTTTATTCAGGAGAAGACCAGAAAAGCATAATCCAGCCATTTTTTCTGTCCTTGTAGCAGCTAACTATCACCATGTCAGGGAATGGTTTGCAGTGAAAAACATCACATGCTAAACAAAGTCCTGAACCTCGGTCTTTTTCTCTCCAACAAATGGCAGAGCTGCCAAGCTTCCAGCCTGGGTTTATTTTATCAACATTTCCAATTTCCCTTCAGTCAAAATAAGACTGTGGGACAATCTGAGCAGATAATTATGTAACTGTGAAAGTTCAAAGCATGCTGAACAAAACAAAATATGTTTTCCCTCATTTATGCAGACTAAACATATTGTCAAGGTTTTGAAGCAGTCAGTCCAAAATTTTCACAAAACACTGCAGTTTCCCAAGCAGCCTGTTAGTAAAAGAACTGCACCAAAATGTTATCCTTTCTATAAATGCTCATCTGAGGGAACACTTAGCTGAATACTTCCAGTGCTTAATTAATTTCAGACATGTGAAAAATAACTTTGCATACTCCAGTTGAATACTTGCCAGCTGAAGCATCCTGAAATCACTGGTGAGCTTCTCATAATCATAACAATTTTAAAATAATTATGAATCTGAGACACCAGCTTTGAATCCTTTGGCTTTTATGCTTTTCTCACAGAGAACTGCATTCAGTTGCCTCAATGCTGATAGCCAGTATCATTTGAGATGCCCTGGTAGGGTATCCAGGGTGTCTGCAGGAGTCTTGCAGATGTGACATTAGAGCAATAGAAGACCTGTGGAGCAGTAGCTGGAGGCCAGTCAGGGTCCAGAAGGCATCCTGTGTGACACTGGCTGCCTGTGTTTAGCTCAGTGATCATGCTCTGACTGTCACATTTCCAAGCTGCTTGTTGCAGTTGTGAAGGTTATAAGCCAGGGAAAACTGACACTTGCATTTGTTTGACTGGCATCAAAAGCTTCGTCTTTACATTGAATATCTGGAGATGTTTGATAATTCCTGCTCCTCAAAGCAACTGTTTCAGGATGGATAGACCAAAAAGCTGACCTTTCTGGAAAGTTTCCTGTAACTATTCATGTGGTATATTCATCACATACTTGCATCAAAATCCTTAGTTTTAAATGAGAGATCCATCTTACAGATGTATTTCTGAATCAGGAATTAATTGTAAAGGGGTTTCAGACCAATCCTGCTGAGATCTTTTTCTGAACTGCATTTTAAATGTTCGTGTGCTGTATGTTTCATGGCCAAGACAAAACCCTCTCTTCTGAATTCCAGGACTGACAAGATCTCTTAACTGCAAGGGCAAGATGAAAGTGCTTGTACCTCTCAAAATCTCTGTGTTTTATGGGGGACTGAGAATACGCTTTTCCACTTTCAGGTTCTAATGTGCTATATGGTATGGATACTCCTGACTTCAAACCATCAGCTTTTCAGATGACTCTTGGCTTTTAAAGTTTCCAGTGAAAACTGTTTCAATGTAAAAGAACAAGAATATCCATGATAGGTTTAAAAACTCACTGACCTCCATCTTCTCTTAGCCCTCTGGCATTCTGCTGAAATAAGTATGGTGGGAATGGAGATATTCACATTATAAAGAAAACTAGCTTTTACTTTGCAGCTGTTTCTTACAGCTGACTTTCAGCCCAAAAACATTTTGATGCGTGGGGTGGACAAGAATCAAGAGAGGGGTTCAGGATCCATTTCTAGTTGTTTGTTCTGATAAATGCATCATGAGAACATGCAAATGTGCTCATGTTTTAACCAAAACTGAAATAAATGTTCAGTCAATGACCAATTCTGTACTGTACTCTCTTGATGACTTCTGTAACATTCTGAATGTTACGCCCTGCTACATGGCAGAATCCATCTCATCTTTACTAGTCAAGAGGCCAGTAAACTACCCCAAACTTCATTCACAGTCGGAGCATGCTACTCAGATGGGTCACTTACAGAATTTTTGGCTTCAGCACATCTCATTCAGTGCAATACATCACACTAAAAGTTTTTCTTACAAATTTCAGCCATCCAGAGAGCCTCTGGATCATAAGTTGAAAAAAAAAAGTTAATTTTAAATCAAATTTTGTTATACTGATATAGACTCAGAGAAGAGTAGACCTTGTTAATTCTATTTTTCCTTCTCAAGTAGCTAATATAAAGTGGCATAGTGTTATCCTCAATATGACTGATAATCATTATTCTTAATGCAGCAAAATTGGCCTCATTTTAAACACTCATGGGCTTTGCCTTCAATAAAGAAGTAAGATAATAGTGATATTCCTTAAAGGATGCTTGGGAAATTCAATTAATATGGGGGTAATCTTTTTAAGGGTAAAATATACCATATTCAGCTCAAGGCCTTCAGTCACAGGATTTGAATGAACTGCCATTAGCACTTCTCAAAGAAATAGTCTCTTGTATCTCCTAGAAGAGGATATAGATTTGGCACTAAGCCAAGCAAGCTAGAACTGTAAGTATTATATCAGTACAGTCATTTGGATATTTTGAATACTTTTTTTATTTAGTAACTGTAGACTTTTCAATTTCATGTCTGAAATTGTTAAAGTAAAAAAACTTTAATGATTAATCTTGAATGAAAGGGACACTTTCTTCAGCTTGGAAAGATGTACCTCTTTGTATATTTTTTATTATTTCAAATTGCATCTTCCACATACCAAATCAACATTCCATTAGAAAATGTCAGAAATCAAGTTTTTCAAGAAATGAAACCCTATTTTTTGTATTTATTTAATTGATATTTCACAAGTCTTGTTGCCATATTACGTGGCAAACAAGAAAACTGGGGAAGGTATTTAGGCACAGAAGTGTTTAGATAAATATTTTGTGATATTTTTAAAAAAATGTGAACAAGGTATGTCCCCAGCTTGGAATTCCACTTATAACAGGTGTCTTTTCAACTCAGAGATTCATCTGCTATTATCTGCTTCTTTGTGCACCTACACCCAGGGCACTTAGTCTACCCCAACTATAAGATGACAAACCTTAAAAAAAAAAAGAAAACAAATATTTGTTTTCAAAATATGTTAGAGATCATTGGAGTGTGGATCTCAGACTCTAAAGCATTCAAGTTAACAAGGTCTTTTTGTTCCTGTTAATTAATGCATTATTCTCTTTATGCTCATTGTTCTAATGCATTATTCTCAGCACAGAAAAACACCTTTACCTTCGTATTTTACAAATCACATTCAGGAGAGAAAAATATACTTAAGGTCTGTCATTGAGGATTTGGGCAATACCTTCACCTTTGACTTGGCTGCTCCACAATGGGTTTGGGTTTTTTTATTGTTGGCACTTGATTAGTGCAGACCTCCTAATCTCACAGTATTTTATAAGAGAAAGAGGAGATTTAAAGCTTAAAGGTTTCAGTAGTTACCAAATGTAAGTAATGCTGGATGTATAACAAAACAGCATGCAGACCTCCATCTGCCTGCCCTTTCTATGGATCTGTTTACCAAGAGGATCTTACATATTTATTATTTTAAACACTGTGAATTATACCTCAGAACTAATGCCAAGCCATGATAATTCCCTTGAAATAACAAGTGACAAAAATGCTTAGGGTGAATCACTTATTTTTATCTAGAAATATTCTCAGTAGCTGAAAAACATCAGGAAAAATTTTTCTCTCTCCTAGTATTTCCTCTCCAGAAGAATTTCACTTTAATAACACCACTAATACTAATTGCTCTTCACCTCTGTGCTTTTAAATGAATCATAATCTCTGTTAATAGGACAGACTGCCTGAATTTATCTGGTTGCCCAGCAGCTGGTGTTAGGAGAGATGCTTGGAGAATTTCTGGGGACACTCAGCAGGAGTGATCAGAGCTGGAGCCAGCACAGCCCCCAGAGCAGGCTGCACTGGGAGAAAACATGACCAGGCAACATGGTGCAGCTGCTCCCAGGTGTTCCCATGGCCTTTTGGCCCTACCAGACCTCAAAAAAAAAAAAAAAAAAAAAAAAGCCAAAGAGCAGATGTGACCAGATGAATGCTGCTCTGAAATAAGTTCAGTTACCTGAGGAAAAGTTACTGGCAGCTTAGTTTTGCTGACATTAATCAAAGAACCAGCTACAGTGGAAAGTATGTGCATGCTAAAATTGCAAAGGGGGCAAAAAAGAGATTTTTACATCAGAATGAATTATTTTCCAGCAAATCCATAGCTTATTCTTTTTCCTCACATAACTGCTATCTATGTTTTTCCGATACCTTAATAGGTAAAAAGTGATGCCTATGAAGTATTTCTACTGCTTTTGTTTATCCCCAGTTCTGCTGCTACTTTTTGGAAAGTGTTGGACTGAAAAGTTTGCTGGACCTGGTTGATGTTAGCCAGAATTCAATGTGTGCTTCAACTAGACTCTCATTTTGGCCATCCTGACAGGATAATGTAAGCTTATTGAAGTATGGGCAAGAAAATATTTTCTGTCTTATAAACTGTTGAATTTGAATTTCAAATCTGAGAATTAAAAATCAGAAGAGATGTTGTTCATTAAAGCTATCCTGTAAGCTTTCACCTATTAGATTTTTATCACAATTTGATGGAAGCAAGCACTTGAAATAAAGATTTTACAGGATCCCTGTCACTTGACTGATTTAACCTCTGAAGAATCACAAGCTCTTCCAAAGACATTGCTTCACTGATCAGCATAATTTTCTGTCTTGTCTCATTCACTCTTGAATAACTGTTGCTCTAAGATGTTAGATTCTTGTTGGGAAATATTCATCACTTTATGTTTCATCTGTCCAGGTTTCAGAGACACAGTGTAATGCCACAGATCTTCCCAAGCAATGAGATACTGGTGCTGTCCTAAAAAATGTTGAGTACCTTTCTACAGTAATATATAAGCAAATTCATGATCTGCAATAAATCTTACATGCATTCACTGTCATTACCAGTAATTTTAGAATCAGTTTTTAAGTCTGTGCTGGGTGAAGCCATAAATCACCTTATCTGCCCTCATCACAAAGATGGGCAAAGCACAGATGAGCAGGAACCTGCTCCTGAGCATGCTGTTGGATACAATTTTGGCAGAAATTCCACCAGTAGCTCAGAGGAGAGATAATTTCTGTCTCCTGAACTATAGACCTGTTCTCCTGGTAAGTACCATGGAAAAGAGATGACTTGTTTTATCAAACAATTTTATGTTTGCTTGCAATGTTAGACTAGCAATCTGCCTCGTCCTAGTAACAAAACAAATTCAAGGTTAAGATGGAATTGCTCACTGTTCAGAGCCATCCATCCCTTTCTTTTAGAAATGGATTATGTGTTATAAAAGGAAGCCATTTTTAATAGAACTGCCCAACCAGAGATAGCAAAAAATTACTTACGTGTTCTTGGTAACTGATAATGAAAAACAAAAGACAGACATAGGTGATTTCTGCATCTAGGATGGTTCAAGGGCACTTCTCTTTATTCCTCCCATTCCTATTCCATGTTGTACAAGGTCAAATGCTTCTTATGTCTGTTAAAAGAAGGGCTAATGAATGCAGAAAGCAGGAAATCAGAGAAATACAAGGAAGATATTTTAAATGCTTTTGTCAGTCCTTTTCTTCACACCTTTTCTTCCCTCCCTGTCCTTCTCCTCCTCCATCCCAACAACCTTGTGTGTTATTTTCTTCCAAGAGTTTTACATCTTAACCTCCTCTGTTTTCTGACTGTGTTTTTCATTGTAACAGAAATCAGTTACAGAATCACAGGATGGGTCAGGCTGGAAGGGACCACAGGGGTTCATCTGGTCCAACCTCCCTGCTCAAGCAGGGTCATCCTAGAGCACATGGAACAGGATTGCATCCAAATAGTTCTTGAATATTTCCAGTGAGGAACAGTCTACGACTTCTCTGGATGACCTGTTCCAGTGCCTGGTCACGCACACAGTAAAGAACTTCTTTCTCACATTGAGGTGGAACCTCCTTTGCATCAGTTTCTGCCCATTGCCTCATGTCCTACTGCTTGGCACCACTGAGCAGAGCCTGGCTCGAGGCACTTGACACTCTCCCTCCTGGTATTTATACTCATTTTTGTACATTTATGAGGTGCCCTCTCAGTTGTCTCTTCTCAAGGTTGAACAAGCCCAACTCTCTCAGGGTGCCCTCATCAGAGAGATGTTCCTGTCCCTTAATCATGTTTGTAGCCCTCTGCTGGACCAGCTCCAGGAGCTCCATGTCTCTCTTGTACTGAGGAGCCCAGAACTGGACATGTTCCTTATTATCTTGCTGTATCTAATGCCTGAGAGGCAGTTTGTTCTCCCACTCTATCCCCAGATATAGAAGTGAGTACTTGAGTGCCTGGTTTTGAAAATTCATATACATTAACTAAGCAACATCATTAATACTCATGTAAGAAGACAAGGGAAAAGAAATGATCTTTCTGTTTTAGATTTTAGGTGTCTGATATTCTTATTAAATGCCAGATTGTGCCAGTTCTATTCTCTGTAAAGATGAGCTGTAGCCATCTTTACAGAGAATAGAACTGGAACAATAGAGCTGTGTATTCCATTCCACCTGAGAAGTGTTGTCAGCTGCGTTCTGCACCCTTGTAAACAAAATCTTTTGTTTCAGTGAGGAGATACCTCAAAGATGAAGGCTGTGGCCTTCACCTGGTTCTGCATTGCACAGGGAACAATGTTAAGCACAGGAACAATGTAAAGCACAGCAACCAAGCTTGACACATTTGCAGTGGCTGGTGGTGATGCTGAGGAAAACGTGCCTCTGCATCCTGCTTTACCTGGCGTCCTTCAGTGCTGTAGTTTCTTTTGGAGGTATCAGGCATTTCCATACTCAGAGCCTGTAAGGAATGAAGGCTTGAAAGCTGAAGGTGGACTGATAACCATAGGCAAGGCGCTTAGGTCTGTCAAAAACTTGCATGGATTTAACTAAACAGCTTTTTGGATTAAGCCTGGAGCATATCAAGTATGTTTTTCCTCACAGGTTTTCACTGTTTCAAGTAAAGTGATTTTAATCTTAAATCTAAGCAGTGAAAGTTTGTTTTTACAGGAGATTGCGTGTGCTATTGATCTAGCATATTCATTTTTTTACAAAATTCCCTCTGCTTTCAGCTCAAATATTTGATTTCTACATGGCATTTTGTATTTCCTTTCCTTGCCATAATCTTGTGCTGCATCACCACCAGACTGAATCTGGAGTATTCATTAGTTCTGGGAAAGCTATTACCTAGTCAATGACATACACATTTCTTTATCTAATGGACTGAAAAAGAATTACATTTTTGATTTCCTTTATTTTTGCTGATTTTTAGTTAAGAAATAGGGATCAGATTTTAAAAGAGAAAACTAAGTGGAAGTCTCATTTATCTCAGTTCAAATTTTATGTTAGTCAAATTGCTGTTCTAAAAACTAAGTTCAGCATTTCAGTATCATGAAAAGGCCCTAACCTCTCAACAAACTGTTTCTTTATTCTTATGCCAAATATCCCAGACAGATCCATAAGGACTCTGTATCAGCAGAAATTAAAATAAAAATTAAAATTAAATAATTAAATATTAACATAATTAAAAGTAATATTTAAATAAATAAATATATAGATATTTAAATTAAATAAAATTAAATATTTCTTGTGCTTGTTGCTATAGGCATAAAGTTCTAATCTTATGCATAATTTCATAATTTATAAATCATATGTCCTCTCATTTTCATGTTGTTTCATTTTATGTGAAGGGTTTGGATTAGTTCTATCAATCCTCATTGCTATGCTAAGTACAAAAATTAGGTACTATAAAATCGTGTGCAGTGAATATAAGCCCTCTTCCCCAATCTGTCAGTTGAAACTGAAATATTTGAATCCATTTACCATTCTGATCATACTATAACTTGCAAAGATAAAATATATTTTGGCAGCTCCTTAGTGAGTAACTCTTGCAGCACAGTGTTGCTTTAGATGCTTCTGCTTTTCCATGGAAATATTTTGGGGTTTTTAACAAGCCAAAAGAGCACCTTGCTCACTCCCTTGCTCTCAGCTGCAGGGTAGGTTGGTGGGTATTTATCTCAAGAGATTTCCTAAGCCTATCTTAAGACAAACCAGCCATTCAGAGACAAGAATATAGTATCTATGTATTTCATACTTTCATCCAGATTTGCTGGGTTTCTTTCATGCACAAAGCTGAGAAATTAAAAAAAAAAAAAAAAAGCAGAATTTAGGAAGGGGAAAGGGTCTCAAGATGCTGCAAGAGCTGAACATGACAATTCTCTCTGACCCTGCTAAAATATGTTGGCTTCTCCATTTAGATACATGGGTACATCCTCTTCCTAACAATAGGGCAAAAGTTGGAAATTTGAGATACTGTGAACCTCAAGGACTTATCCCCTTCCCTCCCTTTCCACCTGTGTTGCTGCTAATCTTAGGAAGAGGTGATGAGAAGAAAGGATACAAAGTACCCCAGGAAGAAAAGCTGCAGACAAGTTAGTTTGCTTATTTTCAAATAGCAGCATTTGGAAAGTAGCAGTCTTACAGCTTTGCCCAGTGTAATGCAGTGTATCTCTAAATACAGGGCTTTCACCTCAAGTGCCAATTTCCCCTTTGTACCTTTTGATTTTAGGGAACCTTTGAGCTCTCAATAAGCATTTCTTTTACTTCTAGGCAATGGGCTGTTACATATGGAATCAATTTTATTTTAGTAATTTTTATTACTACATTAAGGTTATATGAAGATATCTTCAGTTCTGTTGCAGTTTTAGGACTTTTTTTATTGTAAAATCCTTTTATTAAAGCCCCATATTAAAGCATTTATTAAGGTGATTTAAAGGTAATTAGTAACTAACTTTAGATAGAAAATCAGAAGTAATGTCTTCTGGAAAATGCAGGAGGAATTGAAATGGTCCTTCCCATAAATAACCAAATAGAGAGATCAAGAACCTTGCAAAGTCTGAGCTGTTTATCAAAATGTGTTTATTTTCTACGGGGCAAATGGAGCTTTTCCAGTATTTGAATGGTTAAAAATTTTGGAGCAAATACTTTTCCCTATGGCAGAAACATTGTCACATTTACTTCAGCTCAGTTATTCCTGTGGGGATTAATTTATTTGTAATGCAGAGAGTGTTCTTGGTAGAATAATTAGCTTTTCAGGGAACACAGCTTAGACCTCTTTGGAGCCTATGTAATTAGAACTGAGGAAATAGGTTCATCACTGCTGCTGCTATTTCATTACTGGGTAATCATTTCTATCTAAACACGCTGCTCTTTGGAGAGTGACTGTCTGTGGTCAGATATGCTAATTTGCCTCTCATTTGCATTGCAGAGTGTTTAGCAGAATACTTTTAAGCTGGTCAAATAAGTATAGTGGGATTTTTAATTCCATTGTGTTACTAAGACATTGGTTTGGTTTACAAAATTTGGGATATAATAAGCACCCCACACCATTTTGTCAGATTCTAAAAAGAGACCCCTAAACAAAGAGATCACAAGGGACAGATATTTTCTGTTTCCTAGAGTTTGTATATCAGAGGAGAGGCATTGAAGTGGAAAGGAAAGTAGCAAAAGAGTTTAGGTCCCTCCAGGTAGTTCCTTTAGTTGTGATTTTTTTAAGTAATGTAGGACTTCAGTGGCAAGTATCTACCTAAATCCAGTGGCAGGCAGGGGTTTTTTGGCTTTGGTCACATGCTGTAAGTGAAAACTAATATCCACTCTTAGAAATAAAAGACAACACTTCCTGAGGTAGCTACAAACCTGAGGTTTATGGTCTTTGCTACAGCTTTGGAGGGTGTGAGTAGTTTAAAGAGACTGAAAGAGGAGTTTGCACTTTGTTTAGAACCTTTTATTCATACACTAAGGTCTTTTACCTACAGGATGTTCTCTTTGCCTGTAATATCGTATGTCTGCCGTGACTCTGGTATTATATAAATGGAAATTAGTATTCATGATCCTTAGAACCCTTAATCTTGGCTAAAATAGCCTGCTTCACTGAATTTAAAAAATTAATATTGTACTGAAAAATGCAGCACAAACGTTAGAGCATGCTAGGTGTAAGAATCTTAATTCCATTGCAAGAGGCAAAATTTGGAAAGGCTTGCTTTTTTTGCTGTTTTTCAGTATGATGAAAGACTTCAGATACCTTCTCCATAAAATTGCTGATTCTCTTTTGAGAAAGACAGGGGCTAATAGCAATTTTTAATATCTGGCTACTCAGCAGTCTGTGCTATGGCAACAGTGGGGTCAACTTTCCCCCGAACTTCTGCCACACCAGACTCAGATTCATTGGTCCCACTGAAAGTTCCCCATTTCCCTTGCAGTGCTTTCTCACCTTCAAGAATACCTGCCATGGAGCAAAAGGGCAGCTGATAACAGGAGGAAAACAAGGGAGACAAAAGAGTCAGTGTCAAACATTTCCTTTCAAGAAACCAGCAGAAAAGATGCTTTCCTATCAGAGTCCTGAAAGGAAAACAGCAACCAGGTGATGTGGTCTAACAATGAGGAAGAGGCAAAAAACTGCCAGGTTAGAAACCAGGTTTCCTGTATTTTTTTTTAAAGTTAACAGGATACTATGATTTAGCTAAAGAAGCAAATCTGATTACACAAAGTAGCTGAGAATCTGTTGCACCCACTAAGTAAATGAAAGCTGTGGTTTCTTAGAATAGCACATTTCCCACCACCTTCCCTAAATAATCCCCAGGAATGAAAATTTGCGTGCATAACTGGCCTAGAGCTTTGAATTGCACTTTGGAAGTGAAGAGGACACTTGCTTATGAGCTGGCTTGTGCAATCTTGCATTACTTGTGGCTTTTGTCTTTCAAGCAATTATCTCTGTTCTCCACTCTGCTGAACACTGGCACTTGCTGATGGAAAACTGAGGAGGTGGATACTAAGGCTGTTAAGGAACCTTAGTAAACAAGCAGATTAAAACTCTCAATTTCATTTTAGACATGTGAACAGCAAAAATCTGCTATGCGAAAATGTTGGACACTGAGGATCTGATTCCTTGCTGAAGGAAGAGTGATTGAAGGAGGGGCAAAGAATTATTATTACCTTCTGAGCAACAGAGAGCCTATTCTATTGAAAGACACTAAAGGAGCTGCAGAGCTTCCAAAAACCTTGCTTAACCTTCCAAACTGAGGGCTATCTGTAAGGAAATAACAGAGTGAATTTCAGTAGGTGTAGCAGGTGATCGTGTTCTATGACTTTGGAGGAGTTTCAGTTCTGTAGCTGAGGTCCCTTCATCCCTGTGAAAGTCCATTCAAATGAGTCACCCACTTCTCAATGACTTAAATGCAATCTGAATCAGATACTGAAGTTTGTTCTCCTCCTTCCTTCACTTCTATCTTACTAATTTCTATTTTAGACAGAAATAAATGTGTGACAGTCATTCATAAAAACACATGAATGTCCACTCATTTTCTTATTAACATAAAAGCTGGTCTTCACTATATTCCACTGCTTACAGGAAAAGTTGTATCTAAAGAGCTTTTTCCTGAAACTTTAGGTCAAGCAAGCCTGTAGAAATGCTGAGAGTGAGCAGTAAGTGCACACTTTCTGCTGGTGCAAGAGAAGATTACGGTGTGGCTGGGGTGCTCTTCCTCAGCAGAGATAGTCACAAAACAACTTCTCTTGCAAGTCAAAGCTCCTTGTAATTTATTTTCACAAACAGAACTACAGATTGAATGACTGATTTTCTCTGCATCTTGTAAAGACATAAAGGGTCTTTTTCTGCTAATGATTGGGAAGTACTTCAGCACTATTAGGATGGAAGACAAAAGATTTAACAGAAACTCTGCCAGAGTTTTCACCTGTAAAGCAGCAGTATTTAGCTTTATGAAATTGCTCTCATGTACTTCTAAGCACACCCAGGAAGAAGGTAGCAGTGCTTTTCTGAATGTTTGAAACCACTCTGGGGTCCTGATCAATGGCCAGAAGATATCCATCAACTGCATGAGCTCTGCCTTAAGATAAGGAATGACAAAGACCAGATGTGGGAAGAGAGAGCAGCCTAAACTTTCAAGCAATATATGCATACTGAGGAATTTAATGTTAGTTGGTCCTCTTCTGTGAAAAGCAGTGATTCACCATAAATCTACAGGTTATCAATTAGTACAGAAGTTGGCCCATTTTCAGTCAGGTAAGCACTGTGACTCCTGATTTAGAGCTAATGTCTTAGATTTAAGCTTGGCTGGGCCTGTATTTTACCAACATCACTTGATTTTTGAAAAATATATTAAACAACCCCCCCAGATACCTAAATACTGCATTTAAAAGGAAGATTAAAGAAATGCAATTTATGGGCAAAGATCACATGGCATGTTCTTAGCCATTAGGATAGAAAAATAACAGACTGGATGCCTGCCAGTCCTAGAAGTGTGGAAAATTAGATGCCGTTTTGCACACAAATCAATACGGTAAGTGGGAAATCTTAGGTCTCCCAAACTGTCTGCAAATCTAGATGCTAATTGACTCAATTAATCTCTGATCCTGTTTCTGCAAAATGGTATGCTTAGAATAAGGAGAGACAGGCAGTGTTGTAGATGATTAGACAATATTCCTTTAATGAGCCTTGCTCAGCCAGGAGCAGTTAACTGACCATTAATCTTCAGAAGGAAAGAAACAGGCTCTGCACTGACAGCAAAGGGAGTAAAAAACTTTGTCAACAAAGAAACCTTCTAAAGAACTACTAAAAACGTGATTAGATGCACTGGTGAATATTATAATCATTATCCATATGTGGCAGGTCTTTCACTAAAACCCACCTTCATTCCTTATGCAGACCATGAATTCTGCATAGATATGCTTCCTGAAGCTATTGATGCTGCCTGACTCCTTTCTGAATACTTTGTACTCCAAGCACAAGATGTGGCAATGGGAGGATACTCTGAGAAACAGTTTAGTTCTCAAAATGTGAAAATAGATACAGCATCAAGAACTGTTACTGCGCATACAAACTGTGAAACAAAGGGGAAGATAGATGAGGATGAGGGTGAGGGTATCACACATTTGCTTGGAAATTAACTGTACACTAAAAGTGGACCAGGATTGCCTCTTCTTTTTATATACACAAACAAACCCTGACATCTTATTGTATTTACTTATGGAGGTACAGAGGACACAGAAGAAACTACTACAGCAAGGCAAAGGACAGTTAAGGGTAATTGTAATAGGATTTCTATATATAGAAAGGATATGAAGCCACTTTTAGCACTTACTCATTCTTTCCTGGTACAGGATGACAAACCATCTGATGTTTCTTCAACAGTACCTTAAAAGAGAACCATTTTTAGGCTTTAGCAGAGTATTAGTTTATTAAATGTCATGCATTAGGTACTAGGGCACTAAAACAAACAGATCGTGCATATGAGGCTGAACTTTAAAACTTCAAGAAAAAGAACCTAGAAGAACAAAGGTGTAGAGACAGAGGTAAAATAATATTTCCATGCAGATTCTTGTTTCTATTGGACAACTCTGGAAACTAAGTTATTTATGTACTTACTCTGAAGTGCTTCAAATGTGTCCTTTCACTAAACTTATCCTGGTTATAGCCTGATCATTAACAGTTCACAGTAATGAGTGCCTAGGGAGATAGTCATGGTAGAAAATGGAGTATGGAGAGTTTCTGTGCACACCAGCTAGGGACTAGGTGATGCAGCTAGGGATTAGGTGATTTTTATTTGTCATTTGTATAGCTCCAGGAATATGCATGGAGCTTTCCATAACAAAGGGAAAGGTCAACTGCTGCTCTGAACAGACTAAAATTGTAATGAGGCATAGCACCCTAAAGCACAGGAGAACAGAGCAGAGGAGGACAAGAGTTTCACTGGTGTCAGTGCTCAGTAATATACAGTTTACAGACTACTTTTTCCCACAAACACATTCAGAAATGCATTGCCTAATGTGCTTGTGAATACTTCTTAGCAGTGGAGGGAGCTGTCCAAGGGAATACTCAAAAGACCTGAAGGGTGGGAATTTATCATTGTATTATACTATAGAGGATGATGCTTCTGACTCTGGAAGATGTGAAAAACATAGCTTATCAGTTTGGCAAGTAACTCCTTGCTGCAGGTGTGCTTAGTGCAAGGCTGGGGGAAACAAAGTCTCAGCCAGCAAATATACATGCTATTAAACAGCAAAGTTGCTCTGTGAAAATCAGTGGTTTATGTTAGCTGTGCATGCCTGCCCTTTCCATGATACTATTTCAGGACTGTTAATATTACACTATTTATTTGTGCTTTTGAACAGCAAACCATGTGATTGATACATTTGATTTGCATGGACTATCAAAATAGACTGCACTTCCATCACTTACATATAAATCATATGAAATATCTCTTTGGTGTGCATAGCAATGTGCCATTTCAGTTCCTCTGTCATGTCTGTAGCCAGTAAAGATTTAGCTCCAGACCTTCACAGGACCATAAGTTGCGTTAAACTCTACCTGCCACTTTGCACAGGTTTTCTGGCAGAAAAGAAAGTTTCCCTTGAAGGGATGTGAGCTGTGCATGTGCACTGAATTGTACAGACAACCCTGATCATCAGGCAAAAGCCTGAGCAAACAGTCTCATTCATGACTGATCAGTTTGGCTTGTAACCGCAATAGACTATGAAAAAAAAAAAAATCAAATATTTATGGTCTTATTTTGCTCCTGATCTCATAATAGTCTTACAAAGGCTCATGCACACACACATATGCTGTCCATTACACCCAGTTCACTCGCTGCCCAATATCACCTTCCCTTCCCTTCCCTTCCCTTCCCTTCCCTTCCCTTCCCTTCCCTTCCCTTCCCTTCCCTTCCCTTCCCTTCCCTTCCCTTCCCTTCCCCTCTTGTGGAAAATATTTATGATGTGCTTCAAATAGCCATCTAAATAGCTATAAAGCCCATGAGGAGGCTTTCTGATTTTTTTAAAGAGTTTTTCATTCAACACAGAGAAGACAACATCTCATAGGATTCATGCAATGCTTTCCTCTGCTTTCTTTCAGACAATTTCTTGGGGGGAAAAAATAAAAAGAAAATAAAAGAAAAAAGAGAAACAAAACAAAACAATACAAAACAAAAACCCCAAACAACCAAACCCAAGAAAAAAAATCCTGTATTTTCTCTAGTTAAATTACCACTTCCTTCCCATGGGGACTGACCTCTGCAGTGCTGCAGTGCATTGTCTCATGACATAGCTCTATTTCATATCTGAGGTGTGAAAGTATTAGATACCTCCTGTTTCTGAAGGAAGCACCAAGAGAAGGGTGAGGGTGTTTTCACTAAGGATAAGAGTGTTTTCTCCTAGTTGTTTGAAAGAGAGTCAAAAACCAGGCAGGATAAATGACAACTGTGAAAAACCTCTCTTCAAAGGTTCTGATTGATTTGATGGGCTTTTTCTACCACACACCCTAATAAAGTCTGGAAATAGATGTGAGCATAATGACATAGATTTCAAAGTGAAACACAACATTATGTTTTGTAAAGGTAATCTTTTCATGTTTTTGCAAAATTTTGTCACTAAGAATTTGCTTTTAAACCATCAAAAGAAACATACACGTACAATAATGACAAATTAAATCAACAGCTGAGGGTGGAAGTTTTTTCCCCTTTTGAAGCTGAATTTATTGCTTTGGGAAGACATCAGATTGATGGATACTGAAGTACTCTATTTATTCATAGAACAAGTGACAAGCTTCCCTTCATTGCAGCTTTCTTCAGATTCTCAAAAAGAGAAGCCCCACAAATCTACTTACAGCGATGATAAATATTTAAGACACAAGGTCGGAAATATACTGTAATTTGTCTGGTGACAGTGTTCTATTCCAGTAGCTTTATATCTTTCATAGAGGTGATTAATGACCTTGGGGCTTTAGGTGTGGGCTGTAGAGTGACAGTCCTATGATGTAAATATATCCAAAGGCTCAGGAAATGAAGCGTTTGCTCCAGCCAATTGCAAGGAGGATGATTTCTAATTCCATATGCTATGGGGAAATATCATATTGCACCAATGACAGTTCAGAAATGTCATTTGTATATTTTGCTAACATGTAGTTGCTAAATTGAGATGTTTAGTGAATGCAGCGGTAAGCAAGTAGCTTTTAACCCTGCTTCAAAAACAGGGTACTGTAACCAAGCCCCCAGTTTTCCTAACAGGTCTTCTATCTCCAAGAAAAATAGCATATTGTTCTAAAAGGTGCCATCCTTCTGCCCCAGCATATTTCCTGCTATTTTTTTTCTCTTTTAAGCCTCAACTGTTCCTGGCTCATAGTTGTCTCTGCCCTTCAGCAAACACAGCCAATCCCTCTGCTCATTCCAGGCCGCATTAGTAGCTGTTATCTGCTGGCATTAACCACAGGCTCTGGACAGCAGGGCTGAAAGGGAAAAGCTTTCTGTGACTGTGCAGAAGCCAAGCACCCCACTGCTCCCTCCTGTGCCTGTGCACTCAGTGAACCCCCCTGTGCAGGCACTGTCAGCACAGCTCCCCAGATCCCTGCCACTGCAAATGTCTGCTTTCTTTTTTCCTTGTGACTTTCTAAGTATCCTTTTAGATATGGCTGTCTCTAAATATTTTTGAGATTTGCCTATCAGTGATTTATTTCTATCATGTCAATAAGACATAAAAATGAGCATGCAAAAGTTTATTTTGTTATGATGGGAGTTGTCTTGTTTAAACGTAGGAAAGCTCTAAACAAATGGGAGGTATTTTCTGGCAAAGGAAGTTCTCCTTGCCTGATATAATATATTATCCTTACAACCGTGAGAGAAAAATGTCTGTGAAAGAGAAAATTTGTTAGCAATCAGGCTAGCACAGCATGGAGAAAACTAAAAAAGAGTCTCAGAAAATCCCAGACAATAAGTGTTTCCCAAGTATTCTTCTTTTTATTATAATGGTGTTTCATTCTTATTTTCACTCTGGGCATTCTCAGTTCCAGGAAACCCTTTCAATTCCTGCTTATTTGTTGAATTGTTTCATTCCAACAAGTGTTTGATTTTATTGTCTGTATTACCACCTAACACACAAAAGCAATGGTGCTCTTCAGGTGCAATTTATAGTTATGATAATTTTGCTGTGGCTTTGTACTTTCAATTTCTGCCATATCTAACAAGTCAGAATGAGTGACTTTTGGTACTTTGTGGTAACAGGATGTTCTTCTCTATGGAACATAAAGCTGGTCTTCAGAGTGGAACTTTTTCAGCAGTAAAATAAAACGAAAAATTATGGCAACTCTTTCTGTGGGTTATATAATTTAGTTATGAGCCATCCCATGCCTTTTCTCTGTTTATTGGGGGAATTCTGAAGAATAGTAGGAGTTATTGTCGCGTGTACAGAACTTGCTGGTTTTAATCTAGTTAGTTCAGCACTAGTAGCATTGAAGTAGTGGTATGTTATTAGCTTCACCAAAGAGTTATTCCTTCAAAGCTGCTGCATATCCTGACGTTTGTAGTCCCATATCTTCACCACAATGAATGGAGTTCTACATGCAAATATCTGCTGGTAGGGAAAAATAAGGCTTTTCTGGTTTATGGCTGTTAAAAATGAGTCTAGAACTTAAAGAAAATTATTTCCAACCCATCCATTACTAGTGAAAGATCATACAATTCACATTAGCAGTGTTGAAGCTGCATCCTGAGCCAGCACAGAGGGTCTTTACTGATAAGATCAACCATCAGCAATACAAAATCTGTGAGAACCCTAGGATATTCTGGAAAAAGGAGAATTTGCCCTCTATGGAGGAGAATCAAATTAAGAAACATTTAAACAAACTGGGCATCCACAAATGGGTAGGATCAGATGGAATAAACCCACAAGTGATGAGGGGTCAGGTGGTAGCACCACAAGGCCACTCTCAGTTATCTTTAAAAGTTGTGGTGATCAGGGGTGGCTCATGTGAGCTGGAAGAAAGCAAATGTCACTCATACCTTCAAAAAGGGCAAGGAGAAAATACAGACTGGTCAGCCACACCTCAATCCATGGGAAGGTCATGGAACAAATCATCCTGGAAGCTGCTTCCAGCTATTTTAAAGACATGAAGGTGACTGAGAGATGGATTTACAAATGGGAAAATCATGCTTAACTAACCTGATACCTCTCTGTAATAACATGGCTATCTTGGTGGATGTGAGGGGATTAGTGAATGTTAATAAGTCTTTTGACTGTGTCCATCATAACATTCTCTCAGACGAATAATAGACTCCACTGTACATTCTAGCCTGAGGATGAATAGTATGGAATACTCCTCTGAATAATAGAGAGTTCTCTTGCAGTTAAAAAAGTGAACTTTAATATTCCCAGACATATTACCATATGTATTATATTATATTATATTATATTATATTATATTATATTATATTATATTATATTATATTATATTATATTATATTATATTATATTATATTATATTATATTATATTATATTATATTATATTATATTATATTATATTATATTATATTATATTATATTATACACAGGGTAAGAGAAGGTTAATATGCTGTGCCTACTATTTAATCTTAATTTCTTTACAGAATCATACACAAATTAGTGATTTTATGAAGTATCAGGGAATATCATGACCATCAGAATTCAGATTCGTTCCACCTAAACTTCACACCCTTAACTTTGGTGGACTCATTTAATAGTGCTGTCATAATGTCATTTCACTAAAATCAGGCTAGAGGAAAGATGGGCACTCTACCTGTTTTGCCTGAGCATGTGCAAGTAGCCCAGAAGATGGTGTTCTGCACATCCTGAGTCAGCCTTGTTTTCAAGGGTTTGGGTATTTGCTGTGCACTGGAACACATCACCGTTGTGATGGGTCTGTTAAACACTCGTGCTGAGATTCACCTGTCTGAGACAAAGCAGTAGTTAAATTGGGAAGGTGGAATGTGACCATTCCAACAGGTGACTCAGACACAAGTGACAGTGATGAAATACCCCCAGAAATATTCCAATATTTTGTCCAGGCATTTAAGGCTTAATTCGTAGTTTGCAATGGAGAGAGTCAGAAATTTACTGCTTGAAATTTATTTAGAGAACTTTTTCCTCTAAATAAAAATCTTCACATTTTTAATGGATATCTGACATTTTGGTTTCTAAACAAAATACTTTTACCATTAAAACAGAAGAAAAGGCATGGAGGAAATATTTATTCATTTTCATTTCTCTCAAAATTTTCCTCCGTAAATCCTTGCCCACCTGTTTTAGTGATCAATATTTATAATACATAATGAACATTAAATTACTAGTGAAGTATCTCCAGGATTTGTTCAATATTCTGTAGATACTCCTAATTTTGACATATTGATGTTATGTGGTTAACTTTTCCAATATACAGGTCAGTCTAGAGACACTTTCATTTTGCTTTTTCTTTGTGAAGAAAAGGTCTAATGTAAGGTCCAGCAATGCTTTAATTCTTTTCTTCTTTCTCTTGAGTCTGTTAATGCTTGGCTTTGTTAAATGAATATAAATCACAGCACAATATTACATTAAAAACATTTCTGTGTAACTGAATTTTGAACTGAAGTGGCTCTGTTAGATGTTCTCCATTTCATCTTACTCACAAAGAGAACTGTTGAAATGAGATCAGATTGCTGAGGCAAATCAGGAAATACTGTGAATTGATTTTACAAATGCAAAGAACTGTGGAGAAGGGTATTCCAGGTATTTCATCATATTGAATAAACGAAAAATCACTTTGTATGCACTTGGTGCTCAAGTATCTGCCTGCAATCCTCAGAGCCCATGGAGTTTTGTACATAAGCACTTTCACTGTTATTTTTGAGCTTCCTTTCTTGCCACTCTCCATTGGTGCAATTCTTGCAGAAATTGGTGGGAACTGAGACCTGATATAAGGAAAGTCAGTGTCTTGGACAAAGCAGTATGCACTAAAAATAGAAAGGAACCCAAAATAACACAATGCAGACAAGATATGCAATGAATTGTATTTTTCTGTAGAGCATTTCCAGCCCAGTTCAAATGTCTCCTAACTGTATGTTCTTAATTACTTTAAAAAGCCCTAGCAATCCAAATTAAGCTCCAGGAATATCATGTTTGATTCAGGCTTCCAGAGTGACACAAATTCATTAAATCTTCCACATCAATTCACTTTGTTACTTTTGGAATATCCACAATTTTTTGTGTAATAAAACATTGCATAAAGGGTTTAGTAAATTGAATTTAGCACTATGCCAGCAGTGTAGCCTGCAACCCTAAATGCTCCTGAATTAAGCTTTTGTCTTTCAGATTTGTAAATATTTAGCAGAGATCTCTCTAGGCATAAGTGTACATATTTATCTACACATATATGTGTAGGTGTGTGTGTGTATGTGAACATATGTGTGTATATGTCTAATATATATGAAAGCTGACAGATGTTTGTTGCATTTGAAATACAAGTGAGGCTTTACTTCTTTGTCACTTCAAAAACCATACAAAATGAAATGGAGAAAAACCCTAACTTCATAACCAATTTCAGCTTTTGGAAATAATGCTAGAATTGTATTGGGAGGATACTTAAGAGGAGAGCAAAAGAATTCATCCCACCACATGAAACATAAATGAGTTAAAAATGTATTTTCACTATCTGCTGCTCTCATGAAATCTAGAGATTTGTAAATGGCAGTTTTGAGAAAGGGTATATCTGATATTTGGTGTATTTTCTTCAGAGATTGTAATCTTGAGACAATGTTCTTCTGTCTTAGTAATACGCTTTGTACATTTTCGATTACCCAAGGTATCTGAAAGTCTGTAGAGGTAAGTAGTCTGAGCAGATATCTTTGTCCTCCTCATCTGTACAGTACACGAATACATGAACAGCTGTGGAGATCTGGAAGTGTGTCTTTGTAAGAGAGAGTAGAAATGGTAATTATAGGTAGTCACAGACAATACTCCTGCCTCTTGCTCGAGATTCAAATGTTCCCTATCACTGCAAAATATTATCCCTTACAATTGTAAGCAGATGTCTTTTAAAATAAGGCTCACACTGGGGGAATTATTTTACTCTGTTATGAGAGGCTACCACATAATCTGCTATGTGAAGTGGCTCATTATATATAAAGTTTCTGCTTCTGTGCTGCACAGCCTCCTGCATGTGTCCTGGAGAGAAGCTGCTCATTGTTCTGAACTGAACAGTTTTATCTGTTGAAAACACAAAGGGTTCTAGAAGTCCCCAACTTTATTTTTCTCATGTACTGTCTCTGTGGTAATGCTGGGAGCAATGACAGCAGTTCTCAGTCACATTTCTGCTCAGAAGGAAGCTATTGGCTTCCTAAGGATTATTTATGCATCTTTCATGGCATTTAAGTATTACGCAGTTTAAAAATCCCTGGTCCAAGCACAGGGATTTTACTGCTATTCATAAACTAGACATATTATTCGTACTGTTGTTTTATTGTTGCATTGTGTTGTTGTTTTATTGCTGTATTCCTAACCAAGCAGCATATTCGCATCCAAGAACTGTTTTTAAAGTAGGATAATCAAACCTGAAAGTGTGCTAAAGGGAAACCAATACAAGTCCTGCTCCAACTGAGAAAGAACTTTGACACCTGTGGGGGATACAGAAAGAAGAAGGTTCTTGATGAAAGTGCTCAAGACGCAACCTTCCCTAGACCTTGAAGAAGCATATTTCATGGACTATAATGCAGTCCAGATAATTTGGGATTTTGTGACTGCTCCAAAGAGAAACTAGCAGAGAAAATCCGTTTAAGTGGCCATTAATATTTAATAAACTTTATGGCATCTGTTAACCAGACAAGTTTCCCAGACATCTGCTCCCTGATTTGGCATTCAGTTTGGTTTACCTAAATGAGATATGGATCAGGTACCAATACTATTGGTGCACTCTTCAGCACTATAAATAACCCTGCGTGCAAGCAATTGCTTAAGCTTTCAGCAGTAACATATGTGACCCTGTAAAGATTTGATCTCTTGTCTATCAGCACAGTATCAGCTGTTCCCATATGTTTCAACTCAGCATTCTGAAGATCAGCTGTAAAAGCCAGTAAAAGGGCATTTATATTGAAAGGACTCAGAAGTTCCTTTCCTGATTGCATTAAGGTAATTAAGGTTTCTGCTTTTGCAGATGAGGTAGTTAAGATAGATAACCACAGTTACATGCACATACAGGTTATTTCTTCATCTAAATTGCTGAAGTGGAAGCTTATAAATGGGTAAACAGGAATTGTAATGTACTTACAAAATATAGTGAGAGGGTGGTCCAGAGAAAAAAACTTAAAATGTCAGTCTTCCTGCTTCACAGACTAGTGGAGAACAAAAAGAAAATAAAATTTTGTTTTTCATTTCAAGTTTCCTAATAGGCATTTCATCAAATGGGATCCTTTCAACTCCTTTCTGGCGTGGAAGATGTATAAAATGAATACATTTGTCATGTTTGCATGGTTTTGGAAGAACTTCTGCAAACAAGTGTCTTTCAGGATGGAAAACAAGGGAAAGTCAATGATTTGTTGGAATATTTGTTAGAGCTGTGGGAGCAGGTGAACAGAATTTATATAAGCCGCTCCAAGCAATTGAGCTATAAAAACTATAGACCTCTAGACCACTTTACTCATTTCAAATCTTGCCCTTATCTTTGAGGATTTTATTTATTTCACTATGGGGAAATGAAAATTATTATTAATGTGATAACACGATTCTCATTCAATCTAAGGGATTTTTTTGTCTTTCTTACTGTTGCAAAAAGTTCTTATATATATAAATCATATACAGAATTAAATTGTCATAGAAAATAATAAATCATATTTTTAACCACCTTAAGAGCACTTGTTGCTACATAATGTCCTGAACTCATAAAGGCCCCCATTTCCTGTGCAGACACTCATATAAAAAAAACATATAAAGTAAATAATATGTGATACCAAGCTTCAAATGGTAAAGACAGTGTCCCTGTCTTCCTATCTTTCCATTTTATTTATTGTGTTCATCTAGTATCAAGATTAATCTAGATGCAGATAAGAGTCTGCCAATGGTCCGTAAAGAGCCCACTTCAAAGGGAACTCCATTCTTCCAGCAATGCAATGCAAACAGTAATAAATGATTAATTATAAGGAAAACAAGTTATCCAATGCCCCAAAGTCATGTCATACAAATGGGCACTTGGGAGAGGCAGCCCATCGGTTGTTAGTGCTGACTGTTGGTCCAGTGTGGTATAATTTCCAGAATCATTTAAGAATTGATAATATCAATCCAGATCCTTACACTATGGCCAGCAAACCCTGAGTGCCTGTATGACTGTACATGGCCAACAATAACCCATCCCATCTTGCATTCCTAGGTAAGAAAGAGCCAGAAAGATGCTGTGGTTTAAATGAGACCTGCCTCTGAAAGTTTATCAAATGCCAGACATAATTAAGTGGTCCCAGTAAGACCAATGTAAAGCTGGCAGCTACTGTACAGTTGTTTTTATGTTGAAGTTTTATACAGTAGGAAATTTATAGCTAAGAAATGTGAGACCATAGGCACGATATTCCAGAGTCTTCCCCAGGAACTCTCTTTTGCCATTTGTCTTGAAAATTAAACAGTTTATATCTAGAAAGGCCACCTGGCTTTCAATCTCAGGACCTACCTGGAAGTTTTGATAACTCACAGGTCATCATAGCTTAAGGCAATAATAATGCAGAACAACAAATTCCTTTCATAACTTTGTTCCTGTAAAATTCTGATATGCTTAATAAATACTAGAAATTCTTACATAAAGTAACTATGCCTATATGTTTGATTATTTTCTCTTTTCTTTTCTTTTCTTTTCTTTTCTTTTCTTTTCTTTTCTTTTCTTTTCTTTTCTTTTCTTTTCTTTTCTTTTCTTTTCTTTTCTTTCTCTGTGATGTGATAAATATTACTGGAAGAAAAAACAAATGATAACTCTTGAGCCAGATTTCTCACTGAAAAAATCCTTGAGTCCCTAAATGTCTGTTTAAGATTATACTGCTGTTCCTATAATTCTACCATGTCCATTTTTTAGTATTTAACTATGAAGCAATGGGTTTCTTACATCTAGGATTTCTGTGGTGATAAGATTTTGAAGCGTATCTTGATGTATAAATTACTGATCAAAAATATTTGCTGGTAGTATGCACAAGTACATTCCCTGCAAAAGCCCCCAGTAATTACTCTACAGAGTGCAGGAAAAGAAAACACAAGAAAAGCTAAAGGCTCACTCATTTGAGCTGCTTTGAGATATATCAGACCAAGGTAGGATTTTATTCCTGACTCCTGCTTTACATGGGTGTTTGGTTCCTGAAGTTATGAGGATTCCAAATGAGTTCTGTGCATCTGGATAAGGATTTGTGCACTGCAGAAAATATGCTAGGCCAGGTGTAGTGAATTCATTCCCAGCAGACACAGCATGCTGCAGTTTAATCCCTTGTCACCAATGGGCCAATGTTTACATTGCTTAAGTGCTAATATGCTAATTCCAACTTCTGGTATCAAGAGGTTAATATGATGCCTCTGCTTTTGTAATTATTGCTTAAGACTGACTGGCACATTAATGGAAAATTGATGAAACTCTTTAGGAATTGTAACACCCTCTGGAAAAAAATATACAATTCATTCCTAAAGTAAATCTGATAAGCAAATAATTTAAGTCATTTGTCAAAATCAAAAGCAATTGGCAACTCCAAAATAAATATTGCTTTTCTTTCCAGCTACAAAGTTAGACACTAAATGAATTTTAATAAAAATCCAATGCTTGTAATGGAGAGGGGATTGCATCATTTCCTTTTGACGGGGTGTTTCAGAACACATTTTTCTCTGATGTAAAGATAAAATCATAAGATCTTTTCATCCCAGCTTCCAGAATAGGTGTGAAACTAGTGACCCTACTAACACTGCTGATGTTTGACATTTTCAATGCAGCTTTATTTGTATGTTTTGATGTTAGCAATGGTGTCCATTGTATTGAAAGACTAACAGTAAGTGGAAGGATCAGACAATGAAAGTACATCTGTTCCTCACTTTCTTTACTGGCACCATTTCACTGTTTGGCTCTCTGATTTCCACAGAGAGAGATTTGGAAACAGTTCCTCCTTTACGATTTCACATGCCTTTAGGGGAATCTCTTACCCAAATCATGCTGCTCTGAAACAAGCCTCCTGCAGATAAAAATCCATAGAAATTACTGTTTATCTTGCTGAGTTACATGCATCAGGCTTCCCCCAACAGAAGCATTAGCTACGTGCAGCAGCACCACGCAGTTGCTATATGAGTGCTTCCTCGTGTAAATCAGATTCGGTGTCAGATTGGGGCTATAAAAGGCACATTTGAAAGTGTGCCGGTGATAGTGATGAAAATGTCTCTTCTGGCTCACTCCAAGCACACAGACAGGTTACTCAAAAGTCCCTCCCATTCCAGAAGTGTTGGGAGGGGCACTTGTGCAGAGAGGGAGGTCATGAGCAAATCTGGTCTAAACATCCTTGTTCCTGCTTTTAGACCTCACTGTTCTGTCCATATCATTCTCCTGGAGTATATTTTCAAGAATATTGATCTCATCTCGCACAGAGGTGATTATGTGCCTCCAGAAAGAACCTAGAAGTGAACCAGGATATGGAAATGAAGCAGGGAGCTAATTGTCTGAGCAGAAATGTATCCATAAATGATGATGTTAGGGCTGATGGAAGATGTTGTATTTCCTTCAATCATTGTAATATAGTCCCGTATTTCTAAATCCTATTTTGTGTCAAACTAGGTTTTTATTTTCTGTCTTAATGGAAATATTTCAAAATTATAACATACTGTAATATGAACAGGACCTCAAAGAACAAGAGTGTTTTCTTAGATGCTGAAAATTCAGCTCAGAAGTCAAGATCCCAAATTCTGTAAAGCACTTCAAATATTCCTGTGTTTTGACTCCCTAATCTCCATGTCACATCCATTTCTCCATCTCATATGACAGTAAAAGCAGCAGTGCCAGTTATTTCCTGTCAAGCTAACATTAACTGTTATGATGTCAAATGCATTGTACTGAAGGCAAAAAATCACCTCTGTCCCACTTCCTATCCTTCAAAGGAGCATGGGACAATGACAGGAGCGTGCACTGCCAGGACTGCTAAGATAAATCATTTTGAAAAAAACAAACCTCAGCCATGGTGTCATTGTGGTGTTTCTATTAATAGCAGTGAAATGCTTCACTGCCAGTGAGCTCCTAGATATAGTAAGTCAGGTATTTCCCCATAAAAATCTGTTTCTAATTATACAGCTTGCAGAAAAATAATTGGACATAAAGGACCCAGAATAAAGCAGAAGCAGTTATAATCTGCAAGATCAATAATTAATAATCCTTTTGAAAGTAATACCTGTATGTTTACATCTCAGATAAAACATATATAACAGCATCTAGTAATATTACATATATTCCTCATACACAGTGGTTCCAGTTTATTCCAGGTGATACCAGAACTACAGTGTTTTCTTCCAGTACTGCCATTACTGTAATGACTAAAAGCCATATGGTTTTGTCATATATATTCCACAGTAAGGGATTTTTAAAAAATATTTACTTTGTTTTGATTAGCACTTCTGAGTAATAACACAAACTTTTTTCTTCTTTAATTACTCATGCAGTTCTATCCCTTATCATAAAGATCATGCAAAATAAAGAACCACATTGCCCTTCCAGCAAATTTTTGAGGTTTTCGTGGTGGGTGTGGGGGCTTTATGTGGCTTTCAGAAGTAGAAATATATATAATCAGTGTGTAAATACCCCAAAGACTCTGTTCCAAGACTTTATCATAAACTGCCAGATGCTGGCAGTTAAAAGAAAAAAAATATATGTATTATGAAATTGACAGCTATGAAAGATACTTCCTGAAGCATAGCCACAGTATAATGTATTTGTTCCACGTTCAAGTGTTCTTTGAAGATGAATTTTATTGTCCATAGGCTTGCTGCAGATAGCTGCATTATAGCTGTTCATACCTGACAAATTTATTTCCAGGTTTATTTCTTGTCTTAAGCCTGATTGAGCTGTAGAAACTCTGCTGTAGCTGCAGTCATGGAAACCTATGGGGTTTCTATGGCCTGGCCATTGGTTTGACCTCCAGAAAGATTTGACAGACAGTTTGGTCCTTGTTTTGAAAATAGGCAACACTCATGTCCCTCTCTACAGTCAACTCCTCATTGTTCAGACATTTGGGTAAAACCTGTATTTAATAATAAACCATTTCAGGGTAAGGCCTGATATTTCTGCTACATAGTGTTCTGCTTGGCTCCCAGAAATGGCCAGCCAGTGGAACCAGTGACATGGGACTGATGACTCACACTGGCCATCTATGCCTCTCATCACAGTGCATTTGGAGCATAAATGTGGGCTAAAAAATAGCTCACCTCTGGCTCCACTTGGCAGTAGGAGAAACAGCCACAGTGGGTGAAAGTGTGAACACACAGGGCTAGTCTGTGATATGCATTTGTCTGTAAGGAACATGCTCTTTCCAGCTAGAGAAGTTCTGTTTCCAACATTGACATGGGTCTTAACAGGGAAAAAAAGAAGCCCCAGCGTACTGTTTGCTCATGTGGGAACAGCTGCCCCCTAAAAGAGGTGACCTTTTTCTTCTCTAAGATTATATTCTTTTTTACTTTAATTAGTATGTGGCACAACAACAGATCCTAAGAGTTTCTGCAGGGATTTCTAAAAGGGAGCAACTGACCAAGATGAAGCAACCCACAAACAAAAGTTCTGATGCAGTTCAGGGCTCAGTGTAGATCCCGTCGAGTGTTTTTCCTCTCAGATGACCTAATCCAGGATCTCAAATATAAAGATATCCAGGAAAACAGAGACAAGAAAAAATAGCTCCTAAGTTTTTAAATGTGTGGACAACTGCCCTAGGCGAACAATAACAAGGCCAGAAAACAACTGATGGAAACCTATCACGTTCTTAGACAATTACTAAAAATCAAAAAGTTGTAAGTTCTGAAATATCTTCATTTTTCATATATTTAAAATAATAGAATTTGAATATCATTTTTAAATTGCTGATCTCTTCTGTAGAGTTTTTAGAAAAACTGTATATCCTAGATTTTTTTTCAAATTTGGAAAATACAGACGTCTGAATCAAATTGTATCACAATGATATTTTCAGTTAGGTACAAGAATTTCAAATAATCTACATTGCTACTCTTGATGCCTGTAGATGCAGACATAATATCATCTTACACATTTGTGAAGTAGAAGAGATAATTCATCTATCACAACATGGAATTTCCTGAGGTATTGTGTAGAAATCATATACTCCACACTGTTCAGTAAGCTGCTTCTGTGAGCCTTCCCATGGAATAAAAAAAGATGTACTAAATTTATTACATATTTTTAAATTAATATCCATAGAATCCCACCAATTCCCCTTTTGCCCTCTTAAAATCCTATGAGACATTTGCATAAAGATGATTTTCAATATTGTTTAGCAACCAGAGCTCTCACCAAAGCTGCTGGGGCTTAGGTTGGTTAGGGTTATGCTGAGAGCATTAAGTCGGCATTTTTGCATTCACATGTATTCATTCCACAGGAAACAAATGGTTCTCTTACTAAATATGTGTTGTGACAACAGGAGCAGTGTGTCCTTGTCAACAGCTGCATGATAAAACAGAGACATCTACTGGTTAAAATACAAAATAGGAAAAATGTCAAAATTTGTGCAGAACATTAGGCAAAGCCTTGTCAGACTGCCCTCCTTTGCTTCCCAGTACAGCTGACTAAAATACTCAAACTCCACTGGTGCATTCTCGTTAAAGGCAACAGTAAACCTCCCTTTGATTTCATGAGAAAAAGCCAGACCCTGTAACACTGATTGACCCTAATTCTAATAGACTATAAGCATAACAGACATTTATTTGTGACAGAAAAAAACTAGTCTTCTGTGGAGCAGGGAATAGTCAGCCCTTCTTCTGTCCAAGTCACAGTTTGGGAAAAACAGACAGTCCTTGAACACTCTGTTCAGCACCTGCCTGAGGAATTTGTGCTAAAAGCAGAGTCTGAATTACAGCTCTAAACTGGAATGTTCCTGTAATTTACAGGCATTTTCTCATATACTGTCCTCTTAGTCTGAGCTCACAGCAGCATGAGCAGTACCTTTTAATGGTATTTTAATAATGGATAATATATTTCGTGAATCAGTTCTGTCTTCAATTACAATTTGACCTTCCTAAATGTGATATGAGGACATTTACATATTTTTTGAAGAGCACTGGTACTCTGTGTATGTGTTGCAGCATACATTATACCTTAATAAGTGTTTGAAACTGCAGCATTACAGATGAAGTTTCAAAAGTAATCCTGGAGTGACAGCTAGCATAAGGAAATGACACCTAAGATATGCAGACCTTTAACTACTGTATTGTAAAAAAGACAGCAGGCTGGATTCCTTTCCCTAACAATTTCTCTTATTCTGCAAGTTTGGGAAATACTAGCCTAACCTTTACATAAAACCATAGATTAATATAGATATTTTATATAGAACCGTCGTTCTGCAATTTATATAGAAATTGACATGAAGCCAAGATAGAAAAATTATTTTTAAAGTGTGAATAAAGGATTTTGGGCCTGTCATAATTTCAAATAAGTCTGATAGATAATATCAGCCTTCAGGAAGACCATACCTACATATTGTGTCATATGGCTAAAAACCAGTCTTATTCAATGGTAAAAAGATGGTAAAATGAGAATAGTTCAAACAAAATCTTAATTTTTTTTCAGCAAATTAGACTCAAGCATACAGTCCTGGTTAATAACCTTAGGTCCCAAGTGAAAGCAGATTCCATTAAAACTAAATGACAAATGGAAACAGTGAGAACCAAGTAATTTGATTTCCAGTTTCCATGTTTTAAAAGTCAGTTACATCCAGCTTTTTGTTTTAGTTGAATGTTAATATCAAAATAGATAGTGTCAGAATAAATCTGTATATCAGGTGTGCTGATTTCCCCCATTAAATCCATTCAACAGCCTATGCAAAAACTCCTCACAGCTAAACAATTGGGGTTTGATTTTTCATTACTCCTGCTTGTTTATCTCCAGCGTGATTTGCTAGGTGTTAGAAATAACTTACTAAATGACAAGCAGAAAAAGATATATCTCACCTCTGGTGAGATTCCTGCCTCCTTCAACGGTGTTTTTTCCAAGAAACAAATATTATTCTAGAGCTATCTTTATTTTTCCAGACTTATCTTTTTAGACTGCATCATTTGCATACCTTCATGTAAGTAACATGGCAGAAAAAAGGGGTTTAGGGTGAATGTGGGCGCAGCGCATCAGCACCGGGCCGCGTTCAGCACCGGGCCGGGGACAGCTCCCGGCGCCACCGCCTGCTCCAGCCCCGCTCCCTCGGCCTCCGATAGCCCAGCTGCTGCTGGAGACCACCTCTCTCCTCGGGTCTGGAGGCTGCACTGTGTTGCTGTGGAGTTTTGTCGGGTTTTGTTTGTTTGGGTTTTTTTTTTTTTTTTTTTTTGTTTTTTTTTTTTTTTTTTTTTAATGAAATTCCTGTAATGAAGCCAATGTTTTTGTGAGTGAAGTAGCGCAGAACAGATCTTGCATATGGCTTGCTATGCAAAAGGATTGGAAACTGCAAGCTTCTTGTCATGACTTCGAAGCAAATTTTGGAGAGTCTAGTACATTCATCTAAGTGATAATACACAGCTTTCACTACCCAAAAATTAGGCAGCTACAGCAAAACACAACCTCAATATGAGAAATACATCAAAGGTTTAGAAACCTTCTGAACAAGGGCAGGCAGGAGCTTTAACAAAGACATCTTGTTCATTTTGATAAATGTAGGTGACTTTTCTTTCACACATAAGCAAATGATTCCATTTAGAAATAATACTTAGGAGGCCAAAAAGCTATATATAAATAAAGCCTTTAAGATGACTCTTTAAGTTAACTTTTTGTGATCATCTGTAAGGCAGTTAAATCTCTCACATTGTTATAGAGCAAAGAAAGCATTAGCTAGATAAACTTTTTATTTTCACTGTAAACTACCATACATTAAATTATTTAATTGATTAAACTAGACACTATAATTTCAAGCAGGTACTAGCTCTATTTCTGTCAATATATGACAGTCAAATTCATGGGCTTATCCAATTTCATAGTGAAAAAAACAGTAATTCACCTGTATTTACTCTGGATCTGCCATTTCTTCTACATTAATTCCTAGGGGACAGTTTGCTATTTATCATGAAATAATTGATTTCATGTCTCCAGCTGAAATAGCTTTTTGCTGTTGAACAACAGCAAAAAAATATTAGAGCTGACTTGATATGGATCTTAATATGTTTAAAAAAATAATTCCTATTAGCTCTGTGCTGATTCAGTATTCAAGGTTGTCTCCTTGAATGTCTCCTTGATGCTAAATTAAATACATTTGTCTCTTCCCAAACTATGAAGACTGTCTTCATCTGTGACTACTTAAGGTCCCCATCTTTGCCAGTCCAACAGATGCCCTCAGTATTAACCTCAGCTTTTGCCTCTAAGGAATCACAGCAGGGCTGTGCTAAAGATCAAGCTGATAGTCCCATTTGCAATCCATTTCTTATTGCTTGTGCATATTGCAATTTCTCTGGTCTCCAACATCACTTTTTGGTTGCAATATTTAGTAAATACATCCTGCAAATGTTTGCAGTGTTGTACTTAGTTTTCTACTGCGTACCTAATGTGCCCCTAGTGTTTTAAGAGACGTGAGTGGCTCCTGTGTTCAGATTCACAGAGACTCAGTCCATTCCCAGGGTTCCTATTTGCCATATTACCCACAGAGCTGCCTTATAGAAAACCACCTCGATACTCAGCCATAATCAAATTCTCAAACCCAAACTAAATTTTTATGCTGAAAATCTTGGTGGTACAAACCCCAAGGCCACCCTTCCCTAAAGCAATAATCAAGTCATTAAGTAAATGCAGTTAGCTCACTCCAGAATGCAGGAGGGGTGTATTCTGTTACTGTTATCTTAATAGCATAAATACAATAAACAGTAATCTACCTGCAACAGTTTGCAGGACAGATGCATTTTATTACTGTCACTTTAAACCGGAAGGATGCTTGCTAATCTCAAAGAACAAAACATCCTTTCCTACACAGGTTTATTCCCTCAGAGATACTAGGTCTTCTAAGGCAAATATTCATCTATGGAACGGAAAGATCAGCACAAAGTGGTGGAAAGGCTCTGTGAAAAAATGGAATTTATACAGTGCTCTCAAGCAGGAAGTATATCAGCTACAGAGAATGGCTTTATGACTGAACTTCTGAAGTGAAGGTTTTGCCAAGACAGAAGCAGTTTCTCTAGTGTAGTAGACCTACCTTAGCCTGTTTCAAAACACCTTGCTTGACTACAGCTGTGCTTGGAGAAGTTGGAATTAACCAGTGGTAAAATCTGAACTGTTATCATGCCTTCCACAAGAATTACCATGATTATGATCCTGCTGATGTTATCATCACTGGTCTGCCATGCACACTGGAACTGGCAGGCAGCAAACTCCTACCTGCCTTAAACCTCCTCAGACAGAGACTTGAAGGATGCCCTATTACAGAAACAAAGGTGGTCCCACATGTTGGCTCCCAGTCTGGGTGAGCTTGATGGGACAGCACATCCCTGGGCATATGCCACTCCTTAGGTGAAGTCACCACTGAACTTCATAGAATCATGAATAAACATCTAGCAGCACTTGAGTTCACTATCTTCATAGAAACTTGTCTGTAAAGCTAAAGTGGAGACAGAGCTTTTTCATCTACTGATGAACTAGTAGATAATTCTCATATCTAAAAACATGATGAGTGTTTATGGAGCTAGTAATGAAATCCTTAGTGAAAATCTCCTAAATGAGTATTTCTAAACCAAGCTTCTTAAGTGAACGTCATCCCAGTGCAAAGAGACCAAGAGAAAAGACTGCATCACTTAGACACTAGATAAACACAACACTGAGAGTTTAACCTTTATATATGTAGTTAATGTGAGGCTTAATGAATATCCCTGAAAGAGCAATGAAGAACAGTCAAATCAAGTCCTTAAAAATATTGATAATAATACTAATCTAGGAGAAAGGGGAAAATGAAAAGTCCGAATTCTAAATAATGTCATCAATGATGGAGATGGAGAGCAGCAGAGAGAAGCTGTTCAGTGATCACACAGGCTGTCAGAGTTATAATGAGATGTGCTCCTGAAAGGGCAACAGTGATAGAGCTGTAAGCTGCACTAAATTTATGCTATTCTGTTAAATTATTCCCCTCTCTTATGTTCCAAAAATTAAACTTTTAGTAACTGGAAATTAATTTTTCCATCGCTTAAAACAAGGAGCATTTGCAAACATATACTTAGATAATTCTCAGTGCTGCAGGACTACTGAGATTGCTTAGATTTGGCATGCTTAAGGTTTGCCATAGCTCCATTGTGTTCTAGTTTGGCGTAAATCCAAGTAGGATTCATTTCTATTTGTCTCCTTTTTTATGTCCCATGGCCAAGGACATATGTTAAAAAAGAGCATTAGCCAGTAAAGGACTGTAGCAAAATGTTATGCCTTTTGTTGAACTTTTTCAAATTTGGAAAATACAGAAGAGGTCTGTTGAAACCTTAGAGTCAAAATAATTTTAAGTCTGTCAGACTGTTCATGACGTGATCTATGGCACACTCATACATGGGAATGCAGAATTACAGGTGTGAGTTGAGCACAGTCCCCCCTGCAAAACAGCATGAGATAGAACTGTGGGTCAGAAGCAGGAGGTGATGCTTGTAACTGGGAAGTCCAAGGGACACAAAGGGAGAACATGGAGTGACCGGGGAGCGAGATGTTGTATCATGACCTTCTTCTCATCCTTTGCATCACAGAAGAATATTTTAATGGCCCCTTCTCCTAAATGTCTACAGACTGATGTCCTGACTACGCATTCCTCATGTGGTAATAGTTATAGTTGCAAGCTGACTCCACTTGTAGTGTTGTCTTTCCTTCTCCAATGTGCCTCTCATTTGATAGTCCCAGATGTCAAGAACAGAATGCACACATATTTAGACTGATGTACAAGACAGCACTCTTACTGAGCAAGACTTTTTGTCCATTCAGTTGCAAACTCAATATCACAATCTGAAGACACCTGACAGTAAAGGATGCTGCTGAAGTAAACTAATTTCTATAAACTTCTCATCAAACCTCCCAAAATGTCTTCCACTGTCATGGGCTTACTCCCTCAGAAAAATGAAAACATCCCTTATCTAACCTTCTGCTCATGCCAGTGTGGCTGTGAGTCTCTGGATTGTCTGGCCAGAGCTGAGAGCTCTGTGCTACAAGCTAAGGACACTTCTATCGATGCAAGGCGACCCCCAGCCAGGGAATGACGTGCTCTGACTCCATGATTCAGAAGACTGAACAACTGCTTTATTAAGCTATACTATATAACATACTATACTAATACTATAACTATAAAACATTACTCAAGAAAAACCCATGACCCTTACCAGACAGTCAGGACCCAGCTTTGACCTAATTGGTCAATCAATCCAAACAACCATCATCAGTGGCCAATTAACAAAACCCTTTCATTAAACAATCTCCATAACACATTCCACATGTGCCAAACAACAGGCGCAGCAAATAGAGATAAGAATTGTCTTCTCTTCTCTCTCTGAGCTTTCTCACTGCTTTCCCCAGGAAAAATCCTGGGAGAGAAAATTATGTCTCTCTCTGTTCAAAGAGTATGTGAATACTACAGACTTCCATGCAGGATCCAGCATGACCTGCAGGCTGCAGCACTTGGTAGCTGTCAGGTTGATCTGAATAACCTAGATCAACTCCAGATATCTATCTGCTCAAATGTAGACACCTCTTTCCCAAGAGCAGATGCTTCTGAGAATATATAGTTAAGTATCCAAGAAAGCTGATACAGTTCTCCAGAAGCCTTTCAAGAGCTGAACAACAGTAATTTTTTCTGAGATTTTCTAAAGGCAGAGTTAAAGATACTGCCAGGATATATCTTATGTGAAGACAATATCATACATTTCAATGCAGAAGGGGAAGAACATGTGACAGCCTGATAATTTTCAGTGTATGTGGAGGCTAGGAATCTCAAAAGTATGAGACTATACTGCTGTCTATTATTTAAATGGTCTAGTTCCTACCCTAGATCCCACCCTGGGAAAAAAATACTAAGGAAACGCTATTGCTAATACAGTCTTAGTGGATTGCAGACTGAAACCTATATTAATCAAACATACTGTACTGGCTGATCAGTTGGGCTCAAAGGAAATTCCCCTCAGCAGCTATATTTTAATGTGCCCCTGATGCATACTTTTTCTCTGCTGCACATAAAAATTACACTGGCTTGTCAGTTATAGCAGAAGCCTTTTCACATATCATATAATTTCACATATTGTATCAGTTGTTGCAGAATAGCAAGGCACAATTTGAAGGCTATTCTATTTCACCTTTATTTTCTGCCTCCATTGCACGCTCATTTTATGCAGAATTCCTAACACTGCTGGCAGCAAAAAGCAATGAGGGGGTGCACAGGGAAAAAAAGCCATTTTTAGTGTCAATTTAATACTGGGAAACAACTAAATTTTCAGGAGATTACTACCAGTCCTTGCACCCAAAAAGTAAAATAACAGCATCTGGCAGAGGCTGTTAAGACTGCATCATTAACTCAAGGAATGTTTTCCTATTCATTGCATCAACAGATTCAAATGCCTCATATCCAGCCCATAGGAAAAAAACCTCTAAATCTGTCCATTCTTTTAGAAAAAATTGTCATTGAAAAGGAAATATTTTTAAAGATTAAGAAGATCTGGATTTTTATGTGCTTTTGTAGTACCATAGCTAAATGACATAACCTGCCAGAATCTGTCATTTCACACAGTGTATTCTGAAATTCAGGTTAAAAATATTATGTCAAGAACTGTGGTCATAGATTAATGACTTGGAGTGTGCAAATTTTCCAGGCATTTCAGTCCAGAACACGGTTTAAAAATACTACATAATAAACAGGAAGTTCTGCTGGGAAAGATTCAGTCAGTGGTACTTTCTTTACTTTTCTGTATCAGCATAAGCAGCCTAGCAGTTTGCTACAGGTCTTTCTTATAAATTCTGTGCTTCTCTTAATACAATCTGTGTCTGTTCTATGAGAATTTACCAGCATAGTAATATCCGCAAAGTATTCTTTATGTAGACTTAGGATAGGGAGTTCTTTTTTTCTTCTTCTTTTTCTCATAGCTGCTCTTGTTCTTCCAAGTTTTCCCCTGGCATTTTTTTGCCTAATGAGTTGTGAAATCTAATCAATTGCAATAATTAAAACATACTGTGTGTGGAATGATGCACTGCTTTAATTACACAACAAAGTCCCAAACAAATAAAAGCTTGAGATTCTTACATTAGAAGAAACTAAACTACTTTACTTTGCTGTAAATTTTTTCACTAAGAACAGACTCATGCTTACAGATTATATGTATAAATCACTTAAGGTTCCGGGCTTGCTGTACTGCATATTTTATTAAAAGAGCTGGGGGAGTTCAGGCTTGTGTTAGCAGCGCATGAAGGAATGGCTGGAACAAACAAATAGATGCTTGTTTTCAATAAAACACCCCAAATACATGGAGTTTTAGCAATGTCACATAGTGCAAGAGGGGGTGCTATTCACTAATTCACTTCTTTTCTAGGATCTTTTGTATGCTGGTAGACATTTAGGCATAAAATAAGCGTCTTATGGCAGACTGAAATGCCAGTGGTTCCTAATTAAAATCAGTTTGATGACAGTTGGGCAGATACATCTTTTTTTTTTTTTTTTAAGAAGAATGCATGTCAAGTAATTTGGTCCTGGTATTATACAGATTTTCCAATCCTGTTATTTGCATTCTGATTCTGGCCCCAATGAGGCTTCATCAGCTTGACAGAAACTGCAAGCTCAACTATTTAGACCTGTGCCTTGCTCATTTGTTCTGTAAATTCAGAAAGTATTATTATGTTATTGAGTATTTTAGAGAAGTCAAGCCTGCATTAGCTGTTTCACAGTCATTTAGGTGAAGTGGATAACCCAGTACACCTTATTCAAGTTTCCAACTTTAATACAGAAATCTGATACAGGCACCTTCCACAGTTTGAAAGGTGGTTATTGCTCTCTTATAGTGTTGTCTTTAGTCTGCCTCAGTCCTAGCTACAAATTTCATTAATCAGCCCTGCCTACATATGCACTGTTATTGCCCTCATTCTTTACTCAGACTGGCTTCTTTTGCTGATGTTGGTAGCAGAAGGTTTAAAGGAATGTATAGCCTTTCTAAATAGGATGGATTAACCTAAGGATGTGTTCTGAATTGGCTGTACAAAGGATGAAGACAGAAGGTCCATAACTCATTTGGCAGAAGGAATGAATGGATCTTATTTCTCCAATAAAAATAGTTAGGGAAAAGAAAAAAAAAAAGAAAGGACAGAAGCAGCACTGGTAGAGAAAAATTCAAATAAATATGTTTTACTACTTTAGAATATGAAAGGTGATACCTGCATACCTGTTCTGTACTATTAGTAGCTGAAGAAGGCCAAAGATAGTACATAAGTACAACATTATGCCAAATACCCACCACACCATGAGCAATTTCTCTTTGTGCTTAGAGAACTGAATATCCACTTGGTAGCCCATAGATGAAACAAGTTTATTGCTATTTTTCTCAAAGCTACAGTGAGGTGGCCTTTCTATCTCTAGAGCCTCTGTCACCACTGTGACCAGTCTCTCTGCATACACTCTTCACATATGCCTTCTTCTTAGCTTCATTTCACTCTTCTTGGGTGTTCCAGCAATTTTGTCAGACCTAATGCATCCTTGAAACATCACCAAATGGATTTAACAGTTCCATTTCTGAGAAATGAAGGTAAATGCTTTTGTGAATGAGCTTAAACTGATCTTTAAAATAGAAAACAATTTATTTCAGTATTTCTAATAAAAACCTGGATTTAATTAGGACTTCCAATGAAAATAATATCTTTTTTCCAAGTGTTATAATAATTTTTATATCATTTTAACACTTTATCACTGTCTTAAAGTTGCTGATATTCCTTAGAGTGTAAATAAATAAACTTTCTGGTAAAGCTGTGAGGTTCTCTGATATTAATTTTATTTTTCTCATAATATTGGTTCTGTAAAAGAAAATGACGAGCTATTCCAGGCAGAGTGGAAGGCTGTGAGGTACAGAGATGTCTGAACTTTATCAAAATGTCTTTTTTCCATTCTAGGGCAATTTTTACAGAACCAGGTCTGCAGGAGACAGGTGGGGGGGAAAAGGATTGTAGCAGGACTTATTGAGAGGGCTTTAAACTAGGCTTGAAGGGGGAAGAGAATAGGACCAGGTTGGCTAGAGATGAGCCTGGGGGGAGCATGCTGGTGCTGGGAGTGAAATGAGCAGCCCACCTGAAGTGCATGTACGTGTCTGAACACAGCTTGGGGAGCAAACAGGAGGAGCTGGGAGCCATCGAGCAGCAGGAGAGCTATGGTGTAGTTGGCACCAGGGGAACACTCAGGTGAGTGGAGAGTGGCAGTGGATGGTTATAAGCCCTTCAGAAGGAACAGGTGAGGAAGGAGAGGTGTGGGGGGGTCTGTACATTAGGGAGTGTTTCAACTGTGTAGAGCTCAAGAGCAGATGATTGGAGGTTGGCCAACGTGACTCATATCTACATGAGGGGTCAGAAGAATGGTCCAGGAAACTACAGGCCTCTCAGCTGACCTCCATTCTGGGGAAGGTTATGGGACAGATTATCTTAAGTGCAATCACACACCATGAACAGGACAACCAGAGGATCAGGCTCAGCCACAATGTGTTTAGGAAAGGCAGGTCCTGTCTGACCAACCTGATCTGTTTTTATGACCAGAAGACCTGCCTACGGGATGAGGGAAAGGCTGTGGATGTTGTCTACCTTCAGTAAAACCTTTGATACTGTCTCCCACAGCATTGTCCAAAACTGGCAGCCCACAACTTGGATAGGTGCACTCTTCACTGGGTTCAGGACTGGCTGGATGCTGGGTCCAGGGAATGGTGGTGAAAGGTGCTGCATCCAGCTGGCATTTGGTTTCTAGTGGGGTTTCCCAAGGCCTCAATACTATTTTTGTCTATGATCTGGATGAGGGGACTGAGTGCAGCCTCAGTAAGTTTGCAGAAAACACAATGTTGGGCAGGAGTGTTGATCTGCTGGAGGGCAGGAAGGCTCTGCAAAGGGGATATGAACAGACTGAATCAATGGGCCAAGACCAGCTGTATGAAGTTCAACAAGACAAAATTCTGGGTCCTGCACTTTGGTCACAACAACCTCATGTAGTGCTACAGACTTGGGAAAGAGTGTTTGGAAAGTTGTCCAGTGGAAAAAACCTGGGAGTGTTACTCACCAGCAGGCTGAACATGAGCCAGCAGTGTGCCCTGGTGGCCAAGACCACGAACAGCATCCTAGCTTGTATCAGGAATAGTGTGGCCAGCAGGTCCAGGGCAGCAATCATTGCCCTCTATCTGGCACTTGTGAGGCCACACCTTAAGTCCTGTGTTCAGTTCTGGGTCCCTTGCTACAAGAAAGACTTTGAGGAGCTGGAGTGTGTCCAGAGAAGGGCAACAAAGCTGGTGGAGGGTCTGGAGCACAGAGCTGCTCACAAGTGTTATGAGCAGCTGAGGGAGGTGGAATTGTTTAGCCTGGAAAAAAGGAGGCTCAGGAGAGACTTTATCACTCTCTACAACTGAAAGGAGGCTGTATCCATGTGGAGGAGATCCTGTTCTCCCAGGCAACCAGTGGCAGGATGAAAGGATATGGCCTCAAGCTGTGCCAGGGAAGGTTCAGGTTGAACATCAGGAAGGAGTTCTTCACTCAAAGGCTTGTCAGGAATTTGAATGGCTGCCTAAGGAGCCAGCAGGTCTTCAAGCATTCAAGAAAGTGGTGTGGCACTTAGTGCCGTGGTTTAGTTGTCGTGGTGGTTCTCAGTCAACATTGGACTTGAGGGTCTTGGAGATCTCTTTCGACACTAATGTTTCTATGATTCTGTCATTCTGTCATTCTAAGACTCTGTGAAAGTGAGTACGAAATATATTATAAAACCTATCTCCTTAGAAAGCAAAACTTTATTTCTTGGAAGCCTTTGTCTGCTCACACATTTTAATAATTATGAGAAACTCAGTTCACCTTCATACTACTTACTTTTTAAAATCTTGCTCTCAACCTAATTCAGGACCAATACCTTCAATTCTTGGAGCATCTGAAATTTGTCCAGACATGAAAATTCAGCAGGACTAGTCTCCTGAATAGTTCTTCATGTTAATTCTTAATTTTTTCTTGACTTTTCAGCTCATAAATGTATGCCTGTCTAGGGAAGTGTGTGCTATGTAGTACTAAATTACCATCTTACACATGGTATTCCCCAATCAATTCTCCACACTATGTAAAGTTTTACATAATTACAATTAATGCAGAAAATTAAAAATGTTCTGCACATTAGCAGGGATGATATATCTTTCACTTGGTGACTTGCACTAATAAACATCACTTCCTATTGTAATTTAAAAATGGTAAGACTAGTCATGGCCTGCTTTCTGAAATGAATTGGCTTACTGCAGGCAGTAAAGCAATCAGGTTTTGACCATGTCCAAGATGAGTCTAACGTCTTCTCTGTGCAAAATGCAAAACAATAAAACAAAATAATGAATACAGCAGCAAAAACAGTTTCCACCATTCTGTGTTTATTTGACACACGTGTATTTGAAAGGATTTATTCAAACCCTGACAAGCACGCTTGTATCAGTCTAACCAAAACTTTTTTATTTTGTTTTACAGATTTTGGCCATTGTGTCCATTCTGTTCATCGTCCTGTCCACTATTGCTTTGTCTCTTAACACACTGCCAGAACTTCAAGAAATAGACGAATTTGGGCAGCCAAATGACAACCCTCAGCTAGCACACGTTGAAGCTGTGTGTATTGCTTGGTTTACCATGGAGTACCTTTTGCGTTTTCTGTCGTCACCAAATAAGTGGAAGTTCTTCAAAGGCCCATTAAATGTCATTGACTTACTGGCTATCTTGCCGTACTATGTCACCATTTTCCTCACAGAGTCCAATAAAAGTGTCCTGCAGTTCCAAAACGTCAGACGTGTGGTTCAGATATTTCGAATTATGAGGATCCTAAGGATTCTTAAGCTCGCCAGACATTCAACGGGCCTTCAGTCTTTAGGCTTTACACTCAGGCGGAGTTACAATGAATTGGGCTTGTTGATATTATTTTTAGCCATGGGAATAATGATATTTTCGAGTCTTGTATTCTTTGCTGAAAAGGATGAGGATGCTACAAAATTTACAAGTATTCCTGCATCATTCTGGTGGGCAACAATCACTATGACTACAGTAGGATATGGTGACATTTATCCCAAGACCTTATTAGGTAAAATAGTTGGAGGACTTTGCTGTATTGCTGGAGTGCTGGTCATAGCCCTGCCTATACCAATTATTGTGAACAATTTCTCAGAGTTTTATAAGGAGCAGAAAAGACAGGAGAAGGCAATTAAGAGGAGAGAAGCACTTGAGCGAGCTAAAAGAAATGGCAGTATTGTCTCCATGAATCTGAAAGATGCCTTTGCTCGCAGTATGGAAATGATAGATGTAGCAGTAGATTCAGGAAAGCTTGGAGAACCACTCAGCCCAAAGGAGACACCTGATAACAGCCACCTGTCCCCAAGCCGGTGGAAATGGGCCAGAAGGACAATGTCTGAAACAAGCTCAAACAAATCTTACGAGAACAAGTACCAAGAAGTTAGTCAACAAGACTCCCATGAGCAATTAAACAATGCTGCAGCATCCTCCAGCCCACAGCACCTCAGTGCCCAAAAACTGGAGATGCTGTATAATGAAATTACCAAAACCCAGTCTCAGCCTAATCTTAATGCTGGTTACCAAGACCAGTCAGCAAAGCCACCCAGTTATGAAGAAGAAATAGAAATGGAGGAAGTTATAGGTCAGAGAGACCCGTTGCCAGTGGGGCCTGCAGACATTGTAATGGACATGAGAAGCACATCCAGTATCGACAGTTTTGCCAGCTGTGCAACTGACTTCATGGAAACAGAGAGATCTCCACTCTCTCTGTTTCCTGGCTCTCACTTGCAAATGAGATTTCCAACTGATGCTGTTAACCTGGAAGAAAACCAAAGAGCAAGAAGTTCTCAGTTTATACCATTTGCAAAAGACAGAGGATTTTCTCCAACTGATGTCACCTTTGACTATAATCCAATCAACAGAGCTGGTATCAGTGATGGCAGTGGGTCCCAAACTGTTTCACATGGTCATTTTCATTTTGACACTGCCATGGAAAGCCCCAAAAGCTCCCTGAAAGGTAGCAACCCATTAAAATCTAGATCCCTTAAAGTTAATTTTAAAGACAATAGAGGTGGCGCTCCACAAACTCCACCAAGCACCGCAAGGCCACTGCCAGTGACAGCAGGAGCAGACTTCACACAGGCCACCCCTCAGCACATCAGCACCATTCTCCTAGAAGAAAATTCCCCCCAGGGTGAACGACCTGTACTTGGTGCTGATGCACCTGCACTTTGTCAGGGACCTGCTAAAAAATCATCTCCTCTCTTTCCCAAACAAAAAATTTTCACTTTCCCTTCAAAAGAGAGGAGGAGCTTCACTGAAATAGACACTGGAGAAGAAGAAGAGTTTATGGAGTTACACAGTATGAAACACGAGAAAAAACAGGATATCAAGACAAATTGCTGTGGGGATAAACACAGTGATGGCAACAATTTACCAGGGGAGCCACCGGTCAGCTCTTCACCCAAAAGCATGAGCCACAACTGTACTCAAGACATTTACCATGCTGTGGGTGAGGTAAAGCCAGACACTAACCAAGAAGGTCACAAAATGGAAAACCATTTATTTGCTCCAGAAATTCATTCAAGTCCTGGAGAAACTGGTTATTGTCCCACACGCGAAACTAGCATGTGACTAGTTACAGAAGCAATAAAAATATCTTTTCTTAAAACACAGTTAGTAATGCCTATGAACTAAAACATGGAAAGCCTCAACAAAAGTGCATAAAATGTTATTTTTGCATGGCATGAAGAGTTGTTTAGTTTAAATACTGTTTAATTAAAAAAAAAAGACTGCTTTTGTAACAAACTGAAAAAAAACAGGGAAAAAATTACTCAAGAACGGTGAATACAATAAAGAGAGCTTTACTAGGAGCCAGTGGTCTGCAACATCTGACATTTTTGATCCTTTCACTTATGATTGTAGACAGGTTTTGAACTCTTTAAACTTTTTTTTTCCCTCAGTTACAATGAATTTTAGAATTTGCACATGAAAGGATGAAATGTCAATGCATGCATTCATAAGGATGTGAAACAAGGTGCTTTGAGCTTGCAAAATGCATATACTTGTAAATAGTTTGGGGTTGGGGGGAAAGCTACTATTAACAAGGATTTATGGAAAAAGCATTTCCTGGGACACAGGTACTTCCTTCACAGCATGCTGCCTGGAGGTTTTGTACAGACTTATGTTGCAAAATTGCAACTTCTACTTAAAGCATCTCACGTATCTTGCTTTCTGTTAAAAAGCTCATGAGTATGTCTGTTAATTAAGAACTACAGTATTTTAGTTTATCTGTGCTATAAATCATGATGGTTTTTTTTTTTACTTGCAGAACTTCAGTTATTGCATTTGTCAGTTTAATTAATGATCCTGTGAGGGAAAGCAAAGATTTAATGACCAGAACTTGAAGCATTCGATATTTTTATAGAAAATTGCCAACACTTCATAATTGAGAAAAAAATGTTCCATTTTAAAATTAAAAAATCATAGTTATTTCTGTGGCAATAAACAGTGCCAAATGGCTATTCAGATATATCCAAAAGTTTTCAACCTCATAGATTATAACTTGGTATTAAAAAAAATATTTCCCACACTTTTAGTTTTCCTTTAATTTAACACTATTTGCTTCTACATGATCTTCAACCTTTTACCTTTTGTTCTCCATGCAGTGCACATACTTCAGTAATGGCAATGTTGTTGAAGCTGTTAAGCTGTAAAGATATAAGAGACAAAGTTTGTAGGGGAAAATGATACCTTTTGTTGTCATAAATCATATAGCTGGAGAAGAAAAGGCTTCACCACATGTGATTTGCCTCAGGTCTTCCATACCCCAAAGCTTGTTTGTGTTTTTCAGTTCAATCATTTGGACTGACAGAAGATATCACTTGACTCACCAACTTTGCCTGAACCCATCCTTCCATAGTTGTTCTGAAATGGAGTACAGGATTTCCACTTTACTTAAATAAAGGAAAATGTCATTCCACTGACAACTACCAAAGCATCTTTCATTTCTCTAATTTCTCCAGCTTTGTAAAAGAAAGATGCTGAACCAAAGCCTTCATTACAAAGTACCCATCTAACTGCTGTCTCAAAAAAGCTATTTTTATTTTATCAAGAATCCATAGCTTCTTATGATATAAAATGTTTTTTTAAAGCTTCTAGAGTGCTTTAATTCCCTAAATGATAAAAAGTTTATTCAGTTCATGAATTCTAATCATAAGCAAATGTAAGCAGTTACACAGACATGCCCTAGAAAATGTTCCCTTTTGTTTTGTTTGGAGTTTTTTGTGGGGGTTTTTTAGAGTTTTTTGATTTTTTTTTTTTGGTAAGGAAGACAGACCAATCAATGCATGGTTTGGAACAGCAGGCTTCTACTTACCATAGGTTTGTAGGTTAATTTTTACTTGAGTCTTTTTCTGTCACTTGAATATGTAACAACCAGGCACCTAACGCATGTAGTGTAAAGGAGCAACCATTTTTATTACAACGTAGCCCTTTGCTTAAATGGCTGGGCCAAGGCCACAGACCTCGCTCAAGCCTGGCACATAGAAAAGAGGCAAGTTTGAAGAGCCCCAAAAAATTGATCCTGATGGCTGGGCCAAACAGTGAGCACAGCACAATCATTTAGATGGGTTTTTTTCAAAAAAAAGTTTTCTATATTTCCATCAGTTTTCTTATTTCTGTAACAAGATAATATTGAAATGTCTCTTCAGCCTCTTTAAATACCTGAGAATACAATGTCTTTTTTTTTTTCAAACAATGTCTGGTCATTAATTCTGAAAATAAAAATGATTCTTTTTTGTCTTTAATATCAGCTCATTTCAACTTGTTGCTGCATTCAGTTTTATGTATTTATATTGTATTCTGCATAACACTTTTCAATCATGTTGTGTCTCACTGTCTCCAAAATTAGCTCTTTAATATTTTATAGTCATTACTCTTCTACATTTATTTTTTAGTTTCTAGATATTTTAAATTACTAAAACTAAACGCCAGTCAATTTTTATATGCCTGAAGTGTTGGTTTGTATTTTCTATGTGCAGTTTTATGGAATCACATGGGCCTGTTTGATCTGCCTTTTCATCCTAGTGAACTACTGAAGTCCAGATTAAGACCAAATGGGACCTGGTCCCATGCTCTGGATCCACAGAAAATTCCCATTCAAGACAACGATGTTGTTCTGGCAAGACTGAGGTCTGTCACGTTCCTTCTGTGTGCTTTTTCTCCCAGGTGACCCTTACACTTTGGAAAAACCCCTTAGACCTTTGACACTTGATGGAAAGGGAGGAGTCCAGCCATAGGGAACCGACTGCAGGAACAGAGATTTCATTCCTAAAGCTCTCCTGAGCTAAAGTTCATGCAAACCTGATTCCGGCCCATTACAATCACTACAAATTTAAAAGGACTAAAGTCAAGGCCTCGATTCTTGTGCAAATGATTTTCCCCTGAAACAAATGGGAGTCTGGTGGAAAAAGGGCTGGCTGAAATCTAAATGAGAAAAACAATAGTCTCTCCCTCTTGATGAAATTCAACAGGAGCTTTAATTATATAATCAGATGAAAAACCAGGCCCTTATTTGCTGCTGTATTTTAAATATTTTCAGAGAAGCACATTTATTTTGAAAGAAATGCAATTCACTTTATTAACAGATGCTTTATTTTTTGAAATACTGGAAGCAAAATGATTAAGCTTTAGAAGTGCTTTTGGTATAATTTTATTATCTACTTTTGTCTATGCTGAAAACTATTTCCAGAAGCACAGGTTTAGAAATGTGGTTTTTCCAGTCTTGACTGCATATACAGGATCCACCTCTGAATACCAAGCTTGTATAATTCCTGATTAAAACATCTTTTTGAGCAGTTGTAGGACTGGATCTAGCTTTCTATCCAGTACAGCAGGTGTAAGAAGTGCAGGCCAGGATCAATTCATTCATCATGGGTTGAGATGCAGCAAATTATGCAAAATTACAGAAGTATATTTTTCTGGTTTTCTAAAACTTTGAAGCCATTTCAGACTTATTACCCATTCACCACAATAAGGGGAGAATGTGTCTGAGTTCTGGAGTCACTCTCTAATGCCAGCTGTGCAATTTCAAAAGAACTTAAGGAGTCTTAGGAAGAAGTGACTGCTTTGTGTACCTGAAAGGGATCTGACTCCTCACATCACTGGAAAATGAAGAATGTTCAGGGAGATAGCTTTGCAATTGATCTATTTTTTGTATTTTTTACTAACTGCAGAATGGTGAATCAAAGTTTTAATTCCTTTTCAATGATGAAACCAAATGCAGATATTTAAAAAAGTATTCACAGAGTAATTAGAAGAGTTTTTGAGTAATAATCACATTAATCCAAGTCTGGGTGGGGGGTAGAGGGTAGGGGGGAATACTATATCGCACAAACTGCAAAGGAAGTTCCTACAGGAAAGCTGTTTACAGGGGAAGTATGTCATGTAAAGAATATAACAAGGTGTAGGAAGTTTTTGCACTACCGAATTTATATAAAATACACTTTTTTAAATGAAAACACAAAAGGCCTTTTAATGCTACATTGTATAGACTATAGAAGCCTCTGTGCTAATGCAGCAATCTAATGCACTGTGTCCTCGCTTCACAATTGGTCTCAAAATTCAAACATTAGTGATGCTTGAGAGGTGATATCTGATCTAACACTAGAGCAACGGACATGAAGAGCCTTTTAGCACACTATTATGTAACCCAAAATGTGTACAGACAATTGTATTTTTGCCTATAACGCTCATAAATCTAAATGACAATTGGCTTCCATGAGTCATTTCCTAACAGGTGATACTGGGCAATGTATTTGTATTCCTTGAAAAACAATGAGTTCTTTTAAAAGTAGACCTCTTCCCCTACATGTTGACTGAGCTTCTGTTTCCTTCAAGGTTTACCTTCAATGTATTCATGAACTGCTTCAACCTCATCTCTAAACCGCAGTCCAGTAAAAAAGACAGTTGTTTTCTTTACTCTCTATTGCAGACAGACTGGCAAAAATGTCCAGGGTTTAACGGATTGGCTTTTTGATTCAAATAATTTTTAATAACTTGTACAGAAAATATATATTTTGATCATAAAAACATATATTAGAAGCAAAATACTGCAACAAATATGCCTTTTTTTTCCTAAGTAGCCAGCACAGATCAAGCAAGAAATGCAAACACAACAAAGGGGGAAAGAAGGGCAGAAAACTGTAAGTAAACAAGGCATGTTTTAGTGTACTATATAAAAAAAAGAGATGTAATAAAACACATGTAAAAGAATCCTTGTTCACACTAAGTGAGGTAAAAATGCCAGTAGCAAAAGATTCAATTCCACTCCTCCATTGTAATTTTAACCTAGAACCAGCAGGTTCAGTGATGCCATTACCCACCCACCTGCCACATGAATATCTGATCTTTAATCATTTTTCAGAAGACTTTCCTGAAAAATAAGATATCACGTGTTGGTATCTTTATTGATCTTTGGATCTCTTCCCATTTCCTCCCCAATATCAATCTTCTCTTCTTCTTGGGAGTGGTCAGAAGGCAGCCCACCCAACAAGATGACAGGAGTGTCTTGTTTGTCAGGAAAGTGTTTTGGTAGAGTGGTGCAAATGGACAGATGCTGCATTTGAACCAAGGTACAAGAACTGAGTGTCTCTTCTCCCTGTTTTCTTGTTGCAAAGTGCTCTGAATTCTCCAGTGTCCCCACAGTGTACCCATCCTTCACATAGGAGCTTTCAGTGTTCTTGCAAGAACTTTTTTAAAAGCAGTTGATAGGTGAATGCTATTAAGAGAGCCATCTGTCTAAGTGTGAATATTTGTCTTTTGTCCAACCTAGTTTTATTAGTGGTGCTCAGCTTTAACTCCAGCTGAAATGCTTTTTAAAACAGATCAGGTGTTCTGGGAACCAAACTCTTTGCAGGTCCTCTGTCAGTTTTCTTAACAAAGGAAGGTTAGGTAACTTGCAGGTAAAAATGAAAGAAAAAATTTTGTTTGCATTGCATGATGGTTTCTTGTTCAGTGATCATACACCATGGGACATCTGCAGGTGGAGTAATGTACTTGTCTTTGTATTTATTTTGTTCCAGGTTTAAACAGTATTTTTTTTTAAATGCTGAGTTATGACCTCTAGGAAATATTACCTTTTAGTAAAATGGAGATTTCTTCCAAAACACCAGTGATAACTTTCTAATTCTATATTATTATTTATTGGTATTTAGTTTTCTTTTATGAGGCCTAACGCAGATCCTGATGAATACCACTGTGGAACAAGGAAGTAGCACACAAATATTACTGCTCTTTTTACTTAAAAGTAACTTAAAACCATGGTATTAGCTAACATTTAATCCAAAAAAGATGATTATCCTAATTATACCTATCAACTAAACAGAATGGCGACCTGTCGTTACCTTAGACATCGACTGTAGTACTGTGCTTATCATAAATCATGAATCTAAGAGCAGTCTGTGTAATTAATTTCATTAGGATAATTTTTTAACTCAAATAACTATTTAAATACATATTTAGCATCAGCAGGAATAATGTACACTTCTAAATCTGGAAGTCTATGGTTAAGTTTACACTGACATCTTAGAGAAAATCAGGAGAGATCTCTTGACACAGATCTCTCAGCTAGCCCCACTTCTCATGCCTTGGTTCACATAACTGAGCAATCCTGCATCATGCAAGTCAGGCTATTTTTAGGTGAAGTTGAACCAGAAAACTTCTTCCATGAGGGCACCAGCTATGCTGTAGGCAGGATAAACCATTCAGGCCCTGATACCAGATGAGAGCGAGTCCAAAAATTGTACCCCAATAGTGTAAACTGTCAGCACAAACTGTTGTCCTCAACAAATCTCCTGCTATTGTACAACTTGCTAATGTAGACATAGATCTCTACCATGGCTACTGTCTTCAGCCCATGTAGCTCTTTGATAAATTACTTATACAAGTGAATTTTGCCATTTTCATCAGTGGTATTGCATAAAAAAGCAATATGTAGCCCAAGATTAAATTGTTCCCATTGCATTCCCCAAGTTAACTCACATAAAATCATTTAAGCAATAAATTCTTGATAACCTTTGGAAAGTTGTGTTTTGTAATTTGGACCAAACTCTATATACTGCATATTTCTACAGTGAATTTAAAGTTGGTGTTGCATTTAATGAAGACAGTACAGCACTAGACTTACTCCAAAGTCAGTGGAATGATTAAACTTATTGCAAGTACCTTTATTTCGCTTACTTAACCATAACCCTGCCTTTATACTGGTATGAATAAACACAAATTGCTGTGCATTGATGGAGGATCAGAAGCCCAGCTTGAGTATTTTGTGATGATTTGCCATTGTCTAGGTATCTTCCTGTTTGGATCATCAGCTGAAATTTATTTAAATTGAGGAACTAGTAGGGTTTTGGTTGTGTGCTTTGTTGCTCTGATGTCTGGGACATACCTTGTACAGTAATGCAAGGACCAAAAAGCCTATTCCTTATCTTACTTCTTTTAACCCTTTCAGGGTGGAGGACATAAGTCTTGAAGTGATATTTTTGCTCTAAGTTTTGCGCAGATAGCATCTCTCTGTGAAGGTTCAGAGTACAAAATATTCACACCTGTTCTTGAAATCCTTAAGCAGAATGCCAGTGGGAATTCTGCCTGTTTAAAACTGAAAGATGGAGCAATATATTATAGTATTAGGCAAAAGAAACAATTTCTAACACATTACTAAATACGTTAAAAAAGAAATTTTAAAAAACTACTATTGGGGACAATCATGGGTACTTTTGCTAGGATGCAGAGTTCTGGATTTATATGTCTAAATTATCAGAGTTCTGCAGAGTTTTAGCTGTACAACTCTTTCAAAAATCAAAGGAGCCATGCTGATAAGCTGGAACATGGAGGGATTAGTGTACAAAGAAGCTGAGCATTGAATACATAGCCTATTGCTTTAAGATCACTGTAAATATCAAATAAAATGTGTACTAATTCATGTTTATATGTTATTACTGTGTTAGTTTCATAGATACAGTAGCATGACTATTATTAGTTTTATGGAGTTTAATGAACTTCACTTTGTATTCCTCTGTGAATGCTCTGAATGCTGCAAACAAAAAAAGCACAACAGTATTTTTTCAAGTTCTCTTGGGGCAATAGCAGTGTCTTCACTATTGTTCAGTTTTACAGATTTAGCAACATTTCATCATACATTGCTCTATTAATAACGTATCTTTCTTTAAAAGTACTGTCACTAGGAGATAAAAGCATATGTGATGAGTCTTGTCTAATCTCATTCATCTGCCTTTACAAAATGCCCCAGACATTTTGTGGGAGAATATGCTGCTTTTGCTTCATGCATTGTTTGTATTTGGGGGTGGGGCAGGGGAATAATAGGGCATTTTGCAATGGTAATTGCATCAAACATGCTTTTTTTCATTATTATTGTATTTGTTAGAAACATTTTGATTTAGTTTCTTTCTGTAGATAAAACTTTGACAATAGCTTTATTTTTTTCAACTAACCATTTGATTTCATTAGACTAATAACTTCTCACATTTAGTGGTATTCGTATCAATGTTTCCATATCAGCTGCATTTTAACTTCATAAAAAAGGAAATGTGATTATTATTTTTTGTCATACTAGATTTTGCCGATCAACTAAGTATTTCTGCACCAATCTACATATTAATATGCATGTTGTAGTCTGTACAATTGTTCAACATCAAAATATCTGTTTAATTTATGTCAAATGTCTTTAAAATAAATGCATTGTTCTCCATTTCAGTCTGATAGAATAAGCAGGATAGTAAATAAATGTGTAAATGAATCATCTGTGTCTCATTTCAGTTCTCTTCATGAAACCGCTTTACATTGAACATTGCATATATACCAAAACAATTATCCATAGTGTCTTTAGGTGTCATTACGCAACAAAATTATACAGGAATCTCTGACAGACAATGTGTACAGAAATAAATCACTTGGCTATGCAAATAAAGTCAGAATCCATGCTTTTTATATACAAAAGATGAAATGTAGTGATTCTAAGCCTTTTTCTTCCCTCTCTGTTCAGAATTACTGGTAATTACTATTCACACTGTCATAGATACAAAGCCTCAAATGACTTTACAAGGGGTGAGTAAACAGTATTGCCTGCAGGATGGAAAGCAGAAGCATGGAAAGATTTGGCACTCTTTTTTTGGCTAGTCTGTCATGGTTTGACACTGGCACAATGCCAGTGCCCCATGAAAATATATTTCCCTGGTGTTTGCTGTGAGATGTGACCAGGAAATAAGCAAAGCAGGCCTCTACCTTAGAAAAAAAAAAGTTTATTAACTAAACTACAAAAGGAAAACAAACCACACACACACACACGCACACACACACACCTGGAAAATGAAAACTCCACAAAAAGCATTTCCTCCTCCCCCCACCACATATCCAATACATCTTCCAAATTTCAACTCTCCATCCATCACCCTGTAAATACTCAATTCCAGTCCATCAAGAGGAGAGGAGTCCTTCTTGGGGCCATGGTGACCTCTTCCTTGCATGCCCAGCGCTCTCACCACTGGACAAGGAACAGAGCTGCTTCAAGGGTTATCCTTTTAAGGGTGCTTTGACCAGTTCCAAAAAAAGCACAGTTTTCTCTCATCTCGGGACCTCTTGTCCCCCCATACTTGTCTACCCCCTGGGGCCGGGGGTCTCCAAAACTGAACCCTCTCAGTTCTGAGCCATCGCCTCCCCCCTGCATGCAGCCTCTGTGTCGCGAGGAAGCATGGTTCTGTCCATGGCTGTACCAAAAAGAGTCCAGCAAGCAGCTACTCCATCATCTCTTTCCGGCCTCTTCTTTACTCATCCAGCCTCACTCACTGCTCCGACTGTCATTCCCTTGCCCATTTCCTCTTTATCATCCACTCCATCTCCCCTCCGGGAAAGGTCCAAATGCTCTGTGAGGTCTTCATTGTCCAGAAAGGGGTTAACAAACTTCTGCACGCGGCCAGGCTCCTTCCCTGCTGCACTCCCCCCTTCCCCCTCCTTCTTCACAGGCCGATATCACTTCAAGGCCACAGGCCCGTACCAGCTTTCTCTCTCTCGTCTTCTGGCTGGGGCGGGGGGGGGGCTGCCCAAATCTTCTCGGGGCCTGTCTCCCTCTGTCTCTCCTGGGGGGGGGCTGCCCAACACCTCCTGGTGCCCCCCACCACCCTTCCATCCTGAGGGGTCAGGCCTACTTCTGCCGGGCCACAGATTTTCCCCTCCCCTGACCAGCTCGAAGCCGGGCAGGGGAGGCCTTGCCTCTTTGCTGGCCGGAAATCAAAGAGGGAGTTCCCAAGGGAGTGCTCTGCTTCTAACCCCTGTGTTCTCAGAGGCGCATCCACCCTCAGTGGCCAAGCCTGGTGTCAATTTAAAATCTGAACACCTATTGGCCTCTGGCCACTCCATTCCCAGAAAACCTGCTTCCTGTAAACCCACGACATTGTCAAACCTAGGTACCTCAGCCTAATATTCAGATAGTGGATAAACCAATCTCTTGTCCACCTTAAAACTGTAAGTGTAAAAATTTGATTATAGTGGAAATTATTTTACTTCTCTAAGACGACTCATGAAAATAACAGATTTTTTTTTACAGGCAGTTTTGTTGCAAATCCACCTATAGTAGAGCTACACTACCATTCAAAAAAGTAGGAATATAATGCCCTCACCTTCAAATTAGAAATCTATTTTTTAATGACAACATCTGAACAGCACTACGATGAAGCAAAAATGGAAGTCCAAGTCCATCCCTTTGATGAGAGCATAGAGACACTTTATTTTCACAGCCTCACTGTGGTATAAATCTCTTAATGCACCATTCACTGTGCTGCAGAACCTCTACACTTTCAGCTTTTAATCTAAAGGTTCCCTCTATGAATGTGCAGCACTGTACATAAATCTAAATTTGTTCCATCCTCCTATTCTACCTCAAACACATTCCCAACTTCCTTTTTCCTTTAAGAAAAAACAACACATCTTTCTTATTGCTTGTCCAAATCTCTTCTTCTTGGCATTCATGTGAGTAATTGCATTTTAAGGAAAGGATTTGGGGGGTTATATATTATTCAATAACCAAGCATCCCACACACATGGTACCCAGGAGTATTTGCAAAACTTCAGTTCTACATGAATATTCCAGCTGCCACATGATTCTATCCTGGACCAAGACCTGGGCCTCTTCAGATTTTGGTTGTGCAGAAAGGAGACTAAATCACATAGAAGAAAAAAGTGAGAGCATTTTCTAAAAAGCAGATTCAAGGCACCAAGATACACCATTGTAGTTCCTAGCTCAACATCTCTTCAATCATACCACGAGCTTAGAAAATATTTCTGTTCTAACCATTTCAACTTTTCCCATCTTCTCTCCATCTATTTTTTCTTGTGGAGCACATTTCAAAAAAAAATGTGAGAAGAACCCCAGCATCTCATTCCAGACCCAAAGCAGCTTAAGGAACTGACTCAATGCTAGTGAGAAAATAAAATATAGAAAATCTCTACTATTTTATTGGTGTAATTTGACCTATGGCTGAACACCAATGCAGCTAGGAAGCAGGAAAACTATTTTATGATGACCTGCAAGTGTGATATGTGGTTGGGATTAGGTCCTAAAGAAAGATGTATTCTTAGCAGACCAGGAATAGAACAAGTCAGTAGAGATGATACTGACAAAATACTGAGATAGCATTAGGTTAGCACAAAAAATATCCCACCATAATCTATTCAGAGGGAAAAACAATCCCTAGCATTTCTAGATATAAACATTAGGAAAGTAAGCAACCTAAATATTCAGGTTATCATGTTAAACCTTAATTTACTGAGGAGGCTGAAACCATGTTTCTGCTGACTCTCTGAATGCAAATTTTCATTGAGTGAAAAATAGACACTATTAATCAGATGATGAGGAATAACTATCTGCAGTTTTGTTAGCTAACATCATGAAGCCCAGAAGGATCACGAGTTTACTCCAGGTTGCTACAAAAGCATTTTTGGTCCTAAAAAGTATTTAATAATGTTGAACTATGATAACCATAAAATCTTATTTATTTGCAGAAAGTAAAGACATATTATGCATATGGCATCAGAAGGAATGGTGCCATTCAGTAGCATTTTTATGTTATTATAAATAAGTTTGATTTGTTATTTCTCACCATTCATTCTCATGCATTCTACAGATTATCATCTTTCCACACTGGAACTCAGCACAGCAACAATTTATTGTGAATCACTGCTAAATTACAATTTAGGTATTCCTACTGCAAAACATTCAGGTTGAGTTCTGTTGTCATTCACTGGTATTAAAACTACTAATTAAACTATTGCTTTCCTTTGCAAAAGAAATCTTTCTTTTTTTTTAATTATTTCTTCTCTTATGTTGCAGTTTTCAAATGGCAATTTGCCATTATTCTTCAAAACATCTTCCCACAACTGTTTGTTTCTACTAGACAGCAAGAGGCGAGCTGTCAGCTGTCAAGTATCAGTACATTATTCATATCCATGCTATGAGAGCTAAAAAAGCTTTTTCAGATATTTTTGCAATTTAGTGCATTCCTTATGGAAAAGAGCTTAAAGTGAACTTTAGTCCAGTTCGACTCTGGACAATCCACAGTTAAAAGAGCCACTATGAATGCTCCAACTGCTGGAAGTATTTCTATTAAACACTGAGGCATTTAATGATCAAAAACACCGATCCATGAAGTAGAACTTATTTCCTCAGCCACTCAAAACACTGCCTTTATTTACCGCTTTTCCCCTCTTTATCTCTTACTGGTTTTGATTTAATAATTTCATTTTAATATATACAGAGGCTAGCATAATTGTACCATTCTTAGAAAGGAAATGGGTTTTCAGTTTTTCAATCCTTTAGCAGGATGGTAACAGAAACATCTTATACCTGTGACTCATCTTCCAGTGGCAAGTCTGCTGACCACTTGAGCACTTTCACATGTACATCTATAGATATATATATACACACACACACATAAAACACCCACACATGCACAGAGCACATATGGAATGTGGCACTGTCTTAGCACCATAGTCTGCAAACCAAAACCCTACAACACTTTGCATTTGTGCTATGATATAGCCACAATCTAGAGATTTCTTACCAAGTTCACCAAGGCACAGCAGAAAGATCTCATAGTTCTCACAACTCTAATTCATACTCAAAACAAAATAACTCACATATCCAGGACATCGTTTTCCATTCGCACAGAAGAATGGAAGTGTTAACCTGCACATCACTGGGATTGTTACAAGGCTGATATACCTGGCAGTAAATTAAAACATACATAGACTGGGATAATTTCATTCTAGTATGAACACTAAGCATCTCCAAAATTTCATTTTCTAGTATGAACAGTTACATCTCCAAAAGAAGAAGTGTCTTTTAGCAGCAACAATACAACCACTGGTTTATTATCAACCACTCCTGCTTGCCTGACCACCCTTTTCATCAGAAGCACATAAGCACGTCCTGCTTAATAACTTCAAGCAGGTTTCACATGTTTACCTTGCAAGATGGAAGAAAATCTCCAACTTTTCTATAAAATATTTCAATACTAAGAAAGCTACTCACATTTCTTGGAGAGGACAAAATAGGATTCTCAGTAATCAAAAGAAATAAAGATCTTAGTACACACAGAAAGAAAACCAATTTTATAGTGTTAAAAATATAACAGAAAAGAGTAGCTACTGTTTTTCATGTCCGAATCTCATTCTCACCCACATAAAATGAATAAAGAAGAAACAGATTTAAACAGGCACCACTGCATAAATATTCCACTACCTCTGCTTTCTGTGAGTACAGTTTCACTTCAGCGTTTCTCCCCAGTTAATAATGAAATTGATTCCTGTATAATCAGCATATTTTTTTTCCTTGGAATTTCTAGTCATGACTTCTGCAGAATTAAAACTCAGGGACTGTCAGCAATGTATCCAGGGCTCAGAATGAATAAAATTGTAATTCCAGGAGTGTACTGATGTTGCAAATTAATTTGACATTCATTGTGATGAGTGATCAAGGCAAACTACTTTGCTGTTGTGCATGTGTTCACAGGTATAGTCTGTCACAATAGCTATTTACACAGCATTAGAAATCTAATGAAATCTACCAACCTCCCATTTTTAAACAACAGTAAATTATTTCCTCTTCATGTGGAAGCGTGGGTTGAAAACAGCACCAGAATTAGTTTCACCTATTCTAATGAATCTCAGAATTTCTGGTATTCATTACAATTGATCTTCTCTGACACTTCTATAGATATAAAATAAAGTGTATCTCTCTTTAATATTTTCACATTTAGCATTTCAGTATTTAACACTTTTCCAAGTTCATCCTCTTTCTTCCAGGTTGTTAAACACGTTCAATGCTCAGCTAATCAGTAGAGCCAGAGAATCGTATTTCCAAGACCTTATTTTCACAGTGGGAACAGTTGCAAAGCTGTTAGTTCCTACTGTCAGGCATATTTAGCAAAATGAACAAACACATAAATAAATTATTACTTCTAAACAAGCAAAGTTTCTGAGAGGTCCCTAATGATCACTTCATAGAAATACAGTTGCCTAAGCTGCAATTGTGTATCTCAGGTATAACTCCACAGAAAATGGTGCCAAATGTCAATCATTACTCAGTATACCAGAATTGCCAGTATTTGGCCAGTAACTTAGGGACTCTTTCCATGTGTTTTTATGAGAAAATTTTCATTTACATAAAAGATAATCTGCAAACATAATTTAAATTGATTAAAGCATGTAAACACTACGGATTTGTTCAATTTACTTAAATGTATAGATTGATCAGAGGGATGGAGCACCTCTGCTATGAAGACAGGCTGGGATAGTGGGGGTTTTTCAGCCTGGAGAAGAGAAGGCTCAAAGGACCTTAGAGAAGACACCAGGTACCTAAAGGTGTCTACCAGACACCTAAAGGTGTCTGCCCTTTTCCCAAGGGCATATAGTGACAGGACAATAGGGAATGGTGATAAGCTGAAGGAGGGCAGGTTTAGATTAGACATTAGGAAGAAATTCTTTGAGTGTTGTGAGGCACTGGAACAGGTTGCCCAGAGAAGCTGTGGACTCCTCATCCCTGGAATTGTTCAAGACCAAGGTGGATGGGGTCTTGAGCAACCTGGCCTAGTTGATGCTGCTGCTACACATGACAGGGGGTTACAACTAGATATTCTTTAAGGTCCCTTCCAATCCAAGCATTCTACAATCTTAGCCAAGGAGAATTCCATGTAATTTCATCAGGAGCTTTGCATAAGGGCTGTTAGAGCATGTTCCTGGTTAAAATAAGAGACATTGAATAAAGACAAAATATGAGAAGTATTTGCTTCTGGTAGCAAGCAAGGTGTACCACAGCCAGTGCTACACAGCATTCCAACTTACCTTTCCCCTTTCTAGGGGGAGTCCCAGACACTAGGGTGACACAATGGTTTGACATTCAGTGATGTGAATGTGCCAATGAACATGGCTGGTGATATTGTAGCAACTACATTGTCTTTAACTCAAGTCTCATATGTAGTTCTTTATCTGGGACAGAATAAAACACCTATCAGTTCCTTTTCCATGTATGAATTAATCTCAGCAAAGGGGAGGAGACCCTGCTGAGCTCATAATATCGAATACTGTAATACATTTGTCTCTAAAACTGCATTACACTAACTGAGAATAAAGCAGCCTTTATTCTTTCATACATATATTAGCTTAATGAGCCATTAAAATGTCTAGTACTTAAAGCATACAAAAAGATCTATAGTTTGAGCTTCAGAAATTTTACAAATATCTTACAAGTGCCAATGGTACTCTCAACAGGAGAAATTTAGCCTTTCATTTATTTTTAAATTGCTCTTTCATTTTTTTCCATAAAATGCATTTATTTACAAGAAGGCAGCCGAAATCTTTAATACTGAACCAAGAAATCTAAGTTAGAAAAAGTAAAATGGGAACATATATGTTGGATAATACCCTGCTGCTAATCAGGTCCTAGGAAATTAGACTCATTTTCTCTTTTACTTTCTCTATTAAATTAATCAGAAAATTCTTCCCTTCCCACTGATCAAAGTTCCATAAGGAAATCTGTCCCCTTGGAAGAAACAATATCCACAAAGGGGCCATATGCTTTGGTAGAGACCTCCAGATCTCCCAAGGAGGCTATTGAAATACAGAAATGTTTTGTTTAGACCTCACCATGGGAATTCCCCAGCACTCATATGGCCTGTGAATGTGACAAGGGAGTCATTGATTCAGCCTTGCCACTATTGTAAAGTCCAAACAGTTTGAAATCACAGCAGATGCATGCCCAGAGGACTAAGGAAAGACAGAGCATGGTTTCAGAACTATAACTATTTTCTATTGCAGACCAGCCTCATCCATGCCTTTTTGCCTTCTCATAAGTTTACTACATCTAATTGCTTCTGTATTATTGTATTGGCTCAGGAACAACACCCATAAATCTGTGAAATGTCCACATGGTATTATCCTTGCATAATCTTGGCATACTTGTAAATAAAATCCTTCACCAAATGGAAATTTACTGCCAGTAGTTTCTAGGCAGATGTGATTTTCCAGAATCTGTTACTTTACTCAGTATTCCACCAGAAGTCTGGTCTGTCCTGTAGTTCTATATATGATGCATAATTTCAGTAATGTTATTTTAAAAGAACCTTTGAGTTCTGTTACTTCAATTTTTCCATCATTCTATATCCCATAACTACTGCCATTGTCTAATATGAAAAGGTAATTAAAGCAGAGCAGCATTTCAGCTGATGCTAAAATATACACATATATCAAGAGTATTCAACAATTTCCTTCCCCTTTGTTCCAAAATAACTGGATATAATACTATATAACCTCTATTACAACTAAATGCATGTTTCATGGTTTGTGAAAATTTTAATATATCTCATTCTAAAGTCTACTGGTTCAATTTGTGTGATGGTTCAGCAATGCTAGCAAGATTAAAAAAAATACTTGTGCTGTCATACTTAGGGGAAATTACAGTTTGTGAGCCAAGAAGTAGCTCTGTCATGCAACAAAAGACTGTAATTCAACACACCTGAAAAAGCTCAGCAGCTTTGAAAGTGTGCCTTTTAGGCAGAAAAGACAGCTAAAGGGCTAAAAAGGACTAACAATGCAAAAACTTTGATAAGGGACTTTGGAGTTTTCAATGGATTACTTTTTCTTCCACCTTCCTAGGTTCTCTGATAAGTACATTTTAATAGGGTTCTTAATTCTACTTGAGGCAACATGGAAATACTAGAAGACCAATTCATGCAGATATGTAAAAGCAAAGGAAGCCTTCAGAACAAGGAAATGAAACCACTGCAATTTCTAGTGTCTGTGGGAGAAAAAACAAACAGTGGAGAATTTTTGTGGAGGACTGAAACTCCTGAGATGCTAGAATGTATTCCAAAACACATTTGCAGCAACAGTGCAAAATAGTGATAAGTGATGTAAACAGTAGTAAGAAATTATATTGGATCTAAGCATATTTTCCAAGATATACATTAAAAAATTACTTAATCTAACACTGTTGCAGACTAAAAACATTATAGTCTTTAGGCCTGCTGAATAAGCTCTGCATTCCAGCACAGAATTCTGTCAGGCCTATTTAAAGTCAAGTTCATATTACCCATGTTCTATACTCATATCCTTAATTTCTCCTTATCTATTTCCTTCTAAAGGCCAGAAAAGAATTGTAAAAAAATGAGTTTAGGCTATGTTAATAGTTAATACTCACTTGATAAGCATGCAAAAGCTTTATTCTCAGTAGGCACATGCAGACAGCACATGTATATACCATATCTATGCATATATATTCACACACATACATATATGCAGTTGGCCACACATTCCATGGAATTGTTTGGGTTGGAAAATAATTAAATATCATCTACTTCCAACATCCCTGTGCTGGCCACCTGCAAGGCAGCAGTGTGGTCCCATCCTGCTCATGCCTGCACACTGCTGTTGGTAAGGGCCACTGGGGGACAAGGATGGGGCAAGTGAGTGCTCCCCTCACCCCTGTGAGGCAACAGGGTAGCCAGAGTCACAGGCAGGAGTGGCATCCCCTGTCAGCCTGTGCCACAGCTGGGAGGCTGATCTCAGTACTGGCCTCTCACAGAATCACAGAATATTCTGACTTGGGAGGGGCTCACAAGGATCATCAAGTTCAACTCCTGGCCTTGGACAAGTCAGCCCCAAGAACTCCACCACGTGTGAGAGCATTGTCCACACTCTTCTTGAACTTTGTCAGGCTTGGTGCTGTGACCACTTCCATGGGGAGCCCATTTTAGTGCCCAACCACCCTTTGGGTGGAGAACTTTTTTCTAATATCCAACTTAAACCTCCCCTGACACAGCCTCAGACCAGTCCCTTGGGTATTGTCACTAGTCACCACAGAGGAGAGATCAGTGCCTGCCCGTCCTCTTACCCTCATGAGGGCACTGTAGACTGAAGTGAGGTCACCCTCAGGCTCCTCCAGGCTGAACAAACCAAGTGACCTCAGCTGCTCCTCATACAGCTGTCCTTCAAGGCCCTTCACCATTTTGGTTGCCCTTCTTTGGGGACTCTGTAATAATTCAATGTCTTTTTTATATTGAGGAGTCCAACCCTGCACACACGACTCAAGGTGAGGCTGGTCCAGTGCAGAGCAGAGTGGGACAATCCCCTCCCTTGCCCAATTGGCCATGCTGTGCCTGATGCACCCCAGGACATGCTTGGCCCTCCTAGCTGCCAGGGCACTGCTGACGCAGATTCAACCATCAACCAGGACCCAGGTCCTTTTGTGGCATTGCTTTCCAGCATCTCATTCTCCAGTCTGTACACACAACTAAGGTTGCTGCATCCAAGGTGCAGAACCCAGAGCATCCCAGCTCACTTCTCTTCACTAGAAATTAGAGGAAGAAGTTAAAGGAAAAATAAAATCAGTTCTTGCATCTTACAGTCACAAAGCTTGGAAGCTTTGTGACAATATCAGGAGTCAGAATCAGGATCCTCTAGAAGAATTTCATGATGTTTCCATGGAAAGTAAACATTGTTGTCTTGAAAGGGGCTTTCACCCAGTGTGCAAGGAGATGATCCATAGTCAGAGTGGAGGTTATGTCTGGTTTCCTTCATACAGTAAAAGATGTTTCCTTCTTCTATTCTTCTGTTCTTAGTTGCTGCAGTTACTAAGACATTAAACATAATTTTTCCATCTGGGAGAAGTACATGAACATTAGAATACACTGAAGTCAAGTATCACAGATAACTTAACGTTGCAATTTCTTTCTTCATTGCCTAACAAGAAAAAAAGACAAATCAGGAATCACGGTGTGAATGCAAGCAAGAGAACCTTGTTTGCTTCTTCATCAAAAGAATCAAGAGTCTGTTGATATTTACAATTATTAGTAATGTTCAGCCAATACATGTTTAGCCAATACATGTGCTCACATCTTTCTAGACCTGTTAGCTCCAAACAAATCCTTAGGCACCCAAAATACAGAGCTGGCTAGAGAGACTGGAGGAATCTGTATTATGGGACTATGGATCCTTATCAATGATGGTTTCAACAATGAGAAAAGAAGAAGTTCCCAAAGAACCACAACTAAAAGCTGGAACTGTTCTTTTCTGCACTCTGATTGAGTACTTGTTAAAGTCTCTCTCTTCATATATACAGCAAAGGTTTCTCTTGATCAACTCATGCAGGTACTCTGAAGAGGAGGTGTTTTTTGGTTAAGATAGAAGTAGAAAACAAATCAAAAATCAAGTCCAGTCACAAAAACTCAAAAGCACTGAGATAACACAAACGGGTCCCTATCCACATCACACCACGTCATTATGAGAGAAGGATGGGTGCATTTTTCAGGACTGGCCTGCACAATCAGAACAGAGTCTGTTCTAACTATCAGCTGTGGAAGAAGAGATTGAGACAACTAGGGCCAAAGAGAACAGGCTTGCTCATTTTTTTAAGGCAGACTGAGAGGCATAACAAATATAATCTATTCTCAAGCACAAGCATCTGAAAGACAAATGGATTCAAGGGCCTTGAAGCTGAAGATTGAGTATCCAACCTATCTTAATGAACTGAATACTGGGAATGCCCAACTGGGACCATGGGTGCCTGTGGAAGATTTCTGCCTAGTTCTGACAACTCAGAAATCCTCTCTTAGAGGCAAAGATTAGAGAATTTGACTCATTAGCAAACTATCATAGGCAGAAAACTCCCCATTTGTCAAATTAAAGATGCTTGGGCCATGCTAGTTAAAAATAAAGTCTAGTGAGACTAGAAAAAATCTCAAGTTCTTGTTATGCTTTATACTTAATTTCTTTTCAAGAATGGAATGACTACTATACGAGCATTACCACATGTGCCTGCCTCCAAGGGGGGAAAGAGGAAGTTACACACTGAGAAATGCACCCCCCTTTCACAACCTCCCACCCCTGAAAGGCTTCTGGAGAAGACTATTGACAGACTGAGGTTAAATGGTTTGAGAGCCCTGAGTGGGTGGACTCATTACCTTCAAGCCTTTTCCTGCTGAAACTGCCAAAAATTATGCTACATACAACAAAGGTTTTGCAATATGAATAAATGTCTTCCAGACTGAAATGAAAGCCTTGAGAGACAGGCAAGTGAGCTGTACAGAGTAATGCCAAATAAGCATGATGTTCACAGTGCACCCACACACATACACAACACACACACACATGTACAATAGCATGTGACACAAAAGGATACAAGACAAAAAATTTACCTTCACTAACTCAGTTTTGTCATCGTCTTCCCGATGTCGGTAAATGCACTGGCTAAGAAGAGCATATAGTCTTTCCATGCGAGATATACTGACATTCTCAGTTGCCACAATGACCAAATCCAGAACTTTCTGAAGCAAAAAAATAGAAACTGCAATTCAGAATAGCACAAGATAAACCCTGCTTTCTTATATTGTTAAATAGAAGCGGCACTTCAGAAAACTGGTTAAGTATCTTTAAGATGTAATTAGAAGAAGCAAATATTCCACATGTCAGAGAAAAAGCTTACATTTCAGACAGGATTTTCTTACTCATCACTATATGACATCAGTGATCATAACTGTGATTCAACTACTTCTGGAACAGTGGGGAATGACATGATCCACTTTGTCACAGAGGAGCTGCCTCAGGGAAGTCATGGTTGCTTTTCATTACAAATACAATACAGGACCCTAGAAAATGTGTTTTTAGAAACAAGCCTACAGATCTTCCAGACAGAGCTGTACCAGATGGAAACAGAAGCATCCTTAGGTGCTCACCTCTACCCATTAGCTGAATCTGTACTGTGACTAACATCAGTCAGCTCCTACACTTCAACTCAAGAGTGGATGAACTAGCAGAGCAGTCTGTAGGAAATTACCAATCTCTCACACAGCTCCTTGTGTTACCAAAGACGTGCATGTGGTAATCTGGGGAAAGCAACACTAACAAGCTAGCAGCAGCACTGCTGGGGCTGTTCAGTAGCTGTGTGTTGTGGGAGGTTGTACAGATGTATCTGAAGAGAGCAGCCACACCAAATAAAAATATTACAGCCTCACATTTACTTGCCATCAGACTCAGCCTCCCTTACACCAGCTATCACAAGATTTGAGTTCTACGCCTATATCGAGCAAATAAGTGAACACACATTCAAAAGAAACACACAAGAAAATAAATAAAATCAACTAAACAAAAACCCCATACAAAACCAAGCAGATCCATTTTGAAGGGGCTCTCTGCTACAAGCAGTGAGTTCCAGTGACACCCATGTTATGGAAACAAGCCTTCTAAAATACGTGTTTAATGACTGTAGCCCTCTCCTCACAGCTGAAACACCTATGAGCAGAAACATCAGTAAGGGCTCTACCCTACCACTTCTCCATTCAGTAGGCAGTAATTTCAGATTACATGCCATTAGCATCCTGATTCTAGAAAAAAAACATGTAGCTTTTTTAAATGTACAAGCAGTCATGAACAACACAACCCCCTGAAATTTGCTTCCTTTGGAAGCCATCTTGGAAAGTTAATTTAACCTCTACAGTTCCAATCAACACTTAAAAATGTGATAGAAATTATGCTGGTGAGCCCTTTTACCAAAAGGGACTTTCTCCCCACACAAGGGAAACAACCACGTAATACTCCCTTTCTCATCACAGCAGGTAAACAGCAGCTTCCTCTGCTTCGACTGACCTCCAGAAATTCAACCTAGTTATTTCCTGAATTTTTCTTGTGGCTATATCACCTGAAGGGCAGGTCATTCTTCCACCCTCTCCAGTTCATGCAAAGGAACCTCTTTTTCCCTCTGCAGCTGGGCCCATGTTTGATCCTTTCCCTGACTATACCTTAGGATAAAAACTTCTACAGGGGACTAGAAAAAAACATGTAACTGTATGGATTTTGAATTTTGAAAGCACTTGAGAAAAGCAGATATTAGTATTTTATCCAAGATGATCTTTTGACCAACCTTCTAATTTCAGGTTTAAAGTCATCGCTGCTAAAAATCAAGGTCCTTTTCCAGGTCCTAATTAATGAAAGCATGCAAACAGCAAACAAAAATATCCATCTCCCCCATCCATCATAAAAACTGCTAACCAACAGCAGTAGCAGGTTGACAGTGAGCTAACTTAAAACTTAACAAACACTTTTACATTGAAAATTGGGAAGAGAACAGTCTCCTAAAATTCAGTTCCCCAAAAGCAAAAGCAGCCATCAACACCAGCTCTGGAAACAACAGTCATTACAGACTGAATCATTTCACAAGCTATGTATCCCTCTCATTAATTGTTTGAATTGACATTGGTTAACAAGTGACTTAATTGACAACCATACAGGTAGCAAGAAAACATCCTACTTCGGTATCAACAAAATTGAAATTAGACTTACTCTGAGCTCAGAGTAATCCACAGACACTCCCTGTGTTTGAATTTTCTTTCCTTCGCCATCATATACTTGCAGTTGCTCATCCACCTGAGAATGTCCCACACAAGTTGTATGATGTACTTGTGAATCTGGAATTACACACATTTTTGAAATCAAGATTACTCTTTATCTGGAATACAGTATCAGTGAAGTACCTGTACCTGGAAAAGACTAGCCCTCTGCAATAAGAGACAGAATTGTTATCCATTTTTTATTACAGAGAAATGCTTGACTTCTATCTTTCTAGTGCTGCTCCATAAAAACTAGGAACTCAGATATGAAAAAAAGCAGTAGAGAAAAAAAGGCAGGGTAAAACTAGGAAAAAATATTCACACTGCCACTGCAGCACGGCACAGTGAACCTGAAGTTAAAAAAACAAACATGGGCTAAAAAAGTAGTATTTTAGGTTAGGAAACACATCTACACATCTTATATTTCAAGAATTAGGACATAATTCTTCTATTCCACAGGATTCTCTGGGTCCACATTTTAAGTACAGCTGTACTGTTTACCCTTAGGCTGCTTGTTACTGGGAAGATACTTGCACAACTCAGTACCATTTGGAAAACACACTGTAGAATCAAAAAAAAAAAAAAAAACAGCCACTGTAAAAGACCATGGCTGTAGCCAACGTAACGACAGGAGCAACATCATTATGCAAAGAACACTGTGTGTTGATTTGAGAGAGACACAAAAGAAGTAACAGAATGAAATTCAAGAAGGCTAAAACCTAATAAATAGTGTAACCCTCCTCAAGAACAAAAAGGAGCTAAATTACCTGTTCGACCTTTCACTTACCACTCGAACCTGCATCTTCAGCAGTTCTGGTTACTTGGCAATCTGGCATTTCACTCTCCTCTCTTAGGTCTGAACATTCAGGAAGCATGACACTCTGTTCTTCAGCAGAGGATTCAGCCACAAGGGTCACTCTCTCACTTTCATTTTCTGTCCCATTTTTATGTTGTCCTTGAAGTACATTTTCATCTTCTTCCATAGGACTGTCCTGGGAGGATACAAACTGAACATTCTCCCTCTTTACTGAGATACTTGAAGAGTCTTCCTTCATTTTGCATTTTCTTTTTGACTTATCTACAAAGAAATACAAAAAAAAGTAATCCAAAACATTCCCAAAGCAGTTCTTTCTTCAAAACACAGTAGCAGCATCTTGCAAGGAAAATAACCCCAGGAGCTTCAGTATCATCTCCCTACACGTGTCTAGAGAAAAGATTGCAAGTTAATGAGATCAGTTCTCTATTAGATACATTATAGGCAGAGAAGGGAAAAACACTGTTTCATGTAACTGAAAACTAGCTGAATATTCAAAACAGACACAGACAATGTTTCAAACTTCAAGATGTAGGACCTTAAATGTCAGTTGTGACATCAAGGCCAGGCTCTTACAATTTCATGCAGCCAGTGCATTCAACTTCATAACCATATTGAATGAATGACCTCAGGATTTACCCCACAATTTGAAGCAGCATAATGAAAAATTCAACGCCTCTGGCATAAGAACCAAGCATCACAGGAACCTGCTTTTAGGCCACAGGAACAGAGAAGGTAGGAGTGACTTTAGCACCTTCTCCAAGGTCTGAAAATCTGAATAAAATGGAGCTTGTCATTAGAGCAGGAGGTACTGGTGCCCCCAGGCGCTGTGGGCATCTTCCATTTCTCCTTACACTTTGGGTTCGCTTTCTTACACCAGCAGAGCAAAGAATTGGGTCTTGTGTGTCTGGTTACAAAGCATGAGACGAGTCTTAAAATCCTCAGCATCAAAAAACGTACCTCTTTCCTTACGAGATTCTTTAATTTTTTGGCAGCGTTGCTCAAAACCTTCATCCATTTCATTCCTCACTATGGAATATGCAGTATCACTCAAAGTACAAGCTTTGTGCCTCAGGAAATGATCTGAAATTTTACAGCCAGAACTGAGCATTTTCTACCAGTCAATGAAACTCTTTATTTTGGTTAATTAGAATGACTTTTTCTTTTTTCATATGCAGGTTCTGAAATTTATCTCAGTCTGTATTTTCAGCATAAAACCACAAAAAAGTTATTATTTAAGAAAAGGTACTAGGTATCAATGAACACATCTATCACAATTCTATGCCAAAACAATATATTTAATACTAAAACATTTACAACCTGGCAAGAAATGCTCTCTGGGGTTGTTTAAAATTGTCTACTGGGGTTCTTTTATCTGATGCCATATCCACTGTCAGATTACTAAATTTCCACAGACAAAATCTATCAATTTATACATCTGAAATTTTTCCAAATTAGGAATAAAAATTACACCCATACCTGCAGGCCCTTTATTTGGTTTGTACTCTAAAGCATTGCTACACATTAGATCAATGTCCTTTAGAAAATCTCTTGCAGTTAAGTATTGGTGCATGTCAATCTTGGAGAGAACTGTCAAGAGGTCCATGGGCTGTTTAATGCTGTCCTTGTAATTGGGTGCCTACAAATTAAATATGCATGCTCAGAGAGATTTAAGCTACAAAAATTAATGACTTTCATAAAGTCAAATAAAGGACTTCATAAAAACCCCAAATATTTCTAACACCCTCAAAGATGCAGAAAATAACCAGCTTCTTGAAAACGGAAAAGGTATTTCAGGTGTCATTGAAGAGACAGACCAAGAGAGAAGGAAAAAAGAAGCAGGGTGGTCAGAAGCATGTGTGGAGCAGAGAGGGGAACTGGCAGGATGCATTTCACTTCCTTTCAGAAAATCACAGCAAAGAAACTTTTCTCAGTAATGTCACCTTGGATTCTCTTTGTTGTTGGCAGCAAGAAAAAAACTGCAGGATTTACACCTTTGAGGCACCTGTCCTATGCATCTACTCTAGAATGAGATAACTGGACCCAGAAATGTCAATTTCTTTACTCAGAGCTTGAAAGGAGCCTAATGACTACTTTAGATGATCTATATGTTTATAGGTTATTCACACCTTGGAAACTACAAGGAAAGAAAAAGACAAGTGAGTGAATCCTTAGGGGAATAGGACTCTGCTGAAATGCACAGCTATCTTAAAACTACAACTGACTTTGAAGTACATGCCCCTAGCAGAGACATATTCAATAAATTCAATGGGAAGTGTATGGGAGCAAGAAAAAACATGCGGCCCTTATGGTTGATTATGTACTCAGAAAAGCCCCAGATGAAACTGGAATAGTATCTGAAAACTTATTTGACAAACTGCTGCTTCTACTCCTGTTCTCACAGAAACTATTTAATCAAAGAGCTTTAGACTTTATTAAAGCAGCCCTTTAGGTACTTTTTATAAATATAAAGTGATCCCTCTGCTTTTTAGTGCTGTAACATACCTATGTATCCAAACCTTTCCATGGGCAAATTGTGTCGGCATTTGGTGTAACTGGCACTTGGACTAGATCGTTCTTGTAGATCCCTTCTAACTGAAATATTCTAAAGTTTTAAAGACCTTTTAGAAAGAACATAGGGCTTTCAATGAATACTCAAATAATAAACGTTTGAGAGTCTCAAGGAGCCAAGTAAAAACAAAATTCACTTCTTTCTTCTCGGAAAATCAGAATAGTACAGTCCTAACATGAAAGAAAGACCTTCCTAGAAAGAGCACAAGAACACCAAGAAACATAAATGCAGAGGAATCATGAATACACACAGTTATAATGGTATTATAAGTCAATACTAACCTCCTCTGAGACAATGGGCTTTGTAAACACTTTGAAACGTTTGTCAATGACAAGTCTTTGAGCCACATCTCTTAAGTAAATCCTGAGTTCACGCAACGTATCCTCTTCCTGCTCTTCCAACTGTCTTATTTCTTCCTCTGTCAGCCTTCGAGGCTTAGGTGGTGGTGCTACAGGCAGCACTTCCAAAGGCTGGCAAGCTTAATTGAATCAGAAAGTTGTAGTTAATTGACGGTACTCATATACAAGCGCATGAAAAATGATTGATAGAAAATTATCACCCAAGCAAATACTACATTAATTGTTAACCTAGAGTTAGCAAAGTTTTGTATGTAGAACATTCTCCTCACTTGTTTTGGTTTTCAATGCAGGAGGTTGAGCAGCTTGCTTCATAACTAAGTCCTCAAAAAAACGTCTTCTCTCAGCACAGGTCGGACGTGGGATTCTGAAAACTTCTTCATATTCATTATTAAATAATGCTTTTATCTAAAGCATGAAGAGAAAATATACTTCAGTTATACAAGGCCATGCAAACATGTTCTGTTCCAAAAAAATGAGTACCTCTCTGAATTAAACTGAATACTTATCTGGACAAGACTATAAATTAACAGTTATCTTTGTGGCCCTAAAAGACTAGGTTTTTATAGCATGGCAATTTAAAGTGCCTTCTCTAAGGATCACATTTTGATTTTAAACTCCACGAAGAAACTGAATGATAAACAACTGAGAAAGGGGTGACTGGGGATTCACTATCCCAAAGGCTGCTTATTTTCCATTTATGTGCCTTGCTGTTCTTTGGCTTGAATCTTTATGGCAGCTACAGAGGGAAAATGGCAAGGCTCAGAGGACAAGTGCTGTTTTTTTAGTAAGGTGTTTGGGCTTTCTCTGATTTTATTTTTAATTAATTTAAATGAAGTGTCTCAATTTGTATACTTCCAAGTTGTATTTCATTTTTCTATTTCTATGACCAAAAATTATGGAAGGGATTTCAATCCTTATTTTAGAAGGCACTTATTAACAGTATGAAAACTTCTGTTGCTGAAACAAAATAATCCGAGCAACACATTCACATTTCGAACCCCTTCTTTTAATGGGCAGTCTCACATGTCTACAATGCTTAGCATGTCTTCTTGAAGAATTTTGTTAAAGAATGCACCTAAAAATTGATTTCCAAGTTGCTTAAACAGAAACTGAAACTTAGCTTTCTAATGTGTTGAGTTCTCACCCAGATGAAGGAAGTAATTTTTTTTAAAATAACTTAAATTTGAAATCACATTCCATCAATAACAGTGTGACCTCTGTACTTTTTCATCAAAAATACATCTGACTTTTCAGTAAAAATGTTTTCAAAAAAAACATCTTTCTTTCCTAGTTACTTTTCAAGCACCACAGTCTTCACTAAGGACACAGTTAACCACCTTGAAGCCACCAAAACCATGGTTGGAAGCAAGTCCATATATCTGTCTAATAATCCTGAGTATGTGAGAAGGGAGAAAAAGCTGGATCAAAATCAATTTTTACTCAGAAAATACTGGGCAAATGCTTTCAGCACTGTCTTGTCTAAGCAAGTTGTAAGGGACTGGGTTTGGATGCTTGAGTAACAACTATGAATTTGCTTAAGATTGGCATGTAACTCTAATGCTTCAGGGAGTTATAAATTAACAAGAAATTGAGTAACAAAGGAAGAAAAGTATTGACTGAAATACCTCTTCTGGGAGATCTCTCAGTTGTACATTAGATGTTGCCAGGAATAAAACTGGAGTAAACCTTGGGATGTTCTGCAGTAGTGTTGTAAAAACAGATCTCAGTGTAGTTCCAATAGTGTCCCACCATGAAGGGATTTGTGGCACATATATGATACTTGGTGCTGATCTCTGAGCTTCTCGCATCAGCTAGCAAAATGAAAGATTTTTGGATTAAAAAACTCCATCATGTACAACAGGCTACTAAATAACTACATATCAGTCAAACTACCTTATGAAATAAGAAGTATAAACACAAGGCGTGAAGACAAATGGATAATTGACTCCTTAATAATCAGGTAAAATGTTCACTTTGACTCAAATATAGACATTTCTATGCAGACAGAAACAGACCTGAATCTCAGCCTGATTTCAAAACTACTTAGGTATAAAATAACTCTAAAGAGCCTAAGAACTCAGCCGACGTAGTGGTGTGCCTGAAAAAAATCTGAAGCTAACTCTTCAGCAAGATGTATTTGCCTGGAGAAATCCCTACACAACTGCAGCTGCATCGTTTTCAGTTCAGAAGGGACACACACCCAATTCAGACTGGAGCACAGGCTGAACAAATATGTATGTGAAAAGATGAGGGCTAACACAGCACAAGATGCCTGGCTATAATTCATAACTTCAAGCACATTTTATAAGAGGTGATCAGTCCTTAGACTGTCTGAAGAGCTAAATCACTCACTGCCTCTCATTACCAAAGGTGGGCTTTGGAAAAACACAAGCCACTGCCTACAGAGAGCACCTCAATCACAGAAGACAACTCACATCTACTGCATGATGGAAGTTGAACGGTCCTTTCACACAACAAACTTCTCCATGCACAATTTCAGATTAACAATCTGAAAAAGACTTGCTCCTCCTATGTGACAAATGAGTGCCCAGCCACACAATGTGTCTGTCCTAACTTGTACAGCTCTGAAATGCTGCTACTAGAGATCAAAATATTTTAATACAGTGATGCCAAAAAACAAAGTGGATTTACTGCCCAAAAGTAAAAAAAGAAAGCAGCACTAAATTGCTTACATTTCCTTTTCCTAGTTAATGGAAACTCAACATCATACAAATCTAAGTATTCCATGAATTTTAACAATTTTGCTGCATGTACCACAGCATTAAAAGCTGCATATGTAAAAAAAACCCCAAACAAACAAAAAAATTGTTTGCCTCAAAACCTTGGCTGCCCTACAGACTTAACTAAAAAAAAGGCTGCAGAATGTGCGTTGACACGCTGTCAGGTCGATGCAGAGCCATCTACTGGCAGCACAGACTCTCAGGAAACAACAAAAACAACTTTCTAAATCCCACATGAGACCAGCAGGATTTCTTTCCACAGAGAGAGGTTTATTAGCAGCACTTCCCATCTTCCTGAGCTGTTAGTAATATTATCCCTATTACATTTCAAATGGATAACATGGCTATGTATAAAATCCTTACATGGTATCATTCCATAGGAAAAGTGGATTTTCAGACAAAAGTAAACAAAACAGCACATTTAAATCAGGTCACTTATATTGACAATGACTTTTGCTTACTTCACTAGTTTATACACTAATCCTATGAGACTAATGAGAAAAAAAGCTACCTGTACACATGTTTCATCTGGTAATGTGCTAGCAAACAAAGTTGGTGTATCTAGTGTATAAATTGGAAACTTCTCCAAGGAATGTATTACTGCAGCTGCCAAATCAGAAGCTTGCCCAGATCCTGGCTCTTCAATTAGTAAGAAGCGTGGCCTGTAAGATGTTGGTTGGTCACGAGGATTTCTACAGCAATAAGTAGAAAACAGGTTTAAAAATTAGTGATTAATAGGAAAATAGACATTAAAGTTTTTCCTATGCACTTTGTTTTGTAAATACTCTCCCTGTTCCACAAAATAATAAGCTGGTCCATGAACAGGAAAACTATCAAGGCCTACTTTCTCACAAACTGGTATTTTGCCTCTGCTAGAAATCCTGCCATTCTCCTGCACATCTGCTACTCTTTTGGCTACATTAAGTAACAGCTCTTAAATCCCAGAGTGGGACTGTCCAGCCAAATACCCACACAACAGTTCAGTTTGATGGGTCAGGGCAGTGTACTCAGAACAGGAGTAACCAGCTGAATCTTCACACTTATATCTGGCAAATATTGATCACCCCCCACACACTCTCAGCTCCTTCATCTAGCATCCCTCACACCAAACAGTTTACACACTCAGCTGTCTTAAAAACAGAGCCATAACAGGGACAAACGTACCTGCTGAAAGTGAGGAATTCTGCTTTCTTGTGATCACACGTTTTATGAGTCTGCTTCTCTTCAGAGATTGGTGGTGATTCCTCATCACTATCAACCACATAATTTCCTAAAATAGGATTTAAAGAGAAGAGAGGGTTGTTAACTTTCCTGCACAGTCCATCTCTGTCTTGCATTAATACACCTTCAAAATCGGTGCTGAAAAACACTTCTCTTGTATGTCATCATTTGAATGCTGTTTCCTGAAGAGTTCATTCTACCACAAATCAAAGGAGAATGCGTAAGTCCCTACAAAGCTGTCCTATGTCCCATGATTTGCATCGGGTAATACCTCTCTGTTGACAAAAACTTGTGAGTTTTTCTCCTTAGAATAAAGACGGTTAGGAACAACTTATGCAGCTCCCAGACATCTGAAAAACATTTCTCCTGCTTTAAGCATTTATTTGAAAACAGGTGCCAATAATTTAAAACTTAGATTCCTCTCTGCAAGTGATAACTATGATATTAACTGCTGTCAGAAACAGGGTGCTCCAGCAAAGAACACAATAGCTCTCAACTGCTTTTCCAAGTCACTCACAGCTCCCACCCTGCACTGTGCACACACAAAGTATAAAATTGTGCTGCCAGTACAGCTGAGTACATTTGTGTATGTTGATTGCACAGATCACAAGCTTTTGCTCTGGCAGATTTTAAAACAAGTGGATGTAGATGTTCTACCTTGCTGTTGGTCCTTCTTTAGTGCAAGCTCAGCATGGGGAAATACTCTCTGCAAGGTTTGTAAAATCCTTTCCAGTGTGTCTTCTAACAGTGGCTTTGAAACAGCTGATAGTGCTTGCCCAGGGGAAGGCACAGCCCTCCGTGAAGCTGGAACAGTCTTCTGCATGGCCATGGAAAAATCATTTGCTTTTATTTTAATTGAATCCATGTTTATCTGCAGTCTCTGTCTGCTTTCATATAGCTGAGGATAACGATGCCGCAAAGCACAGAGACCAGTTTCGGCACATAAGGCTTTAATATCAGCACCACAGTATCCTAATAAACAAAACAGGAATCAAATGTTACATCAATCTCAGACAAAACAGAATTCAAGGCCAGTACTTCTAAAGGGCAACACTGAAAGACTTTGTATGCAGCCAAAAATTACCAGGCTAAGAGACAATTTAAAGAGTTACTGTGCCACAGAAAGTTCTGTTACATGCCTCCCAGCCTAATATCCTGCACTTAGGCAGCAGCCTGCTGGTCAAAACTTTGTTCCTGGGAAAGAAGTCACAAACCCATTCAATGTTCTGAGAGACAAAAAGAAAATTGAAAGCAGTGTCTAAATTTGCTCCCATGCCAAGTGCCTCCTCACTGCCTCTCTCTGCCACAAGGTACAAGAGCTCAAGTATTGCCTGCTACAAGCTCAGGTACCCTAGGACTCAAGTCACATGTGGTAACCCACAGTTTTCAAGCTCACCAACACATTCTTCAGCCAGCTCTTCAAGTAAGTGGTCCGATGGCTTCGGCTTCCAGTCTCGTGTGTGAATTTTGAAAATTTCTTTTCTTGCCTGGAAACAGTTGCATTTCAGTTTGCCCGAAGTTTTCTCTTAAAAGAACAATGACAACACAAACCCACAAAATCCCTTATACCAATACAAATGGTTTTCTTATCTGCTAAACCTTTTAGCATTTTAAAGGTCAATTATTAATACACTGTCTGCTTCTTCAAGAAGGAAATTTAATAATTCTGAACTTGTTACATTAAACTATTGCTGGGGGCTGCAGTAAAGTAAAAGGCATTTACATACACCATAAAAGTTTTCCCAAAGGTGAGACCTAATGATTCTGAAGAAAAAATCATTGTAAAATCCTTATCTGCAAACAGAGATATTTTCACCAAAGACAATTCTCTCAAATTAAGCAAAATTTCATGAAACTTTTAATACACAGATTAATTATGGCAGATTTCTAGAACTCTGTCACAGTAGAGAATCATGTATTAGATCTTTTTAATGGCACCTCATCTCCTGTTCCTGAGAGCCGATGAAAACTAGAGAAAAATATTTGTGAACTTTTACTAGCTTTCAATCCAATAAGCTTTTTATTCTTTTTCCAAGAAATGATAAATATCAGAGATAGCCAGTGAGAAAACACAAAAAGAGGTCTCCAGTTTTGTACGCTATCTCCCCCCTTTCAATATTTTTTGGTTTCTAAATACCCATTTTTATATTGCTTAACTACTGCCATTGAACTAGAGGTTTCCCAAGCCCTGCACCTATGCAGTATCCCTCACATCTTTGTCCAAGCCCCTGTCAATAACGTCCAGTAAGAACCCAACGTATTTAATTTGCTTTAGCATCAGCCTTGATCAAAGTTTTTGCTACCAAGGAGGCATTCTCTCATCCTTTCTTTTACTTTCAAGATGCTAGAGGGGTAGTTTATAACTAATTAATATACCCATTCTTTCTTAAACATTTCAGTTACTATCAGCATCCCATTTTCTTCACCAGTCACAGAGAAACCAAAACTAAGTAGAGAATTAAGTACTTGTTGAAATCACCCTAATCATATATATTCAGCACCAGGTTTGCCCTGTACACTACAATGCAATTTCTCCAATATCCCTTTTTGTCTCCCTATAGCTATTGTCCAAACTGTACAGTACAGATGGAGACTTGCACTGCAGCACAGTGCTGCCTTATTACAGGGATTTGTCATGAAGATGGACTTTGCCGCAGAAGCGTAGGGTTGATTTGAAGTTCTGACCTCTTTGTTTGGCAAACTGAAGTGGAATTCTCGTTCAAAACGCCCAGGTCTTCGCAAAGCAGGATCTATAGAATCCAGTCTGTTGGTGGCTCCTATCACGACAACCTCTCCTCTGCTGGCTAAGCCATCCATAAGTGCCAGAAGCGTCCCCACAATAGAGCTAACAGAAAAATACGGTTTTCATTCACCAGCTTCGTAAATTTTGTTCAGTTACACATAGCCTTGTCCAATGATCACTCAAAAAGGACAAGTTTTTATTGATGAGATGCTGTTTAGCAAAATATTAATTTTAAGTCACAATAAAATACAGATAAGGTAACATAGGCCTTTTGCTGATATCAAGCTCAGCAAACTGTTTTCAATTACTGTTTAAAAATCTCTGAGATTCATTTGCATGGAATTACTAATTTTTAGGAAAAATGAATGTGTCACTTGAAGTTAAATAAATTGCCATCTTTTTTTCAAAAATATCAAGCAGCTTCTATGTAGATACAAAACATATCCTACCTATGAATTTGGTCTTGTTTATTGGACCGTACAGGAGCCAGAGCATCAATCTCGTCAAAGAAAATAATTGAAGGTCGCATCTGGTAGGCCTACAATGAAAACACAGGAATATTGACATCAGGAAAACAGCTCTATTTGAAAGAGAAAATGCATCAAAAACATCATGGTTGGAAAGGCACTAACTAAATTTTTCAGACTCTGTTAACTGAGCTTACAGAGTAAAGTGGCATGAGTAACAGAAGACAGCAGCCTATATCAACTCAAGGAGACTGGGTGACAAGAAACAAACCACATCAGGAGTTTTTACACCTACCTGGCAACCACAGGAACAGAGACAGGACTTAGCTAAGTTACAGGTTCTGGAAGCAACTCTCTGTTATCAGTTTAAATGACCCTGCTTTCAGCCTGCATCTCTTTCCCTCTCATCTTAAGCCACCACCTCTTACTTCTTGAAATATTTTTTGTGACTTTTTGGGAGGTTGTTGGGTTTGTTGTTTTGGGGAAGAGGGGTGCTAGTGTTTTGGGGTGGTAGTGGTGGTGCTTTGCAGGATTTTTGTCTTTCCTTTACTAACCTTTCCCAATACATCTCAAAATTTCAACCCCTAAAACTTCACTGAAAAAGGAAACAGAGGCAATCCCATTTCAGTGAAAGGAGCTGACAAAACATGTAGACCATAGAAATTTATTTTCAACTCAGACAGAACACACGCCAAATTTCAACCTTACCTCCTCAAATAATGTACGAAGCTGTCGTTCAGATTCTCCTATCCATTTACTCAGACACTCAGCACCTTTTCTCATAAAAAAGGTCACTCTCATGTCACCTTGACTGCATTCATTAGCAAGTGCACGAGCAAGGAGTGTCTTTCCCGTCCCTGGTGGACCATAGAATAGACAGCCTCTGCAATTAAAAAAAAGTAAATTTTAAAAAAGTCACAGAAGAAAAAAACATCACAGAAAAGCACCTATTACAAACCCCATCCTTAAAACACACAACTCTGCTCTCCTAAACAAAACACCCCATGGATAAGATAGCAGTAACAGCTGAAGTATGAGAAAAGTTAAGAACGTTCCTACACAGCTCTCCAAGGCAGCAAACAAAATCAGTAAAGAGGATAATGAGGAAATACCAAACATTGATAAAAGCATGCACCATCCCAAAAGAGCACTTTCAAAACTTCTGACCATCCAGCAGGGGTGGCTGGAGCCAAACAAGAACAAACTTCCAATGCAGAATCTGACGCTAGACTAACTTAGGAATCATTAGTTCATTTTTCAATGATGCACTCCATATTCATTCTTGTTTCCAAATAAGTCAAGGTTTTATAGTAAAACATTTGATTCTCCTTTAAAAAGTTTTGAGTTACTGGAATTGGCTTCCCTTTGCTAGTGATAAAGGAAAAAGTATTCTATAGCTGGAAAGATATTCTGCATTTCTGCATTTACATCAACTAGAAAAGCACTGCTACCTCAAAAAAGAATTTCAATTAATGAAAGAGCAAAGCACAGAAATATTTTTCTTTCTAGTCTGAAATACTTTTAAAGTTACTGAAGGCAAAGAATTTTAGGTCCTAGTTCAATATGCCATGACTGAATTTTGTTGACCAAGAATATATAAAGCTAACAATTAAAACACTGGTCTTTTTTTGTAATACGGAAGCCACTTAGCTCTGTAAAAAGAGGACAGATTCTTATTTTAGCTCAAGTACAACAAACACTACAAGTTTCTAGTTGCATATCCAATCAGCTGCAAAAGTGATACTTAAGAACTTGAAAAAAAAAGAGCTGGTGGCAGAGACAAGTGGACTTTCACTAAACAAACATTTGACTTCGAGTAGAAAGTACTTCCTGCTTACAAACAAATCAAGTCCACTTCCATTTAGAGCTATAAAGAAAAAATCCCCAATTCTGCCTTTGAAAGGCAAGACACTTTGAAAGGATGGCCTCACCATGCAGTAAATCTTTGGGCCATTTGATTCTACAATTTTTTTTTTTGTATTGGATTCTACAATTTTTTTTTAAATTATGTTTTACTACTGTTGAAAAAAAAATCAACTTCTGAGAATTTGGAAGCATGAAACGAATTGATGCCCCAGCTGAATTCTCCTGAAAATAGGTAAATTAGAAGTTAAGAATTTTAAACAGTGTCTATTACCTTGGAGGTTCAATTTTCAATCTCTCAAAGATTTCAGGATAAAGCAATGGAAAAATGACCATCTCTTTTAAAGATGAAATGTGGTCAGAAAGACCACCCACGCCATCAAACTGCACCTGAAGATGAAGTCAACAGAACACATGTTATATGTTAAAGAAAGCTGCAGCCTTGATAAGGTTCCATGAGAAGCTGGATTGCTTGAGAGAAAACTCAAGGGAGTTATAGATGGCCCACTACTGGAAGCTTTCATAAATACTGCAAATGTCTCACTGCCACAATGAATCAAAAATACTTACTGAACCATCTATTTGCATTTGCTCCATGTCAGCCAGACTTCCTCCAGTTTTCACGGTGTCCTTGTCAACTCCTGCTGAGGCACACTTCTGAAAGCTGACCAGAAGAGATCTGATTTGAATTGAGGAAAAAAGGTGCTTTCTAACTTACAATGCAGATAGAAGATTTTTGATTTTCTAAAGTCAGCAAGTGAATGCAGAAGACCTTATAAATCATCATGAACTTCCTAAATAGGTAAATACTCATTCCAGTGTTTTACATTTAATGGTTATGAGCAGATAAAGGGAAATGGTCTCTCCAGACATTACACTGAGTTAATTATTCTAACCATACCACTTATGAATATCCAAGCCAGTTAACACTGCACATATAGGAATACAAGCTCAGAACAATTATTCCATATGTGGAGACCACGGGCTGACATTAGTTATTATGATGGAAGAATTCCACCCCTTCCCAAACACACTGACATCTTTCAAATAGTTTTAGCTTTTACCTTCAAGAAGTTACAGCCCAAGAGAACGCTTATTTCAGTGGGTGTTAACATTATAAAGGCTGCCCACAACTCCTGGGCTTTCCTGAGGACTTTGGAATGTGTGTGCCAGAAGATACACATCTGAAAGATGTCACGCTAAAAACTCATTTGTTAGACTGTTATTAAATTAATATTCCAAGAACATTTGTTAAGTAACAAAATCTATTTCCCCTATTTTCACTTATAATAGTTTTTGCTTTGAAAAAACAATAGCAAAACACAGCAGCAGTGAAGTTTTACATCAAAAAAATACATCAAAGTGTGTATCTCTACATTTACTCCCATTCCCACCTGGAAATTAAATTTCTTATTATAAGTCAATCCTAAAAATCCAGTTTAAGAGACTCCAATTACAGTTGTCAATACCAACAGGTATGACAATTTTGAAAAGGTACAAGAGGAAGATGGCAACACTTCATAGTTAGGAACATGCAAAGTCCTCCCAGGTACAATCCTCCCTCCCCGATTTGCTAACTTCATTAACCTCCTTAAATTTTTCTTCTTCTTCTGTATTTCAAAGTCCTCGTCATCATCAGAAGAGGAAAAGGAATCACTGCTGAGGACTCCATATCTCTGTCTGCAAATATTCAAACAAGTAAAAAATTAAAATGCACTCCAAGTAATACCAACATTTAAGTGAACACTTTCTCAGAGTTTACTTTGAAATATACAAGGTTTTCAGATCATTGGAAATTTTATCTGATTTCAAAGTACATTATGTGATTTTCCTTGTGACAGCAATATTTGATTTTTCTTAGGAAGGTAAAATGTATCACTATTGTGCAAAGAAATTTCTTAATCAAGTCTCTCTCTCTCAGACACACAAATAGAGTTTCCCTTAGCATTATAGCCACTCTGCGAAACATCAACATTTTAAACTTACTTAAAAACTTGACTTCAAAATGCCTTTCTTCCATAATTGACTGCTTTCAATGACACTAAACAAAGTGCTCCTATCTAGCAAGGGAAGGCACTCTCCATGCTCTCCTTAAACAATCTGATACCCCTTTGTCATTACTACTGCAATTCATAAATTAGATTTTCATTTAATATTTTTCTGTTTTAAGGATAGTTTCATACAGAAACATGAACTGATTCCAAAGAGACATCAGAATCAGTGTTTGAGTGATTAAAAAAAATCCATTAAAACTTCCATGCAGGGTCTTCCTCTAACTAAATTGTCTTTGGTTTTAAGAAAATAACTTTCATCTCTCAAGATTAAATAGTCTAAGGTTTTCAGAGGGAGATTCTGGCTTCATTACAGAACAAATTAATTTCAGTTACACAATCTCAGCCACAACCCTCATCATCACCTTATCAATGACCATAAATACTGCATTTTCAAATAAGATTGGATGGTAGAGATACTAAAGATACTAGATCTCTAGTAAAGAGAATGGCCTGCCACTGCCATTTGTCTTCTTTATACTCTCAGACTACCACAGTAATAATAATATTAATTATCTTATTTGCCACCAGTCCAAAACCCCTTGAAAGCATTATTGAGTCATGTGACAGCACTATTGAGACAGAAAAAACTATCAATTAACCATACACAAACCTTTTGTTCCCTTTGCATGAATCTCTCCCTGAGACAGATGAAGATTGGACTGAAGAATCTGTCTCACATCTTCTAGGTGCTGTTGAAAGCAAAGAATTTAGGATAATGTCACAAACAAGTTTAAGATAAACCAGGATAGTCAAAGAGGCAGAAAACAGGATGTGTATCACCCATCTCTAAGTTCAGGGGAAGTTTCAAGGCAGGCAGGGGTTAATCAATGCACAGTAGAAGTGAAAAAACACACACTTGATTTTTAACAAGAACTGTAAAACACTTGAGTAAGAATATAAAGTCTCTTTAATTACTATTTTTCAAGGCTAGAGAGGTCATATTTTTTACTGGAAAACAATAAGGATCCCAAAAAGTAAAAATGAATAGCATGTGCACAGGATACAGACATTTTAGAAAAGGTACTGGCAGAATGAAGGTAAGAAATTGAAAGTTGAGTGTGTGCACATTATTTCCATTTAAAAAATCTTGCTTCCATGCAAGAAATTAACTCTTCAGAAAAACTGTGCCTAAAACCTACTTTCTGATGTATCTTGATAGTACTCAACAAAGCAAAGCTTTTTTCCTTTTGCTTCACTTCCTTATGATGAAATTACTGCACACAACATTGAACTCTTTGAGTACTGCTGCAAATAATGATATATTCAATATGCCCTACACTACAGGTACTCCCTCCTCTCCACAGCCTTTTATCATGGACTTGTTTTGGAAAAACACTGAGGTTTGAGAATTTTTTTCCCTGAATACCTATGAGCTCTTTACCAGTACAGCCCTAGAATCTGTGGCTATGGCTTGTAATGTCAAAAGCAACACAGATTTTTTAATACATGAAAAATACCCAGTAGTTCACTCCATCTCAATTGCTTAAGAAAAAGCTTTTGGCTAGGTTATAGTCAAGGAAATTTAGAACAGAAGTAGCTTACAATGCTACCTGGATTGTCAGTTGTTTCTTTACCAGTTGTTTCCATATGTAGACTTTCCTAATTAAAAGAAACAGGAAAAATCACACAAACATGCAGAAAACCTGTGAGCATATCTGGTGCCTTTATAGTATCAATTTCAAGGCACTCCATACATGCAAAAGATTAAATTAACACACAGCAAGAGGGAATGGGAACACCATACAGGAACCCAGGATTGATAACAAGGATTTCTACTCTAAAATAGGGTTTAGTAGATGTGAAACTTAGACACTTGGCCAGATACAAGACTGGCTGTATCAATAAGTCACAGGTTAATTATGCAAGAGTGTGGTAAAACCCAGGACAAAGCAATTCTTAGCAGAAAAAGAAAATCATACTGGCATTTGAGAGATGATTTTAAGAGTACTATGGTAAATTCTGGTTGAAACAAACTACAAAGGAATTAATATCTGACCAAAACTAACTATGAAATCAGGCTATGGATATATTTAGAAAACAAAGTTCCTGGCATTCAAGCAGACAGTGGACTATCTTGATTTAACACAGCAAAACCAAGACAAGGAAATATTATTGATCAGTGTCTACAATTTTAACATGCGTTCTGCTTGGGACAGGGGATGACTTGAGCTTGCAGGCAAGAACAAACTGGCACAAGAACAAATATAGATAAAGCAGGTACCAGTAAATTCACTTTTTAGTAAGATTTGAATGAAACCCCAAACCCTGAGACAGCTATTTGTAAAAAGCTGGTGGTTTTATTTATCCATTCAAAAATCATAAGGCAATTCAGCAAGCATAGTATATTATATGTTTCAGCATATCACTACTGTTTCTTGTCTTTTGGAGAAGGTATTTCCTCCACCTTAGAACGTACTTGTGACATGACTGTAATAGTAAGATGCAAAATTATAATTAGAGGAACATGAATAAAATATTAGTTTAGATTACACCATGCTTTGGAAAAAGTTTTCGGATAAATTAAAATTAAAGTAAGCAATTCCTTTACGTGAAATTCCATTCATATAGAAAAATAGTAAATTATTTTGGTATCTGCTTTTGTGTAGTGGAACACCCACAGCCTCCCTTTCTTTGCTGTCTAGGTGTCTTCTCCACATCATCCCTTTTTTTTGCAAGACTGCCTCTGCAGTACTAAGATACAAAGCTGACATGTAGGAGCAAAGACAGGTGAGCACAAAAAAACCCCACTGAAAACAACACGAGTAGTTAGCACAATATTTTAATATAGTGTGCACAAAGCAAGGGTCATCAACACTTCACCAAGTTTTTCAACACTACTTAAAAAATAGTAAAATGTTCAGTTTTTTATAGAGAGGATTTGCAAACATAAATTGTTTTCAGTTAATTTTCCCCTCTTGCTGAACACAGTACAAAAAGAATCTCATTTAGTAGGAAAAAGAAGAATTCTGAAGATCATACAAAAATAACAAAAAGAAATTATGGCAGTTTTTCACAGTACTTAAGTTGCTCAGCACAATAGCATTAAGTGAATTTTAGTTCACAGCCATCCTCAGACAACAGGTTGTCTAGTCTTCTCTTAACTGGAATTAAGGTCTCATGCTGATATTCCATTAATATACACACCAGAAAAAATAATATCTCCCTGCTGATATACTTTGAAAACCTTTCAGAAAACAATGTCAATTTGGGCTTCAATTTGGGCAAAGAGAATTAAGACACACAAGCAGAAATGCTAGGACTGCTTCACTTTGCCTGTATCCAACTTTCTGCCTTTTCTTAACAGGACATTATAAAATTATTTGCAAGCATGAAAGAAAAGTTAATTAAACATGAAGGCAATTCTGGTGCCAAGAAGATAAATTTCGAGGGCAAGGTAATATCTACTGAAAGTCTAAGCATCGAGTGATCATTTCAGTTCACAAGAAACCAACCCACATATAAACAATGCTCTGGTGTGAAGATCTCTCTACAACTGGTAATTCCAAAAGGAAGACACCGGTGGCCAATTTAACCATTGGCTGTGCCCAAAATCTTTACACATAAAGCACCTGACAAATACATCCTCCTGTGCACAGTCTGTGAATTGTAAACCTTAAGAGAAGCCACAAGCAGGAGACACTACCTGACCAAGTGCAGTGGAATGTTTATGGAATGTTTGTCAGGTTGCTTGGCAGTGCTCCCCCAAAGTTCCAAGCTTGATCATGCCCAACCCCCAAGTCCCTGGTGGGACTTCACTGTGGCTGGCACCCAATGCCCAACACCTGGCAATCACAGAATCATCGAACAGCCTGGGCAACATTTGGCAATCACAGAGTCATAGAAGGCCCTGGGTAAGAAGGGACCTTTAGTGACCATCTAGTTCAACACCCCTGCCAAGGACAAGGACACCTTCCACTAGGCCAGGTTGCTCCCAGCCCCATTCAGCCTGGCCTTAACACTTCCACAGCTGGGGCATCCACAGGTTCTCTGGACAACCTTACCACCCTCGCAGTAAATATTTACCATATACATAGTGGCACGTAGGGAGGTCTCAGCCCAATTAGTGCATGCATTTACCACTTACTGCCAGGAATAAAAACATCTTCTTCTGCCATCAAAAGAAAGTCCCTAGGCAATAGTATGCCTAGCACAAAGGCTTGCTAGTAAGGCTCATTTTAGTAGCTCTGCATGACGAAAAAAGCCCAACTTACTTTGTTCTAGGATTGCAAAACAAAATAAACTGATTTAAACTAGTGTAAAACTTTGTCAAAGTCTACAGCTTCAACAGACCTCTAAATCCTCTAATCCAAATTTTCTTCATCCTTTAAGCAACCAGTATTACAGAAAATATAATGTAAAGATAGTTTGATAGAATTATATAGTGGGTTGACCTTGGGTGGAAGCCAGGTGCCCACCAAGCAACCAAGCCCTGGGTGACAGGACAGAGAAAATAAGATGGGGAACAACTAGTAGCTTGAGATAAGGCCATTTACCAAAGCAAGAAAATAGAAGCTGAAGTTTGTGCAGGTCAGCAGCAGCCAAAGCACAGGTGTGTTATCAGTACTTTCCAGCTACCAACACAGAGCACAGCACTGCGAGGGCTGCTGTGGGAAAAGGAACTCTATCTCAGCCAGACCCAATACAGATTACTTTCCATAAACACAAATGAATTTGAATTAATTCTGCTATTCACTTTTAATTATTTATTGATTAGCTTCATATTAAATGTTCCATTATTTTTCCAAGGATTTTTTTTAATTTCTACTGTACAGTGGCTAGGTTTTGCCTATGAATTTTTTTTTTTGTAAAGCAGTCAACACACATGGAGTTAGCATGATGGATAACTGCAAGTAATTTTTAAAAATAGGACTGATAATAATTTCTTTATTTAAGCTGTGTTTTTAAGGAGATAAAGGAAAAAAGAAAGGTAATGCAGACATGCACACAAACATTGTCATAGGAAACAAACAAAAAAAATTTAGGGAGGTTACACGTCAAACTGGGCCAGTACAATATTGAAAAAAAATCCACATTTTATCTTTATTTGTTGTGTTGAACTTATAAAATATGCAAGTATGAATTAAAAGAATTATTAAGTCACAGGTAAAAAATAAATTAAAAATTTAAACTAATGTCTGATGTATTCTAGAACTAGAAGAGTCACATTTCTATATAGTATTTTCTGAGGCATGTTCAAGTAGGAAAGCAGCTGAGACCCACCAGTGCCACTGAAACAAGCTGTAATATTAAAATATTGAATTGCCCTAGCCTACAGTCATTAATATTAGTTTAAATATTGAATTCTGTTCTTCACAATTAGTGTTTGAAAATCTGGAATGATCCAGCAACAATAAGAAATCATTATAAATTGAATTGCGTATTTGCTTCTTTGCGATTTCACATTCAAAAAAACTCATGCAAAAGAAAGGCCGCATTAAGAGAACATCAGTGACTCATTCAGATCAGAAACATCTGAGATTGCTTTTAAAATGTTAATTCCTCTCAGCTGTATGAATACCTTTTCAGGTCATTTAATGAGAGGGTTTTTTTCAGAACATCCTTATATCACTTAGATCTGGCAATAAGTGAACAGTTTGTGGTGAAGAAGATGCTAAATGTGAGGTAGCCAATCCCTCACTTGCTGTAGAAGAGTCATTTGATATAGTGAATAAGGTAACACTTGCAGAACAGTTGTCAGATTAAGGAATTTGAGTATTGCCCAGAGACATTCAAAATTCTCTTTCTCTATAAAATCCAAGACCATACTGGAATAATTTAAATCATAATTTTAAAAAATTGTCAGTAATTCTGTTTTCCTCATTTTCTGTACTCTACTTTAAATCCTCCCAGCTTGGGTTGTGGAATCTTAAGATCTTGTAATTTAACATTTCATAGACTTTAGATCATAAAGGAATTGCAGCTATCCACATTCAGAAGTTGAATGTGGATAGCTGCAATTCATCTAAACCAAACTGACTGAGAGAACTTGTCCTTCTTTCCTCTTTTAGTATCCTTGGTACTTGATTCTAGACGACTATAGGCAGTCTATAGTTATGAATTTCTATGAAATACCAGGTCCAAGATATCCAAAGTCAGTGAATAATTCTGACTATACTTCCTTTGTTTCCATCTAAAATATGGCATGGATACACAAATGCACTTTATTTCGTATTACATTTTATTGGGACTTTCTAGTTCCCTCATAGGTTGAGACTGCTAAATCTCTAAATTCAAAGTTTGTATCTTTACCAGATGGATACATGTTCCAATTACCCACACATACCCTGACAAATGTATCCACTAGGTACTCAACATTCATGGCATTAGTGTATAAACAAGATATAAGAAATTACACAACTTCCCTTGATGCTTGCTTTTTCTAACCATCTGGTCTACACAATATTATTGTCACATACACTTTTTGTTCCCTATAAATTTCACTTTTATTTCCATATTAAAATATGGATTTAAATAAATTATTTGATAAAGATTAGTTGAAAATCTGTGGCACTGCCAGGCATCCCCTGTATTTATAAATCCCTGGTTGGTGCTTTGGTCACAGTAAAATCCTTCCTTCCTTTTATTACTCAGTAGAATTAAATTCTTAAAATATTACTGCTGGAAGACTTTGTTGAGTCCTGTGATTTTTTAAATTTAAATAGCAAGAGAAATACTTTTTCCAATAGCAATATTGAATGAAATTAGAGATTGATTCTTGTCTTGCTTTCAGCAGGATCCAATCTCTAGCTCAGCTTCTCACTTCCACAGACTTTACTCCCTAGAGCATTTTAAATGTTCTAAATTTACCAATTTTTGTTCTGTGTGCATTACTACCTGTGAGAAAAGCCACTTTCTTCACGGACTTGTTTTCATTTGTGTTAAGTCAAATCTCCTTAAATGTTCAGTTTAACGTTCAGTTGGTTCCCAGCTGTATAGAAGGGTACCCTATAATTTGGGCAGCTATGAATAAAGTCTTTATCCATCATTCTGATCCCTATTTTTTTATATATCAGTGCATTGAGTATTCTAGCAAGAACTTTTCCACCCCTCCAGCAAACCAGAGCACCTCTGTGTAAGGGAGATGTTAGGCTGGCGCCATCTACTGGTTATATTGCTGAGCTTTCATTGACAAATTTGAAAAACTGCTTTACACATGTAATTCTATTGCAGTTATAAAAATAACAGCATATATTAATATATTATTCACCTAAGTATGTGATGTTTCTTGCGAAATGGTTCTTTGCTTTTAAGATTAAATATTGTATGAAGTTAATATGGACCATTTATCAAAAGAAAAAGTAATTTATTTTGCTTTCATAAACAAAATAAAAATGGGGGGAAAGGGGCCTCCTACTTCCATAACACCAAAAAGAAAATGAAGAATAAAGCAACCAAAAAGAAAATGAAGAATAAAGTGTAAGGTCTCATCATTAATTTGTATGTGCTGTTCTAAAATAGCTAAAATGCTAAAATGCACAGTTCTTCAGGGATTAAAAAAGCTCTGTCAATTTTATGATGTTCCTTAAAGATTCTTATGAAAATAAATTCAAACAAAAAAATTTAGCAAATGAACAGAAGACTAAAGCCTTTTAAACTAGAAGTTCTAATAAATGAACAACTACAAGCCAAGAATAATCCAGACTGATTGAGTCTGGAGACCAAACGTATATTTACATAATTATGCTGTTAAGTATGTATTTACTCATTGAGTATATGATAATAGTGATAATTATTTGTATTGTAATTTAGTCTTATTTCTTATTCTAACTGTCTTCAGGAGCAAGAGAAGCATTTTACAGATTTTACAAGTTTAGGTGAGACTCCTTGCACTCATTAAATTGCTATGCATCTACATTAATGTATACACAGGGACAAAAATATATACATACTAACTCCCTATGCTAATGTCTATACTTTTATAAATATATATTTTTATACATTTATGTATATAGGTATGCAATACATGTACATTCATTTATATCTATATATAGATATGCAGACATGCATGCACACCTGTATACCACATGTAATTTGTACCTTTTATGCTCTCAGTTAAACAAAATCCTCTGTTGGCTTAGTTATACTGGGATTAAACACTATTCACATCTGCCCTTGGCAGATCCATCAGCAGGAGAGATTTTCAGCAGGAGCTCTAAGTAGCTAGTAATTTTGTCAAGAAATGCAAAGTTCATTTTAAAATGTATAAAAGGCAGATCAACAATAAGAGGAAAGCATAAACATGTTGCAGGTTTGGAGATGAGGCTAGAGGAGCTAAATCTGGGAAGGAAAACATTTCCAACATCACAGACAGAACTGGTAAAAACACCTGCAAGAGAAAGAAAAAACTGGTTTAGGAATTAAACTGAACAACTGTGGTTTTCCACCTCATTCATAAAAATAAAAACATGTTTTCTGCCACACTAGAGTACCTTTTCTCATGCTGCTGCAAGCTCACCCAGCACAAGAGTTATCTGACCTCAAAATACCTACAAGATAGATCCTTTCTGAAATACTTCAGGCTCCCTCTTTTGTCAAGGGGAAGAGATAGGCCTGGAATAGTACCTGAAATCCATTTGCCCACATATTAAGGCCTCCTCAAGGACACTCAGGGCTGGGTGCTGTGCTGGTTTTGGCTGGGCCAGAGTTAATTTTCTTCACATTGGCTTGGTAAGGAGCTGTGGTTTGTGCTGAACACAGGGATGATAACAAAGATGACTTTGCTAGTACTGAGCAGAGCTCACACTCAGCAACCTGGTCCTGCTGTTTTTTATTATGATAATTTCAAGCTCTCATCCACTTTCCTGTCAAGTATTTACCACAAAACTTATAAAATGTCTGCTCATTTAAACATTAATGCACAATAATCTCATTTTTTATGTTCACGTGGTTCATGTCAAACACTAAGAATTTTCATTCCTGAGATTATCAGCATTAAGCAGCTGTCACAATCTCTTCTAAAGTGCGAACCTAAGTCTTGCACTCTATTAATAAAGCTGTCCAAATAGAAGATTCTTTTAATTTATGTGTCTTCTTGTCTCTTTGACCTCAATGTATTAATGCCATAGCAAGATTGCCACAGATGCAATTTAGTGTGAGCACAGGAGTCAAAGGGGTTAAAGGTCCATCAGCTGATACCTCCTGCTCTCTGATACCACCCTGTTCCTCCCTAGAACAAAATAAAGCTCAAATTAAAGCCTTTCACCAGACCTACCCGAACATGACATGACGCTCCACCACATCTCTGAGAGGAAAACTCTTCTGTCCTTCAGCACTTGCCCTGAATTCAGCCCTTGGCAGACCACGTTCTTCCTCCCGGGATTTTACATTTTAACATGTAAAATGTTAAACAGCTGCCTTGTCAGATAAAACACCCTCCAACTAACACCGTCGCTCTCCACATACCATCCAGGGCTTCGTTGCCAAGTCGAAGCTCCCACTTTTCAGTTTTTCTAGGCTTTGCTATGTCCCCCCTCCCTCCCTCCCTCCCTCCATCTCTCCCTCCGTCTCTCCCTCCCTCCCTTTCACAGCCCCCTCTCTCCAGAGTCCACATGAAGACGCGCTTTGCGAAGCCCTTCGGATAACACATGCAGGAAAACGCCCACGTTTCGCCTTTTGCTCTTCCACGAAGCGTGGGACATGGCAGCTCTGAGAGCCACCGCTCCACATGGGACACGGCGGCTCTGAGAGCCACCGCTCCACACGGGACAGCTCTCCCCACGGGACACGGCAGCTGTCAGAGCCCCGCTCCACACAGGACAGCGCTCCCCATGGGACACGGCAGCTGTCAGAGCCCCGCTCCACACGGGACAGCTCTCCCCACGGGACACGGCAGCTGTCAGAGCCCCGCTCCACACAACACTCCCTCAGCTCCACCACCAAAGACCATTTGCGAATCAAAACAAGAGCGCTGCAACGACGGCCCGGGCCGTGAGAGACGGCCGCGCTGATTGGTTGCGGCTCGGCGAGCAGGGCGGGACCAGGCGGAACGGCTTTTCTGATTGGATACAGAGCGGGGCGGGGCGGTACGATAGCTCTGATTGGCTGCGGCGCGGCGAACCTCAGGGCCGGCAGCCGTTAGCGCGCGGTTTGAAGATGGCGACGGTGGCTCAGGACGCGCCGGGAGCGGCGGACGGCGGCGGCAGCAGCTCCGTGAGCAGCTCCGTCGTTTCGGCCCCGCCGGCGGCCCTGGAGGCCGTGGCCGCAGAGTGGATGCTGGAGTTCGCCTGCTCCTGCCTGTGCCGGCACTTCGCGGAGCAGAGCGGGGCGGAGTTCTGGCGGTGGAGGGACGTTGCGCAGGGTGAGGGGCGGCGACGGTTCGGGCTCTTCACAGCCGCTCCCGGGACAGCGAGTCCTGAGGGGCCGCAGGGGCAGCGCCCTCCTGCACGCCGGGGCGCTAAAACACTCATTGCCCATCGACCACCGTGGTCAGCAGCGCTGGGGGTGGTGCTCAGCTCTATCGGGAGCATCAGGAGATCCCCGGGCTACCGGGGAGCCTGTGGAGGGCTGGGGGGGGTATCGGTAGCACTCGCACACGGCAGCAATACAGCAGTGCTAGAAATGTTTCAGAGAATTTGTCTGGCAGCCAGAGATGGTGACTGGGTTTTGTATGGAAAAACATATACTTAAAATGGGGAATAAACTTTAGCATGAGAGTGGTTGACAACTAGAAGTTAATATCTAAGTCTCAGATAAATTTGATGGATTTGTGATGTTTTCTTCAGTAAGAAGCAGTGTTCCTGAGGATACCTGAGGTTAGAGCTTTGGGGGATATTTTGTCTGTGTGTATGTTCTTGACTCAGGTGAACTTAGCAGTATGACTTGTTTAAACTTGTGCAAAGAATGGGATACAATGGCATGCAGAATGATTACTAAGTAGCTTGATATGGGATATGGTAAGAAATCTAATGATAACTTACTAAAGTACTTTGAATGGGTGGCTGCTAGATTAAATTATTTATGTTGCTTCTCGATGTGTGGCCTTTGGACTGCAACTCAGCAGGAGAATTGTACTGAGGTTTTGTGCAGGTGAGAAGCAGAGACAATGCAGTGCAAAAGCAGAGTGAAAATATCTCCTGGGAAGACTGAGTGTGTTAGTAGAAACTATTAATTAAGTTGTACAGAATTCAATGTCATGTGGAAATAACAAATAATAGCAAATTTTGAACTTGTTCCTACTCTGTTCAGCAACAGAGGAAAGAGTTTGGTGCTCCAAGATTATTAAGTCAATATTGTAAAAGTCTTTGGGAAAAGCTTAGCACAGTCATAAGATTGTAATAGAAAAGTAGGTGTGTTTTTTCTTAGAAACACAGAATTGTTACTCTTGCATGTGACAAAGGGAGATCCTACAGAAATAATGATTGACCGTCAACAAGAAAGTCAATTCCAACTGAAGCAAGTGCAGAAAGGTAGGAAGGCAGTGGTTCCAGATGATACCCAGCAGCTCCTTTGAACCCCAACTATTCTCTGTGATTCAGTTTTCATTTTGAATGGTTCTGTATTATGCTGTGAAGTTGAATTACTATATCCAGCACATTAGCATAAGAAATTCACAGTAACCTGAATGAGAGGAAAAAGCTTATGATAGCTCCTATTTTAAAATATGTAATAATCCTTGTGACCTTCCAGCCTTGCAAGGAGGATTTTCCTTGTAAATTTGCATTTCTGAGTAAGCTTTCCATGTAGCTTTTACTGCTTTATTTCTGTAAGTTGCTATAGCAACATGCTGTACCAGTCTATCTGTGGCTCATGATTTGTGGGCATTTCCTGGAAGTGTTCTTTGGAGCAGACAGCTGTCTTTTGTAGTACCCTGCTTACCAAAAGAAAACCCCTACATTTAATACTGTGGTCTTTGAATTGGATGAATATAAGCCTGCGCTTAATTCTGCTGTTTCTTCAGGAAAGGATATATTCTTCTGGTCATGCTCTTAAATATTATTTCAGTTGTTTTAGCAAGGAAGAATACTAATTAAGTGGGCCTCATTGGTTTCTTAAGGAAGTAGAAGTTTAGTGAAATCTGATAACACAGTGTCTAGTATATATCTAGCCACACTGTGGCAGTGCTGGAGCAAAACTGACTTAACTTTTCTTTTCCAGCTCTTATTAGTGGCCTCTCCCAGATACCTCCACATCAGAAGAAAACAGTATATCTCTGCCAGCTTTTGATAAGAATTGCACAAGGAAAAAGCCTTGGTAAATACTCAGGTTCTTTTTTTCAAGTGTTTAAAAATAGTTGCATGAACTTCTACAGAGGTACATTAGATATGCTTTCACATAGCCTTTACTATGCATATATGTATTTTTTATATAGCTATATATAAATAAATTGAATAAGTTTCACTTTTTGGACTATCTTTATTACACATGTGACTGAGCTGTCTGCAGCACTGGTGTTACTCTGTGCGGACTGACTTAGCTGCATGGAGTTTGAATGACCATATACTTCTTAAATTACCAGAGTTTTTTTGTCAGAGTAGTATCAACAACAGAAAAACACTGGAAAGACCTGACTAGCTCTTAGTGAGCAATACATACAAGTTTAAAACTCAGGATATGTGTTCTTTTCTGCACATTTAACTCTAGAGATTAAAGTAGGACAGACAGCAGGAATGAGAAGCTGATGAAAAGGATGACTGCCCATGTTTCCTATAGAAGACTGTAAGACTCTCAGCTGGCGGCAAGTCCTTGGGGCTCTTACTACATCTTCTGTTTGGGTGCATTTGCAACTTGTTGGTTTAGCCAAAATGATTTTGTTTGAGTTTCTGGAAGACTAGCTTCTTTTTTTTTTCACTGTTTGATAAAACTCTTTGGAATTTAAAGACTTCAGAAGCAGTCTTGAAAGCGTGAGCATGGAAGAAAAAAGTGTATTCTAGCCTAGCAATGCCACAAAGTCTTGTTTTTATACAATTAAATTTCCTATGTTGCTTATCAGGTATTATGGCATCCTGATTTAGTTTCGCTTGGGAATCAAATTCTAATATCTGAAATAGTTCATAAAATTTTTAAAAAAAATATACAAATGATGAAATTTTTGTCCTAATGCTCTAAATTATATTATTGTATATAACACTTGAGAATATTACTTCACTGTGTGTTTTATCAGTAGAGAATGATCTGTATGCTGAGGAAGATTGCATGTGTGTAGTAGGTATTACATCAGGTGTAGCTGCACAATGTACATGGAAAGCTAATATATGGTTGCTTCCCTGTTTTTGTAGTTATTAAAATATTTGATCTGCTCTGATCACACAGGGTAGACTCTTTCAGCTCTCAAAGAGCTAAACACTTTGGTTTTACACTATTAAAATAAACAATATGAAGTGTCATGTTACTTGACACAATAGTTAAACACGTTTTTATGTGTATATATGCACATAATACTGTTTGAAATTTCACTGTTTGACATTATTGTGGATATAAAATAATTTTTCTCTTCAGTATTGTGTAAATTGCTTACCTCCTGTCTGAAAAATACTTAATGAAAGGAATGAGTTATTAAGAGAGATTCTGCTGATACCATAAAATGAAGGCATGAGTGAGGCTGTAGTTCAGTGAGCATATTGAATTAAGCTGGCAGTGCCATGGGAAAGAAGCACTTGCGCACCTGCCAGCTCCTCCTGCATCTGTTACATTGGCACACTCACTTGTGCAGATGTGCAATGACCAGAGTGGGAAACTGCTTGAGAGTGTTAAGGGGATGAGTATTTGGCTAGACTAGATTTCTGCCAGAACTAGTCACTGATCCTTTGCTGGGAGTTTGCACAAACCTTGGTGTTGGCACAGCAATACACTGGCATGGGGAGTTGCTTCTGCTTTTTAAGTGACACTCCTGTGTAGACCAGTTTGTTTCCCTCTTGGTTTAAGCACTTCAATTACAGCAGAAAGTTAAGACATGGAAATAGTGATAGACACAGGAAGAAAATGAAAAAACTACTTAGCATGGTGATTATATTACAAAATTAATAGTATCAATATCAAATGTTGTGAAATCTCATGCTAAGTTTAATGTGTTATTAATGCCAGACCAAATACCTCATTGCAAGTGGCATTTTAAGTGAACAATAATTAGCTGACATAATAGCCCCTGAAAATGCAGCAGTAGTATTAGTAGCAAGGGTAGGAAGAACCAGCCTCTGAAAAGAAGACAGTTGCTTCAGGTTTCTTAAACACACCTGAAATTTGAGGAAAAAGGAATTGAAATTGTAGAATACATATTACTTTCCTGCATACTGTATTCTATTACTTTCCTGCATCTGTAATCTATTTAACTCTATCCTTTAATTTTCATAAGTACTTTGGTTTTTTCCCCCCTCTAAGGGTTACAGTTTGAAAATGATCAAAGAATTTCACCTTTGGAATCTGCTCTATCTTTCTGGACTTTACTTGAAAGGGAAGAAATTAAACTGGAAAAACTTCATGAAGAAATTCGTCGCTTGATTCAAATTCAGGTCTGTATGACTTACTCTTAATGCTTCAGGATGCTACCTGCTCATTGGGAATAAGTGGCTGGAAATCTGCCTGGCAGGAAAGGACCTGGGGGTGCTGGTCAACAGCAGCTAAACAAGAGCCAGCATGTGGCCAGGTGACCAAGAAGGCCAATGGCATCCTGGCTTGTATCCAGAACAGTGTGGCCATCAGTACTAGGGCAGTGATTGTCCCCTGTGCTCAGCACTGGTGAGCCACACCTCAAATCCTGTGTTCAGTTCTGGGCCCCTCAGGACAAGAAAGACTTTGAGGTGCTGGAGAGTGGGCAGAGAAGGGCAAAGGAGCTGGTGAAGGGTCTGGAGCACAAATGTCACTAGGAGCAGCTGAGGGAGCTGGGAGTGTTTAGCCTGGAGAAAAGGAGGCTTGGGGTGGCCTTGTCATTGTCTACAACTGCCTGAAAAGAGACTGTAGCCATGTGGGAGCTGGTCTCCCAGGTGACTAGAGTGACAGGATGAGAGGAAATGGCCTCAAGTTGTGCCAGGGGAGATTTAGATTGGCTATAAGGAAAAACTTTCACATAAAGGGTTGCACAACATTGGAACAGACAGCCCAGGGAACTGCTGGAGACACTATCCTTGGAAATGTTTGAAAAAAACACGTGGATATGGCACTTGAGGATATGGTTTAATGGTGAACATGGTGGTGTGTGCTAGGTTGATGGTTGGACTTGATGACCTTAAAGGTCTTTTCCAGCCTTAAAAATTCTATCTTACTAAAACAGAGCCCTTTTTACAAAAATCTTGGGCTATTAGCAGACCGAACTGAATTTTCAGTTTTAGTACATAGTGAATAGATCTGTACAGGGGACCTTTTTCTATCTTATATGGCTCCTGTTTGTACCGGTTAAAATTTGTTTCAAAAGCTGCCAATCTGAAAATAAATTTCAAAACTCATTTCAGAACTAACTGTTAGGAGTAGATGTGTGTCAGTAACCCTTAAATATATAATCATCTGAATTTTTTGAGTCTTAGAAAATTGTAGAATTGTGAATTCTCTTGCTTTTTCTGAATCTCAGGTGGAAAGTATTTCATCATATCTTTTAATTATATTTCTTGTAGATTGTAGCAGTCCATATGGAAAACAGATACTTCAAGGAAGCTGCTGAAGTTCTTGAAAGGCTATTCACAGACTCTGAATCAGATAAGGTAGTAACTTGTTTAAATTGCATTAAAAGCTCTTGACTTTCAAAGGAGAAAAAGGGGAGTTGGTTTGCAAAGCTAGCAAATCCTACCTGCATAACTTCAATCTCATTATTGTCTGTGCAGTCACTTTCATACCTATGTCACTTTAAAATACAAAAGGAAATTTGTGGCCAGGAGATCGATAGCCATACTGGATGATTTTTGTGGGACTAAAATGCTTTTAGCAGCAGTTGTCCTTCATCCCCTCTTCCACTTCATATGAGGAGTGAGATGGCACTACAAATTCTGGGAGTTTGATAGTGCTGACTACTAACAGCCAATTTGCTGATTTCTATTGTAGGGGACTGACTCTGTTTGTCACCTTTGATTAGTGTTCTATGTACCAAAGCATCCCAGGGAAGGAAAACTCATTAGCTTCAGACTGAATGCTATTATGCCTCTGACTGGAAAAGACAACATATATGTTAGGCCACCTCCTGGTTTGAAGTTGACTGCATCATTCAGAAAGTTGTAAGTTTGAGTGAATAACTCTCTAATATAATAGTTAGTGCACACACTTGAGTTTGCTGGAGTAGAGAAAAGAGCAACAGAAGAACTGTAGGTGAAGAGAAGTTAAAAGTGCTTCCTATATCTTCGAGTGGTATATTAGGACATATGTTCTATGTAAGTAGTAGCCTGTGTATAACTTACTCTTCAGGTACACTTCCATTCAGAGGATTTGGATGTTTGGAAAGTGTAGATTGTGGTAATAATACTCAAATTCATATATAAAAATGTAACCTACACACAGAAGATAATTCTCTGGCTATATTGGCTTCTGTAAAATTCACAGGGATTGGTAGACAAGATGTGAATTTCTAATTATCAGTATTGATGTGTCCTTAATGCTGCTGTACTAAGTTATCCTTCTGCTGAACACTGTACACCTGATTCAATGGCAGTCTTTTTGAGACAGCAAGCGAGAAGAGAGAACTGAGTAATAAGTGGCTTTTTCTGGGTGTTTTTCCTCCACTGACAATCCTGCTTTCAGTGTTATTCATAAAGGAAATGAAAATGTAAATCTCTGGTCAGTTACACTTTACCATTTACTGAGCACTTAAGGTAAATACCTGGCATTATGTCCAGTTGACTCTAGAACCGTTTCAAACTGCAGCATGAGCTGTATAGGGATATTCAGGAAACTGTATAATCATCATGTTGAGCTTTCTGTATTTCCTGTATTTCCTGTTTAGATACCAAGTTTGCTGCAGGATTTGTGTTGTATAAAGCTGTGCTTTTCTTAGCCTTTAAGGGTGAAGCTGGCAACCGTAATTAAAACCAAGGATCCATATGTTCCTCTTCTCCAAAGCTTCAGTTACAGTCTTTTGATAAGTAAAATCAAGTCTTACATTGAACTTTTCATGAAAGAAAATGAAACTAACTTCTTAATACAGGTATGTTGAAAGTATTTTAAAAACTTTTGAAAAAATGTACCTGATACAATTACAAAAATTTCTCCTTCCAAGGGAGTTGTTTAGGCAATATTCAGTTATGTATTAGATGAAAAGGAAACTTTGCCTTCCTTTGGATTGTCTTATTTTCAACCTTTTTGTTTTAATTAATATGTCTTGGAGAAAGTTAGTAGGAAAGAGACTCCTCTTAAATATCTTCTATGAATGTTTTTCCCACAACTTTTTGATTAGAAAAATAGTTAGGACAATAGTGTAATTAAAACAAGATCTGTTTAAGAGATGCAGTTCTGATATGGGACTCCTTTAAAAATGTAGCTTTATATTTAATGCTTATTTTATTTAAGCCTACATGGCTTCCCAAACTAAAAATAAAAAATCAAGACCTGTTAATTTGGATAAAAGCTTTAGGAATGTCAGGGGAGTTAGGAGATAGAAAACTATTATTGCTGTTTTCCTGTAAATACAAATGTTCCTTACAAACAGTCTCGCTCAAAAGTGATTTAAAATTGGCAAGAACAACATTCCTTCTTCAGTTCATCTTCAGGAGGATTGTAAAGAATTTCTCTTATGTTTACTTCGCATAAAAGAATACTGAATTATTCAATTACAAAAGCACAGACGTCTAAAGGTAATAAGAAGCAAATTTTAAATAAACAATCCTGAAGTTCCTCTGTGTTTTTCATTTTCTTACCAGAGAGACTGGACAACTTATTACATACACTCAAAGTATAATACAAGGAATACTTTTTAATGGTTTCACTTGAATGTCAGTTTTCAAGTTTATTTTTCAAGGCTCTTTCTTTGAGTCTAAGAGGAAGTGGAGGCTTGGAGGTGTCAGAGAAGGCCCAGAATTCCATACTAATATGCCTAAGTCCCTCACTGCCTGCATCCCCACTGCCTGCTCATTTGTCCTACTGTCTGCACTCACATTGCAAATCTTACTTTGAACAGAGTTATTCTGGCACATGGAGGAGACAACTTTGTGAGGAATTCCCACTTCTGTGCAGCACACAGGTCTCCCAGCAGTGCACCCTGTCTTCTCTGCAGAAGAACATTCTAGCTTTAATTGCTAATTTTCTTCTAATGCCAGATGTAGAGGTACAATCATAGAATAGTTTGGATTGAAAGGAATCTTTAAAGGTAGTTTAGTCTAACCCACAATAAGCAAGCCTGCAATAAGCAGGGACATCTTTAATTAGGTCAGGTTGTTTAGCGCCCCATTCAACCTGGCCTTGAAGGTTTTCAGGGATCAGACATCAACCACCTTGCTGGGGCAGCATGTTCCATGTTTTGCTGCTCTCATCATAAACAAAACAACATTCTTCCTTATATCTGGTGCAAATCTACCCTCTTTTAGTTTAAAACTATTAACTCTTGTCCTGCCTCTACAGGCCCTGGTAAGAAGTTTGTCCCATCTTTATTCACTGTAGGAGGCCCCTTTTAGGTACTCTATAAGGAGTAATGAATTACTACTTCCCTCTCTTGGCAATGGAGGAAGAATAATCTTAGTTTGTGGCTAGAAGTTTGAGCAGGATGTTAGAAATATTTTTGCCAGTGCAAAAAAGGTTCTATTACAAGCCTCAGGTCTGCTTAGACATGTCTTTTGAACATGTTACATGTATGCTTTGTGCTGCCATGTGCTACAGAACTAGATAAACTTGACACCTGTCAATTTTAGTTTCTAATCTAGTTATAAAAAACAGACTTTGGAGTACTTTGATAGTATTTGCAGTCTTAGTTAAATTCTGTAATTTGCTTAACACATTCTTAAGTTCACTCATTATGCAACTATTTGTTGTATTTCTTTGTGTCCATATAAAAATCAGTTGCAGCTATGACTAAAATTTCTCCAAGTTATTAGTTGATAAAGATCTTTATGGATTTCAATTTAACATGTTAAAGTTGTTTTGAAACTACTTACTTTAATGGTAATACCTCTGAAATGTTTGTCAAATAAGCACTGCTAGTTCTAATAAAAAGTATGCATGTTAATCTTAGCGCAAATTCCTATCTAGGTACTGCCTGGCTTTAATTTTAAGATATCAATTGCATTTCTCATAGGAAGCCACAAAACATGTGGTGTCTAAAGGGTTGGGAGCAACAGCATCGCTGAACAGACCTGTGGAAGTCAATGAAAATGGCAAAAGTCATTTGGAAACAAAACAAAGGTTTGTATTAAGTATTACACTGCTAAGGGGTGTACTTGGACAGTAACGTGAAACTTGTAGATCAAAAAGTAGGTAAAAAGAGGGGGCACTAAATTCCGAATTGCTGTCCAATAGAAAATTAGTTACAAGCACATTCCCTATTTTCTTTAAATTTGTGTTCTTCTGTGGTTGTTACTTTTGGCATTTACATGAAAAAGCTTGTCATTAAGTTTAATTATTTGTGAGGTTGCACAATTTGCAGTTGAAACAGCTGTCAGTCTATAATGATATAGGCACAAGAAAGACTTTGCTTTTTTAATGCTTGATTGAACTCCTTTTAGTTCTAATTTCAGGCTCTAGGTCATCTCAAGAAGAAAAAGAATTAGGAAATTGAATCAGTCTTACATTTTTTTACAGCTGACCCCTTAATGATACTAGTGTGAAGGAAAATAGTTACGTTGCTTCATGATTCTGACAGTGCAAACCTTCATAACAATTACATGATTATTTTGGAAAATGTTAATATTCTAGATTTATCACCACTTGTTCAGGGAGAATAAGTTGCTGGCTTTAGCTGGGATAGAGTCTGTATTTCTTCATTTTTGTACTTGGAATACTTGGCATCATTTAGTTAAGAAAATGCTGACACAAACGCTATAGAGGAAGACAAGTCATAAGATATATTTTTAATTTGTTTTTTTAGAAGGGTAGCTCCTGACACATCTGAGAGATATGATGAAAGACTAGTTCAAAAATACCTATGGAAATAATTCCTAAAGAAAAAATAGAAGCGCAAAATGCCTCTTCAACTTAAATGTCTTGGGAACAGGCTACCCAAGGAAGTGGTCACATTACCAAACCTGAGAGAGTTCAAGAAGCATTTGCACAGTGGTCTCAGACACATGGTGTGACTCCTAGGGATGTCTGTGCAGGGCTAAAAGCTGAACTCAGTGATCCTTGTGGATCCCTTCCAACTCAGCAGATTGTGTATTTCTCCTCCAGCTATAGGGAGGCAAGGTTAAGAGGGTGAATGCATTGATGCAGTAGTGATTGTATGCCACTGCTTCTGTATAGAAGTCTTAGGATTTTCTTTCATTTAAATATTGTTGAATCATATAAATGGCAAGTTGCTGCCTAGGAAATAATTTTTTTTGCCCTTTCTTTTTAAGATTGGGGAAAGAGAAACAGTATATCACAAGTCAGTCATCTGGAGTCATAAAAAAACCCATAGCAAGGTAAAAAATTTTGTGTTATTGCTCTGATCACAGACTTTTCATCAAGTACTTTGTATTTTTACTTCATATCTGTGTTCTTTGCAGGAGACGTTCAGGACAGAAGCCCAAAGAGAGCAGAGTTCTTCAGAGTGAGTATTAGTTTATTTTTACACTTTCAAACACTTAATCCAATCACATTGGATAGCACTTAGAAATAATGCAGAAATTGTTGTGATGGATAAAAACACTCCAAGTTGTTTATGGTTTCTGCACAAATGCAGATTTGGTGGTTGCCATATTTAGGAAGCTGTGAAGTGGCTTAAGGTTCTCTAGCAATTAATTGTGCAAAATCATTGACTATTTTCTGCTTTGCTTGGTTGGTTTAAGGACTTACGGTATTCTGTGCTAAAAAAGCTGACAGAGGAGTAATGAAATTCATTTCTTTCTGAATTCTGTGCTAGATAATTTGATTGGGAAGGAACTAAAGAAGTTAGCTGATTGGAAAAACATATTACACTGGAAAATGTACTAAGTCAGGATCTTTGTGTGATTTCCTGGTATTACTTCTTGAAAACCTAACAACACAGATAATACAATAGTTATAAGTAAGACCATTAGCACCCTCTTACCACAGCAAGATGATGTTATAATTCCTGCACGTGGCCTTGTTGTATATGGAAGGACAAACTCTTAAGATGCCTTGAATGCTTGCCACAGTTAAAACCTGATATGTCTACTTGGAAATGATGGAATTTGTTATACAAACTGATTGGTTGTTATTTCCCATTTTATGTAAAATGAGAGTAGTGCATATAGTAAAAATGTTTTTATCAAAATTAAATGTTTTGTTATTATGTACCAATTTTTACCTAATAGTTTAAAATATAATTCTGTGAGCTCTATTGTATAGAAATTAGGGTGGGTTTTTTGAATAGCCTATTTTTTGAAGCCCTTGGACTATGGCAAGTCCAAGGGCAAATGTGTATTCATTTATAAAAGTGTCCTTATATGTAAAGAGACACTGAAATTTTCCCAATCTGTCAAAGCATATCAAAATAGTGTACATTCTTGTCAGGTCTAAATGGTAAAATGCAAAACTTCTGCCTTCATGTTGACTCCTCTTTGTTTTGGATTTATATTAACTGTCTTCTAGGTCTTAACAGCATGCAAAATGTGGGACAAAATGAAGTTTCTTTGGCATATAGCCGAAAAAGACAGGTTTGTGCCTATTCTCTCTTTTAAATGGAGATGAAATGAATCTGCAGATTTTTTTTCTCAGCTTTAATCTAATTTTTAAATCTAGTGCTTAGATTTAAGATTCTGTAGATTACTCAAGTGTTACAGTTCCTGAAATTGTTACAGTCCCTTTCTTTTAAAGACAGGAAATATAACATATTTTTACTGTCTCAAATATTGCTGTTGCTAATGCTTCCCAAGGTTTTTATTTGTTGAAATACACCGTTACCAAAGCTTAGTGTGAAATAAAAAATTCTTTCCACAGTTTGGATTAAAGAATTCAGGATGTCATTTGCTTTGAGAATTTTGGGTAATTATCAGAGGCAACTCATTTTCCAGCTTAGAAGGTTAAAGATTTAGCAATTTTATAATTCAATACTTTTTTATGTGATGCAAAAACATATTTACTTGGAAAACTACTCTAGTTTTTATAAACCAAATGGTAGGGTCTTCTTATAATGCTACATTTCAAATGGTCCTTTGTGCACTCTTCATGGGTAAGCCTACTTCATTGAATTACATTAAAATAACCCTCCTGTGTTCACTAATGCTAGAGTTTCCATTGGTGGGATGTGCAGAAGTGTATGCCTTAATAGAATGCAATTTGAAGTTGATTTGATGTTGGGGTCTTTCAAGCTAATTTTTGATTATACCCAATTTTCCTTCATGAGCCTTCAGCATTTTATCATGATAACTGAAGAAATTAACATTGAATACATGTATTGCCATTGTTGGATTCCTCTTCATAATATCTCTTAGGAAGCAATGTGGAGTCTTTCTGTTTAGATTATAGTACAAGTTATATATCAAGTTATATACAAGTTATCATATATCCATTTTGATGCGAGCTGTTTAATTTTTCTGGTGTTCACTTTTTCATATAACAGGGAAGACCAAATCTGTTTTGTTTTTTCTGGAGGAGAGTTGTACTTCCTCCTATTTCTTTAAGCATTCTTAGTGAAGTTGATGTACTGTTAAATCTTCAGTTACATGCTGTCCTCAAATGGGTTGAAGTCCTAATGAGACCTCATTCTTGAAGTTTAAGCCCCTATAAAGAGATTTTCACTTTTGCACAAATCTCAGGAATAGTTAGATCACTGACAATCTCTTTAAAATCTGCAGATAAAACCAGTGCCCTTAAAAAAAAAAAAGCATCACTTACTGGGTTTGCATTTTGCCTTTAAAAACAAAATTACTTTATTCCCGCATATATTTGGATAGGTACTTTGTTAGCCAATTGCTGGTAAGCATGAGCACTTCCATCAAGCTTGTTTTCAACATCAAGAATTAAACTGTTTGGACCACAATGACACAGAGCTAATGAAAGCTTTGTAGTCACATATTTTTGTGCTGAGCTAGTCTGTTACGGGGTCACCTACAAGCACTATGTCTAGGTCTAGGGCTTACACACACATCTTGTTAGAAAAAAATAGGAGTTGTTTGCTTAATTATGTTGTTATAGTTCAACCTTAATTGAAATATAAAGACTAAATTTGTAGAGAACTGCATCTGACAGGGGCATTGAAAATTTTAAAAGAACTTAAATGAAACTTAAGATTCAGAACTGTGTTTCTTTCGACACTTAGAAAAGTTGTAGGCATCTGCTCCCTCTGTTATATTTATGCCTTACTCCCTACCACTGAAACCTCATAAGTGTTTTATAGAAAGCAATGATAATTGGCCTTTTAAACAATAAATCTGCTCCTCTGCCTAATCATTTGGGTTATAAAATTGTCCACATGCATGAAAGAATGCAATGAATGTCAGAGCTGTTGACTTCTAGAACTTCCTTTTCCATGTAGTCCCTCATTCAATGTTGGCATTGTTTGCTCTTGTTTTGTAAATGGCATTTCATTGCAATGGTTCAGTGCCCATTTTCAGCCTTTCATTGCAGTGTTTTCAGTTACTGCATAGAACAATCTGCAGTGCTATTGAAAGGACACATACTTTATTTTCTCATTCCTAAATTAGGGGATGCAAGTGTCACAGAATTTAGAGAACTGTTTGTACTCAATTTTATATCCAGTAATTATATGGCAAGTCCTTTGAGTTGTCTAAAATCTGGATGATACTTCATTTAAATTAGCAATGTATCTGAAAATCTGAGTGTTCAGAATTTTGTCAGACTTGTATGGAAAAAAAAATCATATATTTAAAGCTGAAGGAGAAAAAGCTCTGACTCAGTGCAGAGTCCCCTAATGCATAAAGGAAGGCAGGTTACTAGAGCAGAACTGACTCAAAGGAATAACAAGATCTTCAGATTTGTGAGGGAATGTCTTCACATTCTGCCTGGCAAACTCAAGCTCGCTCTGCTGGTGTTCAGAGCTGGCCCGATGTCACATTGTTGCTGTGGACCAGGCACTGTGCTGACGTGAGCTCAAGCGTAGTGCTGCATTATGTCCAGGCTTTCAACCACTCTCTTAACAGTGCAAAGCTGGACTCTACATAAGTTCTGTCCCAAGAGGGGACAGAGAGCTTGTCAGTGAGTGGGGCAGGGGACAAGTTATTGCTGTTCTGTTCCTCAGTGAAAAGAGTCAGTCCCTGATTTACCTGTAAAGCAGGCCCTCATTTATACAATAAATGGAAGAAATTTATTTTTTTAAAAAAGCTCAATGTGAGCAATTAAAAATCAAGACAAGCTAAAAACAACCCTTTTAACAGCAAATGTAATTAATCATTGCAAGTAACAAGGGTTGTGATTGTCTCTTTTGATGAAAGTATTTGAATTATCTGGTGCTGTAGGTCAAGCATAACTGCGTTACTTGAATAAAGATTTTATTTAGTAAAGTTTTCTGGCATGCTCTGAAATGAGATGAACTACATTATTCCAATGGAATCTCTGGCCTTTTAATAATAGTAGAAAAAAAAGCTATTCACTGCTAATGTTGCGAAAGATCTGTGGAACAGGAAGAATTAGAAAAAGGAAGTATTTTTGATAAAGGGTAAACTACTTTAGAGAAGTTTTAGGTTCCTAACTGTTTAGAAATACAGTTGAACTACTATTACTTGTAATTCTTTCACTGCTTAGTGAGGTTTGTCAGTGATCAGAGTTTACTGAAAAGGCCCTGACTTGCATTAAGCTGGAATAAATCCAGCTTTGAGATTTGAAGTTTGGTCTTTATACACCTCAGTTTGCACTTTGTGTAGATGCCACATTTTCCTCTTTTGGAGAAAAAACAGGATACAGTTTTGATCTGTTACAGTTTTGAGGCTGAATGTTATCTAAGTTCCTTCCCACTCAGAGACTCCCCCTTGTCTTTCATGTCTGAGCCCTGCTGGAATTTTTAGAAGTTTAAATTAACAGAAGGGTGGAACCATGCAGAATAGCACTTAAAATTGCCACCTGGCCAGAGACTGTACTGATGATGCTTACAAGAGCAGAATCTTTTAAAGATCCCAAAAGGGTTCCGTGTCATTAAGAAATAAATTTATTTTTTCCTCCTACTTCCATGGATGTGGGTTCTTGTGCCACTGACAGTCATATTGGCTGGGTGTTCCTGCTGCTCATCCTCCCTTTGTGCACAAGCGGGAGGGTATGCATTTGTGTAATGGCAGCAGTCATAAGATTTACATTTCCATTGGGTACATTATTTTCAGAGTTAAGTGATGTTTGTTCCCCTGTAATTCACATTTCCTTGCACTTACCAGATCTACTAGCTGGCTTTAAGCTGAGGCTATTCCTTTGCACCTGCATTTCCCTTTGTGCCCAGTTCTGTACAATTTTGAAGGTTTCAGTTGTAAAGGTGAGCCATAACATGATTCTCTAATCTTCCCTTCTGCTCTATAGCCAACACCATTTATCCATTTGCTAGTTGGAAGTGATCTGTTACTTGTAGGAGGAGGTTTTATACATACTCTGGGAAACCAACCTTTCTTTTATCCCACCAAGCTATAAATTTTAGGCCGTCAGATTCATCCATTTACAATTCTTATGGCTCTTGTAATGTTCTATAAACATTTTTTCCTTCCAATCCTGTTACTCCAGTTAACCCAAGGCTTTATTAACACAGATTCCCTTTGGGAGCCCCCATAAAGGTCTACAGGTTCAGTTACAAATTTATCATTTATCTCTAGCTTCAAGATATGGTGCTCAAAAAAACCCCTCTGACATCTGTACTCCAACAACTAGAGAGCTGTTTGAAAACTTGCCTTTATATTTGCTACAAGCTCTCACATTAAGTCCTTTCTCTGTTCATATATCTGGTATTTTTCTTGCCCTAGAAATGGACTCCGAAAGAAGACTTGGAGCTGAAATCAGGAGTAAGGGAGTTTGGAGTGGGTAACTGGGCTAAAATTTTAGCCCATGGTAACTTCAACAACCGAACAAGTGTCATGCTGAAAGACCGGTGGAGAACATTGAGCAAGATCAAGCAAAGTTGATTTGGACTACAGGAACCAACTCTTCTTGACCTTTCCCTACATAAGGACCTACTCTAGCTTTTCAGAGTAACATCTTATTTTAGTCACAGAGTGTCCAGCAGTACTGCTGTCATAAAACATGAAACAGAATAGTAGTAGGTTTAAAACATTTGTGTAAGCTCACCTACTCTGGTAATGATGACTTAAATGTAAAGTCTGGCCTTTTTTGCTACATGCAATAACGGATAACCTAGATTCTGAAATGTGAAAAAGTTTGCAGTGATTTAAGAAATGTCTGTTATGTAAACAGGGGTATTAGATCTGACTGGTAACATCTTTAGTTTGATGGAGGCTAATAAAAAGTAAAGTGTTCTGTATTTTTAAAGGGCTATATCTCTTTTTAGATTGACCTTTTCATAATTTTACTTCCTGCCATATAACCCATTCTAATTTTTTTTGCTTCACTTTTACAGAAATGTCAAGTCTGACCTAAATTTCAGTTTTACCAAAAAGTATGTATGCATTAGTATTGCTAATTTTCTGATATGATGGTTTGTTGGGTTTTTTCTGCAGTTAAAAAGCGTAAATTCATATAATGTTGTATTTTTAAGTAACAAAGGGACTGGTTAGTTTTTTACATGGAAAGGAACCCTGTTATAGTAGCACTTAGCATTTCTTGGTTAGCTTGTGCCACCTACCTTGTCTTGATCAGTGCCTTCTTCCAGACCAGCAGGAAAGGGAAAGCCCAAAAACACATGGCCAAAGTGGGGCTCAGTAATGAGTCTACACTGTCAGTGACAGCAAAGATACACTTTAATGGAGGTCACTATCGAGGTCTCTGCTGGCCACTGCAACTCTCCTGCTAATGGGAGACTGGAACAGATGAATGATGGCACTAGCCTGTATCCCTGGATTCAGATCATTTGGAAGAGATTTCCACAATCTCAGAAAACTCATGCTTTCCAGTGTCATACTGGTGTGAATCTAGTGACCTGAACTAACGTAATACAGCATTCTTTTAAAAGCGAAAGCCCCTGAATTCAGATGTTTTCTGTACCTTTTTTTCTTGGCTAAGGTTTTTATTTTCCAAGAACCTTATAAGAACCAGCACCTGTCTGAATTGGTGCTTGTTAAAACCAAGCTCTCTGAGATAATTTTCCCCATTAAAAAGGAAAACATATAGTTATGAAATCTGAAGTGTTCAGAAAGCATTAAAATAATCTCTGCTTTCTGTTCTGGAGGCTTGCTTTCATTACAATAAAATAGTAAAATGCAGTTCAAAGGTTTGTTTCAAAACACACTCTTATTGTGGACAGAACCTCAAGCAGATCTCCTTCCTCATTCTTGCTGAGACTCTATGGCTTCTTCCAGGAAGTCTTTATGTTGCATGGAAGTCTTTTATGCTGCCTGTCTTAACAGGAAATTTTCCCCACCTGCATAGCAGTCTTGCCTGTGCTCAGATGTTGCAGGTTCTTATGTTAATCATTGTAGATGAGCATTTTTAACTAGTAATAACTAAGTTTTTTACTCTTAGCCAATTTTTTTAGTCTTTGTCACAAAGTCTTGTCTAAGTTCATCTGCCAGAAAAGTTACACTGTGTATTACTGACATGAAATTCTGAGGAGACCAATTCCTTAACAATGCTGACTAGGTCTATATCTTCATGAAAGCTGAACGTTAAAACTGCAGTGTAGAGGAAGAATACTTACACAATTATAGTGTAAAAAATTATCTAGATGATACTGGAGAGGAACAAAGTACCTAAACTGAAATCAGTTTTAGCTTTGAAAAACTTCATTTTTATTCACCCTTGCTCTTAAATGTTGACAGTAACTAGTCTGAGACTTGAAAATATTTGGTTGGCTCACTACTGAGTAGGAGCATTGCCTGGAGACAGGGCTATGGCCAGTAAATATGGAGAACTTAAGGAAAGCAACTACTATGGTTAGAAACATTAGCTCTTTAATTACAAAAGAGAAACATGGTAACATGCTTCTAGTGTTTTAATACAGAGATCAGTCTTCGCATTTTTTATTAAGGCAAAGAGAGTTTCTTGAAACGATTCTGCCAAAGTCCTGACTCATTTAAAATTTGTTAAGGCTCCAGAAAATGCAGCAGAAATATATAGGTTTCTTGGCATTGGTGTTAATTTTCTTAGTCTTTTTGTTGCAATTTTAAAGGCCTTTTAAACTTTTATGTAAAAATAAAACTATGCACCAGGGGACAGGAACAGTGGTCCAGCTGCCGGATCTTCTTCCAGGTTCCTTGGCAATGAGAGTTGCCAATTGCTTCCCAGTGTAAGATGTAATCTCTGAAATGAGAATAAATATAAAATTAGAGGAGTAAAGCTGTGTATTTAGTGTTACTGGATTGTGTTGTATAAAATGTCAGAAGATTTAATCACGTAAGACTTTATTAAACGCATCTAGCTCTTAAAATGCTTTCTGGAGTGAACATTATATTCCTAAGTGCAATATCCACGATGGTGGGTTGAGCAGCTGGTTGTACAGGTATTAAGTAGTATGCATATTAATAAATGTATGGATCAAATAAAAATCAGTTCTGAATAATAAATATCTACTTTCACAATTACTTTTCTAAAAACCAGGTATATATACTTGAGGGGAGCACCAATCCACCAGTGTTAAATCTGCAGTCAGATTTGGACTATGGCAGGAAATACCCTTTTTAAGTAAAAGTGCCCACAGCTGTAAAAAGTCCTCTTCCACTACACAAATTCCATCACTTCTTCACAATAGTGAATAAAGCATTAAACTCTTATATTGAAATGACTTTCCAATTTTATCTAGTTTTTAAAAGCAATTTCTGTGAGAAGCGAAAGGATAAAACCTTCTGAGCTCTACAACTGCTTTGAGCTGTTCCATTTCTTAGGTACAATAAGTGCATCTTTAAATGAGACCCTGAGAAGTCTGAACTCCTGTGCTGGGTTAGGTTTACCTGTGTGTGTTGTGGCCGTCCCCGGAGCAGCGCCGCGTGGCCGGGCTCATGGCCGGCGGCTGGCAGGCCACGCACACGGTGTGTCCCTCGCGCAGGTACTGCATCCAGCGCGCATGCGGACGTGTCTCCAAAGCACAGTGCTGGGAAAGGGATTCCGTCCTGAACTCCACACAGTATCTGCTCAGGAGGAAAAGCACCAAATTATGAGAGACCAAGCATGAGCTGAGTAGGCACTTTGAATGGACTTACATATCATACGGGTGGTGCAAGTTAGACATCATCGTTGCTAACAAATCTCCTTCTGACCCTAACCCAATCAGTGGATTCTTAAAAACATTATGCAAACTATTTCTCATTCTATGCCCCAGACCAGTGTTTTATGTAAAATCTCACTTTCTGGTAGTGTTCTGTATTCCTAAATTATTTTGAAAAACAGATCTCAGTAACCCATAATTTTTCTTCTATGCTGCTGAAAGAAAATGGAAAAGAGACTTTAAGAATATCAATGAGTTTTATTGTTCTAGGAAAAATAGCACAGGACAAAACATTATGGACATTACAGACCCAGTAATAGCCTAATTTAAACTTCAATACCATCTCTACTGGTAACTAAACATAATTTCTTACTGCTTGTGTCAAACAGTTTAAAAAAAAAGGTCTCTTGAGACCAATCCCATTCAGCCCACGTTGTTCAGAGACCTACATCTAATTTCTCAGACTTACACTTAGGATACATTCAGCTTTGTTTTAGCATTGTTTACTGCTGCCTTTCAAAAGCGGCTATCATCAGACCTGCCATGATCCCAATGTCTAATTCAGGACAATTAGCAAGTAATAAACAATATCTAGAACATGCAAATAAACTGCAGGAGAGAAAACCAGTACAAGCTATAGCTTATTGTTTAATGATTGCAAATTTAATTACATTTTTCTCTGTAGACAGCTGTTTTCTACTGAATAAGATGACCCACATACATATGATAAATAGATTACCCTGCTGCTTCTTTGTCTGAAGGCCAGAGAGAAGATGCTGCTCGTCTTTTTCTTTCTTTACCGTATTCAGAGGTAGTTATGAAAGCAGGGACTGAGGAAAAAAACAGTTATGGTAAAACAGCAAGGCACAGCTGAGTCATATTTCAATTCCTGTAACAGTAGGTGAATGAATCAGGAGCTTCTGGATGGTGATGCTGGCTCACTTTATTGAAAAAGTGATAAAATGCTGGCAACACTGGACCTCAACCCCATTCCCTACAGCTAAGCTCTCTTTATTCAGAAAAAAAAATCTAATAATGCATGCCATCTAGCCAGTGAGGAAATAGGATGCACTGGAACCCCATAAGGAGTACCGTTTCCTGTTTCATACTGAATTTGTGTTCTAACTTCGCACAGAGATAATCTGATACTTAGACTCAGTTGAAGGAATGCATACAGCTTAGTTGTTTGCTTAACAGAAATTAAGAAAAGCCAGAGTAGAAAAACAAATTATTGAATAAAAAGCAATATGACAGTAGAAAGTTCTAAACTACGATTTTGACCAGCTAACTGCAGATAGATGCTTGGTTTTTTGCTGTTCATTGAGACCAGTAAAATTTATGATGGCTGTGATGGACACAAAATACAGCAGAGAGATGAAATTGAGAATACCATGTTCGTGGCCGCAGTCCTCCCCCTGGTAAGTCAGGTATTCCAGGCAGCCAGCCTTCTCCTCCAGAGCTGGGCACGGTTCCCCACCGTTTTGAGGTTCCTGTTGTACATAGCGCCGACGGACCCGCAGCCCAGGATGACATTGTTCTGCACAGCCACTCCAATGACTCCACTCCCCCACAACACAGGGAATAGCTACAAAGCAGTATTAAAACATTATTAGTGGTCAGGACTTCTTTTTTATCCTAATTGCTCTCAAAAGCTTGAGATAATAAGACTATTTTGAGGGGCTTTTTGTTTGGTTTGGGTTTTTTTACTTTCTCTTTTCTAATTTTATTTTTATAGGTTTGAACACTCTTCCGGGATTTGGCATACTCAAATTGAAAGTTCAAACCTGCTTGCAATGCTTGGCTCTCTATTCCATCCCTTGTCCACAAAAAAACAGCCCCTCATCCAAACCTTTCACTACAGCCGTGGGGTTCTTCTGTACCCTCTTCTGAAGCACAAAGCATCAGCCTCAAAGGAGACTAGCTCATGGATTACCTACACCAGACTGGTCTGACCTTCCTTGGCAGCTCCTACACCACTAGATTCTGTTTAAAGGCTGGAACATTAAACAGCAGCATTCTTTATTCCCTTCAGATCAATTTCCAACTCCTTTTTCTTCAACACTGAACTGTGTCCACTGCCACAGCTTTGTTTCTCTGTTTTAACACAGGTCCTGCTCATTTCCAACTACAGAACAGCCAACTGGATATTTGAATTTCAGTTCTCATGGATCACAAACTTCCTCTGGACTTTGTCAAAAATTCTGGGGAAGGTACCATTATTTTTAAGGTAAACTTTGAATCATAAGAAAGTAGACTTCCCTGAGGCAGGGAAGAAAAGGTTTTGTGGTGTCACTCCCAGAATACAAAAACAGGTGATAGATACCTTATTCCTGAGTGAGAAGCTACACAACACAGAAGTCTTCACTTTATTTTTCCATTAAAACAATATGCAACTGTAAAGAACACACAGCCATTTTACATCTCCATGAAACTGCTTTCCTCAGCCTCATCTCCAGGAACACCAAGTCCCTGTTTTTGAAAACTGTATAACCTAAAAATTTTTCCTTTCCCTAGCAGTTAGAATGAATACTACAGCTTTTCAAAGCTTCACTGCAGGCTGAGCCCTGAGGGATTGGATTAAGATGATCTCTGGATGCTCACTGATGGAACAAACACAATCTCTCCATCTGGGAGCTTCAAATCTGCACAGAGGTGGCAGGAGGAGCCATGAAAGAGCAGATAAGAAAAATGTCTCACACATGGGTATCCATCAAGTGGAAGAGTTCTCTGAGGATAAGCAATCATTTCCCTACATGAGTCATCCTCAATTTGTGGCCTACAAGGACATTGAATATGAATGGTGATCCATTCCCAGTAGCCTTTTTTCCTGGAGGCCACCTGGTAGGTGCTCCAGGTTAGAGAATGTTACAAAATGCACATTATCATCAACAGGTGGGCTATCTTAAACTGGTTCTGGATTGTTTTGGGTCATGCTTCTCATTATTTATTTCATTTCCCAGGTGTACTATTTCTCATTAGCTTGTAATGGAATATATCACATGCTTTCTATTTTTTTTTCCGGATTAAAATTTAAATCCCCAAGAAGATTTACAGTTTAACCACTAGTCACATCCTTGTATCAGTGTTGCAGGAAAGTGAGGGGACCAAACTAGTCTTTCAGGAAAATATTTTATGCCCTCTGGGACTCTGCCAGTACAAGACACTGGCAAGGAAGAGTAGAATATGATAACCTCCTTGGGGTTTGTGACTCTTCTCATAAAACACAGAAATTGCAGTATTTGCTCTGTCATTACATCTCTAATTTCTTGGACTGTCACCAATATCATAAAGCAGATAAAACCTCTAAAACCTCTGAAAGAGGCTACTTGGCAGACGTCCTTACCGCTTCACTAAAATTCCCTTCCTCTGTTCTCACTATGCACCAGCTGTTCCGACCAAACTTGCTCCCTTTTGAGTGCCCTGACAGCACCAGGTGTATTGTGGCTGAGGATGCTGCATCCCACGTCCTAAGGAATTCCACTGAAACAAAATCACAGGGCTGCCCTGGGTATTGGGCCACCAGTTGTCCATCCTGCTCAACAATTAGTACTCTCTGGTGTTTTCCTCTGCTTACTGAGAACACCTTCCCAGACAGCTCCTGAGTATGCTTTGAGCTGGACAATCACAGAAAAAGCCCCCTTTGCCACATGCAGACACCTGACACTGCACCACCAGACACTGCCCTCAGACATATCCAGGTATCCCAAAGTACATGACACAAACTCTGTGGCTGTGAATGCACCACACTGACATGTTGCAGTACAGCCCTCAGACTGTTCGTTCCAAGAACTGTGAACTAGAAAAGAAAACCAGTGATAGTTAAAATGTCTTAGACCCCACAGTGGGATAGCCAGGACAAGTGCTAAATACAATATGGACCTCACAGGCTTTGCCACCTGGCTGCAGGGTCGAAACACAGTCCTTGACTCCACTTGATTTATGGCACAAGCACAGACTTCAACGCCTGATCACACATGTTCTACACATGTATCCAAAGGACAGTAAGTGTCCATCCAGCCTGCTTCCTTATCTATTGATTCTCTTCCAATCTGGCTGCATGAATAACCTGCATAAATAAGAATTTCCACAGAACTTTAATCACATATTAGCACATTGATATGCAGATAACATCAGTCTAACATCAATTTTTCCATGAAGAAAATCCCAAAGGGACTGAGTAAGTGCATAACAAGTAAAGCAATGACTTCATGTCTTACTGGAATCAAACCAAGCTGACAGTTAAATATTGGTCATCTGCAGAAATATATGGTAATTTTATGGTTATCAAGACTTAGAATAAGAAGGATGAATTGCCCTAGTCATGTGGAAAATAAGAATATTGGGTTGCTAGAATGGAATTTCGGCAGTGAGATAATAATGTCACTCTTGCAGTCAGTACCCAAAAACTATTAAGGGACAGTGGATTGATTTTGTGCCTTGTTGGAAAGATGTCAAATTCTTCAGCATGACAGAGACTGGGTCCATGAGCTGACATAAAAGGAATGGTGCTATCTCTTGACACACAAAAAGAAGTATCAGGGATCCATAGCTACATCTTCATAGATCCCTCTCTGTGTTGCTATTTGCTCAGCTTAGTTAACACAACAATGTTAAATGATGATTCATCGAAACAATGAGGAGGATGCAAGTCACAGGAAACTGAAGGGATTTGTTCCCAGGTACCTACCAAAATGTGGAAGCTAATGCAACACTTGAAATTTCAAAAAAAATCACAGAAAAATTACACTGCTATCTTATGAAAGACAGCTCGAGTAGCCAAAATTTGGGTTTGTCTTCCATTTGCAGCACTATGAAACACAGATCCTTATTTCTGAGTGAAACTCTATTTAATTTTTTCCCATCTCTGAAAAAAGAAAAACAAGGATTGCAGTATGTTCATTGTACAACATATATTGTAATATGTAAGAATCTCTAGATTTTCTCAGAGTAATTGCTTTGATTCAAATGGTGAGCTGATTACTTTCTCAGGCTTTCTCATTGCACAGTAGTTCCTATTTAAAATGCCATGTACAAAAATATTCTTTCTTCAAAAATATTCTTCATTTATTCAAAAATATTCTTCAGTGTTAGAACTATAAGGAAGTTTATTTTAAAACTCTTGAACTTGGGTTCAGCAGTCCATGAACTTCTGTTGAGCCATCTATTTATAAAGTACCAAACCTACAATGATTTTTAGACATGACATAATTTAACCCTGCCACTAGCAGCTTTAGGATGTTCATTCTTTCAGAGGTTTCTTTTATTTTGGAGCACTGATTGTATGATTTCTAACATTTCTTGCATCCTAGCATCTCTTGATTACTTACACTTGAGGCACTTTACACTTTCCCAAAAGGATGAAATGTCATTTCTGCAGGTGCTGAAATCATGAGTTGTGAACAGGTTGACAAACAAGCAGTAGCATGAGAACCATTGATCCCCTTTCTTCACATTTCTATGTTAAAGTTTCGAACTCTACATTCAAAACAGTGAACTATGCCAGTGAATATCCCTGGTGTCATTAAACACGTAGATTTTAACGAGACTCGATGGGGAGACCTCAACATCCAATAGGAATAAAAGAGTCTAACATTTTCAGCCACACTTATGTAAATCAATACAAACTTCCACTGGAACTATTTAGAATTTCTGTTTATACAGAATATAAGTTAATGACTACTTGCCATAGAGAGTATATATGATCATTTGCCTTTAAAAGAACAACTTCTTGTAAATTTAGAACTGTGGATGTGTGAATTCTAGGACCACCTTGCCAGGGTGCCAAAATTCTGCCCTCCCATGCTACACCCATGAATGCAAAATGTGCTGCTCCCTCTGTTTGCGTTTGCATTGGTGCTCGCACAGCTGGGCAGCGAGGCAGTGCAGAGAGTCAAACCAGGCAGAAACAGGCAATAGAGAAACCAGAAATACTTCCCTGTGTGTTTAGCTCCCTGAGCTGGGCTACCAAAGACTGGCAAATTCCAGCTCTGGTGCAGGAGAGGCAGCAAGATGGGGGCTCCACTGAGACTCCATCCTGACTGGACCTAGGGCAACCACTCCCACACAGGGTGCAAGCGTGGGGTGCTTATATTGTAGACATACAATGCCTTTCAAGGAAATCACTACTGAGACTGAGACAAAAAATACCATCTTGATAACAGCAGGGCATCATCAGGTGCCAGAAATCACCCCAGAACTCATGGTAATGAAATGTTTAAACTAGAACTTCTCAAGCACAATCTTGAGCTTCTTTTTGAAAGATTTCAGCTCCGTTTTAATGCTAACACTACGCATGTTTATCAGCTCTCTCCTTTTATGCTTAAATAATAAAAATAATTTTATTTACTGAAAAGATGCAATATGCTGTGGCTGTAGGACAAGCATCTTGCCAGTTCTCCCTCTACTGACATTCCTGAATGAAAGAACAGTCTATTTTAAAAATGCTAATTTCAAAAATGCTACCTTCTGTCTTACTTTGTGGTGCATTTTTTTCCCTTTGGTTATTCTGAGGAGATTATTTAGCTGTGGAGGAGCTGACCATGCTCCTTCTAGACACCTGGGGTCATAGTTCTGCTGTGCTGAGTTCTTCTGTGCAGTTCTACATCCCTTAGGATGGGTCTACACCATCTGAGAATTGTACTCCCCCTTCCCAATCCAGGCAGATGTAAGCCAACCTGGGTCCCAAAGCTATGTGGCTGTGTCAGCACAGCACTGAGCCTGCTAAATACACCCTAATTAGCAGGACTGTGCAGCAGAGGCTCATGACTTTTTGGCTGTAGGCTGGCGTGCATCCAGCCAGCTGGGAAGAGACATTAAGCTGACCAAGTACTCATACTGCACCTGCAAAGCAAGGTCTGTGTCCTGCATCCCAGGCACAGAGAGGTCTTCAAATTGTGAAGACTGTAAAGGGTAGAAATCCCACAGAAAGAGGCACTGTGAATACCTACAAAGCAGACACTCCATTTGGTAGAACTGGGCTAGTTTTCCCTCCTTGCCATTGCTCACTGGGAAGCTTTGTCATCCCCCGAGGGCTGGCAGAGGACCCTCTCACTCATGCTCCTATGCTTATTTTAAAGCCTTTTCCTTCACAGTAAATTCCTGCGGATTCATGATCCTAGACAAAACCTCACCGTGGGGACTTCCCCAATTATTTCACTGATATTTGTTTGTCAGGATGTGAGGAATCAGCTGAGAGACACAGGCGGTGCTAAATTAATCCCCCCGCTGTCTCTGCAATCGGACATCCCCCGTGCAATCAATCTGTGTTTGGGACTTGCCCGAGTGAAAAGTAACATAATATTTTAGAGGAAAAATAACTTCAGACTGTCACTGCACTACAGCTGATTAGAAAAGCTGATACAACCTTTTCTCTCCAGTAGGAGAAAAGTCTCTGTCTCCTTTCCTGAGCCTGCCGCTGCCCCAGCCTGGTGCCCGGGCTGGGAAGGGAGGAATCAGCCCCTCTCTCAGCCCTGAGCCCACGCCCGCACGAACGCAGCGAAACCCGAATCTCGCGAAGCCCCGGCAGGCAGCTCCCGCACCCGGCAGAGGGTCGGGGACGCCAGGTCCCTCCGGCCGCCCTCCACCGCGCCCTGCCAGGGCCGGGGGCAGACGCACCTACCCGGGCACGCCTGGCCGTGGTCGTGGCAGCAGTCCCCGGCTCGCCGGCAGCCTCCGTCGCAGTAGCAGGTCCCGTAGCCACCTCCCTCCCTCCATCCCTCGCCGACGCAGGCGGCATCCCGGCCCTGGCAGCACTTTCCCTGGCAGCTGCCAGCTGCCCCGCTCCCGGCCCACAGCAGCCCCAGCCACAGCGCTCCCGACAGCGCCGTGCCGCCCATCACCGCCACACCGGCCGCCGCCACACCGGCCGCCGCCACACCGGCCGCCGCCACACCGGCCGCCGCCACACCGGCCGCCGCCACACCGGCCGCCGCCACACCGGCCGCCGCCACACCGGCCGCCCACCGCCGCCGCGCGCGCCCGACGTGCGGGCCCCGCCACCGCTGCGCGCCGCGGCCGCCGCCAGCCCCCGGCGGAGCGGAGCAGAGCGGGACGGGCTGGGCGGGCGCCCGGCGGGGGCGGGGGGCGGCCAGCCCTGCCCTGCCCTGCCCTGCCCGGTCGGGCAGCTGCACAGCTGCCGCGGCAAAGCTTCGGGGTGCGGGGGCAGCGGCAGTGTGCGTTTTAAATCTCTCGTAAATTTTAAAATCTCGTAAATTTGAAATCACACACCCGTGTGTCCCCGGGGGTGTCCTGCCAGGTGGTGGGTGTTTCCCGCGGGATCCGCATGGCAGGACAGCTGGCGATGCCCCACACCGCGATGTTCTGTACCAGGATGTCCTGCACAGCAGGAACCATGTCCCACGCTGCAGGACTCCCGCAGGTATGACCCTCGTGGTGATGTCCTGCACAGGGATGGCCCTCACACCATGACCCACACTGCTATGTCCCACTGCACGGATTTCCACAGTGATGACCTTCAATGCCCTCCCCATGGCAGTGTCTCCCACATGCTGACAACCTTTTCAGCAATGTCCCCCTCAGCAGGGTCCCACACTCAGTGACCCCCACAGCAATGTCTCACATGGTGGTGTCCCTCCCACGGAGCCATGTCCTACGCAGCAGTGTCCCATGCAGTGATGAGCCACAGAGCAGTGTCCTGCACAGCGGTGTCACACAGCCATGTGCTGCACAGGACTGATCGGCATGGCACTGTCCCAACCGGCAGTGTCCCAACCAGCAGTGTCCCGCACAGCTGTGAACGGCCCAGCCACACCGTGTGCAGTGGTGACTCACATCACAGTGACCCACAAAGCTGTTCCAGGGTATCCCCAGCCGTGTCCACACAGCCCCGTGGGTGGGAACGACCTGGTGCCACTAGCCATGGTTTATTGGTACAGGCACTTCCTCATTTCAGGGCACATCCCACACAGCATTTGTGTGTGCTATGTTTTTCATTTTTGTTCTTTATCTTAATTTTTTTTTTTAAATCTGTTTCCAGAACAAACAAAAGAAGCTGTACTTGCAGGTGCACAAGAAAAGCGTGGTGGATTCCCAAGTAACTTCTTAGTAACAAGAGGTTTGGATTCTGGTTTTCAGTTCACTTCAGTGCTAAGAGGTTTTTACGATTAATGGAACCTGATAATTTTAGCCAAAAGTCAAATCCCAAAAGTAAGTAGTGAGGTGACTGCAAAAATATGTTAGCTTTGCACACTTCAATTTGCAGATAGCTACTAAAGCAAGAGACATCTGGTCTCCCAAAGCTGCCTATGAGGGGAGGTAACAGTTTATTATATTATCTACTACATGTGGGTACTTGGACCTCCTGAGACAGCTCAGGACAGACAGAGTTTAATTTCTTCTAGCCATCAAATATTACTGTTATAATGTTGTTTAAATCCCTGAGGATTGAGTCTGATCTGTTATCCAGTGTGCCACTAATGAATTTGCTGGCATTCTGCCAGCCTAAAACTTGAACTCCTGAATAGCGAATGTTGGGGGAGTTCCTGCGGTGAGTGAGAGGAGAACAAGACTTGCAACCTGCCTTGGTAAAAGCAGTGTGAGAGAAGGAACGCCTCTTTATGTTTTCCTCTCCTTTATTGTATTCCTGCACTTCACCTGGAAGGCAAAATATTAGCAAATAGTAGTAGAAACTACCTTTGTAGGTGGATAAATTGTGTGCAGATGACTTATGCTGAAAGGATGAGTCAATAAAACTTGGATGAGTCCAGAACAGGTCAAAGAGGGGCTTTCTCTTAGTGGATATGTTTACAGAAAAAACAAGAAAATATGTCTGCATAGTCTAGTAAAAGAAAACAGAATACAAATGAAAAATGTTGTCATTTCTACTGGACATAGTAAAGCAGATTCTTCAGAGCAACCAGGAAAAAATGAATCTTAATTAAAGGAGAGAACAAGCTCACCCAGTTTGTTCCAGCAAGTACTTTGTGGTTTTTTTTCTTTTAGTTAATTTCTTTCTATTAGGAGCAACACTAGGTAACTAAGAAGGACAAAGAAACACAGTGATGTTCCCTCTGCAGTGACTCAGCATTGAAACCCTTACACGCAATTCCATCAAAACAGGCAGAGATTTCTTGCCAGTCTGACATGAAATGGTCCACAGAAAGTAAGTGTTGCTCAGTACCTGCTGTCGGTTATCTTTTTGTTGTGCAAATAACTTTACAAGAAAAGCAGAGATTTAAAATGCACATGTAGGTAAGCTTAGGGAACATGCAGAGTCCTTGCTCTTTCTTGTAAGCCACTGGAGGAGCATTGCATGGAGCAGAGGTCATCAGACAGCTGTTCTACATGTGCACTTCTTGCCAAAATACTTCTCAGTCCCAGAGGTAAGGAGAAATCTAAGGACTGTATTGTAGTCCTCTCAAAAACAGGTGTTGCTGTTGGCTCTGAGATTTTGAACACCATGATCAAGCTCAAGTTGTCAGCCATTTTTCTCTCCATTTCTGCCCTATTTTAGCTTTGGAATCTCTAAACTCAGATTTCCAAACTAAAGAGGGGAAAAGAAACCAAGACTGTGAACATTTTTTTTAAACTAATTTTTCAAACATTTATACGGTTCCAGTGAGTTTTGTTCCATTGTTTTATTTCCAATCCAAGTGTCCCCATTGCCTTACATGGAGTTCTCCCTGGTTTAAAATATCACAAATACAGAACTGAGCCAAGTATGTTCCAACAGTAAATTAAAATGAAAACTGGTCTCTGTTATTTACCATGATTACCAGTATTATTATTTACCACCATTGTTTATGCTTTCTGTATATAAAGAAGGTAAAGCAGAGCCAAGTTTACTCTCCATCTATTCCTGTGGCACACATCTTCCCATAACAGTAGGTAGAAGACTGAAGCACCTGCTAGTGGGAAAAGCTTCAGACTAGGCACAAAATATGTGTTTGATAGTAAAATACCTTTAATATTTTTTCAAGTTGAACTTGCAACTGCAGTGATTCTGAGTACCTGATGTAAGGCCTATTCAAGTAATCTTCAAAGTCTTTTTTCAAATATATTATCTGCCAGCCAGCAGCATTCCATATGACCACATCTCCACACGAGCAAACTTTCTGGAAGGTCTAAACTTGCACAAATAAAGCTAATTTTTCTTTGCTGCTGGGAGTTTAATCCAATGGCATCAAACTGAGAGGACTTCAAAAATCCTGCAGGGCATTTCTTTTTCATTCAGACTCATGTTTGCACACAGCTTTATTTATTTGAGAGAAATACCCTTCTGAAGCAACCTGCTTGCATTTTATATTGAGGCAGCATGGTGACTGATGCAACTACAAAGGCTGCAGGCTGTCTCTATCCTGCTACACAGGGCCAGGCTTCCCAAGAACCCCACAGTCAGCTACAAGGTGATTTGTCATATAAGGCACTTGTTCCCATTGTTCTGGAAAAGTGGACTTTTTCCTGATAAGAAATAATCCCTGCTAAGGTGGATAACCAAATCATGGTGTTTGCTAGTGCAGCTCACAGCTTAAAGCAATAGCAACATTTTGTATGTAAGAGAAATGAGGAGTGTTTTTTCTTCACTAATGATCAACCAGTATAGAAACACAGCAGTGGGTACATGAAAGAGGGTTTCTATAGTCTCATGGCCCATGATGTTATACAGAAAGCATGATGCTGTTTCAATGACTGGCTTGAGCTGTTCTCAATTGAATCACTCCTAAGAGGGCAGGCTGAATACCTGGCTGTATTTGAGGGAGGTCATTTGCTGTGCATCCACTTTGCCTTGGCAGTCCTGTCAGGCACAAGCCTGTCATGGGTCATGGGAGATGCATTGGCTTGCTGCATCTCAGTTACAACCACTGATTTTGGTTGGGGTTGGTAATGATGCACAAAATTGCTTGAATTGGAGAGGTTAATGGAAATATAGAAGAACTATCTATCAGGATATTTTCAGCTGAGTTTTAAAGACCTTCACCCTCCCTGTAAGTTATTGAAGAAATGTCCAAGTAGTGTGATGAACACAGAGCTGCTGTTGAACTTCCATGCAGAAAAAGTCAGGCAAATCTGTCCAGCCTAAGCATGTAAGGACTAGAAGACATCCGTGTTCTGTCTTTTCCCCTGAATTTCTCATTTTCAGATTCAGGGAGCCAAAAGGAAATGGAGCACCTGAGCCAGCATGAGGAAGAGGAGGTAACCCAGGGCAGAAGGCTGCAGAACTGTCTCCAGCAGCAGCAATTAAAGATGGCTCAGCTGGTGCACATGGTAGAACATTCCCCTTTCTCTATCAGGCTACAACTACATCTCCCGTCTGAATTAACAGCCTCTGGCTCATGGAATAGTAGTATTGCATTAATAAGTACATTTTTTGTGTTAGCTTTTATTTCATCTTAATTCTAAATGCTGTATAATCTGAAAGTGTCACTGATGTTCCAATATTCATTTATCTTTGTAATTTTGAGGACAATATTACCCCAGGGGTCACTCATGAGGGAACATGCTGAGTACCTGGCTGTATTTGGAGAACCAATGTGTTTTTAAACTCCTGATCCTGGAAAGTCAGCCTGTTATTCAGACAATCTGTTCTGGTCCTTCAGGCCAAATAGGACACTGCTTTCAAAGGCTTTGCTGAGATGTGAAGGCATCTATTCATTATGTGTGAGGAACACAGTCCACTTGACTCCTGTTTGTTAGCTATCTTCCTGCAGGGCTTCCCAGGTAGTTTTACAATTTAGAGGCACATGATCAGCCAGGGTAAGAGAGGGTGGCAGTTTAACACTTTCTGAAACAGAGCTGCCTCTTACCAAATAAGCATCCCAGGATGTTATTCCACACACTTTCCTGTTTCCCCTACTTTGGGATTATTTTCTTTAGTATTTACAGACCTTCTCTTTTCTGCTATCATGACTAAATAAATTATTTTCCTTCCCGAAGTAGGAATAGTTATTACTGTTTTAAGGACAGGATAAAAAGATACTGACAGATTAGGGCACCTATCCAGCAAAACACTTAAGCACTTGCATAACCCAAGGCACATAATAACACCACCATAGGACTGCTCACTTGTTCCAGGTTGTGCAATCTTGAAGGATTTACTGAGCTGGGGCCTCCTGGTGTGCCGGAGGGCTCCTAGGCTCAGCTGCCTCACTCTGAGCTGCAGCCACCGGCCTCTCCATGCACTACCTCTGAGCAGCCACATTACTCTGCCAGACCTAGAGCAAACATTAGCCCTGATTTGCACCCAGTCAGCTCCTTTTTTGTCAGCATATAAAGCCAAAGAGATGAATAGCTCATCCTCAAACTCACTATTAAAATTCAAGCAAAAAGTAGCTAAGACTGTTTATTTCTCATTAAATCCAGATCTGATTTTCCCTGCTGTTTTAAACTGTAATCAGTATTAGCACAGTCCAAAACTCAGTCAATTTCTTTCTTTCTCAATTATCACATCCAGTAGCAAAGATTCTTCATCTTGGAATTATTGGATGATTTTGATGGTGGTGCATTTTGCAGAGAATGCAGCTCCCACTCCTGCAGCTGATGAGCATGCTCTGCTAGCAGGAATAAACACACATTTCTGTCAATGAAGAAAGCAGGAATAACTATGAGTTTATTAAATTAGGGCACTGAACTGTTGAGAGAAACAGTAATTTTTTTCTTATCATAATCCCACTTTTGAGAACCTCGGCCAATCTTTCCACTGGACTGATGAAAAGATGAATTCTGCTGACTTGAATAATTTGAAAGTAAATGATGATTCTGGTGTACACTGGCTGGCAGAGGGAACTGTTTATATAATTCTGGGCTTGCTAATAACCCTCTTCATAGCTGGAAATGGTGCCAGGAAAGCTGCTGGCTATGTAAAAATGCTCTCCCATTTCCTTGCCTTTATTGTTTTCTGTCACAGCTTGTTTTTTTTTAATTAGTACATGAACTATTTTTAGTGTCTGGAGACAGAAATGTATTGTTCAGACTAAAATGAGGCCAGGTACCATGAAAATATTTTCAGGGAGAAATATTTGGAGGCAGTTTATCTTTGGCTGTGTGCAGTGAAAGTTTGCCTGCTTAGTCCAATTAGTTACAGCCATGTCACTTCATGTAAGTGAATGTGGTTGTGTCAGTGCACAGGGCAGATTTTGTCTCTCAAGCTGAAGAGGAATACTCTAAACCACACACAGCTAGAATCTCTAGCATCTCGAGCATTCTGATTTTTTTTTCCATACAAATTCCATGCATATCTTGAGCGAATTAAACTTTTCAGTCAGATGATGACTTAGGCAAATATGAAGTTTGATAAAGCACCTCTTTGTAACTCATCTAATCAGCTCTAAGAGATCTGAAAGTCCTTGCACTGTAGACAGACTAGCTGCACTGAGTTCTACCCTTATGTGTCCACACACCTGTGTGCACCATGCAGGTAAAGGTGCAGCAAGCGTTTGTGACCCACTAATTCAGCCTGGAAGAAATAGAAAATACTCCTCCATATGCAAAAGTCTCAGCTGAGAGACAAAATGTGAAGCCCAGCCATATCAGTTCCCTTCAGAATTTCAAATCAATCTCAATCTTGACCATTTTTTTAATGGTTGCCTGAAGCCCAGTCCCACCCTAGTCAACCATTTAAATTCCTCTAATGTGATGAAGGCTCTATTAACAGGGTAGAGCTTATCTGTGTGGAAGTATTATCCATAATGGGAATTAGAGGGGAAATCCACAGGAAACAGAGAATTCATCCAAAGAACCAAGTGCCTCCTATGCTTCAAATACTACTGCATTCTTTGATTTTGCCTAATTAAAAAGAAGCATATCTATTTACCAAAAAGACCCACAAAAGCTACCAAAATAAGTCGCTCCAATGTACAGACTTGCATTTTAAAAAAAGATAGCTATTACTCATGTTGTTAAACACACCTGTGAAAGTTTATCCGACACTAGGGTGACCAGAAAAGCAAGACATGTCAAATTTAGAATCTGTCCTAGCTGCATATATGAAATGGGTCCTGATAGTATTTTCATTAAAAGAAACCAAGTATTTCAGAAGGAGAGAAAAAAATATTATCTCCTGTCATCTGTCATCAGTGCAATGCAGGCTTTTAACACTTCACCAGATAATTCCCTTGCAGAGGCAGATGACTTGCAGTTAAAGTAGCTCTACTTTGCAAGTAGCAGGTATTTGCAGGTCAAGTCCCTAAAATATTCCATTAGATGCACTGACCTCTGCAAAAAGAGCTTTAGTTTAGAGATCAGTTTCTTATTTCTATAAGAAATAATGGACAAGTCACTAGGTCCTACAATAATCCCAGTAGTTATATTTTCATGTGTCCAGCTGTGTTTTCAGCCTCCCATCCTTGGATCCTGCCAGCAGCATAACTACCAAACCTGCTGTAATACACTGGTGACTTTCAGCCAAAATGGGACAGGGCGTGGAGAGAGAAGAGAGGACAAGGAAGGGGATGAGCCTCAGAGCTTGGCTAGGCTGGAGGATCTGCTTTAGATCTGCCACAGCCAACTCTGGTCATTCAATACCACCGGATTGGAGTATCCTTTTCTGCCTGAAAGTACCAGGGCCAGGACCTGAAGTCCTCAGGGGATGTGTAAGTACCTCAGCAGTAGAGAGAAGCTCAGAAATAATGCAGTTAGTCCAACTGTTAGCACTTTTTTCCTGTGTTCAAACCTATCTTGATAGTAATAGCCTTGGACTAAGCCGTCACAGGACCACAGTACGTGCATGTGGTAAAAAATGAGCTTAATCAGCCAAAAAAACAGTTAACCTTGCAGGCTTGCACCAAGATCTAGTGTAGGAAGATCCCTCCACTACCACCAATACTTCAAGGCTTCTTTCAGGAAATTCCCTGCAGGTGTCCTTGGGACTGCATTGCCCACCAAACTGCCTCCTACCGCCTTCTCCACTTGGCTCCTTCTGTCTGTGGTGTGTCCAGGCACTGCCTCAACAGCCATGGGCACTCACTGCCCTTGCAGCTCCTCATGGGTTTGTGCCATGTGGGCAGTTCAGCTGGAGGCAGCCAGCTGGCTTGGGAAAAATTTTCTGCAGAGACCCTGAATGACTTTTCAGCTGGTACACTCCCAACTCCTCCTTTAAAGCTTGTCCTTGCAGAGGTAAGTGGCCTCTCCTGGACTCACAGGGGAGTGCACATGAGGGTCTGAGAGCATATTCGTGATTTCTTAGCACTTACCTCACTGAGAGGACTATTCTGTGTTTCTTTCTTTTGGGCTATATCCTTATTTATAGAAACACTAACTTGGAGTGCAGGCAGGGGCAGTGATCACAGACTCAAAAGTGCCTCCTGCTGCAATACAAATATTATTGAGTACTTTGCAATTCCACTCACAAAACCCTGTGAATATTTGTTTTAAAGACAAATAATGTAAAATTTAAAGAAGAGGACAATCCCAAGTCTCAGCTAGCATCACTCTATGTAATTTACATGGAAATATGTTATTTTACACAGAGATCTGCCTTTTCACGTTCTCCCTAATTCATATGCTCAGAAATTTTTGGAGTGTTCTGCACTTCATAAAATAGCCTTAAAATAATGTGTTTCTTCCTGATGTGTAATACCGGCATGTGCTCTCTTTTTATCAAAAGGTCTTTTCAAATTAAGGTGATTTGGAGGAGCCTTCTTCCCAAATGGCAGCAGGAAGAGGTGAGGAAGTGAAAGTGCCAGCTGGGGATAAAGAGTGAGAAATAATCTTTTTCTACTGAGGTGTTGAATTTGGCTCCAATTCAAACTCAGAACTCAGGATGGGTTCATGTATTTTTGCTCTTTCTTCAGTAATAACAGCACCAAGCTTGGCCTGGTGTGGATGCAGCCTGGGTACATCTTTGTCACCTAAAATGGAGATTACCCAGAGTGTACCGAAGGTTCATAAAACACTGAACAGTGCTAAAGAGCACAAACAGCTTCTGCAGCCTAAGCCAAATTCTTCCCAAGTAAATTTACTACTGTGCCATTTTTGAAGCTTTTATTCTTTATATCACACACCAGCAGATTGCAATTTGGATCAAATATGTGACAATTCATTTGCTTCAAGCATACTTCAGATGGATTCTAAGATGGTAGCTACTGACTCCTACTCTCCCTGCTTATGAGGAAGGTCTAGGACTTAGTACTACCACTGCATAGCTGGAAGAAGACAGAGCTGATCAATGTGGCTAGGCTTTACATTCTGTTGGGGTGAATGTGTGGTAAGGGCAGACAGAGCACTGAACTCAAAAGGAGTCAGCTCAGCTTTGCCTGTAGCAAATGAAGCAGAGCAGGCAATGCCTACAAGTGTGAAGGCTTTTCCCACTTGGGAAACCCACTTATCCATGGCTCTGAATTTATCTCAGTATCACTGAGTTTAAATGTACATGTCAGACGTGTAACTGAATAATATATAAAAAGGTTAAACTGAATAATATATAAAAAGGTTATTAATTTTAGGGCTACATTGTGTCTTGATTTGTTTGCATCTCTTTCTCTTAAATGTCTGATTTTGTTATCTATCTTGCATGTGTGAGTACTACAGCAGTATTTCTGTCTCTCTCTGGACTTGAATATTGGCTTAGCTACAAAGCAGAGGTCTCTAGGGCAGAGGATGCCTGCAGTTAGGCTGCTCTGTCTGAAACATGTTTATCAATTCTTTGTACAATTATTTGTGCATTAATTTGATTGTAGACCAGCAGAGCGTGTCTACAAATTTGATGTTGAAATTTTTTACATCATTTTTGTGTTCAGCTAGAACTATATCCATGGAGAGCAAAACTAGATATAGTGCACTTAGTGCATGGAGAAGCTTTTATCTCAGAAAGCAGAGCAATTTCTTTTCTCAAGGCATAACATTCCAGCTTTATCCACCACTCATGAAACTCACAGAACTGTCCTCCTGCTGACTGAATGTATATCAATACAGAATGGGCCACCAGCAATCTGGTAGTGAATTTAAATTAAATTGAAAAATTCAAATTTGTATGCTTTTATACACCTAAACTTCACTAGCTCCAATGAGAATATAGTGTAGATACTCTTTGGTGTGACTTTTGAAGATTCTGAACACCTACATTAACCAGGCTACCCATTCATAACTGTTCTTTCTGGCAGACAACATCAGTCTCAGAGTGATCTTTTTGTTCATCCAAAGCAATCAAAAATACTGCAATCACTCATATGGAAAAAAAGAAAGCCCTACACCCATTTTGAATGCCTTCAGATTTGCAGCATTAGTAAAATGTTTGACAGCACCAAGCGTTTAATTTTCAAAGGGATTATAGTTATCCTCACAGCATGCACACGTCATTAATGTTAATGGGAACTGCACCTCCAAGACTCACCCTAAAAGGTGGGCTGTAAATTGCATCCCAGTAGGATAATTAAAAGTCTGGTAGAAATGCAGCAAGTTCCAACAAACATTTTCTCCCAGGGTAAAAAATCAGAGTGAGATGTAGTGCATAGGTTTTACAAACAAGATCACACACAATGGCTTTTTTCTACTTGGGTGTAATTTTGGTCGGTAAATTTTGTTGTATGTTTCTTAGCCTACTTGTTTTTTTCTTCATTTCCATAATCCTACTTGACCTGAAGTTCAACGCTGGGCTGCGTTTGCAATCATTATTGTATCAGGACTGACAATTCTCATTTCTATTTCTCGCATGCTACCTACTGGAAAAGATTATCAAAACTGTTAGCAGAATTATACTTTTTTTTCTCTCATTTATTTTTTCTCAGGCTTAACAGAAAACCATGTTTCATGACTAGATGTAGTTTCTGGAACAGAGTATGTTAAAATTTCCCATCTCCTAAAATTATAGGAGCATTAGCTGATAAGTACAAAATTGATCTGTCTCATTTTCTTATTCTGCAGATTGATGATGAAGGTAAAGCTAGGAATGAAATCAAAATAATCATCTAACACCCGTGAGGTCCAAATTACACTGTCAGAAGGAAATAGCCTAGAGCCTCTAGAATGCTTGTAATGTCCCATATGTCATGCAATTTTGAGATGACAGTGTTTGCCCATGGGAACAAGTAAGCTGTGGGAATGGTTTTCCTAATCCACAGAGGTTTTAAAGTTTCTAGGAAACATTAAAGGTCTTGAGATATTTTCAGTTGATCTAAGATGTCCATACAGAGACTCAGAGCTTATCCAGTAACCTTTAAATCTCCATCACTGACATCAAGAGACTTCAGACTGTCTCCACCAGTGCCTTTTTTTGGCCTCAGAGAAAAAAAATCTCCCAGCACACTCCTGCATGTACATGTTTAAATATGTGCATGAGAGGAGTTCTTTAGCACAGGATATAAAATGCTTCAAACAAAAAGGGACTTGATCGTTTACAGGGAAAAGAAAATTGTTGCTATAGGACACGAAAGAACACAAGCTCACACCGCTGTTCTCAAGGTGAAGAAAAAAGGGAAGTTTAGTTTCTGACTCCAACATTTATAGTTTTCCAAAAGAGACAGCGGATTGGAGGGTGACAGTGCCACCTCTCCAATGACACTGGTCAAACCAACAGTCCGTCAACTTTCTCCTCCTCCATAAAGGAATGCAAAACAATGAGTTATTTACAGAAAGTGTGTGAGAAAGTTCACTACAAGAATGTCAACATCAGAAGGCTTAGAAAATCTTGAAAAACCAAGGTGACAGAAAATCAGTTTGGAACTTTGGAAGTTATGCCACAGGCAGCATCTGATTGTGCTGCAAAACACAAGGCCTTAAGCAGATTTTCCTGCAGTTTTTCTAGAGATAAAAAGACCCACAATTTCTTAAAGTGGATATTTTCAGCAAGCATTTCTGCAAATTTTTTTACAAGAAAAAAAGAGACTGTTTCTTTGTTTTGTTACTTGTTTTCTTGAGCTCCTTTCAAATCAATTCACAATCTCTTTAAAACTTTCTTGATAAAACACATGGTGAGCACTTTCTTGAAACCGATGTTTATTTGTTTACAGAATAGGACTTATTGTACACAAAAAAACAGATTAATCACTTGTACTGCTCTATTGAAATCAACAGACACTCAGTGAGGAGCTGCATAAAAAAAATTACAAAAAATGGTGTTCAACTTCTTTATACATCATCACTTTTTTTCAGATTTTTTTTTCTCTTTCTCGTGGACCCAAACATCATCCTCCAGTTCTGCACATCACTGGTGTTCCCACTGCCATCACCCAGCAAGTGACCCAAAAGACCTCACAGCCCTGGGAGCCATCTTCTTCATGTCTCTGGTGCCACCTGGCCCTCCCGCATCCTAGCCAACACACATGCTACCCCTCTTTGGCTTCATGCAATCCCTTCTTTCTCTGGACTGAATCTCTGGGGAAGAACAGACACTTTTTTCATAGTTAAAGTGATGAGACACTGGAAATGATTGTCCAAAGAGGCTGTGGTGTCACCACCATCTTTGGAGATACACAAAATTAGTGTGGACAAGATCTCAGGCACGTAATGTAACTTTGAAGTTGGCCATGCTTTGGGCAAGATCTCTGGATGTCCTGTTAGACTAGTATTACTTTATAATTTTAAATAGAGCTCTCTTCTTAAATCAATGCATGTCTTTAGTGGTAGGAGTTGAGGAGTATCCCTTTCACTGCTTGTGAAGTATCTAGTGACCTTGACTGTATTCTCTGTTTCAGTCATCAGAACTCAGTCAAAATAATGGTGTTTATGTTGCTTGGCCTTGCACAGTACACACTGAGGGTTTTCAGAGAGTAAATGGAGACATTTAGACTTCACCCACATTGCTCCTTTGGACTGCACTGTGTGAAGAGAAACAGGCAAAGCAGGGAGATAAGAGCCTGCTATACAGTGAAAAAGGACAGAAAGTACAGGTACACCATGTTTCCTTTCCATGTTCTCTAGGTAAGTATTAAGTTAGCAAAGGATTTGTCTTAGAAGGGATTTTTGTTGTTCAGTTGTTATCAAGTGTATGATTTCTTTCTGATGAGAAAAAACCCAGTTGTTTTCCCTCTAGTAATTCAGAACTGCTGTGTGTTTGATTGCTCACATCAAACAGTTGTATATCTGGACTTGACAAGTAATTCACAGTATACAGTTAATTTTGACTTCACTACACCCATTTTTTTCCTGGCAAAGTGGCAAAGTAAAAGACACAGCAGCACTCCTTAGGCCTTTGCTTGCACTAATAGATCAATGCCCTCATGTGTTCCACCAAAAAGTGTCATGTTATATTGTAGAATTTTCTTCATCCTTAATTTTTCAAGCACTGGTTTTTTTTTGTTTGGTCTTGAGCAACACAGTGGGGAATTTTTTCTGGGACATGGAAACTCTTACTAGCTTAAGATTTTCAGTAAAGTATATTCAACTCCTTGCTATAGTAAGTAACAAAACCATGTATTGGAAGCTATTTCAGACTATTACTTTGATTCATAATGGAAATCATGTCTTTAGCATAAAATTAATTTGATATAGACAGGTAGAAATAAAGCAAAGAGCAAATGATCCCCTAAAATCTCATCGATATAAATGAAAATATAACGTTCTGCATTCTGGTATTATGCAAACAACTTTTTATTACGATTACATTAATTTTTACTGCAGTAGTACAAAATAGTCATAAGACAGAAAAATTAATGCAGCCCTTGGGCTTTCTGATTAGCACATGGTGTAGTGATTTATACCTGCAGAAAGCAGACAGAATACACTACCAATATCAGAGAAATATCAGTTCACCTGCCCTGGTTTTGAAGCCCAGTTTGCGCAGGTTTCCTAATGTGCAAGGTAGTGAAAAGGCAGCACAATAAGAATGAGACAGACCTTGTTACCCTGAGCAAACTTGTGATGTAGAGGTCCAATTTAAAGAATAACTTGAGATTTTTCTAAGACCATGCTTCTGTTGAAAGGGTAACCCTGCCTTTCCAGAGCCACTTCTGCCCCCATCTCTGCTCTTTGGGATGAACAAAGAGCCAAATCAGCTTACTGATTCAGCTAAATGTTAACTTTTTTTCTTTTCATAACTATTTTCAGGCAGCTGTGCAAGCAGATCCAACAGTTCTGAGATTGCATAATAGCCAGTGCTAATGAGAAAGATGTGGTAGGCACAGGACTGAAGCACGGATTATTGCACAGACATTTTTGATGGCAATATGGCCTTGAACTGGGTGAAGATACCACCTTTAAAAAGCATGTTGTGATGCCAAAAATGACTTGGCACTAGCATTGCCATAAAGTTTTAAAGATAATGAGCATACAGCTTCATATGCTGTTCACCACAGTGACATATTTACCCTTAAACTTACACTGTTATACCCCTTACCCAATGAACTCACTTCAACTTCTATTAAACATTTAACTTAGCTTGATAAATTTGGCTTTTGTTAAAAATAAACAGAAGCATGGTATATTCAGTATAACTTTTCAGTATTTCACCACAAAGCCGGTAGCAGAAATTCGTATTGTTAAGGAGGAAATAAAAAAATATCTGTGTGTGTCTGCCAGCTTCTAGAGAGCTACAGGTTTATCAAGCCAAAGAATATCTGAATTTCAATTTGGTAGCACAGTACCCTCTCTTCCCTTGAAGAACTCCTTAAGTGAGCAAACTATTTCAACACTGGAGTCAGTGAGAGCTGATTTTGCAATTTGACTTCACTGGAACTCTGAACAGACCTTTTACAAGATGCTTGTCTTTCATTTCAGGGGAAAAGCTGACTGGGCAAGACTATTTCCTGCTGGTTTATCACTTTTTGCACCAGAAGTATGGGTTTGGCATTTTTCCTTTCAGCTTCAATGGAAATGAAGAACAAACTTGACTGAGGTGTTGCCAGGTCTCACAATTTCATCACAATTCTCCCTACTTATGGGTTTTCTTAAAGCCTCAAGATTCTGGCTGAAGGAAAACTAAAACTTTTCTATTTTGTGGGACTCTTCCCTTGCATTCAAAGCAAAGCTTCTGTCTTTTTTACTTGCAGACAAAGTATGAAGAATGTGAGACAATTATAGTTTCAGGGCTGAAAAGTCCCACGTCAGCTATGAATAACCCACTTTTCTTTTTCTTCTTCATTACTTTTACACCATTTAAAGGCTATGGGGATTATATTCTTGTTTAATCTAGGTTTGCAGTTGGCAGCACTACAAATGTAGCAGGAAAAACATAGGCATCTTTTATCAGTTTTCAATGTGACCTATCAAATTGAAAAAAGTAGAACTGGGACTTGCAGTGCTGACTTCAAACTAGTAAAAATGAAAGGAAATGGTGCAGATGAATGAAATTGGTTTTCTGTCAAGGGAAACATGATGTTTAAGTAGTACCCAAGTTGTTGATATTTTTAGTTTATTTCAGTTCAATATTCTTTTTAACACTAGGTCATCAAGGCTGGTAATCTATAAATACTACAAAGAGTTTTTTTGAAACTACTAGTCTTCCAGAAATTAAAATGTTGCTGTTTGTTCTGTCAAAGATACTTCATATGATAGTAAAATTTCCATATCCAGGGAATCATCTGGAAATATCATATGTAACAATGTATATAAATAA